>NC_045630.1:40578749-41203749 GCF_009829155.1 Mustela erminea | reverse complement strand
TTGACACACAGAGAAATTACGTAACTTGCCCAAGGTCACAGCTGGTAAGTGGCAGAGTTAAGATGCATGGAGGGATTATTATGTCACAGTGTGGGGATAGGGATTACTATTAATCACACTGTGATCAAGCAACTTGGTTTAAGTTACACCGTTTGGCAGATCCTGGATTCAAACCCAGGCTCTTGGCCCCAGAGTTCATGTTCTCAGTGACCAAACTGGTCTCTGGCCAAGCTCTGCTTTATGGGTTGTGTTTGTTTGTTTAAGATTTTATTTATTTGAAAGAGAGAGAGAGAAAGACAGAGAGCTGAAGCAGAGACAGGGGCAGAGGGAGACAGAGAGAGAGAGAAGCTCAAGCAGAGTCCACACTGAGTACAAAGCCCAGTGTGGGGCTTGATCTCAGTATTCTGAGATCATGAATGACCTGAGTTGAAATCAAGAGTCAGATGCTTAACTGACTGAGCCATGCTGGCGCCCCATCTATTTTCTGGGTCTTTTTTATTTTCCCCCTCCATCAAGCTACACTAATCTTGAAACAAAAAAAGAAAAAAAGTTCTCTGGATAGATAACCAAAGAGTTGTCTTTTACAGATACCATATGAAATCTATGATTTCCTCTTCGTAACTGTTGTTGCCACTGAGCTCTTTTTGGCATCTCTAGACTGCCTGGGAACTTACGGTAGTATAAAGACTGTAGCAGCAGCTTGAAATATTGTGCGGCCATTCTTGAAAGTTTGCAGCAAAGTTCAGAGAGAGAGTAAGGAAGTGGTTGGACATGGGTTCTCCTAGTCGCTTGAAGCCTGGAGACCTGGAATGTGTCCCTTTGTCCCTGTACTGCTGACAGGCTGGCAGGTAAAACTCAGGTGGCTTGGAGCCATAGCAGAGACAGTGACAAGCAAGGAGGAAGGGTACGTTGCCATTGAGGGCCAAGTCCCTCTTCTTCATTGTCATCAGTGGAGGCCCACGGCATTGACCTCACTCTCAGAGATATGTCCCTGACATGGCAAAAAGTATACTTTGACATTCTGGCTTCTAATTTTGAACTTAGGAAACTTCCTCCCGTGTTTTCCTTCTGCTCCACTTTTGAAGCCATCTGGAGAGGGATCCTCTACTTTCCGTCCTCTTGTCAGGTGCTCTGGTGCATGTGTGCGCCTGGGCTCAGTCGAGCACCCTGGGACGCCGGGCGTTGGTCTCAGGCTTCCAGTCTGGCCCCGCTCCGGCTTTCCGCACAGCCCTTCTACTCCGTGGCTCCCTCCTCTCCAGGCCACGCGCTGCTCCGCACCGTCCTCCCCAGATGGCCTCCCCTGGAGCTGCGCGGAGCCCGGAGAAGAGCGTCAGGTGAGAAGTTCCTCAGTTTCCCTTCCTCCCACCTGCAAACGTATCTGTTCTCATCAATGCCTCCCTCCGTCTCTGCTCCCCCCACCACCGTTACGGAGAAAGCAGTGGTCCTGGACCCTTCTGAGACACACGACTCCTTTCTACAGTCGGTCAGTTGGTTTTTGGTGTGGTGACAAACCGCCAGCAATTCTAGTGCCTACAGTTACAGCCTTCACCGCTCTTTCAAGGTCCTGGGCCAGGTAGGCCGGGCAGGGAGGGCTCCGTGCGGCAGGTCTGGTTGGGTCTGCGGCTCAACCAGAGGTCCGGGCTGCTCTCTTTGAGGTCCGGGCTGTCGAGGCGCCTCCTTCCCGGGGCCCCACGGTTCTCCTGGCAGAGGGCAGAAGTGCAGAGGGGGCAGGTCCAAACAGGCCTTGAGGCCTCTGTGGGGACCAGGCGTATAGTTCTTGCCTCCACATTCCACTGGTCAAAGCACATCAGACCCCAAAGTCAGTGGGGCAGGAAAGTTAGCTCTACCTGTGGGAATTTTAGCTGAACAATAAGACGGTTACCATCGGCCTTCTCCGACATCTTGAGCAACCCCCCCCCCCCCCAGTTGTATTTATTCTTGCTCGTTTATTGCCTGTTTTCTCTCAGTCTGTCTCTTTCTTCGCCGGCTTTCCCACCCTACAAACAAGTCATTCCTTGTCCTCTAGGAAAGATTCTTTTCTTTTAATGATGACTCGCCTCCCGCTGCGTTCTTCACCTCTCCCTCTACGTCATACCGGAGTATTTCCTGTCACCTCATCATCTCCTGCTTGTCCTTAGCCATGACGATCTACTGTCCCCAAAGCGCAGCTGAGCCCACTGCCATCTTCCGTCCAAGGGACCCCGTGCACATGGACCTGTTCAAGTCCACAGACCGCCTGATGCCCACCCCAGTGTCCCTTCTCTTTCCCTTTCATTCTGTTGCTGCATTTTTCATGGTTTACTCCCCCTCCTTGGAAATTACTCCTTTTGGATGCCACAAAGTCTCTACGATCGTCTTTCTTCTTCCAACAGCTCCTTCTGTGTCTTCTTCACAGACCTTCGTTCTTTCATTCGCTCCCTTGGCCAGTATTTATACTGTGCCTTGTCCATGCTGCGGAGACAACAGACCACGTCCCTGCCCTCACACTCAACAGGATGACAGGTCGTTACAGTATTACAACACGGTGTGACCACGATGGCGATGAGGGACCTGACACAGACTGGGCTTTGGCCAATGGTCCAAAACAAGGTATCATGGGAGCTGGATTTTCAGAGATCCAGGCTGAGAGCACAGGAATGGCATTCCAGGGACCAGAGCTGCTCCCCCCCACGATGGGTTTCCCTAACATTTCAGCCCCATCCCTGACCCGCACACCTTTTACTCCTGGGCTATCTGAGCCCAGAAGGCTCTCCTGGGTGGCTTTCTGTGTGCCTGTAGGATATCTAGTGGAATGGCCAGTGGTACTTCAAGCTCAATCCTGAATTCATTTTCTTCTCTTTGTCGTTATTTTATTTTATTTTTTTTAGTAATCTACACAGTGTGGGGCTCGAACTCACAACCCTGAGATCAAGCGTCAGATGCTATACCGACCGACTGGACCAGATTCCTCTAAATTCATTTTCTGAACTTCAGCTTTGTTCTTCGCGACTTTCTGCTCTTGCCTGCTCCCCTCTTTCCTCCCTGCCCGGTGTTCACCAGCATTACGCCTCACGTGGGCACGTCCTGCCGATTCTACTGCACCTGTCGCTGACCGTGACTGTGGGCCTGCATGTCAGGAGGACGATGACCCAGCAACCTGAGCCGATGAGGAGCTGTGCCGCAGTTCCTTTGAAAAAATTCAAGCAATCTCAGAGCCTCTGTTTCGATTTTAGATCCTGGGATGGAAAAGTAGGCAAACAGTCAAAAATCTCGGCTGCTCTCCTTTTGGGCTCCTCCCGTCACCTGGCGAGCATGCCTAGTAACTGCTCTTGACCGACTGGATTATGACAGGTTCTAGCTCTTTACAGACATCACTCACAGCCTTATACCAATTCGGTCCCATGTATTTGGGAAGAGAAAGCTCAGTGCCAGGCAAGAAACCCCATGACAGTCCTCGGACCCAGGGCAGAAATCTGCTCGGGTTTGGGAGGCTTCACTCTATACTCCTCCACGCTCTGCAAAGTCCTGACGCTCTGACCCTGTTTCTCATGACTCACCGATGCCTTCTCTTTTGCTAGTTAGGCCTGTCTCTTGCCTGATCTAGGAGACTTCTGAATTCAGCCCCAATCATATTGTTCCTGTTACCGCTATCATTTGCCCGCAAAAGCTCTGTATATGTGCTAGACTTTTAGAGTTTCTTGGCAGATTCCTTTAAAACCATTAATTTCTGCTGGGAAAATGTCCATTTTCAGTGTTCTCTGAATCCTTGGATAAAACTGCAGATGAAAAAAATCTTAAGATACTTTATGTGCCTCCCCCAAGCCTCCTCCATGCCACCATGAGTCTAAAAAAATGAGAAGTTAGTCTGGGTTGAAACTCACCAGGAGTAGTGGGAGGGGCTGTGGCTGGACTTGGTAGACCTGGCCTTGAATCCTAGCCCACCTTCGTAGGAGGAATGCCCTTGACCTTTCTATCCCTCAGCTTCCTCATCTAATCAGTGGGTCAAATATTACTTTTAACGTTTGTGTTGAGTGCCAAATAGGACTTTTATAAAGTGCCTGATAAATAGTAGATTCTTTTTTTTTTTAAAATGATTTATTTCCTCAAACAATGATTTTTTTTTTTAAGATTTTATTTATTCGACAGACAGAGATCACGAGTAGGCAGAGAGGCAGGCAGAGAGAGGGGGAAGCAGGCTCCCTGCTGAGCAGAGACCCCGATGTGGGGCTCTATCCCCGGACTCTGGGATCATGATGACCTGAGCCGAAGGCAGAGGCTTTAACCCACTGAGCCACCCAGGCGCCCCTAAATAGTAGATTCTTAACAAATGAGAACCACCCCACCCCCAACACTTGTTATCTCCCCTTGCTCTCTGTGCCCTGGTTGTTCGTAACAATTTTCCAAAGTCAAATGTATTGAGAGTTTGAAAAAGCTGGAATTATCTCGTTTCTATTAATTTCTCAGTAATGTTTTGGAAGTACTTCGTTGTGCTGCTGTTATGTTGGATCTGCGGATAGCCGAAGTGAAATGGGGGGTTACTATGGAGAATAATGCAGCTGTTAGAGTCAAGAGCACTGAGAGATCTCAAAAACACAGAGCATAGTAAAAAAAAAAAAAAAAAAAAAAAAAAGTAAGGACTAGAACATAGTATATAACTTATATAACTTAATACCATTTATATAAGTAAAAATACATGCACATTCCTAGGAATCGATCCCATAGAAACAGAAGCACCCGTATGGATGGATTCAAGCACGGCACAAATATTCTTTGTAGCTTTCTTTGTTGTCGTAAAAAACTGAGCACAACCGAAGTGCCCATCGGTAAGGAGTGGTTGAATGAATCATGGAACATGTATACCTTGAAATATTATGCAACTATTAAAAAGAACGAACCTGGAAGGATGACCCCAGCATATTTTTAAAAGAGAAAAGCAAACTAGAGAGAGATGGGTTTTGAATCCATTTAATTAAAGTAAATCTCTCTGTCTCTCAGTCACACACACACACACATTTGTGTGTGTGTTCACTAGCTTCGGGGTTTGAATGACCCTGGAGAAGTGTGTGGGGATAGACACTGCCCCTGCTGTTTGCAATGATCACCTGTTGAGGGTGCAGGAAGATAAGAAAAAAAAAAAGACTATCAAAGACTAGAAAAGAGGCCCGTGATAGAAAAAGTAAAAAAATTAGAACACAAAGACCCTATCTCTGAGATCTCTTCAAATGTGCTAACAATGAAAATGCAAATGGACAAGGACCAGACCAAAACGGGAATAAAAGAAAATCTGGGTAAGAGGATTAGGAGCAAAAAGAAAATGTATGGTGGACGCCAAACAGCAATATCCAATATCGAAGCAAACAAAATAAACATTAAGTGGCTTAGGCTCGCTGCCTGTGGGTTGGAGGAGAGGAGGACGGGGGTGAGCAGGGGGTGAGCAGGGAGATCACAATACGATAGTAAAGAGAGGGAACAGGTGCGGACCAGCGGTAATGATGAGCCATAAACGGAGGTATAAGGTAAACTCGGCCCCCAGCACCTAAGGTTTAAAAGTCAAAGAAGAGGGGTGCCTGGGTGGCTCAGTGGGTTAAGCCACTGCCTTCGGCTCAGGTCATGATCTCAGGGTCCTGGGATCGAGTCCCGCATCGGGCTCTCTGCTCAGCAGGGAGCCTGCTTCCCTCTCTTTCTCTCTGCCTGCCTCTCCATCTACTTGTGATTTCTCTCTGTCAAATAAATAAATAAAATCTTTAAAAAAAAAAAAAGTCAAAGAAGATGGGCGCCTGGGTGGCTCAGTGGGTTAAAGCCTCTGTCTTCGGCTCAGGTCATGATCCCAGGGTCCTGGGATCGAGCCCTGCATCGGGCTCCCTGCTCAGCAGGGAGCCTGCTTCCCCCTCTCTCTCTGCCTGCCTCTCTGCCTACTGGTGATATCTGTCTGTCAAATAAAAAAATAAAATATTAAAAAAAAATAAAAGTAGAAGAACTTTCCCCCCGAGTAGCTGATGAGAACAACTGTGACAGAACCTACAGGATTAGATTCTAATCTCAGACCTCCGGGTCCACTTTTCCATAGAGCGTAATTCAAAGGTGACCTCAGGAAGACAAAGGCCCAGGGAAATAGTAGCTGAATTTCTGCAGGGGTCTGAGTAAGACCTAAGTGTCACTAATATTCCAGACATGGGAACTCCCAGACTCGTGCTTCAGGGACTCAGCCTGGTGTTACTTGTATGGACCAACGGGAGACAGAAGAGTCGGCCCCTCCGCACACTGGCTCTCGCAGACCTTCTAGGAGATCACTCCGGGGAGAATATTAGCTATTAATTAGTTCCCTTAAATAGTGGCTTTGAACTTTTGGAATTCAAATTAATTGATGGTCTTAAAGAATGCCATGTAATTTTTACGGCATTGAGTCTTTTTTCCTAGGATTAATCTAACTTTGTTCTTTCCCCCTTGTTTTCCCAGGCTTGCATCTTTTTAGCAGCTGCCTGCACTTATCTTTTGAGCTTTGAACCATGCCCCAGTGGATAAGTAATTTCATTTAGGTAAACAGTTTCCAGAAATAGATTCAAGCTGCGAGCAAACAGCTTGTTTGTGATAACAGGCCCTGCCTACGTCCCATGTCTGAGCCTAATGATCTCACGTCTGCTGATGCCGGTGGCTGACTTCCCCTCTTTGTCAACCATCCTGCAGATGCGCTCGAGGTATACGAGTCAGGTCCTGTACATAAACTGGGCTCTGCCCGGCCTGATCTGGGAACCAGGAGGAGTCGCGCACAACCACAGGGCTGTCGGTCCCAACACGAGGGGCCCTCCTATCTGGTGTCCAGCATCCCGGGCCCGAGCGCTTCAGGCTGCTGAAAGACCAGCTAACACGGTTGCCATCCCTCTGCTGGAATGCGTCCTATGCAATGGCACTCATTATAGTTAATGAGCTGTTAGCATTTCCATGATGGGATTTTTTTTAGGGTTTATAATCTGGTAATAACAATAATTTGTCTCAGCCCGAAACTCTAGTAACAGGTGACGGCCCAGTCATTGCTTTTGCTGTTATTACTGTTGCTGGGGTGGGGCGAGGGGGTGCTGCCCATGTGGGTAGCATACAAAAGGGAACGTGTTTAGGAGCGGGAAATCGTTTCCTTTTTCTTTTCCAAAGAGATCACTTTGGAGGCATCTGGTTGGCTCAGTCAGGAGAGCAGGTGACTCTTAATCTTGTGGTGAGTTCGAGCGCCATGTTGGCCGTGAAGATGACTTAAAATAAATAATAATAAATAAATAAACTTAAATAATATTAAATAATAATAATAAATAAACGTAAAAAAAAATAAATTGGGCAGTAACTCTATTCAGGATCAATCACACGTTGGCAGAAGAGAGGAAGCCTGGATGGGGTCGGGATGTTGGGGTTGGTGGTCCTGAGAAGCCAGGTGTGGAGAAGCCAGCTAGGAAGCCCCAGGGCTCACACCTACTCTACGGTACCTTAGCCTGGCTACCGGGGGGCAGCGAGACCCCTGGACCTTCCTGACCACAGAACTCATAGAGGCCACATAGTGGGGCAGCCCCATAGTTTCCAGTGAGGTCCAGGAAGGATTTAAGTTTATCTAAATACAAAAGGGGCCTGGGCTCTGAAAAAGACCATCAGCATCCTACAGGCCCCAGGTAGAGCTCTGTTTGTCTTCCCGACCTGAGGGCATCGGCCTGAGAGGCCTGCAAACGTAAGCCAGCGTTCTGCTGTCAAAGGTTACCAGGGCACATGGCTGGCTCAGTCAGTAAAGCATGTGACTCTTGATCTCGGGGTTGTGAATTTGAGTCCCACATTGGAAGTAAAATTTACTTAAAAAAACAAAAAGCAAAAAAAACAAAGGGGACATCTAAAAATAAATAAATAGGGGCGCCTGGGTGGCTCAGTTGATTCACTGTCTGCCTTCGGCTCAGGTCATGATCCCAGGGTCCTGGGACGAGCCCCACATCGGGCTCTCTGCTCAGCGGGAAGCCTGCTTCCTCCTCTCCCTTTGCAGCTCCCTCTCTCCATATGTCAAAGTCCTAAATCCCTCTCTCTCTCCCTCTCTCTCTCCCTCTCTCTGTCAAATAAATAAAATCTTAAAAAAAATAATAAAAATAAACAAATTTAAAAAGGTTACAAAGCATCAGGAGAACCTTTTGGCTGGTACTATGAAGATACCCTAAACTGAGTGGAAGAAGTAGAGGAGAAGGCAGCGAGCTGGAGCTCCTGGTGGCTCAGTCGGTTAAGTGTCTGGCTTCGGCTCAGGTCATGATCTCAGGGTCCTGGGATTGGGTCCTGGGATTGAGCCCTGCATTGTGCTCCCTGCTCAGCGGGAAGCCTGCTTGTTTCTCCCTCTGCCTGCTTCTCCCTTTGCTTGTGCTCTCTCTCTGGCAAATAAATTAAAAAAAAAAAAAAATCTTAAGAAAAAAAAAGCACCTGCCTTTGGTTCAAGTCATGATGCCAGAGTCCTGGAATCAAGCCCTGCATCGGGTCCCTGCTCAGCACAGAGCCGATTTCTCCCTTTTTGTCTGCCTGCTTCTCCCGTTGCTTGTGCTCTCTCTGTCAGATAAATAAATAAAATCTCAAAAAAAAAAAAAAAGGCAGGGAACTTCCTGAATAAACTTATTTTGCTGGTAAAATGATAATAATAATAACAACAACAACAACAACGGCAGAAGGCAGAAGGCAGGGAGGGAGGGAACCAGACGGGTAAAGTGTACGGGAGCATCAGGGATGTGAGGAAATCTGTGGGGTTCTTCTCTGAAGTTCTATAGCAGGTTGAGTGGCCCAGAGTCCCACGGTGCACAGAGCAATAAGGAGGTGTCCGCAGCACTGGCAGGGGGAGGGTCCTGATGTCAGCCTGGGAGAGGATGGCTGGACAGAGAAGGGGTGATTTCATGTCTAGGCTGTGCAGACCTAGGTTACCTGTTGTATGAGCTTCTGAGACTGTGTCCGAAGATAGGACAGTGGTAATGTCAGCACCGGCAAACCCAGTGATCCTCCTCCTTCTGCTAGCTTTGGGGGGTAAGAGGCGCCGGGGTCAAAAAGAAACCTGGAATGTCTCAGGACCCAAATTCCAGAAGCAGGTTTAGAAGGATCGGTCGGTCCGTTTGCTCTTTGCCCTCTCCACCTCGGTCTTTCTGAAGGAGCGCTGGCCCCCAGTCCCGTGAGCTTACGAAGCCGTGGAAAATGCCCTCAGCATCAGAGTCTCAACCTAAGTGAAGAGTTTAAATGTAAAGTTTAAATCTGAATGTTGAACAATTTAGTATGTAAGGAACATTCTAGTATAGCAAGAAGAGGTACACAGTCATTTTTCAGGAGAAAAGGCTGCTATTTGAAGCCATTGTAAAGAAAATATTAGTGTTCTCGGGTGTCCATGGTTGTCTGTTGTCATGGTCACTCAGGGGCCACAATAAAATACCATAGACTGTGGACAGCAAACGTATTCCTACAGCTGTGGAGGCTGAGAAGTCCTGGATGCAGGTGTTGGCAGATTCAGTGCCTGGTGAGACTCCGCCTGGTTTGCAGATGGTGGCCTTCTTGCTGGGTCCTCACGTGGGAAAGAGAAGTGGGATTCTGGCCTCTTTTAATGAAGCCATTAATCCCATCGTGAGTGCCTCAGCCTCATGACTTCAACCTCCTAACGACCTCACTCCAAACGCCGTCACCCTGGGGATTTAGGACTTTGACATATGGATTTTGGAGAACACGAACAATGAGTCCATAACATGTACGTAGTAATTAAAAGTTTAATTGCAGAAGTGCAATTAAATGTATGTATCTACACAAATACAGACACATATGAACACACACATATGTGTACGGGCAAAACTGGGATTACATTACAAATTGAACATTTTGTATGTTCCTCTCACCCCTGGAAATGACCTTGTGACATAGTCCTATCTCTGTATAGTCTTGGAAACTTCCAGAGAAGGAAGCAGAGCAGTTCCTTAGGTTGCCCTCCGCTAGGAGGTCTCCAGCACCTCGTAGGCACTCAAAACACGTTGCTGAGTGCATGAATTATTTGTTCAAGAGAAGTAGACCTAATGCAAGAGGTAAAGAATTATAAGCCTTACATCCCGCAGGACTTGAACTTCAGGCAATGAGGTTTATAATTTTAAACCTAAAAAGGAAAAAAAGAAAAAAAAGCACTTTTTGGTCGGAATGTAGGTTTCTGCAGTCAAATGCTCTACCCCTGAGCTATACCCCCTAAATGTAGGTTTCTGATGATCAGATGCATTCTCCTTCTCACCGCCAGATCTTTCCTCAGGCTCTGCTTCTTGTGTTTGTCTGTCCAGAAGGCTGCCTTGGTCCATGGCTAGAGCAGATCACCCGAGGCTGCTGGACTCCTGGGCGAATCCATGTCTGGAATCCACATCAGGAATGGGAAGGAATGCTTGGTTATCTTGGGAAGGGCGTTCTGGGTGGAGGAAGATGAAATGCTGGCACAGGGAAATTGTCTTTGGGCGTCATGGCCCAATCACAGCACTTACCGTATGTTAGGGCCAAGGGATAGGAGATAGAAAAGACAAATTTCTTCCTCAAGGGTTAAAAATAAAATAGAAGTGATAGAAGTAAAACAAACAAATAAACATTAGTTGCAGGGCGCCTGGGTGGCTCAATGGGTTAAAGCCTCTGCCTTTGGCTCAGGTCATGATCCCAGGGTCTTGGGATCAAGTCCCACATAGGGCTCTCTGCTCAGTGGGGAGCCTGCTTCCTCCTCTCTCTCTCTCTCTCTGCCTGCCTCTCTGCCTACTTGTGATCTCTGCCTGTCAAATAAATAAATAAAATCTTTTAAAACAACAACAACAACAACATTAGTTGCAAAATACTGGAAGCAGGTAAATATGCATTGGGGTAGAGAGGAGAGAATGACAAAGTCATGCAAGGGGAGGCGATCTTGAGCTGTCGGCATTGCCGGCACTGCCGTGGGGAGGAGAGCTCAGAGCCTGGTCTGCGGCAGTGGCGGGCCCAGTGAATCAGCAGGGGTCAGTCTCAGTCTACATCCTGAGACTTCACTGTCACTCCAGGCAATCATGTCAGAAATCTGGGCAGAAATCAGGTCCTGCTGGATCCCTACTCCCCATCCCTGTCTGCACCCAATCAGGTAACAAGTCCTGTTGGTAACCGCCTCCTGGAGTTCTGCTGAAGGAGTTTCATCCTCTACCCTGCAATGCCTCTGCCCTAGTCCGGATCCTTTCCCCTTTATGACTGGAATAGGGCCGTAGCCCCTACACTGGCTGTCTTGCCTCCTCTTAAACCTTTCATGTGTTACCTATTGCTGTGTAACAAATTGCCCCCAAATTTAGCAACTGAAGATGGTAGCCATTTGTGACCTCCCATAGCGTCAGAGGGTCAGGCGTCCGACAGCAGCTTTGCCGAGTGGGAAGATGTTAGTTGAGTGGGTCTGGCCCCAGGCGTGAGGTGACTGCAGTCCAGCAGTTGGCTGGAGCAGTTTTCCCTGAGGGCTTACTGGGTCCAAAGAATCCGTTTCCAGCTCACTCACATGGTGAACAGCAAGAGGCTTTAGTTTCTCACATTGTGGCCTTTCCGTAGGATGATTTCCAATATGGTGGCTGACTTGCCCATGATGAGTAGTCACAGTGGGAGCTGCAGCCTTTTATAACCTAATCTCAGAAATGAAGGACTATCACTTCTGCCTTCCTCTACTGGTCACACAGACTAACCTTGTACGATGTGGGGATGGGGCGGGGCTCACTGGTAGCCAACTTGGAGTTCTTTTTTTTAAAACAAAATTAATTGGGGGCACCTAGGTTTTTCAGTTGGGTGTCAGCCTTCACCTCGGGTCATGGTCCTGGAGTCCCAGGATCAAGTCCTGCGTCAGGCTCCCTGCTCAATGGCAGTCTGCTTCTCCCTCTGCCCTTCATGTGCTCTCTTGAGGGAGACATTCAAATTAAAAAAAAAAAAAAAAACCTTTAAAAAATAAAATAAGAAATAAAAAGAATAAAAAAATAAATTTTTGTATTTTGTTGTGGTAAAATATATATAACATAAAATTTACCATTTTAGGGGTGCCTGAGTGGCTCAGAGGGTTGGGCCTCTGCCTTTGGCTCAGGTCATGATCTCAGCATCCTGGGATTGAGCCCCACATTGGGCTCTCTGCTCATCAGGGAGCCTGCTTCCCTCTCTCTCTCTGCCTACCTTTCTGCCTGCTTGTGATCTCTCTCTCTCTCTCTCTCTGTCAAATAAATAAGTAAATTTTTAAAAAGAATTTACCATTTTAACCTTTTTTAAGTCTACAAAGGCATTAAGTGCATTTCCATTGTTATGCACCTATCACTATCAGCCATTATCCAGAACTTTTTTCATCTACATAAACTGAAACTCTATACCCATTAAACAAGAATTCCCCATTTTTCCCTCCCCCTAGCCCCTGACAACCACCCTTCTACTTTCTGTATCTATGGATTTGACTACTCTAATAAATGAACTCATACAGTATTTGTCTTCTTGTGACTGGCTTATTTCACTTAACATAATGTCTTCGAGTTTCATCCATGTGGCATGTGTCAGAATGTCATTCCTTTTTAGGGGTGAATAATATTCCATTGTACATATATGCTTCATTTTGTTTATTGCACATCTGTCAATGGGTATTTCGGTTGTTTCTACCCTTTGGCTATTGTGAATAATGCTGTTATGAACACGGGTGTACAAAAATCGGTTCAAATCCCTGCTAATTCCTTCAGGTGTATACCTAAAAGTAGAACTGCAGCATCGTGTGATAATTCTAGGTTTCACTTTTCTGAGGAAAAGCCAGGCTGTTTTCCACAGTGGTTGTACAATTTTACATTCCCATCAACAGCGCAGTCTCTCAACTGTCTTCCAGTCTCTCAACATCCTGGCCAACACTTGCCACTTTCTCTTTTTAAAATTGAGTAGGGTCCACACTCAACGTAGAGCTCAAACTCATGACCCTGAGATCAAGAGTCACATGCTCTACTGTCTGAGCCAGCCAGGCATCCCAACACTTGCTGTTTTCTGATTTGTTTGTTTTTTTAAAATAGTAGCTATCCTAATGGGTGTGAGATAGTATCTTATTTTGGTTTGGATTTACATTTCCCAGATGTCAAGGATGTTTAGTGTCATTCCATGTGCTTAATGACCACTTCTATATCTTCTTTGGAGAAATGTCTATTCCTTTGTCCATTTTTAAATCGAATTGTTTGGTTTTTTGTTGTTCAGTTGTAGGTGCTCTCTGTGTATTCTGGATCTCAATCCATTATCAGAGATATGATTTGCAATTATTTATTTCTACTCTGTGTTCCCTTTTCACTCGATTGATAGTGTCTCTTGGTGCACAAAAGTTTTAAATTTTGATGTGGTCTATTTTTTTCCTTTGTTATCCTCTGTCCAAGGAATCATTGTCAAATCCAATGTCAGGAAACTTTTTGCCTTTTGGAGGTTCTTTTAACCCATCTTTCTCATCATTTGCCCTTGCCTTGCCCTTAGGATCAAGTCTAGACTCATCATGGCACTTAGGGCTCTTTGTGTCCTTGATGAAAATGTATCTTCTCCTTTGTTCATTCGGATATTCAATGCCTATTTGTTGACTATGACCATGTTTTAGACATTGGAAACCAAAGAGGTGGAAATCTTTGTTCTTGTGGGTCTTCCAATCTAGTTGGAGAACAAAGAAAACAAAGTAATCATGTAAATAAATCACACTTTTATGTAAAATTCTATAATAGGGTAGATATTAACATTCCTGGTCATCAGTAGGTGATAACTGCCAGGTGGGGAAAAAAAGATCAAGGTAAGAAGGATTAGGGTTACGTGGGCTTCTAGAGGGCTGGTTTGTAATTTAAGAAAGGAAGTTAGGGTAGGCCTCTGAATGGGAGACATTAAAATAAAAACTTAAAGTGGTGAGAGCATGAGTCACATGGGTATTTGAGGAAGAGCTTCTGCAAAGGCCCTGGGGTGGGAATGTGTCCAGTGCATCCAAAGATTGGCAAAGAGGCTGGGGCAGCTGAGTATTCTGGAATGAGGGAGTGATAGATGGAAAAGCAGGGTGTGAGGTCGCAGGGAGGGGACAATCACACCTGTGGGACCTTACCGGCCACTTAAAAATGGAGTGAAGTGCGGAGCCCAGCAGTGTCTCCACCTGACCTGACATTTATAAATGCTCCCTCTGGGCCCGGGTTCAGAGCTCTGTGTGAGGCAAAGGCCTGGAAATAGTGTAATCTGTGAGGAGATTATTGCAAGAATCTAGGTAAGAGACAGCAGTGGTTTGGATCAGAGAGCTAGCCAAGGAGGTATGAGAGGGGAAGGGTGTCTTGGTACTAAAACCACAACTCTAAAATCCCGTTTCTTTTCAAAGTGGTGGTACTAGTGGATGGCTTGGTATGGCACACATGTCGTCAAATGTCACAGCCCTAGGAAGAAAATCCATTTCCATATCACTAATTGATTCTTAAAGTATCTCTTACACCTCAGGGTTAAATTACTTGTTAGCAACAACCTCTGTAGACAAAGGTCCTCTCTAGGCGGTGTTAAGTTATCCGAGAACGTTAAGCTGCACGGTTTTTGACCTTCCTGTCCCTTCAAAACGAGAGGGAAATACAACTGTATTTGTGTATGCAGCCGTGGTACCAGATATTGCAAGATGGGATTGGGGAGGCCAGAAGCGTCGATCATAACTCATTGGCTTTGTAATTAAACTCTCTTGTTATTAAAGCAGACATTCTTAAAGACTCCTGCCTGTGTGGGACTGAGAATTATTTATCACAGGAATTCAGTCTGCTTTGCTATAAAAATGTTGCTATGTTACTGTGTTTGCGAGACCCAGACTCTGATTTTGAAATATCTATAGGTATAGATATGCAGACATCATTTCAACTTTCTCACTAATGTCCAGTTTATTGAGATTTTTATGTGGGCGCACGTGTGTGTGTGTGACTAACATCTTGACCTCTCTTTATTTAATCCTACTTTTCTGAGACACCAGGTAGGTGTGTCAGACTTCCAGGAGTAGTTAGTACGGGGGACAGAAAAGAGAATACAAGCAAAATGTATCTCTTCACTATGTCCAGTGCACATTTTTCTAAGTCCCTAGCGCCCTGACAAAGGCAGCATCCATCAGTTAAAAAAACAATCCTTTCTACTGATGGCAGCAGCCTCAGCATGGGTGCACCCACCATGTTATTCAAAACTGAGGGACTTCTCTGATGAAGCCATAGATGAGAATTAACCAGTAACTTTTCCCTTCTGTGTGGGGTTAGTTATCAAGTAAGACAGGTGAAATGGAGACAAACACATATTAAAATATGATGACAATGATCTATTTTAAATAAAAACACATTGTCGGGGGGCCTGCCTGGCTCCGTCCAAAGAACGAGTCTTGGTCTCAAGGCTGTGAGTTTGGGCCCCATGTTGAGTGTAGAGATTACCTAAATAAACAAATAAACAAACTTAAAAATAAATAAAGGGTACCTGGTTGGCTCATTTGGTTGTATCTGGCTCCTTTCAGCTCAGGTCATGATCTCAGGGTTGTGAGATCAAGCCTTGCATCGGGCTCTTCTCGGGGCACAGAGTCTACGTGAGATTCTTTCTCTCTCCCTCTGTCCCTCCCCTGACTTGTACTCTCTTTCTCAAATAAATAAATAAATCCTTTAAATTATATATTTATTAAATTATATTTTAGGGACACCTGGGTGGCTCAGTCAGTTAAGCCTCGGACTTTGGCTCAGGTCATGATCCCAGAGTCCTGGGATCAAGTCCTGTGTGGGGCTCCTTGCTCAGCAGGGAGCCTGCTTCTCTCTCTCTCTCTCTCTCTCTCTCTCTCTCTGCCTGCTTGTGCTCTCTCTCTCTCTGACAAATAAATAAATAAAATCTTTAAAAAAAAAACTCTTTAAATTATATTTTACTATATATCATACTTTATATTATTTATATTTGTATATGATTATAGATTATATTTTTATAGATTTTATTAAATGACACATATTATTTATTATGTTAAATATAATAAATAAAAACATGTTAGATGGCGGTCAGAGTCACTGTTACCTACACCTTTCTCACGAATTTTCTACTATCACCCTAATTGGAGCTTTTAGTATGGTTGGATTCAAGTCTCCCATCTTTGTTTTGGATTTGTCCCAACTGTTCTTTGTCCCTCTCTTCCTCCTTTCTTGCCTTCTTTTGGCCTTTCTAGCCTTTTGGCTAAATTGACCATTGTTTAGTATTCCATTTTATCTCCTCTATTGACCTGTAGCTATACCTCATTGTGTTTGTGTGTTCATTTTAGTGGTCGCTTTAGTGATTATAATATGCAACTTATCACCGTCTACCTCCAAATAATATTATGCTACTTCTTTACCATCGCTTTAGTTAATTTTTCATATGATCACGAGGGAAAAAAATCAATGCGGTACCTATTATATTTATGTGAAGATTAGCTGTATTCAGATTTGCATTTTAAAATCAATGTGTATGCAGAGCTCTCCTCGCCTAATCACGGAATTGATTATGCAGCTCAGAGATGTTTGGCTGCTGGCTTACCTGGCGGTTTCATTACTTCAGAGACAAATAGCTCTTTGTTTTTCTCTCTTGAAATAGCTAATGTAAATTAGGAAAACAAAAGGAAACGTTTAGCAGAAATCTTTTTTTAGAGAGAAGACGAAAGTGATGACTTCCTTTTTACATTGTAGCTTTTATGTCTGGGGAACACTGGGGCCATTTTATTGGGGTTGATTGACTTAACTCATAGCCTCAGGATGTGAATGGACTGGAAAGACTCTGTTCCGGAGACAAAACCCCTTGGCATTCATCTTTTTGTCTTTTATGGGTGAACCCCTTTGTGCCTCCCTGCGTGATGCGTGCGCTGGTATCCCACTTGGTATTTCTGTCTGTCCCAGGATTAGTGTCTTTAAAGAATATATATATTTATTTACAAATAAATAAGAGAGAGACATAGAGATCACGTCATGCACAAGCAGGGGGAGATGCAGGCTCCCTGTGGGGCAAGGAGTGGGATGTAGGACTTGATCCCAAGACCCTGAGATTATGACCTGAGCCAAAGGCAGATGCTCAACTAACTGAGCCACCCAGGTGTTTCCGAGCTAGTGTCTGTGGCCGACTGAGGGAATGAGTCCGCTCCTGGCACGGTGGCTTATATGTGGTAACTGTGTATTATCAAATATTGACCTTAAGGCGCCCACTATTTCAGCTGGATTGATTGAGGTACTCTTCATGCAAACTGGCCATCTCTGGAAATTAGATTTCTTGATGACCAAAGGCATGATTTTAAAAAACATTGAGTACCTTTACAAATAGTATGGTGAAATATTGACCTTGCTTATAACATGATTGGTTTGAGCTTCACATGTTGAATCCTGGAGAAGTCTATCCGTTATTATTTTTACAATGTACAGCAGTTCATGTTCCATATGTGCATTTAATTTTCAACATTGCATGCCATACCTTATAGTATGTTGTGCATGAGTGGTTATTTTAGCTGGTTAGCAATATTCATGGGTAGAAGGAGGTGTGGTTGTGATGATTAGAAAGGAAAGGAAATGAAGACGTGCTTTATTATTCAGAATTACTTTCCAAAGTACTTTTCCTTGTTCAACGTACACATGCACAATCAGATAACCCTCATCTGGTAATTCTTTTGCTTTTAACTGCCTACCTGGAACAGCTGGTTTCCAGGTCATTATCAGGAAATATCATCTCAAACTCACGGCCATCAATACCTTTCGCAAGCTCTGCAGAGAGAAACAATATTTATGGAGGATTGCCTGAAGTCTTTGCTGTCCATCCATTTTTTAGATAAGTCATCACCAACCTGTTGTCTTACAGACCCCTGGGGGAGTGTGGAGTTATTGCAAGGTTGCCTGCAAATCCTCTATTGAAGGTATTATGATTGCTGTCATTGTTATCTGTAAGGACACAACAGTGACATTGAATAGTTTGTTTAAAGGGAATAGAGCCTTTTCCAACATCTAGTCTTTACTTAGAAGAAAATCATGTGATAAATGAAGTCAGTAATGGGGTATGAAGCTGGTTTCCAGGTTTTGAGCTTAACTACTTGTGTTTCATATACCACTTTGTCTTCATGGGATCCAGAACATTAGCACTGGTGAGGACCTGGGCACATCCTTGGTTTAGGTCGACCATGCACTTCTGCATGGCCAATAATAGGAAGCATTTAACACTGGAGGGTTAACACTGAAGGTGACATTTCCCTGTGCGGGTTGTGCATTTCCTGGGAGGCTCAAAGCTATTCTTTGTAGATGCCCACCTTGGAGGCATCCATTTTAAATACAGGTCTTTACGATTTTAGTAATGAAAATGATTTTTCAGAATTTCCCCCTTTGAAATGGAATGGTATGAGTAACAGCATCCAAAGGATGCCCAGTGACGGGGCAACCGAGGGAGCACATGCGCACTTGGCTGTCACCCGCAGAGCTGACCTGTAGTAGCTCCCACCATGCTTTGCTTGCGGTCATGGTCACGTATTGCTTAATTCATGCCCACAGTGAGTGTGCCTTAAGGGAGGGAAATTTAAGGAGCACTGACTTTGAAAAAAGAAAGATAATAAGCACAAAAATGATAGTAATTCTGCTGATTTACCTCAAGATGCTCTTCATTAAATCTGTAAATTGCATTAATCTGATCTGAATTTTAATATACACATCAAGATGCCTCTAGTTTTCAAAAGCCAGTAGTAAAAGAGAGAAAGATGATGATATCCAATTTAGCTCTTCATCTGTGGAGAATGAAAACTACCCATGGGGGCAATGCGGAAGTACTTGCAAAGAGTAACTTGAAACCTTCTTTTTTTCTCTTGTCACTCAAAAATAAAGCAGATGATAAAAATAACTATTTTAGTGCAAAGTATAAGAACTCCAAACATCCGACCTTGAAGGCAATGTTAAACCTATATTAGGTGTAGTTACGTTTATTCGTTATATTTAATGTACATTTTGTCCCCAACCAAACATAAAATGATAGCTTAAAATTTGTCATCAAATCATGTTTTTTTTGGTTATAAATACCTTAAAGTAAGTTAAACATGTTACTTATTGATATGAGAATGTCAAATTTGATAGCTATGTAATACACATCTTTACATATAATGTTTCAAAACTCTTTAATGATTCCTAACTAAAACAAAATGTTTTTTTCTTACTTAAAATCTCTCCTTAGTCACATTTCCCATGACAAGTGACACAATTAAAAACTTCTAGAGGGGACGTGTAAAACTGCAATGGGTTTGAAAGTCAAGAGGTTTGGGAAATACTAATGGAGATTATATTTTAAGAAAACAAGAAGAGAAGAAAGAGGGGGTATTAGAACAATATGTATCATTTTATAAAAGGCGAACAAGGAAAATAAATCGAAAGCAAACTAGGCAGGGACCAAGAGAATGTGTCTCTTTGATCTCTTACCGCAGAAAGGGTAACTGATCCATGATCCCATCGGATGTCCCCTGAATCCATCACTGCCAAACAGTGGGAAGGAGATACTAAGGCAGGGCTGTTCCTCTGACAGGCAAAACTCTCTTTTTAAAATTTTTTTTTTAAGATTTTATTTATTTATTTGATACAGAGAGAGAGAGATCACAAGTAGGCAGAGAGGCAGGCAGAGAGAGATGGGGAAGCAAGACTCCACGCTGAGCAGAGAGCCCAATGTGGGGCTCGATCCCAGGACCCTGAGATCATGACGTGAGCCGAAAGCAGAGGCTTTAACCCACTGAGCCACCCAGGCTGACAGGCAAAACTCTTAAAACGGTACTGCGTTTATGATCTGTCTTCCTTCCTCTCCTGTTTACTGCCTTCCAACATCCTCCCCATCCTCCCTCTGTGTCTCCTCTCCCTTCCCCCCACCCCTCAGTGCTCAGCCTCTCAGTTTGACAGCAAACGTTTCCAATCTTTTCCAGCTCCCTCCATCTTCCCTTACTGGTATCCCTCCCCAAATCTCTTGCACCTCCAACCCCATCTTTGTATTTATCTTTTAGAGGACTCAGGCTAACAGAAAACTTTAAAGAAGAAAGTCAATCATATCCAAAACCCAGCACCATGCTGTTGGAACACTAAAGATTTCTGACATAGTGGTGTCGGCCACCATGGGAGATGAATGTTTTACACTGAGCTCTCTCTGGAGATTTTCAATATCTCTAATTGTATCTAATACCATGTCCCTTGGGAATGCTTTATTTATCAATCAAAATGCTTAATATACATAGGAAATATTAAATTAATAAATGCAATTTAAAATCTTCAAAGAAGTTTAATACCCAAATTTTGTAAAGGAAAAGAAATATTAATCATCACCCTAAATGGTAATTGTAAATATTCACAATTTTATAAGTCAAATAATAAGAGATGAAGTAGTTCTTAAAACTTAAGGAAAATATAGCATTTTGAAGTTGAACACTTAATTATTTTTTTTTAAAGATTTTATTTATTTATTTGACAGACAGATCGCAAGTAGGCAGAGAGGCAGGCAGAGAGAGAGGAGGAAGCAGGTTCCCTGCTGAGCAGAGAGCCCTATGCAGGGCTCGATCCCAGGACTCTGGGATCATGACCTGAGCTGAAGGCAGCTGAAGACTGAGCCACCCAGGCGCCCCAGAACACTTAATTATTCACATTAAGTACTGATTAGAAAAAAAAGTGAACTTAGTTGAATGGTATTTTCTACATACAAAAATCATCTTCAAGAGTAACACCCCAATTTCACCTTTAGTAAAGATTAAGCCAGGCTGGTAGGTAGTAGCGTACTGGTAAATGTTTAAATCACAGATTCTCTTGGGGAAGGAGGAAAGGTGTACAAAAATAGATTTACATAACTTTATTATAAATTTGGCTGATATAAATGCTATGTAGCACACAATGTACTACTGATAATATTAAGACTCTTTATTGTAAATTCCTGAAACCAGCTGATTTTCGCAGAGCGCCGTCATTAATTTTTGTGAAACTCCTGTATCTGTAGACAGCTAATGGTTTAACAACAGGAATTTATCCCAGGGGCGTCTGGGTGGCTCTCTCTCTCAAATAAATAAATGAAGTCTTTTAGTTAAAAAAAGGACTTGTCTCCCAACCCACTAACTCATTTCCCAATAAGTTTGTCATTAAATCTATGTGAGCTATCATAAAAGGATTTCTTACCACTGTACAGATTATACTCATTCACCTAAAACCTCTTTCAGTTTCCGCACTGCTTTTGAGTTTAGTCTCCCTTATTAACACTTTCTTCTTCACTTTCAACAAAACAATAAAAAAAAAGCTCTGAACAATTTCCACAGCCTGAATGCTCCCTCAGTCTCCAGCAGCTACCGTGATGGCACTGAAGGCCAGTTGGGAAGATGGGCCCGGAAGCCTGCCCTTACTGGATATTGCCTGCCTCTGGCTACAGCAGGACCAAAATAACCTCAAGACCAGAGGAAACTAAAGCATAGTAAACTGATGAAGGGCTGATGCATTTTGAGTTATTATTACCTTTTTAATTTTTTTTAAAAAGATTATCTGTTGAACTGTAAGTACCTGTGATTTTATTTAGATAATAGCCGGATCTAAGAGTCAGCTTATACAATTTTTGAAGAGCTAATCATTGGTTTTCATGAGCTGGTGCAGGCCTGCTCCAACACACCACTGATGGCCGGACAGAGGAGAGCTTAAGTTTCAAACAAATTGAGGCAAAGGCTCATTTTGGTGAATAAGGAGTGTCCCAGAGTCTCTTTTTTAATTTTTAATTTTATTTTATTAAAAAATTTTCTTTTTTTTTAGATTTTATTTATTTATTTGACAGAGATCACAACTAGGCAGACAGGCAGAGAGAGGGAAGAGAGAGAGAGAGGAAGCAGGCTCTGCCTAGAGCAGAGAGCCCAGTGCAGGACTCGATCCCAGGACCCTGGGATCATGACCTGAGCCAAAGGCAGAGGCTTAACCCACTGAGCCACCCAAGTGCCCTGTCCCAGAGTCTCTTGAGGAAAGGAGGAAGAGCAGAGAGGGAGGTGTGGCCAAGTGACAGGACTGAAGGAAGCGGGCTTTATCTATCTGGTTATCACTTCCCACTTTGCAGTCCTGCTCACTTTGGTTCCTTTTGCTCCTCAAGGCTGCCAGCCTCATCTAGGTTTTAGAATATAAATTTGGATTATTGCCCTGCCTCCCTGTTAATCTTCCTGCCTTCAGATTCTCCCCTTACCGTCTACTCCACACTCAGCTTCCAGAATCATCTTCCCAAACGCATCTTCGCATGCCTTCCTCCCCCGATCCAGCCACCCACTAGAGTTTAAATTCTAAACTGAGAAAACTGGTATTTCAGGTTTTTTCAAAATTGCACACTGGCCTTCCCACTTCACCCCTACGCATCTCCCTCGTTCTACCGACCGCATTCCTCCTCTTCCCCCGCCTTGGGAAGAACCGGCCTCTGTCTGACCCATCATTGGTGGTTAAATATGCCAGTTGCATTTAGGCTTCTGAGGCTTTGTGGGCACCACTGACCTGTTGAAATGTCTTACTCCATCCAATTGTACTTGCAACCTGTTCTTTTTTCAATGAAGCACATCGTAACCGAAATACTCTAAAAACTATTAAAATGAACCTTCCTTCCTCTGAACACTCAGAGCACTTGACGTTTGTACTACTGCTTAGGTGTATATTGTGTTAGGGTCCCACACATTCTCCCCCGCTCCTGTTCAGGGAAATACGTGCCAGGGCTTCCTTATCAGACCATGGACTTCTCGGGGACAGAATTGTTAGACACTTGTCAAATAACTCCTGTTGATATCAAGAAACTGATGTTTTCCAGGATGAAGTATTCTTGGGTGGAATTGTTTGGTTTGACCCAACTAGCTCCCGAGAAGTCCTTTTTATTACTTCTCATTGCTTAATCCTCTGCTTTTTTGAAATATAGCTGGAAATGCGAGGCTTATTTGCATTGGCCTTTTTGATTCATCTACTTGGGCTGCCAGAAGAGGGTACCACTGACGGGATGACTTAAACAAGAGCCATTTATTTTCTCACGGTTCTGGAGGGTAGAGGTCCAAGATAGAGTGCCAACAGCAAGGGTCTCATCCCAGCCTGTAGATGGCTGTCCCCCATTGTGTCCTCTGTGTGAACAGAGGGAGAGACACCTCTGGTGTCTTTTTCTCCTCTTTCAAGGATACCAGTCTCATTAGGGCCCCACCCATAACATCTCAGTTAAACTTAATTATCTCATTAAAGTCCCACCTCTGAATATGGATAGGGGGTTAGGACTGCAAAGTATGAATTTTAGCGGGGGACACAATTCAGTTCAAAACACCTTTTAAAAAACACATTTATTTATTTACTTTAGAGAGAGGGAGAGTGTACGGCAGGAGGAGGGGCAGAGGGAGAGGGAGAGAATCCTCAAGTAGACTCCCCACTGAGTGCAGAGTCCCATGTAAAGCCCGATCCTAGGACCCTGAGATCATGACCTGAACTGAAACTGAGAGTCCATGCTCATCCAGCTGAGCCTCCCAGGCACCCCAGTCCATAACATCTTTTAAATTTTGTTTCTCTTTGATTATACAGTGATTCTACATCCACACCTGCCCCCATGATTAAGTAAACTTATTGTTTTTAAAATATTTATTTATTTATTTATTTGATAGGCTCCATGTCCAGGATGAAGCCTGACATGGGGCTTGAACTCATGACCCTGAGATCAAGACCTGAGCGGAGATCAAGAGCCAGACTCTCAACTGACTGAACCACCCAGGCGCCCCCATGTGAACTTATGATTAAAATCAGGAGCTGAAAATTCCTCAGTGTGGAAGCAGATGCACCATGACAGTGACAGCACGGGGGGTGGGTGGGGGTGGGGGTGGAGGTTGGGGGGAGGTGGTTGGAACAGTGGTTTAGAGCACAGACTCCAAGCTAGACTGTTAGGGTTTCAACCTGACTCCACCATTTAGTAGATTTATGACTTGGGTCATGGTACTTAACCTCTCTTTGCCTTGGTTTCCTTACGTGCCCCATGGAAATGCTAGTAATGGTTCTACCTTATAGGAAGGTGATGATGTTGCAGAGGAGGTTAAATGAGTTAATGCGTGAAAAGCACCTGGCATATTAACTATTATGCTTATGTTGGAAATCTTATTTTAAATGCCTGTTAAGTGTATTGTGTCTCTACAGCACCCCCGTGAGGCAGGTAATGGTATAGGAACATTATTTAATGCTGACGTCAATTAGAGGGGACCTATTGCTCTCAAAGAAAGAGCTATCAATCAATAGAAGCCCTGGCGAAACGGATTCTGGCACGGGTCACACAGGTATCACTTATCCCTTATGTTCAAATTCTCCTGAATTTGACAAATGCTTATTGAGAACTTAGTATGCAAGATTATGTCAGTGCTAAGATAAAGGCATACACAAATATATCACTGTGAACACAAAAGAGGACTACAAGGCTTTGCTTGAAGAGGATGGTGGCAACTCAGAGGACTTCCTGGAAGTGGTGATGTCTGAGCTGAGTTTTGAAGAATGAGTAGAGACTGAGATAAAGTGCTTGGTACCAGTAATATACTGAGTTGATATTGTTTTTCAAGAAGATTCAATAGTATTTCTTCAGCAGGGAAAATTCTCTAATATCAGAGTTAGCAGTTATTAAGAAGTAGAAGACAAAGGATTCCAGCAAAAATAGTGGAAATTGTCACTTCTTAGGATATCTTAGGGAATGGGTCAGACACATGGTCCTTGTGAATGGAAACTCAAGGAAAACCTAGCCACAACCACAAAAGTGTGAGGACTTTTATGACAGTGGAGGCATGGGGTGTTCTGGTTTCGCAGCAGGAGTAAGCTATGGAGGATTTCTTGGAGGAAGCAGCGTTTAAACCCAAGTAATAGTTAGAAATTATTCAAAGTACTGAACGAGAACAGTTTCTCAGGAAGAGGGAGCAACAAACGCAGAGGTCTAGAGATAAGACTGTGACCGTTTATTCAAAACAAAAATGTCTACAGTAGCTGACAGGGGCGGAGAGATGAGGGTGGAGAGCGAGGTAGGCTGGGGCCGGTGGAGAAGATTGTAGGAAACCATCTGAAAGGAGATTGGATTTTACCCCAAGGGGAACTGGAAGTCTTTGAAAAGTTTTTAGTGGAGTGGGGGTGTAATCAGATTTACATATTCAAATAATCACCCTGGCTGCTGTCAGGATGATTGATTGAGTAGTTGCTGGGCAGTCCTGGGAAACTTAAAAACACCCAAACCCACCAACCTTTTCTCTTTGACCATAAAACCATAGTAAAGAAAATTTCAAAACATGGTGATGAAAAAAAAAAATACCTGTAATTCTATTGCTTTTACTAAATTTCTTCTCTATCCCTTCTTCTTTGCATCCTTTTCTCCTTGCATATTCATTTCCTACAGAGTCCCACTGGTGGTTTAAAGCTTCCTTGGCATTCATTAATCTTGGCTAAATAAATCCCAGCTGTTCCTCACCCTGGAGCACGCTAAGGAGTTGCCAGAATGAGAAGCAACTCAACTGTAAATCAATTTTCAGCGGTGGCTCTTATTTGTGGCTTTGAATTGGGGGTTTATATTTGATTCCCTTTTTGCTTTCTCTGGTCCCAGTAGCATCTAAGTCTCCTCAAGCTGGGGGGCCCTGGCCTCTCACTTTACCTTAGACCCAGTCGCTCTAAAGCATGACCATTAGTAATAGTTTAAATGATCGTTCAGCTAACATTTGATCCCCTCCTCAGGGGATCCGCTACCATGGGCAGAGCATGTCTCTCCATCTCATCGATGCTGGACTTGGCCATGTGACTTGCTTTGGCCAAAGGATTGGTAGTAGATGTGCCATCAGCAGGAGTGTTATATCAGCTGGACCCTGCGCCCTGAACTTGGCTCTCCTGCTTCAGAGAGCCTCGCTGAGCAGTACTCGCTCTAGGTGACTGTGCTTCTGGGGCGGATGAGAGACATGTGGAACAGGTTTGTACCCAACAACAGCCAAGTGAGGGTGATCTGTGCCCACAGAAGAGTCACTTAGCTGAGCCTCATCTAGACCCCTCAGACTCAGTGGTCATGGGCACTGAGTTTGTTCTATAGCATTATGGGGAGAAGAGCTGACTAAATTCATTGTGTCTGATGGTCCTGTCCCTGGGCTCCTCTGAGAGAATTTTGTATATGCCACAGAGTCTGCATAATAAGACCATATATGTATATTGCTTTTTTTTTTTTAGTGATGGAGAGGGGAAGGAGCAGAGGGAGAGGGAGACAGCGAATCTTTTTTCTTTTTTTAAATGATTTTTATTTACTTATTTGACAGAGAGAGAGAAAGCACACAAGCAGGGGGAGCTGCAGGCGGAGGGAGAGGGAGAAGCAGGAGGCCCAATGTGGGGCTCGATCGCAGGACTTTGGAATCATGACCTGAGCTGAAGGCAGACACTTAACCAACTGAGCCACCCAGGTGCCCCGAGAGAGAGAATCTTAAACAGGCTCCATGACATGGAACTCAATCTCATCACAACCCTGAGATCATGACCTGAGCCGAAATCAAAAGTCAGATACTTAACCAACTGAGCTACCCAGTAGTAATAGTAATTATTACTTATAGTAATAAGACTATATTTTAAATTAGTCTAAGCTCTTCTTATAGTATAGTACTATACACTTATAGTATAGTACTATAGTATAGTACTATACACATATTAAACCTTCATTAGGGTTGGGCCCCGTGGTTGTAAGTGATAAAAAGCATAGCTCCTGAGCTCTTAAACTTCAAAGCTTAATGAGGAGGATGGACTTAAATGACCATATAAATAAATTGCACAATTACTCATTGAGGTAAAGTCCCTTGAACACAGTTCTGTAGGTACAAAAACAAGAAAACTGACCTAAGCCAAAGGTCTGCAGGCCTGCTCTGAAAATCATGGAAGTGAGGTCTAAAGGATGAGTGATAGTAATACTACTTCTGGTAATCATAATACTTCTGGAAATAATAACTCTTTCAATAGAGCTCACTTGTTAGTGGATCCTGCTGTGAAGACTTTAAAAATATGGACTTGTTGAGTCTTCACAGGTCCTCTCTTGTTGGCAATTAGCCCAGAAAAATGTGGGAGTGGTGGCCAGTGCTCAGGTTGAGGGAGCATCATGCGGAAGAGCCTTGGAATGGGTGCGAGCATGGCACGTCTGAGCATATGAAAGGTATCCATGGGCACAGAGCTCCTGGGATGAGATGGAAGGGTCAGCTGTGGAGGGCCCTATGGGCCTTGACAAGGATTTTGATCCTCCCAATGAGAAAGTCATGGAAGAGTCTTAAGTAGGACTTGGAATGGGTGATATGATCAGGTTAGCCTTTAGTACAGAGAGCTCAGGCTGTTGAATGGAGAATGGACTGGAGGGGCCCAAGGGTGGGGGTGGAGGGCAGTGAAGGGGCATCAGTCAGGGGGATCTTGCAATAAACCAGGTGTGAACTGATGGTAATAGACTAGAATGATGAACATGGAAATGGAGAGAAAGGGATGTATTTGAGTGATATTAGGAGATAAAAATCTGCAGAGTAATGATTTAATAGAGCCCCTTTGTATTATTTATTAGCTTGAAATGTTGAAATATCAACATTTCAGACCTATCTATGCAATCCCCATGCTGGCTTCCCAGTGGAGCCAAGAGCTTGGAGGAAGGAGTGGTCTTCTGGTTCAGCAACTCCTCTTCAGAGGACGGAGAAGAGAATTTCCACCGAGGAGGGAAGCATGGCGCTAGAGACATTGAAGGAAGTCAGTGACCGGGTAGACCATATTTTTGGTTGGCACCAGTGGTCACCACTTGGAAATATGAACTTGGCAATATTAGTGCATAACAATTTACAATTCAGGTATTGAAAGCTTTAGCCGTCTTTGAAATATTTTCATTGAAAATTGCCATGAAGGAATCAGTGACTTACATGGAGAATACCAAATAGGCTTGAAGGAAGTCTTCGGTGCTGGGGATTCTCTCAGTGATTTAGGATGGATTTGCTGTTGCTTTTCAAGGTTTAGGAGGGTATTGGATCCTTCTCTGGGAGCTCGACTTCCGTTCACTTAATGTTCCCTAGTCTTAGAAGCTGTTCTAACCTAAGTGCATGTTCTACACCCAGAATGAATGCAAATTTAAGGAAGCTTAAGTATATTCTGTTCACCTCCTCCACTTAGGGAAAATCTGATTTTGGTTTTAAGTGATTATGAGGTATTTAGGAATGTTTTAGGCAATAAGCAGGTAGGAGCAGTTTGTTTCTGGCAGGTTTTTCTTGAGCATTTTAAATATCGAAATCTCAAATAGAATTATTTCATTGTAATTCAGAGATACCAATACCATTTAAGATAATACCTTAAAAAAAAGCTTTCGATGGTAGAAAATGGTAATGTGCCTGATATATAAGGCATTTTGTGTCAAAAATATAGTTTTACTCATAAAGCAGTTTATTATTAAAATATGAGTTATAACCTTCCAGCTACAAAATAGGTAAGTCATGGGATGTATGGTACATACAACATGGTGACTATGGTTAATAATACTGTATTTTTTAAAAGATTTTATTTACTTATTTGACAGAGAGAGAGGTCATGAGTAGGCAGAAAGGCAGGCAGAGCAGAGAGCCCCATGCGGGGCTCGATCCCAGGACCCTGAGGGTGCCCCGGTTAATAATACTGTATTGCCAAAAAAGACATTTATTATATAAATATATGGGTGTCATTTATATGTGGATTAGTTTCTTACAGGTACTATAACAAAGTACCACAAATTTGGTGTTTTGAAAACAATACATATTTATTCCCTTACAGTTCAGGGGGGTCACAGTCTGAAATCAGTTTCACTGGACCGAAATCAAGGTGCCAGCAGAGATCTGCTTTCCCCAGGGCTCCAAGGCAAAATGTATTTCCTTGCCTTTTCCAGCTTCTAGAGCTGCATTCCTTGGCTCATGTTCCCTTCCTCCATCTTCAAAACCATCAGGAAAGCACCTACTCTCTCGGACTTTGGTTCCTTCTTCTTCGGTCTCATGGCTTTCTTCTCTTCTCTGTCTCAAATTTCCCTTTATCTTCGTTTTATAAGAATGCTTGCTATTACATTTCGAGTCCACACAGGATTACCATCTGAACATCCTTCATTTAGTCACATCGGTAAAGTCCCTTTTCCCAACAGACAGTCACATGTGCAAGTTCCTGGGATTGGGACCTGGATGTCTATCTGGGGCCACTATCCAGTGTCCGGGAGTATAAGGCAATACTGTCTCATGCCATCGAGTAGTACGTTTGTGTACCGAGGCAGAGTCACTAACTACCCACTTTTTTTGTGGTCAAAATATGCATTACATAGATTTACCTTTTTAGCCATTTTTAGGTGTTGTAAGTTCAGTGGCATGAAGTACATTCACATTGTTATACAACCATCACCACCGCCCACCTCCAGAACTTTCTCATAGTCCCAAACCGAAGCTCTGTCCCCATTAAACACTAACTTCTATTCTCTCTTCGCCCCAACCCCTGACAACTACCATTCTAATTTCTGTCTCTTTAATTTGTCCATTCTAGGAACCTCATGTGAATAAAATCATACAATTTTTAAAATGCTTTTACACATGCATTTTTAAATGATTTTTTAAGTCTGTTGATCTTGGTACAAATATTCTCAGACTGTTTTTATTTTGTGGTATACACATGGGTCAGGGCAACATCTAATATGAGAGTTAGATGCAATTAAAAACAGGTGCTAACCTTCTTGGGAGAGTTGCTGGAAACTTCTAGAGACCTTGGCTTCTATCATTCTAATAAAGAAAAGTAATATTAAAATTTCCTTTAAAAAAGATTGATGTGAATGGCATACACTATTCATGAAAGCATTTCCAGGTTCCTCATATTCCACTGTTGACTTCTTTGTTAGAAGAATTGAATGGGGATGGGGTTGGCCCCAACAATACAGGCTGGGGACAACTAACCCTAAAATAAACCCCCAATAAATCCGGCATTCCACACGCTCAGTAGAAGAATGGAATAATTGTATAAGCATCTATGTTCACAATTCTTTGTCTGGTGAGAGGACATAGGGAAAACTATTTGCCTGAACTATTTAAAAAAATAAAATAGTTTGGGGCACCTGGCTATCTCAGTTGGTAGAGCATGTGATTCTTGATCTCGGGATGGTGAGTTTGAGCCCTATGTTGGGTGTAGTGATTACTTAAAAATAAAATCTTAAAAAAAAAAAAAAGTAAAATACACTAAATACGGTCCTCTCCCTCCTCCCAAGACCCATTGCCTGTCCCCAAGCTCCTTTCTATAAAATTATTAGTGGTAAATCATTTGAGATAGAACATCAAAGTGTAGGTTATTTTAAAATAAACATTCGATATCTATGTATTAATTGACCGGTTGCTCCTTCATTCACTAATTCGTTCGTCACATAGGTATTGAGAACCAACTTTGTGCTAGTTCTGGGGCGTCAGCAAGCAACAAGACAGGCAAGGTCCCTGCCTTCAGGGAGTTTCCATGCTTTCGAGGTGGGAGAGATCCATAAGTAATAGGCGATAATTGAACATGCTGTTGGGGTTGTGGTAAGAGCTGTGAAGGAAACAGCAGGATATAACAGAGAGTCACTGGGCAGGTGGGAAGTGGGAGGGCCCCATTTCAGGCACAGCAGTCCCGAAGTACCCAAGGGAGCTAGCCATGCTTCCAGAAGGAGCCCTGCAGCCTCAGGGGTCACGAAGTGAGAGGAGGCTACTGTCAGATCCAGCCATTCATCTGTCCGTCCCTCTGTCCTTACCCACCCATCCATTTATTTCCATATTTTCCTGGTCAGAAATCATTTGGGACAACTTGTCCAGATATCCACCACGGTATAAAATGAATAAATGAAGGAAGAGGGGGCGACTAGAAAAATAAAACTAAGCTGGGAGATTAGCCTGCGAATGCTTGTGTCATACACCCACACACTTGCGAGAAGTAGTCTGCAAACAGCTCAGAGCTTCCTAGCGGTCTAAGAGAGAAAAGGGATCACTTCAATGATTCATGGTGTGCATGAGATAAAAGCAAACTATTTCCTTAGAAGAAATACTTTACTCTGTCTTGGGAGTTGAGAAAAACGTCATGGGGTCTGTGGTGGTTTTGTGCTGTATCATCTTGGCTAAGCTGGACCTTTGACTCCCAGCATCCCCTTCCCTAGATTCCCCAGCTTGGAACTGGCTGAACGAAAGTGGGACATGACTTACAAAGTAGAAATGAACCAACGGCTTTTACTCTCAATAGGTCAGCAGAGTCGGATGCACTGAGGGAAAGACGGAGCTCATGCCTGTCCTCCTCCATTCCACGTCTAGCTCCTGTGTCCTCCAGCCAGCTGTGAAGACAAGAGCAGGTCCAGGTCCACCATTGGGGCAGTGACAGTGGGCCTCTGGGATTCTCCACCGGCACCCCTTTACATCCGACTCTAGGAACTAGAGGTGTCTGGTTTTCTAGAGTGCCCTGTGAGCCCCGACTGCCCCCCCCCCCCGCCCCCGTCAGTGCCTCAGGAGGGCTGGTTAGTGAAATCTCCCTGGTCTTTCACTGCCCACCCCAGCGGCGTCATGTTTATGTCCTGTAATAAATCTCTCCCTCTATAACACTCACTGTGGTTCTGCTCCCTGATCAAACCCTGACCAAGAGGGTGTCTGCTGAGGTGACATTGTGTGGCGCTATTGGAAGGGCGTCCCCACAAATATCGCCCCCAGTGAACATGATCGCTGGGGATTTCTCTCACAGAGTGAAGGACATGAGCAACCCCGGGGGTGGCTGCCGGGGTGAAGAGCCTTAAGGTGAAGGAGAAGATTGATGTCGCCCACTGGCCTGGCCATCTATCATGGATTCCTCTGGAACTGCTTTGTTCAACAAGAACCTGCTAGTCACATGAGATCATGGGGCACTTGAAAAGTAGTTGTTGTGACTAGAAAATGGAATTTTAAGTTTTAATTAATGGATAAAGAAGATGTGGTATATATATACACACAATGGAATATCACTCAACCATCAGAAAGGATGAAATCTTGCCATTTGCAGTGACATGGATGGAACTGGAGGGTATTATGCTAAACGAAATAAGTCAGTCAGAGAAAGACAAATATCATATGATTTCACGCATTTGTGGATTTTAAGAAACAAAACAGAGGAGCATAGGAAAAGGGAGGGAAAAATAAAACAAGATGAAATCAGAGAAGGAGACAAACCACAAGAGACTCAACTATAGGAAACAAACAGGGTTCCTGGTGGGGGGGAGGGGGGAGGGGGGTGGGAGGAGGGGTAACTGGGTGATGGGCATTAAGGAGGCACGTAATGTAACAAGCCCTGGGTATTATGTGCAACTGATGAATCACTAAATTCTCCCCCTGAAACTAAAAACACACTATATACTAATTAAATTGAATGTAAATAAAAGATTTTTAAAAGTTAATGTTAAAATTTACTTTCACGTATGGTTCAGAACAACTTGAGTATGTGAGTCTACATTTTCAACTTTAAGTTTTATGAAACCTAAATACATATTCATCATTTCTGATGAAAATTTATAGTTCAAATCAAGACAGGCTGTGAGTGTAAAACACACAACAGATTTTTAAGACTTAGGATAAAAAAACATAAAATATTTCATGAATAATTTTTAATATAAATCCCATGTTGAAATAATATTTTGGATTCAATAAAATACAGTGGTAAAATTTCATCTGTTTCTTTTGACTTTTTTTTTTAATGTGGCTATAAGAAAATTTAAAATTATGTATGTGGCTGATATATTTCTGTTGGACAGTGTGACTCCAGAACTCAAGGCACCACCATGGATGAGATGACTTATCTGTTATTTGTACATCTGTCTGTTAGTGAAAAGGACTGAACTACTTATTGGAAATGTGGCTGGAATGTGTCTGACATTTTGAGGAGGCCCGCTAATTCTCATTCTCCTGGGCCATCCAGTTTAAATCAGACATTGTCTTTAGGCTGTGAGGAATTTTTTAATCTATGACATGAATGAGAGACAAAAACCTAAGTTAAGAAATACCTTTCACAGTGTAGGCAAAGATAGATATCAGTCGATCTCACATTTTTGTTGGAGAATTTAGATCTCCCTATTCATCGCTGTTTAGGACAGTTTGTATTTTGGGCAGTTTTTGTACTTGGGCCTGACTTTGATCAGAGCTCCAGGGAATCTCAAAGTTCTGGGTGTAAAAAGCCTTTCTTTGTTGAAAAGAAAAAGAGGCTCAGGACGTTTTTATAAATGCTGACATTAAGTAAGCACAAATTATATGCAAGTAGAATTCCTCCGGGCATGTAATATTGACTAGAGTTAAAACAGCTTTGGTAATATCGCTACTTTAATTGGTACTTGCGAGGGTCAAACTGAGGTACTTATGAATAAGAACACAGCTGGTGTGAACTTCTAAAACTTTCTGCATTAATCCACAAAAATTCTTTCTTTGTCCCATCTGGCGCAGAGCCCTACATGGGGTGGAAACTGGAGGGGTGGGGGACGAGGGGTGAGGGGTGGAGGGTGGGTAGAGTCTGTTGTGTGCTTGAATTCTTAGTGTTCTCTCCGGGATGGCGATCGTTGATGGGGAAAGCGCTGTCCTTAGGGTCCCAGTGGAAACGCGATAAGTATAAGCCAAAAGAAAAATTTAGAGGAAAGGAAATTATAACACTTAGGCGTTGGCTAGGTGTTCCCTGACATCACTAATCATTCATTTGGCCTCCTTATGGGTCTTCTCATTAAAAGAAACTGAGAAGAAGAGTGGCCATCAGACTGAGGGCAGAACCATTTATGATGAATGGTAGCTCTTTGTGGAAAGTGCTTTATGTTACAATTTTAAACTTCCTTCCCTGTGGATTTCAGGCACACAACACACATTCTTCCATGAGCTCCAGCCTTTTTTGCTCCTCAATTCACCTGGCCCCTTTTGGGTAACAGAGGTCACTCTGAGAAATAGATTATTGACTCGTACTAAAATATTGCTACCAAGGATGGTCAGACTGGGTCAGCTCCAGTGAAATAAGATTGGTGTGAATCCTAGTCCCTTGGAAGAGTTTTCACAAACACAAAATTTAAACAATGTTAATGCATTCCCTAATCACTAATAAGCAAATACCTTTGGCAAAGAATTGGTTTTCTTCCACTCACCGTGCTTCTGTGCACGTCGTGACCTCTTTTCTTTCTTCCTGAGAGTAAGTCAACCTACCTACAAAGACTCTGGGTATTCTTAAGGAGGCAGAGGACTGGAAGGGCTGGCTTGAGCGTTGGCTGGTAGCTGTAGACAATGCCATGTTTTGCATTTTCTATAGGCAGAGGAAGAACTATGTAACTCATTCTGTAACCCAGTGTCCTGAAGCTAAGTCATTCTGCTTGGGTAGTTTTCAACTGTGCTTGTAATTTGTAGCCTTACTCAACGACAGTGGGTCTGTTAGCATCTACTGGTCTCCAAAATGAACTGTGTACAGCTGTGGGCCTACAAAAGACAACATGAGGTTCTTTTTCTATTTTTATCTCATCCTCCTTTTATCTATTTTTTTTGGCATATTTTATACTACGCCTAACATAGCATAGTATAAATACTATGTAGCAAAGTTTCACCATCCCTTCTCCACATCCCTGATGTCCAGAAGTTATTCTGTGATTAATTTGGTGACTCAGACTGAACTGACCCGAACTGAGATGTGCTCTTTACAGTTCTTATTTAGCACAATGAGCTCGAGTCATAGAAAAATCAGACATCTCTGCTGAAGTCTTGTGTTCCACCATTGGGGAGCTGCCCCAGACCCTCCACTGGGAATGTTGCACAATGTATGGTGTATGTACTTTATTACCTTGCCAAAATTAGAAAAATTCAGAAGCATATTTGGTTCTGAGAATTTTGGATGAGGACTTGGGACTTGCAGTTGTATATAATTTATAGATGAATAAATATATATAAGTTGAGGGCTTAGGTGCAAAAGTTTTTTCCTGACAAAAGCTTGTGAGCAGAGGACCTTGAAATCCCCCGCATCCGGCCATAGTGACTCTGACATTGGCCTTGTCAGGATGTAGGCTTCCTAACTCATGAGGCAGGGCGGGGCCGGTTCCTCTTGGGGAGATTTTTACTGAGAAAACTTGATCACCACCTTAGGTTAAGGAGAGGTAGGGAGAAGGACAAATGAGATGTACAAACCAAAGACAAAAAGAATAAAAGGTTCGGTGTACCTTTGTAAGAAAAGTCTCTTGGCCTAGAGCTCAGTTAGGCATTTCTTAGGATGGGGATCTCAAGGTGGAATTTTAGAAATTAATATTTACTTTTTAGCCACGTAAAATATATATTTTTAATAATTAAAATTTAAAAATCATGTTTTAGGGGTATCTGCCTGGCTCAGTCTGCAGAGTATGTGACTCTTGATCTTGGGGTCCTGAATTTGAGCCTAAACTGGGGGTATTTACTTTAAAAAAAAGGTGTTTTTTAAAATAAATCAAAATCACGTTTTAAATAATGATTGTTTGAAAATTGATGAAAGCAGTGAGTCATGTATTGAATACGAGAAAGAGGGAGACAGTGGGAGAGAAATGTAGGTCTGGAAACTACAGATTAAGTAAAGATTTCCAGTCTCTTAACGGACATGATGTAAAGATGAAATCACAACAAGAAGAATCCAGTGATTGAAGAAGAGCCTGAACACGTGCTACAGCATCCCCAACACGTTTAAATGAGCTTCCCTCAGCTTTTTCATAAGTCATCGTAGTATTTCATACTCAGCACCCTACAAAGTAAACTTGGTACCATTTTGAAGGATTTTGCCAGTCGACTTCTGCCTTTGCCATGATGCCCAAGGTGCAAGGGTACAGCATCCTTTCTGCTAAGAGTCTTGTACGTCTGTCTTGCTATTCACTCCACAGTAGCAGAATGGCCCGCCCAGCGTTTCCCTCTGAGTTTTTCGGTCGACTCTGGGGACACCGAGTGTCACTCTGACTCCAGTAAGTAATGCCAGTGGCACAGGTAGATGGATCTGACAGGCCCCAGGACTAACAGCATCTCAGCCGCCTCTCTCCAATGAAGGCTATACATCAGCGCTCAGAATCTGCCGGAGCCGAAGAGGGTGACAAGGGAATAACATCCCTTTCTCTTCCATCGACAGGGGTAATAACTCCTCACTCCCTAGGGACAGATTGTAAAAGCCAATAGCCAGAAGCTGTGAAGCAGGGAGGGTAGAAGAATTGAAAATTAAAGAGGGAGTGGAAATTTTGTGTAAGGCTTTAGCGAGATGGAATAAAGCATCAGACGTCAGCCTTTTAATTGCCTCGTTGTTGACATGGGCGTTCGTGACTTTGTTTGAGGTGCTTAATTATTTGAAGGTGATTATTAAAATCATGTACATTACATACATGTGGGTTTATGCTTTATGTATATGTTTTACCAGTGAGGGCTCTAATAGGCTGATACTTAACATCGGGGGGTTTCGAAGTCATTGTTGAAAAGTCTATTGACGGCATATGTTGAAAGCTCTATCAACGATATATTTTAAGATATTTCTTTGAAGAAGAATGCCTGGTGCATGAGGCTCAAAATGTTTAATCTGATGTCTTTATCTCCTCCCGCATATCTGTGCATTTACTGAGTGGAACATGAGGATATTCAGTGGACGGGTATCACATACCTATTTCTCAACAGTTGACAATTTCTGTTTTCCAGCAGCCTTGAAAATGACTCCCACGCCGCCTGGGCATGGCCCTCTAACGGCAGCCCACGGTCAACGGACAGTTCTTAAGGTCTGTAGCTTTAACGAGAGCTTTGCATTCACGGCCCCATACAAACAAATGAGTTCTGGGCACCCAAATGTGGGGTTTGGATGAAATGTAGCACAAAGAAAGATTTAACTCCGTAGAAAATTATGCCCCTTGGAAACAGATGCCTTTGAATGCCTCCTGCTTTAGAGGAAACTCCCTTATTTAGTTTTTAAACTAGGACTGGTGTTTAGTTAAATCTCCTGCAGTCTCAGTTCACTGAAGGTGACAGAAGTACTCACTCGAGCTCAATGAGAACTAGAGGCGACAGTAAATTTTTCAGGCAGCGACAGGAGATCTTGTTATAGGAGTCAGAACGGGGGTCAGGGCAGAGCCTGTTGATGATTGAGGAAAAGAGAAGTAAATTCATTCTGCTTCAGGCACTTTGTCAAGTGCCAGTAGCTTACCATTGAGAACTAGTCACCCGTTCTAGTCTTATGGCCCTAGAGGTCACTCATTTGATATAAATCATAGCACCACGTAGACGCAGCAACCTATTGCCACTTGGGATGAAATAAAAAAGAGGAATGCTGCTTTCGGAATGGAAATGACTGCGAATATCCCACCACATGTTGCTGTTTAATGCAATATGTGGTTAGATATTGATCTGCCGAATCAAGTCATTAAAATGTGCAGTTTTTGTTTATTGGAATGAAGCAATTAAATGGTTCAGTTATGCCAGACCTTACCTTTTCTGATGAAAACTATTGATTTCTTGCCACAGCTTTATAAGCGACAATGTTTTTGATTACTCTTGACAAACCTCCTTGGAGTGTTAATTAAAATTGTACCAGATGAGCAGGTGTGGGAGATCATTAGATCGCCCGGATCACACGTCTACACTTCATATTCTGCAGCCTTGCATAATGAATAGGGCACAAGAGGGGAAAAACAATATCTTCATCAGCAGAATTAGCATTTCACTTTTTAAAAAACTAGGTGACATTCCGTGTTACAGGACAGATGCTTTGGAATTACGGGCTCCCTCCTACCACTACATTTGATCAAAATTTGCTTCTTATGTTTTGCTTTGATTTTTTTTTTCAGTGTCTAATGAGTTGTTGTTTGTGTTTCCGAGGTAACAAATACTTAAACACATATTTACACGGAAAATTGAGGAATCAAATAAGGCTCTTCTAGTGCTTATGCAGATGAAGTCATGAATATTAATATGATTCCATTTAACACTTTAGAAATCCCCTCAGTAAGATATCTTCGACAGGATTTTAAGAAATATTTTACTACTTGTTTCTGGGACCCTTATGAAATAGGGATATTTAGGAATGGGCTCTCTTGAAGACTACAGCCTTTTAATTTGTAATCGCTGTTATGAGACTGTTATATTTTAAAAATTAAAAATACTCAATGATAATTTATAAAACCGAGACAAATAATATTCATTTTTCTAAGAGCAGATAATCTCTGCATTACTGCTATTTGTTATAAAGCTTGATTTAATTATTATTATTTCATCAATACAAACATTGAGGTGGAGTTTGTTCATTTTTGTTGTAAGGCACAGAATTTAAGTCATTGAAATTAGATTCCAGATACTCTGTGATCTGGTGTCTATATATAGCACCGCAGCTTGTATTTCTCCGATTCATAGGCCCTGAAAAGAACTTTAAAAGGTCATCTAATCCAATCCCCTGCTGCCAAAGTAGCTGTTTAAAAATGCACTATTTTTCATTAGTCTGGAATTTTAAAAAGGATTAATGAATTTATAAATGTATTATTTAAAGTGTTCTGATCATGTATATCTAACTGGAGCTAACTGTTAGACTTTGAAATGATCTGGTTTTTTTCCCCCCTTTTAAATCTCGACTTCTTGTTGTAGAATGTCTCAAGGTTTACAAAGTGCTTTTCTGTTTATATTTTCTCATTTGATCAACAACCAAGTTTTATATCTCAGGAAAATGTTTTATAATTTTTTTAATAAATCTTTGGCTCAGTTTACTCAACTGACTTAATAATATTTATATGCTCTAATTCTTTGAAGCTCTGTTGTTGTTTCATAGCCTCTGTTATGGATAGCTTCTGGAAAGCATAAATAAACCCTAAGCTATTCCTTGTATTTTGTAGGTGGAGGAAAGTCGAAGTTCATGTAAGAGCTTCAATATCGTTCGTTAGGACTAAAAAGCAACCCATTATTTCGATCAAGTCTTACAAATAGTAACTATATCCACCATTTCAGCAAAATATTACAAATAATAAACGTAGAATAGCTTCACAGGTCTTAGCATTCTAATGTTAGAAAATATATCTGTTTATTTCTGCATAATAAACCATCCCCAAACTCAGTGGTCTCAAAAAAAGAAATTATTGATTTTGTTCATGAATCTTCAGTTTGGGAGGGGTGGGTTCATCTGCTGGGACAGCTGGCCTAGGAGCTAGAGGAACTGCTTTCAAAATGGCGGTTTGGGAGTTGGGACTAGCTGCCATCTAAGGAACTCAGCCGGGGCTGTGGGCCAAAGTTTTCTCCATGTGGGCCTTCCCATAGCCTACTGGGATTAACTTCCAGCAAGGTAGCTGGGTTCCAAGGGCAAATGTCCTGAGAGAATAAGGCAGAAGTACACGGCATTTAAAGACTCTAGTCTTAGAAGTCACATAGCATGACTTACACTCTGCTCTTGGTTGAGGTGTCCTAAAGGTCTGCTTAAGTTCAAGGAGAGGTTTGCGTAGGTTCCCTTGAAAAGAAAAACACCAAGAGTGTCCAAAGAGCTTGTGGACTGAGAAATGTGGCCATCTTTGGGTGATACAGTTTGCCATGGAAACCACTTGTTCAGTCTCTTTTTATGACAGATATTATTTTGCATATGGTTTAATTTGAGAGACAAAAAGTGAATGGAAAATCCAATAGAAGTCCAATAATTCATCTGCAGTTACTCTTTAAACAATATGCTGTAAGTTGTGTTTTATTTCAGAGAAAAAGACATAAAGAAGGATAATATTTTAGAAGATTTTACTTATTTTTTTATTTTAGAGAGAGAGAGAGTAAGGGGGAGGAGAGAGTGAGAGGGAGAGAGAGAAACTCAAGCAGACTCCACACTGAGTGTGGAGTTCTACACGGGGCTCAAGGTCATGACCCCGAGATCATGACCTGAACCGAAATCCAGAGTCAGAAGCTCAACAGAAGAAGCCACCCAGGTATCTCAAGGAGGATGCTTTTTAATGAGATAATGAGTATGAAAGCACTATGAAATCTACAGTCTACAAATCTACAATGTAAGACAATGAAAAATAGAAACCATGGATTAAAAAATAATAATAACAAATAATCACAATTGTTTAGTTAATATGTGCCTTACCATCCTTTGAGAATCAGCTAAGTTCTGATGAAAATGAGCCCCACTGTTTCAGAAAACTCTAGCTCTTTGGACAGTTCTCGTTGTTGCTGTTGTATATCGTTTCCTTAGAAACTCATAGTGTCATTTGCTGTGGCAATCATATTTGATGTTTCTGAAAGTTGAGATTGCTGTATTGTAGAATGATGTATTTGGATCTTCAAGAGTTCTCTCCTTCATTCAGTGAGTACTTTCTGTGCTTTCATAATGTGCCAGGCACTTTTCTGGGCACTTTACATTTTTTTTCCCCTCAGACTGTTACTTGCGAAATACACAATTATGTAAATTTTATTTTAATAAATTTTATTTTTAAATGTTAAATTTTATTTAACCGATGTAATACATTTCTCTGTGATTTTTTTCTTTTGAACTATTGAAAAGGGTGCCTCTGTTTAATTTGTAATCATGAAAAGAATTAGGAGGTAAAGGCAATTTTTAGAAGCTATTGGAAGGTTTATCTTGCTCTTGGGTGCCTAATTAATCCATAAGTGGAACTTGGAATGCTTGGTATAATTTGTTCAATGAAACACAGTGATATCTTTCCAAAAAAATAATGTACTTAGCCATTTAATAATGCATTTTTAAAAACTCTGTTGTGGATCCTTGTTAGCCAATATAACCACCTCATAGAATCAAATTTTTAGATAGTAACCTTTTTTACTCATTTGAGAGAGAGAATGGGAGAGAGAGAGCATTGGGCTCGGGGGAGGGTCAGAGGGAGAAGCTGGGAGCCCAATGCCGGACTCAATCCCAGGACTCCTGGATTATGACCTGAGCAGAAGGCAGTGGCTTAACCAACTGAACCACGCAGGCACGCCTTAATCAATTTTTAGAGTAGATTTTCAAATAATCATTTCCAACCACCATTTGTTGAAATACATTACCTGGTGGCAGGCATCTTTGTGTGCATCATGTTGATTAACCCTTAGATGAAACTTGTGCTGATCTGTCATCTCCCGATTTTACAGGTCAGCCTATCTCTGCTCATCAGCTCTTTTTTTTCGGTAGGCTTTTTCCTACCTATGTTACCCCATCCCAGATAAGGAAGGAAAGTGCAACCTCTGTGAAACTGGCTAGAACCACAGGTTACCTAGATTATGTGTCCAGGATTCCATAAATCGTCAATATCACTTATGCATAAAATTTCTGCCCCTCATTTTGACTGTTCATTGAGATCTGGCCGTACTCCGCACGAGAGAGGCCACGGTTACGTTTCTGACGTGAACATTAGGAGATCGAGTCATCACACCTACATTATCAAGTTTCTGTGTCATCGGCAGTGAAGTGAAATTCCACTAATCAAATGGTTTTTAATCCGCATAGTACAAATACCACCACCAGGGGTGAAGCAGAATCTTTATCTCTGGCCCTCCCGACTCCACTGGCCTGGCACCCTGCCCTTTCGCCCAGGCAGCAGTGACCGCCGTGGGTGCTGCGGGACCCAGATGTGCAGATGTAGCATCTCCCAGATGTCCGGAGGCAGCCAGACCAGCTGGTAAGTGAGCCCTTTCATCGCCCGGCAGGGCACCAACTGCGCTGGCGCACATTTCATACAGAGTTGTGTTGACTCGTTTACTTCTCTCTTTCCAGGGTGGTCTCTCTCACTCAGGACTACCCGGGCTTCCCGCATCGTCAGGACGGCTGTGGGGAGGCCACGCTGCGCGAGAAGGTAGTCTGCGTGTGCACCGATGCGCTTGCCTGGCCGTCCGTGCAGGTGGAGGAGAATAGCTTCTAAGGGAATCATCTCTCCTTTTTCAGGACCCTGGCCGTCCTCTGTTTATCGGCCAGGTTTGCCTTGGTGGTGTTTTAATGGCTTGTTTGTCAGACATATTGCATATTAAACAAGCAAAGCCTGCCATCTCCTAGGAGCTGCGGTGTCCTTTATTCTCTCCTCCATGTTGAAATCATTGCTGTCAGCCCGTGGTCTCCAAGCTGCCCGGGAGAACTTTGGCATAGTTTCCCTAACCTTTCAAACAGTAAAAGCAAAACTCTCCTTTGATAAAAAAGCCGGAGGACTTTGGCACATAGCCATTAAGGATGCAGGCGACCCGGCTGCGATCTGACAGAATATTCCACAAAACACTCCAAAGTTCTCTCTAAGGTCCCCAGAGTGGGCCGAGGCACTCTGCTTGTACTTAACATATATCAACTGTCACCCGGCGGCAGTCAGTGTTGAACCGAACACAATGGAACATCCAGATGGCCTAAACAAAGCGAACAAATGTTCACTGCTATTAAAAGCTGTTTACATCAACTTCCAGGATTTCATGTAGTGAAGTTTATATCGTGTCACTGCGGCCGTGGCGGGAACCAGCCTTTTATAAACGCCTGTTGCTCGTGCTGTCTGCACCTAGTGGAAAGTGACGTTGGAGGGTGAGTTAGGAAATTGAACAATGCCAAGCGGTCATGCAATTTCAGACGTTTTCAGTGACTTGCCCCCAATTCTGTTTTATGGGTCGTCTGGTGCAGCCTCGGCCGCAGACCCAATAAACACGAAGCAGACCCTCTTCTCTGGCGGGAGTGTGTCATGGGTGGATGGATGGATGGGTGCCCGCTATCTGCCTCTGCAGACAGGGCCTCTGAACCTCGTTGGCTCCTCACTGGGGATGTTTACGCAGTCAATGGTTTTGTTTTCTTCCTCTGAGATGCTGTGATATCAGGTCCTGTCTTATTGGGGATTAATATACATGAGCGATAAACCTATGTTTTTCTTCTTCTTCCTTTGACCTCTTCATGGCATCTCCTTCACAAATTCCAGACACACTGCCTGCATCCTTAAAAGATTTGTCGTGTTGCTATTAATAGTACTAATAAGAAGCATGTCCAGTTTATCTCATGTTAAAGAAGAATCTAGAAAAACTGCTCCTGTATTTAGGTTTGTTCATCACTACCAGTTTCTTCTGTCATGACATGCCTAAAAAATAAGTAAATACTAAAACATACTGTTTATTAATTTGCCTTAAAATTCAAAGTGTAGAAAAAACAAAAAAAGACCCTCATGTGTGCAAGTTCAACAATTAATTTAAGTGATCATTTTTATATAAGTAGATTATTTTAGCATAATTTTATATCACATTTGGGTTCAATTTTATACATTTAAAAAGTAACTAAACATCATTTGTTGTATCATCTGTAAGTGTCCATGCCTCAAATTTTCTGATGTATTTTTAAAGATGAGTGAGCTCATAAATGATTAAACTCAAGTGTTTAAGGAAATACGACTTGTTGGCCTATTTCCTTCAGAAATTAAGATCAAAATGAGTTTCAAATGATGTCATATGGCATGACACAGAACTGAATTTTACTGATGGCATGTAACATCCTCAAAGAAAGATTGATATGCGGCCATTATTACACAGCAAAGATGGGTTCACCTCTGCTGCTTGGAAACACTTTCTCTCCACGATTGTCTTGGTAAATCAGATCATTTCAATCAATTTGATAAGGAAAAATTTGATAAGTTTTTTTTAATTATTTTATTTATTTTAAAGATTTTATTTATTTATTTGACAGAGAGAGATCACAAGTAGGCAGAGAGACAGGCAGAGAGAGAGAGAGGAGGAAGCAGGCTCCCCGCGGAGCAGAGAGCCTGATGCGGGACTCGATCCCAGGACCCTGAGATCATGTCCTGAGCCGAAGGCAGCGGCTTAACCCACTGAGCCACCCAGGCGCCCAATTTCATAAGTTTTGATCTCCTTCATTTTTTTAGGGTTATAGACCTCCTTTGCACAATCACATGAAATTCAAAGTTTTTGCTCCCATGTCTAAGTGGAAAGGAGAATATATTGCCCATAAAAAGTTAATGTGGAACAGTATATTTCACGTACATGAGGACACAAGTACACAAGACACGTGAGGGCCCTCCCTTGCAAGCTTTGAAGAGTTTGAAACTTTTCACTGACAATAGTTTTGCTAAATGCTATGTCAAGAAGGTGGCATGAGAACAACAACAAAAAAATCATCTGTGCATCTGTCATTTGGAGTTCAAAGATCATTTTATCCGTGTTGGCATGGATGGTGTTTTTTGTGGCTGTCTGGGAGGAACTCAATAGGATTTTGAAAAAATATGGATCGTACAGATGTGAAAATAAAATGTAACCAAACCAGAGCTCAGCTTTGCCAAGGGTCAAGCTCGATGCCCACTCTCAACCAGCCATTCCAGGCCTGCCTGTCGGTCCAGAGGCGAGCTGTTCCATTTCCTGTTTATGCCTGTGCAGAGTTCCACATCCGGGAGCTTGCCTCCAGCGGCAGGTTTTTCCGCACACCCCAGGAGATCTTTTCCTTAAAATGGCTCATTATTTATCATTTAAGTAAGCCATTGGAATTTCGTTAATTCCTGTTTTACTTAGCACATGCAAAATGCTATCATTATCCAAGAGAAGGTAATGTTAACTTATGACTGTTACCCAGGGTACTAATTAAGTGACCTCTGCAAAACAGAACTGGTCAGGGAGCCTATGAAATAGGAAAGATGGATGCCAAGTGGATTACCTTGCAGGCCTGAGGTTCACAGCAATTAAAACCTGCCTAGTTATTTGAAGACATTCTGGCACTTCATCTTTACTAAACTGGTCAAAATTTAGAGATCTTGTTAGCTTCAGCCAAATACTGAAGAGGCTGAAGTCAAGCTCGCCTCCTCCTCATTGGTTTTGCTTCCTTCTACCTCCTCCTTGTCCAGAATCTTCACTATTTCTCCCCGTGCCTCATCAGCACTTCTAGTGTGACAGTAAGCTTGTTCACACTCCAGTATAAACGACCGTTTGCTTAATAGTCAGTCTTTCCTAGGGCTATTTGTACTTTAAAGTAAAATAAAACTCTAAGCTATGGAATTTTAGGCTTCAGGTAACTTGGTAGGAGAGATATTTCTGGGGGCACCCAGAAACTTCCCAGTGTCCCTGTAATCATGTCTACCGAAACATTGTTTCTCCACAGCCAGATCTAGACTGTATTTATTTATTTATTTATCAAATAGTGTGGTATACTTTTTTTAAAAATTCAACTTTAGATACAAAGTTTAGAGTTCTGTACGAAGAAGTCTATTTTTTCCTCTGTAAATCTGGAGGCCTTATTTCTTAATTCTATTACGACAGAAAGGGCATCTTATTTTCATTTTCTTAATTTATTCCTCCTAAAACACACTATCATTTCCAACATTTTTTAATGTCACAATACCACCTTTATGAATTTATATTGTTCTAAATTTTATTGACTTTTGAAGAAGTCCCTGTTTTTAAGCAAGAAACTTAAATGCTGTCAAGTTTCCAAATTTCCTCCATTCATTTACACTTATCAGCCATGGGTGATAAGCCATGGGTGTCCTGGGCATCAAATGTCACTCAAGCATTTGGGGAATAAAAGTATAAAATGTGTAAAATAAATGGTGATAGCTTTTATTGAAAAGCTGATAAAAATGAACATTCCGGCTGGAGGTTATTGTTTACGAATGCTTTTGATTTTATACCATTTGCAATTGTTATTTGTAGCTTCCGCCTTAATTATACACTAAGAGAAATAATTTTCTGTTATAGTAATTGATGGAGAAATCTTTCAGTACATTGCACTCTGATTTATAAAAGAGCACAAGATTAAAGTTGGGAAGATTGGATTAATCTGACACTAGGTTTCCCTATAACATACCTGATATATGGTGTGAGACCAGTAAACATGTAATAAAAAGTGAAGGGAGTATATCCCGGTGTAATTTAAAAAAAAAAAAAAAAACCCAAGACTTCGTGGTTTTGTAAAGAATTTAAAATATAGCACTTACTTATCTGATTAAGGCTGAAACACATCCAAATCTTAAATGTAAGATTTTATAGGATTGAAAAGCTTGTAGCTGGAATATTATTTCATGTAATTGTGGATTTTACTGGGCCCTGGGAACATAGTAATCAAAATCGAGATCTGTAAGGGGTCTTCTAGTTCTAGCATTGCACGGTTTAGTTACTTTCTCAAATTTCCTCTGCCTCATCTTTAGATATACACAGTCTCATTCCACGTGTCCTTATTGGACGAAGTTTTTCCCATTAGCAACAGCTTGAAACTATTTATATTTACAGTACTAGACAATCCTGCCTACCCTATGCTGCCCCCCTTTTTTCTTAATGAAAATTTTCATGAATTGTTTCAGTTCCATGTTATCTGGCTAATGGATGAAAAGGCAGTAACAATTCAGGATCCAAGCAAGTGCTTCACAATCAGCTATATTTATAAACACAGCTTCATAAAAATACTGCATGATATTCCGTTGGCCATAGAATGACTAAACACTTAAATCCTTGGAGAATTGTGTTCGCATTGTGTGACGCATCAGCACACATGTTTTATCTATCACTGAAAGAACATCCCATTTAAGGCTTTTCCCCATGGTAATCAAGGTTGAAGTCAAAGAAAAATTATATTCCCTTCAGCGGGTACATCAAGATGAGCTGAATAGTTTTAGAAGAGTAACTTACTGGATCAATTCATTTCTATGATAATATCACTCTAACTAAACTTGACTTCCCCAATTCACTGCCAAGATGTTTGTTGACTCTTTTCTTGAGAAAATCTTGACTTCGGGTAACTTGTGCATGGAGGCTGGAGTTTACTACTGCTTTTGATATTATACTTCATCTTTTCTCAGTTGCCTGTTTTAAAGACTGTTACAGGATTTAGTTGGTTCAGTCCTCACAGTTCCAACAGACTTCTGATAATTTACTGATGTGTTAGAAGCTATAAAGGGATCAATTCTTAAGAATGGTCAGTTCTCCTATTTTTTTTTTTAAAGATTTTATTTATTTATTTGACAGAGATCACAAGTAGGCAGAGAGAGAGAGTGGGGGAAGCAGACTCCCCACTGAGCAGAGAGCCCGATGCGGGGCTTGATCCCAGGAACCTGAGATCATGACCTGAGCCGAAGGCAGAGACTTAACCCACTGAGCCACCCAGGCACCTCAGTTCTCCATTTTTTTTTTTTAAGATTTTATTTATTTATTTGACAGACAGAGATCACAAGTAGGCAGAGAGGCAGGCAGAGAGATAGAGGGGGAAGCAGGCTCCTTGCTGAGCAGAGACCCCAATGCAGGGCTTGATCCCAGGACGCCGGGATCATGACCGGAGCCGAAGGCAGAGGTTTTAACCCACTGAGCCACCCAGGCACCCCTGAGTTCTCCTATTCTTGCTGGTAACACTGGGAACTCTTTGGCCTTTGGATAGCCACAAATACGACCAATTCATTCAGTCCTCAAGTGTTTATTTAGACCTACTCTGTGCCATTCACTAAGGATATGGTAGAGTAAGTCACAGTTTAGGGAGCTTAGTGTTTCATAAGGGAGGCAGGAAACATTCACATTATAGTGTGAAAAGCAAGATGATTTAGCAAGAAAGGGTGGCTTTTAATATCTGGAAAAGTCGGGGAGAAAGTGAAACTTGGCTGAGTGTTAGGGTGAATAGGAGTTGGTCATTTGGATGTGCACAATATGGAACGAAAGTTCCTGGTGGGGGGAACAGACAGCCTATAAAATGTACGAAGGTAAGAGGGCAGTTTAAGGAACTAAGCACGGTGCATGTGGGAGAGGAGGGAGAAAGGCGTCAACCAGCATGGCATGCCTTGGACAATGAAGACTAGTTAGGCAAAATGCATAGTTCCTATAGGGTTTTAGGTGATCATGTGACATGCTTAGAATGGTGTAGTTTAATAGTTAAGAACTAAACTCTGTGGATTTGAATCCTTTCCTTGTCACCTTGAATGCCTCTGTTTTCCTGTCTGGCAATAACTGACTCAAAAGGTTGTCATAAGGCTTAAAGGAGTTAATACATGTGAAGTGCTTTAATAGTTCCTTGTGCACGTGCTCAGTAAATACTCGGTAGTTGTCATTGTTAAACTCTGGATTGGAGGGGCGCCTGGGTGGCTCAGTGGGTTAAAGCCTCTGCCTTCGGCTCAGGTCATGATCCCAGGGTCCTGGGATCGAGTCCCACATTGGGCTCTCTGCTCAGCAGGGAGACTGCTTCCTCTTCTCTCTCTGCCTGCCTCTCTGTCTACCTGTGATCTCTGTCAAATAAATAAATAAAAATCTAAAAACAAAAACAAACAAACAAACAAAAACTCTGGATGGGATGGTAACAGCCTGGGTCAGGGAAGCAAGTTACTCTTTTATGTTAATCCAGGGGATAAATGATGGAAGTATGAACTAAAACAGTGGAAATTGGGAAGGAAGAGGTTTCCATCATGGGGATCTGGAAGGAACAAGCAACAGGATATGGTGACCCACTGGACAAGGTAAGAATAAGGCAAGGATCTCCTGGAAGAGAGGGAGGGGACAAGGATGGTCTCAGAATTCGGGCAAGTGTGTTTGGATTAATAGTGGTATTGAGCAACTTTAATCAACTGAGATAGAGAATATACAAGGGGAAACAGGTGTTTGAGGGAAGGCAGTGAGTTCAATTTACATTTGAAATGTTGGTGGTATATCATTAAGTATCCAGACATAAGGATCTAAGCTTAGGAAGAAGTTTCTTGCTAAAGATACCAATTTGAGAGGCACCTTGGCGGCTCAATCAGTTATGCGTCTACCTTCAGCTCGGATCATGATCTCAGGGACCTGGGATGGAGTCCTGGGTTGGGTTCCTTGCTCAGCAGGGAGCCTGCTTCTCTCTCTTCCTCTTCCTCTCTGCCTGGCTTGTGCTCTTCTCTCTCTATCTCTCAAAAAATAAATAAAATCTTAAAAAAAAAAAGATATCAGTTTGAGTTTATCAGCTTATAGGTGGTAACTGAAGGCCCACAGATAAATTCAAATACTTTGGGCTGCAAGTAATAGCAGAAATCCAACTCAAAATGACTCAGAAAATCAAAGGAGATTTATTAGCTGGGAGAAATAGAAAAGTCCAGAGGAAGGGTGTTGATGAGGTGTCATATGAGCCTCCGATCTTGCTTCTCTGACATACTCTAGACTCTGCCTGTTTCCGCATAGTCTTCTCCCTGGCTAATGGCCAATGGCTCCGTCAGCTCCAGGCCTCATTCATGGGCACATTCAACAATGTCCAAAAGGAGACAAACCATTTTGTTCTTTACCTTTTTAAAGATTTTATTTGTTTATTTGACAGCTGGAGTACAAGCAGGGGGAGCAGCAGGAGAAGTAGAGGAAGAAGCAGGCTCCCCGCTGAGCAGGGATTCCCAACATGGGGCTCCATCCCAGAACCCTGGGACCATGACCCAAGCTGAAAGCAGTTGTTTACCTGACTGAGCCACCCAGGCATCCCAGACAAACCATTCTGAAGTGACTCTTTTAAAAGAAGAAGGCACAGAAGCCTTCCCCAGAACTCTGTAGTCCATTCACCTGAAGAGTTTGGGGCCATCTCTGGAGTTTGGTGTGGAGCCATTGTTCTAGAAGTATGTGAGGGAGAGATGGGTATTTGAACAAGAATCGGCATTCTGTTAGGAAAAGGATAAACTCTACACCCACCCACCTCAAAAAAATTCTGACTACATGTTCTTCTCTAATAAAGTCCTTCTGGGACTCTATCAGTCACCTTCAGAATAAGGCCCAGCTACTCTATATGACAGAAGCTTAGCTTTCTCCTCACAGCTTTATTCAGCTGCCATTTTCTGAGCACTCTGTATGTGCAAAACCATGGGTTTTGTTTTTTTCCACATAAAGTGCCAGTCAAACATATGGATTCACAGACTTCTTACAAAAATATCTCCCTCAAAGAATTTGGTGTTTGGGACACCTGGGTGGCTCAGTTGGTTAAGCATCTGCCTCCTGCTCGGGTCATGGTCCCAGGGTCCTGAGATGGAGTCCCATCAGGCCCCCTACTCGGTAGGGCATCTGCTTTCCCTCTCCTTCTGTTCCTCCCCCCAGCTTGTGCTCTCTCTCATACACTCTCATTCTCAAATAATTAAATAAAATCTTAAAAGCAAAAGGAAAAGAATTCTGGTATCAGGCAACTTGAGTTTGGTTTTTGTTATGATTGAAAATAAGGTAACAAATGACAGACTCTGAAACCCACACGCCATCCTTCCTTTGGCAATGGTTTCTCTCTCCCCTTTGACTTTAAGGGCTGTCATCTGTCTGAGGAAGAAACAGCTGCACTGAATAAAAGAATGCTTAACAAGTCCACCAACAGGTAATCATCAATCTAAGTTGGCTGAAGGCAAAGTTTCTGAAGAAATCAGAGTCAATAAGATGCAAGAGATCCTAAGTAATGGGCCTCTTCCTACCTCAGGAGTACTGAGGAGTAGCGTTTCGGAACAGGTCTTGGTGGCAGACGTATTAGTGGCAGACGGACAGGTTCAAGTCCCCCTGGGCCACTTGCTAAGTAAGCATGGAGCCTTGCTACATATTTAATCTCAGGGAGCCTTCACCTCCTTACCTGTCCCTGTGGTGCTCACCATCGCAGGGGTTACTGGGAAGTCTGCAGGAGAACCTGACACGGAACCCAGCACAGAGCAAAAGCTGAGCAAATGCTAATTATCATGAACACGCGACCTAACAAGACTTAGACAGCTGGCTAAGGTCGAGTTTGAACACACTGAGCCGGAAGAACCCACAGGGCAGCCAAGGGGCAGTGTCTTGTAGGTGCCGGATATACAGGTGCATAGAGCTTCCTAGACAGTGAATCAGAGTGGGATGAGGCGTTCTCTAACACTTGTTCCTGCTCAGTTCTCCAACTGGGTTTGAGGTATTCATTCAAAAATTTCTGGAACCTTGGGGAGTAAGCAGAAGAAGAGAATGGATTGCGTTGTGGCTGGGCAACGTTGAGGAGAGACCATCTGGCATTTCTTTAAAAATGTGAATCATGATGAAAGCCCTGCCTAGGAGGTGGTGGGTGAGGAGGTTGAGAACACGTGTGTCTGAACTCTAAGAGGGGGGCTTGTCACTCTGGCACCAGGATGGCTCAATCTCTTCCTGGCACAGCTGTGCGGGCCTGTCTCTTTCTCTCTAGCTGCTTGGCTGCTTAGGCGGGTCGGTGTCCTGGGTTCTCTGGGGTCCAGAGATTGATGCCTCCTTCTGGGGCAAAGCCAATGAGAACAACAACAATAACAACAAGACAAATGATTAAAAACTCACCCTTTTTGGGTGTTCCTTCCAGGCTGCTTTTCAAAAGGTGGCAATTCTTGAAACCCCATATTTTAGAAAAATAGGAGAATTTCCTATTTATTGCACTTGGGCTTATGAAATGAGAACTTCTTGCGGTTCAAATCTCTCTCATCAGATTTGGGGATAAGCAGACTTCTCCACTCACCACTGACAACTGTGTGAGGAACGGCCCCATGATAGGATGGAACGCCATTGATTTTTCATAAAAGTTTAATAAGATGATACAGGTCAAAAGCTTTGCAAAGTTTGCTATAAATTTTAGTGAGGAACGGAGCAAGATGTAATTGGATAAGAAAATGGGAATGAAACTTGTATCGTGCCGCGGAGATAATGGGAGAATAATGAGAAGGAGTGCCCCCTTCACCATCGGGTGGCATTTTCTTAAATGGACAGCTGACCCTCTGGTCAACCCCTTATCCCTGAGGACTGAATATATTCTGTTAGCCATTAGTTATTTGAATGCCATTTAAGTTGATCAGATACATTTTAGGAAAGCAGATAAGATAGGACAATCAGGACACTTTGCCTCTGCCTCCCTTTCCAGGCTGTGTTTTGGATTATGTTGTTTAATACCAAAATAAAGGAGAGCGGAGATGATCTTTTTTTTGAAAATCAGCTGTTCAGTTTCCAGTAATTTACGTAATATTGATTTACTTTAAATTTTCTAAATGAATGCAAATTTATTTCATTTTTATGTGAGACGCTATCTCTTAAATGATGGCTCTGCCTTTTGACTTTCACAATATATCTTAATTTAGGATTTTCAGAGTCTATTTTCATACAGTAGCTTTGGAAATGATACCAACCCTAACATCATCATCATCATCATTATTATTAAAAAGCGATCATCTCTTTAAAGACCTTTGGATAGTATCTGCCATTGATTTAAATTTTCTTGTTCAACAGTGCACACTCCACTTCATCAATCTGTTTATAATCAATTGAACATCGTGGAATATCACGCACAAACTAATGATATTCCTCACCACTATGTTTCTGAAGAGGTATGGAAAAGATAGATTTTAACATTAGAATTAATTCCAGGTGAGTTCATTTGCCTGATTATTTTCTCAATTGCCACATGAATTTTCTCTTTCCCTTGTTGATGAAATTTATAAAAGAATTAGATGGATGATATTAGATTCTTTTCTCTGATATACACACAGCAGCTAGTTCCCATTCTGGTTTAAGAAACCTGGACCTAAATGAGACCAAGAGGGAAAAATGATGACAGGCAAAAACATTTTCAGAAAGCAGCCTTATAATTTAGGATACCAGTAAATTACTAGGAAGTTGTGCAACCACTATTTAATGGACATGAACTAATTATAGCCCAAGAGTGGTGAGTCTCATCCTGCGGATATACAATATAATTCCTTTTAGAGAAGCAATAACATGTTGTTAATACCATGCCATATTAGCTTATATACCTAAAATTTCAAAGAGATTTCTTAAAAGGGGGCATGGCAAAGAACCAGCATGTAGCAATCTGAGCCTTGGACTTTGAACTATTCTTCAGTGACTCTTTTGTAAATGGATCCACATAACTAGAAATCCTGAGCCACGATTCTCTACTCGGTGACTTTTGTATCCTGTGACAACCACTTTTCTTATTAATGACAATGATAATGACAATAGCCTACAATTATCGAACCTCAGTGCTTTATATGCCATAGCTCATTTAGCCCTGCCAATAATTCTGAGATGGTATTAGTTCATTATTTTATAACACACGGAAAAACGGTAGCTAACAGAGGTTAAAGAACTTGACCAAGGTCACACAATTAATAGTGGAGGAACCTGGATTCAAATCTAGGTTGGCCTGGGCAGTATTCTCTGTCTTTGTCTGAGGTGGCTAATGTGCCGTTACTAGTCTGGGGCTCCGTGTGACTGTGATTTCCCCTGTACCTTGGAGCTCTCAGGGGTACTGCATGTTCCTGAAGGATAAAGGCAGGATGCCTCCTAAGCTCTAAAAGGAGTGTGTTTTGTACCTTTGATCAAAGATTGTCCCGAAAGCGGGGGCTTTATACCAATGAGTCTGCTCAGTGCCTCTTCTGGGGCTTAGAACTCCCAGATAATCCTGGGGTTCCTCATGTCTCCCTGTGGGAGGCATCTTTATGCAGGTTTCTGCCTCATTAGATCCAGGAAATGCCTAGGGCTGCCAATATCTGAACTTGCTTGTTAAAATTCAAGTCCCTTTGGGTCTTCTAAGAGCTCAGTTTTTGCCAAGAACTTCTTGCCTATTCTAGACACGAATCTTCTTTAGAAGTTGGAATTTCTTCATGCCAGCTTGGACAGACTGTTGGGTCTTTATGGGTTCAGGTACAGATACAAGATCCTCTCTCCAAGGAACGCTCCCCCCCCTCGTCAGGCCAGCTCCTGAACCATCACCTGTACACGTGCTGAGTATTACCTAGAATTTGTTTCTTCCTTTCAGAGCGTCATGCCCTGGTATATTTCAGGGTGACCTGGGGGTACAAAGAATACAGAGTGAATGATGTTAGTATCAGTATTAGCATGTAAGCCTAGTAGGTGTTTTTTTTTAGTTCATTTTGAAGCATTTTCTGAATATTTTCATGATGATTTTTGACTTAGATCCAAGAACTTTTAGATCTTTTAAACATGTCTTCATTCACTAATTCATTCATTCAGCATCTACTATGCGCCAGGGTGGTTTTAGGCTCTGAGGCTACAGCTGCAAATAAGACAGATAAGGTTTCCACTCTCACTAGGCTTACATTCTTTTTTTTTTTTTTAATAATTTTTAAAATGTTATTTATTTATTTTTTGAAAGAGAGAAGAGGAGAGAGAATGAGCAGGGGTGGGGGGGTGGGGCAGAGGGAGAGGAGAGAGAGAGCCCAAAGCCGGCTGCACACTCAGCTCAGTGCAGAGCCTGGAGCCCAATGTGGGGCTCAGTCTCATGACCCTGAAATCATGATCTGAGCTGAGGCTGACTGTCAGACACTTAAGTCACTGAGCCACTCGGGTGCCCCAATGGGCTTATGTTCTGACGGTGGGAGAGCAGTAAAATAAACAAATATGGCATTAAAATATCGGGTTAATGATATGAACTATGCAGAGAAATGTAACAGGTAAGGTGATTCTAAGTGCTAGGTAATTCATTTAACCTGAGTGGCTAGGTAGGCCACTCTGAAGAGATGACCTTTGGGCTGAGATATGAATGACAAGGAGCCTCTAACCACATGATCCGGAGGAGAGCGTTTTAGGCAAGAAAGAGCCAAGCCATGGGGAGATGGCAGTGGACTGGAATGTAATGGACGAGAGGAAGCAAATTTTAATGAATATTCAGCTTTCTGTGTGGGAATATAGCCACTTCCTTGTACATTCTAGAATCTGTACACGTTTAGAGGTCCTATTCACCTACTCATTCCATAAACGCGTAGCGAGTACATCTACCGTGTGCCAAGCACTGTTGGGAGCTGGGTGTCTAGTGATGAAGAAGATGCAGTTCCTGTCTCGGTCTTGGGAGGGCGCTTGAGAGGCAAACAGACATTTACAATGCGGCGCGATACGTGGTATGGTTTGGGGAGGTGCTGCAGGCTGCAGGAACACAGAGGAAACACATCTATGCTAATAAAGGGCAAGGCCACCAGAGGAGGCTTCATGGATTAATGGAGCCTAATTTGAGATTTGAGGTACAAGTCGTCATTGGCCAGGCAAAGGATGGAAAGGGTGTCCTAGATACAAGGATTCATTGAAGGGTCAGGAATCGCAGGAGAATGAGGCTTGTTTGGGAATTGCACATTGCAGTCTGCCTAGGGCAAATATTGAGGAGGGGAGGGGTTTTGCAAGATGTGCCAAATGTACGTGATAAAGCAATGCATGAATACATTTTTTTTTTTTTTAAAGTGAGGGGGTGCCTGGGTGGCTCAGTCGGTTAAGCGTCTGCCTTCGGTTCAGGTCACGATCCTGGGGTGCTAGGATCGAGTCTTGCATCGGGCTCCTGGCTCAGCCTGCTTCTCCCTCTCCCTCTGCCCCTGCTCATATGCATTCTCTCTCTCTCCCACCCCTTTCTGTCAAATGAATAAATAAAATCTTTTTTTAAAAAAAGTGAGGTATAACTGACATATAACATCAGCTTCAGGTATGCAACATAATGCCTTGACATTTGTATATATTGCAAAATGATCGATGTCCAAAGTCTTGTTACTATTCGTCACCATACTCGAATGCGGGAATACATATTTAAATTTCAAGGAACAAGGTAATGTTATGAACGATTAAAGAATATGTAATGGAAAGAAATTTAAAGTATCTGTAGTTTTCAGAGCAAAACTTTTATTCTGGGGGAATTCTTGTATCCAAATGACAATTTCATAAATTCAAATTCCCTTTATAGCGGAACTCAGAATTCAGAAAGGAGGGTCTGCTTTCGTTTCTTGCTCCGTCCTGGCATTTGCTTCTGCAGCACACCCCCAGGTAAAGTATGTTTCACTTGTTTTCAGTAACTGATAAAAGCACTTTTATAAACAGGTTATCTTGGTAACAAAGGATATAACACCAGCAGGAAGGAAGGTCAAGAAGAGACTAGCATTACTGGGGGGAAACGTATAACGCCTGACCACATTTTTTTTTTTCCTGGGGAGAAATGTTTTGCCTCAGAAAAGGGTCACGTGGCTATCACTTTGTTCCATTCAAGTTAAGTGCCGAAGCTGGGGTTTCGGAAGTACAGAGTTCTATTGTTTGTATCTGTCCAACACACGATCACTGGAAAGTGAGAAAGGAAGGGAATCTATCCATTGTACGTGAAGCAAAAAGGCTACATCCTGACCCTGACGGGAAGCTTGTTGTTCTTGTTAAGCATTTGAGTGCATTTGGATACTCTGAGGGAAGAAGGCACAAGTTCCGTGTGCTTGATGATGTTAGATTCAGGGAAAGCTCTTCATGGTGAGGTCTTGCTAGACTGGTAAACCTGGGTGTTTAACCTCCTAGTAATGTGGGACCTACTGTGGTTGAGTAGCTGGCACAATCTTTTCCGAGATGTCATCTCACAGGGACATGTTTCACACGTTTGAAAGATGAATGCTTTGCATCAAATGTGCCTTTTCTTGTATCATGAACATTCAGTTGATTCTCAAGGGCTCTCTGGGTGGTTTGGGGAAAAGTTTGAAGAATTAATGAAGAGTCTTTTTTGAAGGAGTGTGAGCAACTGTTGGTTACTTGAAGCAATTATTAGTTTGGGTATGTATACACAGGAGACTATATATTAATGTTTCTTAATACAAATTCTCATAGTCATTGATTTCTATAATTTTTTTGAAAAATTCAGAAAAAAATTATCAAGGATTTTGTAGTTGTTATTTGTGTGTGTTTCAAACTGTGTGTGATTTGGGGGTGCCTGGGTGGCTCAGTCAGTTAAGAGTCTGCCTTCAACTTGGGTCATGATCTCAGGGTCCTGGGATCAAGCCCCATGCCAGGCTCTGTGCTCAGTAGAGGAGTCTGTCTCCCCTTCTCTCTCTGCCCCTCCTGCTGATGTTCATCTCCCTAGAATAAATAAATAAAATCTTAAAAAAAAAATCAAATTGTATGCAGTTTCTCTTTATGGTAAAGAAATTACATATATCTTTCTGCATGTAACTATAGCTTCATATATCTAACTATATAAAAAGAAGAATACTGTTATGGTATCAATTCAGTTTAAAACTTTAGAAGAAATCATTATTGTATAATAGTGAAAAGAAAGGCACAGACCTTTTATTTTGTCCCCTGATTAAAGGACCTGCAGAAGAGCAACCTTCCTCTCCGCAAATAACCAGTATAGGTTGTCTGTGAAGTTAACAAACAGGCAAATACCCATCATGGCAGTGAGAATACTTCAATCTTTACAAAGGATTGAATAATATTTTATGTTCTCCACCCTTCTAGAACTCTGTATTAATCAGCTGTTTTGTGGAATTTGTGCAAAAGGAGCCCCTAATAGCAGGTGGCAGGCCTGATCCTCTGCCCCAAGAGCTCAGCTATTCCACTCTCCCCAACACTCCCAACCCAGCCCAGACCAAAGTCAGATGGCCTCCAAGGGGGCTATTCCTGAAGTTCTGAAAGTTGAAGTTATTGGGCATCTCTTAGAAAGGGCGAGTGATAATACAAAGCAGCAAATGACAAAAGCGAATGGATAATCAGTTTCAGGGGAAAATCACAGCAGCTGCAGCTGCTGGAGTTCAGGAAGGCTTCCTGGAGGAGGTGGGACTTGGGCTTGGCTTTTAGAGGAGCAGAAGGACTTGGAACAACTGGACAAGATGAAGGGGTAGCCGTGGTGGTGAACGGAGGACTTCCCGCTATCTGAGTGCCCCAGAATGTAATCACGAACCCCTCCCAGAGTGCTCTCGGAATTGCGGGCACCGCTGAGCCCCTCTTGTGTGCCTCATTTGCAAAAGCTAGGGCTCGGACTCTAACCTGTGAGGCTCCTGGAAGCTCTGTGGTTGATTGTGGTTTGTAAGCATCCAGGCTCCCTTTTTCTAGGGCAAACTACAACAACATTTGGTCCAGTTTTTGTTCAGCATCATCTTATCACAAATCTCACATTTCTGAGTGGCGGATCTCTGTCATTCTTCCCTTTTCCGGTGTGAATCTTCTTGTCTCTTCTCCAGGCTTTTTCTTTCTCTATCTGCTGATTGAGACTAAACTGATCATTTAGCACATGGCAGGAAGCGGCGGCTGCTGAGTCATCGTTTCTGGCCTAATCTATTCTCACACAGCTGGCTCCCTCGCAGTCCTTCAACCTAGATGAAGAGAGAAAGAGGGAAAGAGCATTCAAACCCCAAGTCAGGCACTTGAAATGAGAGAATGCTTTCCTGCCCTGAGAAGTGTTCCGAGGGGTCTGACATGACAGATTTCAGCCCATGCTGTGTAAAGGACAAGAGCTCCCCTCTGCAGAAATCTCTGTGCTGCAGAGTCGGCGACTGGATGCTTCTAGATTTTACAGCATGCCGAACACTAAGGGTATAGAAGTGTATTTGAGAAATTTCAGAAACTTGTCTCCTGTCTGCCCAGAACTGTGTTACCCGTCTCTAAATGACATTGATTCTGGAATTTCTTTTCTTTTCTTTTCTTTTCTTTTTTAAGATTTTATTTATTTATTTGACAGACAGAGATCACAGGTAGGCAGAGAGGCAGGCAGAGAGAGAAACAGGAGAGAGCAGGCTCCCTGCGGAGCAGAGAGCCCCCGATGTGGGGCTCGATCTCAGGACCCTGGGATCACAACCTGAGCCGAAGGCAGAGGCTTTAACCCACTGAGCCACCCAGGCGCCCCGATTCTGGAATTTCTTAAGAACTGAATTTTCAATGCTGAATTCAAGGGACTGTGGTTATTAGAATATTAGGGTCTGCTTAAGAACGTCTGCTTTGGGGTCCGCTCTTTGGCTCCAATGTCTTATTCTCTCACGTTGAGTGTGTGCGTGTGTGTGTGTTCACATCCTAAGTGCACGTTTTCTCTTCAGAGTGAGTAGAACTCTTGTTAGATAGTTGAGATTTGCCCTGAAACTCTGGATTAAAGGATTTTTCTTGTTATTGATACAGTGATTGTCACAATTGGCACACTTATGCTACTCTCATTTCTTTGCCAATCTCATTGTGCTAAAAATAGTGAAGACTGGTAAGGCTGCCAGGTGGGAGATTTGAGATATGAATTTCAATCCCTCTGGCATGCTGGAACCCTCTCATGGAGAATCTACCGCTTATATACAACAACAATACACACACACACACACACACACACACACACACACACAGGAGGAGGAGAAGGCAAAGATATAGGCCGTTCAGACATCATGTTCAATAAAGTGAACTTGACCATCAGTTTACTGAAGGACAGCAGAGTACCAGGGCCAGTCTAGGATTCTTTGGAAAGTTGGATAGAAAATGCTTGAGTGACCATTAGGGGGGAAAAAAAAACCCACTCTACAAGTGTGCATTGTAACATTAAACTGGAGATTCCTGGAAAACTTACAGAATTGCACATTCAGCAGTGACACTATTTTTTATGAGATTTGGATAAGACGTCTTAAAATTAACTTAGGAGCAGGGTATATAGTAAATAGTGGAAAAAGGACGACCAAGGAAACATCTTGAGGCTTATCAGAAGAACTTGCATCCTCCTATTTCCTCTAAACACATATTTTATTGTGGAAACTTAAAAAAACCGTATTTACTGAGAATAAGTTAAAAAATACAAAACTTATCTTGATCTTTCTAGCTGTTGCTATGGTTTTGAGTCATACATCATTAAAGCCATGGCACTCCAATGATGTATTAAAGTAATATATCATAACAATGCCATGGCTTTGATGATATATTAATGTAATACATCGTTAAGGCGCCATTGGCCCCATGATGTATTACTCAAAACACTACCAATTGGTTAGATCAACACACAGGGACCTGTGTGTTAGGGACAGGAGAATGGCAAATGATTTTGGACCAAAACACAATTGAACTTCTCAGAGATGTCTCACCCACAAAAGCAGTTCTGTAAGATTGGATAGGCTTCAAAGGCTCACTCAAGAGTGGTGGGGTTGAATTGCAAGTGAAGGGCAACAAAGACATCTGCTCTGACTGCATTAGAAATCTGTGCCCGGGGCCAAGTTTTCACATGGGGAAAGAGGAACATGCCTATGTTTTGCCTAGCAACAAACCATGTGCTTTCGTTGCATAATCTCATTTAATCCCCACTGAAATGCTATAAGATATTATTAACTTGATTTTAGAGATCAGGAAACTGAGGTTAGAGAAGTAAACTGAGGTCACACAGGTAGGAGGTGGCTGAGCCGGGCGCCCTCGGTTTAGGAGATTTACTTTTTTCTATATCTAAAGGAAAATTCGAGAATGAGCTCTCTTGCCATCTTCCCTCTTCATACTCTGTACTCTCCATCGCCCTGTCTATACAGTTTCGAGAGAAAGCATTTGGAAAGCGGATCTGGGAAGGTTTAGGTAAGGCTAGATATACATTCAGCAGCTGTCTTTTTTTCTTGGGGTCCTGTCAAATGCCTGAGCCATGGTTGAGGGAAGAATGGCCCTAAAAGAGCGGCTCTGCTAGTGACCGAAAGCTTCGGTTCACCCCTTCATTCTACTCAACTGCCTCCTCCCCAGCTTCCATGCTTCCCCTCTTGCTCCCACTACAAACCCACCCTTAACACAGCAGCCAGAATGATTATTGAATAATGTAAAGTCTATCATGTCACCATTTTACTCAGTTCTCTTCAGAGGCTTCTCCTACTTTTAGAATAAAATCTGAACTCTTTGCCCTAGCCCCTGAAGCTCTGATTCTTGGGAGACTGCGCTGATCTTCTTTCTCTTCTTGGATGGGCTTGGTGTTGTCTTAGGGTTTTTATATGTGTCAATGAGCTTAACCAGCTTGGAATGGCTAGTTCTTTCTTGTCAGCTGCCACTTTTGATGCCACTTTCTCAGAGAAGCTGTCCTGGATCACTCTGTCACCCTTTACCACATTTCCCTCCAGTTCATGTCGTATCACACCCCATTATTTGAATGTTTACATATCTGTTTATTGTCTCCCTCCTGGAACCCCCCAGTGGAGAAAGACTGGATCTTGTTTCTTGTGTTCTGACTATATCCCCAGAGCCTAGGGCAGAGCTTGGCATAGAAGAAGTGTTCATTAACAATAACTAGAGCCAAAAAAAACAAAAAACAAAAAAACAATAACTAGAGCCAAAGACTGTGTTATTGATGGATGGACCAACAGAGAAGTCAACTGTTGGGTGAGAGGGCTCAAAGATGAGGTGTTATGGAGCTAAAGGAAAAAGAAGTAGATCATAACAGTACATAAAGGGCCTGAGAAAGATCACTGGAATAGTCAAGGTAAACCAAGAAATGGGCCCCGTCAACAGGAGTTAGGAGAGCAAGTAGGATTAGTATTTAGTGAAGGCCAAGGCAGAGTTTCCACCCAAATGCAGTGCTTCTTCTGCATGACCCATCCCATACCTCTGGAGGGGTGAGTCACAGTGTCACATGGGATTAAACCACATTGTGTGCAGATGGTCATATATTTGTGCAGACTTTGGAAAAGTGAGAAATTTTAACTGCAAACACTCTCACACTTCTCACGTTGGGGGATGTTGGGGTAGCTGTAGATATTTCATATTCATAAGCACCAGGGGGCATTTTGTATTTGTGTGTTGACATGTTTCTTTTAAATAAGATCCCCTAGATTGTATTAGCTTCAGGATCCCAAAACTAAGATCCACCTCTGGCTGAAAGTATGTGATTGAAAAGTTAGAATGGGGAAAAAGAGTATGGTTGGATCCTGGTATCTTGACAGTCCAGATGGTACAAGATGAATTAATGTCAAGTAATCCTTTCATTTTACAATGGAAAGGAATTGTTGCTTGTAATTTATTGTAACTATTTCTTGTTAGAGAAAGAGCTCAGAGCCTGTGAAAAAATGAGAAGTTTCTGGAACTTTCTTCCCCTTTACAAGTCATCTGTTCCTTGTCCTGTTTTCTTGGGGCCTTGTAAAGCAATTGGCTTTTTAATCTCAGATAAATTAATTCACACAAGTTGTTGCTGATACAGTATATTCCCAAAGGTATTCGTGATTCGAGCAATCCTCAAGGGATGACATACATTCGAAGGGGAATGCAAAAAGCAGTCAGACAGCCCCCAAATTAAGGTAGGTCCTGACTGAACTGGCTCTTAATTAGTAAATTAAATAACTGAGCCAATATTTGTTGAGTGTCTTCCATGTGCTAACTGTTGGAGATTTAATGGTGATCCATGTCTGAAGCCACATCTGTTCTCCTGGAGCCTGTAGTGTAATTTACCACCCCCCTCTCTCCCACTGCAGATGAAGGACCAAAAGGTGCATAATGCAGACCTAAACACATCTTGGCAGGCAGAGCCCAGAGGAGATTTTATTTGCCAGGGGTCCTGGGGCAGGTCCCTTTGTGCAGAACACAAACATGCTAGTGGTAGCTCTGTTCACAGCTACAAAAGACACATGAGTTAAACAACTATACATGGAACCAAGGCTTACAGGAAAAGGTAGAGGTTTCTACTAGCATATGGCTAAGAACCTTGCCTGGACCAGGGCGTCAGTAAGGGTTCCCTGAAGGGCTGACCCTGGGCCTGAGACTTGAAGGATGAGAAAGAGGGAGTCGAAGGGAGAAGGGGACAGGTCCGGGGTAGCGTGAGACTTGAGAAGTATACAAGACAGAGGGAACAGAATGTGCCAAGACCCAGAGTTGGGAGCAGGCATGGCAAACTTGGAGATGTCAAGAGAGTCTGTGTAGCTGGAAGACACAGAAAGCCTGGTGACTATTGTGGGTGGGGGCTGGAGGAGCAGACAGGGCCTGAGCGTTCTAGACTTGGAGATTCATCTTAGGAACAAAGGGATATTTTTGTGAAGAGTTTTAAAGCAATGATGACATAATGTGGTTTGGATATTAAAAAGGTAGTTCCAGGTCCAGTCCAAACATACAGGGGGCAGAGATGTTATAGGGAGACTAGTTGGAAGCTCTTATTGTAGTTTAGGTGAGAGACGACACTGGCTTGGAACAGAAAGGTGATGCAGACAACCCCTTTCTCTTCCTTCTGTTACATGTCACCATGTTGATATGCGTCCTTCCATAAACCTGACAGTCATTAAGACCTAAAATAATGAGGACTTCAGTACTGGTTAAGTTTTAAAGTATTTTCTCCATATTTTGAAGTTCATTTATTTATCTCCCTAGAGGACACTTGGCTTTTCTCTACACAATACCCAGTCTTTTAATTTGAACTTAAAATAGCCCGGTTTGTCATAGAAACTCTCTTTCTATTGCTGATATGATATAAAAATATCCATGTTAAGATGTATTAGTTACACATGGTGACACATAACAAATCACCCCAAAACTTGGTTGTTTAAAATAATAGGGAACATTTGTTATACGTCACACAGTTTCTGTGGATCAGGAACATGGGAGACACTGAGGTCCTGGCTCAAATTCTTTCAAGGAATGAAAGTCAAGATGTCAGTGGGGCTATAGTAGCTGAAGGCTTGACTGGGGCTGGAGAAGCGGCTACCGAGGTGATGCATCCATTCAGCTGGCAAGTCAGTGCTGGTTGTTGTCAGGAGGGCTCTGTCATTGGTTACACAGACCCTGAGGAGCGGCTGGAGTGTCTATACAAGTGGCGCCTGGCTTCCCCCAAAGTGAATGGCCCAAGAGAACAAGGGGTAGATGCAGTGTCTTTTATAATTTAGCCTTGGAAGCCACACTTCTTCGTTTCTACAATATATTCTTACAATAACCTACTGGTTGCACAGTCCAGCCCTGTCAGTGGGGGAGGAGACCAGAGTCTCTCTGGAGCTGGAAGGCCCAGGGGTAAGAATCATTGGGGGCCATCTTGGAAATTGATAGCTCTATGAGGTGAGAAGCATAATATAAACACACACACAGGCACAGAAAGTGTGATTACACAACTTACATGTTTTCCTTTTAAAAATTGTGTTTTTAGGAGTCCCCCTTCAATTTCCCAATGTAGTACTGGTCATGTTCAAATGGTCAAGTTTTATGTGTCATTCACAGTTGTTGCAAGATGTAGGGAAAGAGCTTGACTTCATTGTAAAATCAGGCAGGGTCGCAAAGCTCTAGTGTGCTCTGAAAAACCTAGCTGGCCTTAATTAACAAGGAATAGTAATTGTTTGTAACTAAACAATATTTTCAAGTAGAATTCACTTTGGATAATTATTTGTGCTTTTTGAGGGGACTATTTAGGAGCTCAGAGATTGTGGCAAGTAAGCATATTTCATGATTCCTGAAGAGATAAAGTATAAACCCATAGAGAAAGAAGCAAGAGCATGAGAAAACTGGCAAAAAAAAAAAAAAAAATTGTATCTCACGGCTCGTTGCTAAAAGAATTATGCAGATACTAGATTCTAGAAGGGTTCATGGACGGAGAGGATTTCTGTAGGAGAGAAGGGAGACTCTACGGAAGTGACGCGTTTTGAGTTGTGTCTCACAGGACTGAAGAGGGGTAATCAATTCAAGGAGTTATTCACCACCTACTATTTTATACATATATGTTTACATTTTATCTAGCATCGGGCAAGAATAATAGAAAATGTTTTCTGCCTTCAAGATGCTTTCAATCTGGGGCGCCTGGGTGGCTCAGTTGGTTGGACGACTGCCTTCGGCTCAGGTCATGATCCCGGAGTCCCGGGATCGAGTCCCGCATCAGGCTCCCAGCTCCATGGGGAGTCTGCTTCTCCCTCTGACCTCTCCTCGCTCATGCTCTCTCTCACTGTTTCTCTCTCAAATAAATAAATAAAATCTTTAAAAAAAAAAAAGATGCTTTCAATCTAATAGTGATATAAATAGAAGTAGAGGAAGCTTTCCAGAAAATGGAGTAGTACAAACTACAGTACAAGGGAGGGGATGGCTAAGGGGTTTCTAGTCTTTGTTTTTTTTTTTTTTAATCCTGTAGACAATAAGGAATTATTCAAATAATATGAATATATATGCTCTTTTTTGTGTTCTCGCACCTTTGCCCATCATGCTAAGCATGTATTTTATCTTTTGAGGAAAATTACGCGATGGATTCCAGATCTGCCTGGTTCCAAATCCCACGGATTCAGGTGAGTGACTGTTCAGGAAGAAGGTGGTGCGGGGTGGACTGAAAGAAAGAAGGACGAACCGGCCGCAGAGAGCGAGGGCAACACTGCCAGTGAGGGGAGAGGGCAGTGGACGCGGAGCTGACGTGTAGAGAATCCGGGGAAACGGAACATGGAACTCCGTGGCACTTTTCAGTAACCTGAACACAAGATCAAGACACAATCGCCAGCAGTTCCTCCTTGCAAACCAACCTCGACAGCGGTTCATCATTGCCCTGGGCTGCAAAGTTCTTCCAGTGATTTCTGGTCCTAGACCACCAGAGCCCATGGGGCTGCCACCACGCCCAGCACTGGCCTTGCATAAACGTCACGGAGCAAGGCGAGCAGAAGTACAGTCAGCTAGTGGTATTTTTCTTTTGGGTTTTCCAGTTTCTTCATTTTGCACCTGCCTTTGAATTTATTCAGACCCAAAAGTCCAACTCTGAACCACAAAACCTGCAGTCTCTGTGGTCCCCAGGAGCCCTGCTCGTCTTGACCCCGAGACGCGGTTGGGGCACTGCTAGAAGCTGTAGCTGCTACGGGGCACAGCCAGCCTGTCACTGTGGGTGAAGTGACAGGGGGTGTGTTCAGAACTCACAAATGCCTCTTTGCCATTCTCTTTGATCTGTGCACACTGCCTGCAAGGTGTCTTGTTGTCACTGTCACTTGCTGTGTCAGGTCTTGTTGATGGCTCCAAGTCTGTGGTAGGTGTGGCAAGGGAGACTGGTGTCTCCTCAGGGCGGGGGCAGGGGAGGTCCCAAGCAGAGCTTCCAAGTTTCCCAAGGTTTGCGAATGGTTGGGAGGAGGGGGGCCAGCAGTGGAAGCATAGATAGAGAGAGAGAGAGCGAGAGAGCGAAGATCTGGTTCGGGCCTGAGCTACGCTGGCCCTGGTGACTGAATGTGGTGGGCAGTGTGTCACTGAGCTGATCACTGAGCCTGTCACTGAGCAGCCCGTGTGTCATGAAGCTGGACATGGGCTCTGACACCTGTAAGGAGACAAATGTGGACATCGTCCAATGATCTCTGACATTTCCTCCTCCAGACGCATTTCTGGGACGGCTGTGTTTGCAAATGGGTTAGAAATTCACGTGGAAGGGGTGCCTGGGTGGCTCAGTGGGTTAAAGCCTCTGCCTTTGGCTCAGGTCATGATCCCAGGGTCCTGGGATCGAGCCCCACATCGGGCTCTGTGCTCTGCAGGGAGCCTGCTTCCGCCTTCTCTCTGCCTGCCTCTCTGCCTACTTGTGATCTCTGTCAAATGAATAAGCAAAATCTTAAAAAAAAAAAAAAAAAAAGAAGTTCACATGGAAGAAATTCACACTGAGCCTGCATGGCTCAGTGGGTTAAAGCCTCTGCCTTCGGCTTGGGTCGTGATCCCAGGGTCCTGGGATTGAGCCCCACTTCGGGTTCTCTGCTCAGCAGGGAGCCTGCTTCCCTTCCTCTCTCTCTGCCTGCCTCTCTGTCTACTTGTGATCTCTGTCAGGTGAATAAATTAAATCTTTAAAAAAAAAAAAAAGAAATTCACAAGGAATGATGAGTAGTCCTAAATACGGTGTTTCAGGTGCAATGAGAGATGTGCGCCCAGTTACGGAATTTCCACATCCTGGACGGCAGATTCCTGTCTCATTCGACACTGGTTAGAGGGCGGTGACCACGAAATGGCATCTGGGTTTGTACACCTAGAAGCGTATTTGTTGTGTGTCTGAGAGAAGATGTGGAACAGCTCTTAGAACGAAGAACAGAAAAAGAAACCTTGAGAGGACAAGCCGTTTGCACTTGCTTAAATTTCTAAAACTCTTACGCTGAAGTCGTTCAAGAGTTTATTAACAATTTTTTTTAAAAAATGAAGAACAAGGGAAATAAAAGAAAAAAAAATGGGGCTGATGACTTAGAAGATTTCTTTCATCCTTAGAAAGCCTACCTTAGGGGTGCCTGGGTGGCTCAGATGGTTAAGCGTCTGCCTTCCGCTGGGGTCCTGATCTCCAGGTTCTGGGATGGAGCCCATAGCAGGCTCCCAGCTCAGCAGGGAGTCTGCTTCTCCCTCTCCCTCTGCCTGTGGTCTCTCTGTCTCTCTCTCTCTAATGAGTAAATAAAATCTAAAAGAGAAAAAAAAAAAGAATGCCTGCCTTATTCTAGTAAATATTTAAAAAATCAAATGTTTGTTTAGATTTTTTTGGGTATACATTTCTTTTTTTTAAACATTTTATTTATTTATTTATTTATTTATTTATTTATTTATTTGGGGTGGGGGTGGGAGGAGAACATGGGCAGGGGAAGGCTCAGAGGGAGAAGCAGACTCTCCGCTGAGCCGGGAGCCCGACTCAGGGCTCAGTCCCAGTTCCCCAGAATCATAACCAGGGAGGCAGATGCTCAACCAACTGAGCCTCTCAGTAACCACAAAAAAAACAAGTATTTGCATAATAGATTTTAGTAAGGGTCTATATGATTCTGAGGTAGAGGTCTGACCTTGATCTTTTGTTTCTGTTTTTTTTTTCAATTAAAAAAATTTTTTTAAAGATCCTTCCATTTATGAGAGAGACCGAGAGAGAGAGAGAGAGAGAGAGAGAGCTGGAAGGAGTGGGAGCAGGGGCAGAGGGAGAGAGAGAATCCTGAAGGAGACTCCACGCTGAGCACAAGCACGGGGCTCGATCCCAGGACCCTGAGATCATGACCTGAGCCAAAACCAAGAGTGGGCCACTTAGCCAATCATACCACCCAGGCGCCCCAGTTTTCTGGGTTTTGCAACAGCTGCCATATCGCGAAGAGTTGGGGCTTAGGAATCAAGTCTTCCATCCCCAAGTCTTAACCATTGAAGAGACCCAAAATGCGAGAAAAAAATGGGCACAAAAATGTGCTTATGTTTTACACAGAAGCACTCGAAATTAATTGAAAATTAGTGCGATTGCCTCATGCAGCAGAAACGTTACTGAACTTCTACTCCCTGCTCGGACAGAGGTCAGAGGATAAGGAAACCACAGGCAGGAGAATGGTAAAATATAGAAATACTGCTCCTTGAATGTCCCTGCTGCTGGGCATAGGCTTGTGAAGTTGGTATGGGCACGGCCAGCTTGAAAGAGAGTCCCAAGGTGCTTCTAGCTGCCAGGACTTTGGGTGGAAACTGTTAGAAGCCCAACTCACATTAGCACAAGGGGGAATGGAATGTATTAGCTCAATGGAAAGTGTAAGATATCGGAAAAGTATTAGAAAAGGCTTCTGCATGGCTGGTGCCGGTGCCCCCTGTCCACAGGAACCTGTCTCTCATCACATGAGTTCTGATTTCCACTGTTTTTGTTTCATTTTCAGGCAAATCTCTACTCAGGTGGTGACAGCAATGGCCACAGCAGTTAGAGACATATATTCCAGCAGCTCTGCATACGCTCATGGAAGGTGTCCTTCCCCAAGAATCCTAGCAGAAGCTTGGGGGATGCTCTCATCGTGCATGCTTGGCCAGGGAAGCAATCATGACAGTTCTGTCTGCTTTGGCCAAGCCAAGGTCAGTGCCCACACTTGGAACTGGAGGCGAAGGGCTGGTCCCCCTACCCTGAAGAATGAGTCCTGTTGCCAAAAAAAGGGGAAAGGGATCCTGGGAAGGTGAAAATAACATTTGTGCACCAGAGTCTTCCTGTCCACAAATCCTATTATCTCTACACCTACAGCCGAGGTGCGGACTGGCCACGGGGCACCATCCCCCGGGCATCAGGCTACACACTTGTTCTGTGATGTTTCTTCCCTACAGTTTCTCAAGGCTGTTTCTTGCTTTAAGTAGGTTTTCTTTTTTTTAATTATAAATGTAAATGATCATGGTAAAAAAAAAATTATAAAATAGAAGGAAAGATCTCTTCTTCATCCCCTAACCACCAATCCCTTGTCCTTAAGATGACTCCAAATTGTATGGCATCCTAGAAAATTTCTAGGAAATAAATAAACAAATATCCAATTTTTCTTTTCTTTATTTTTTTAAAAGATTTTATTTATTTATTTGACAGAGAGAGAGAGAGAGAGACAGCAAGAGAGGGAACACAAGCAGGGGAAGCGGGAGAGGAGGAAGCAGGCTTCCAGAAGAGCAGGGAGCCTCAAGCAGGGCTGGATCCCAGGACCCTGGGATCATGACCTGAGCCAAAGGCAGAGGCTTAATGACTGAGCCACCCAGGCGCCCCTATTTTCTTTATTTTTAAACAAGTTATATATTATGCATATTGCTCTCCAACTTGCTTTTTTTCACTTAATAATATTCTTAGCATCTTTCCATTACAGTACACAGATTTTTTTTTTTTTTTTTAGAGATGCATAGTATCCCATAACAGGGATGCATTGTGTATGATCTATTTAACCATTTTCCTGTTAATGGGTATTTCTGTTACATTCATGGTTGTGTTTCAAACAGTTCTGTCATGAACATTCCTGTACACATAGTTGAGTGTGTACATATGCAAGTACATATGTAAGCTACATCCTTAGAAGTGAAATTGTTTGCTCAATGAGTATATACACGTAACTTTGGACAGATATTAACAAAGTGACCTCTGAGAAGGCGTACCGGGGTTCATTCATACCAACAGCATTAAGAGTGCCGGTTTCCCGACACTTGGTCACACTGGGTATCAAAACATTTCATCTTTGCTAATCTGACTGGTGAAAACGGTATACTGTTGTTTTTATTTGCATCTTAAAATTGGAAATGAAGTTGAGCATCTCTTAATCTGTTTAGCCATGTCTATTTAATTTCTGTGAACTTAAAATCTGTTCTTTCTACACACATGAAAATATTAGTGGTTAGATTCCTCAATTTTTCACTTAATGGCGTATTTTGTCACTGTTCTTAGTGTATTTTTCCCTTCATCGCTCACTTAATCCTGCTTCTGGATTACAATACTTGTAGATTCACTATTCATTGAATCCCAGAATGTCAGAGCTGGTGGGACTCCCGAGATCACTCCATGATACGGCCTCATTTCCAGATGAAGAAACTGAGGTCCCCAGAAGCAAAATTCATTATCCAAGATTAGAGACCGGGTCAACACCAGAACACATTCTGTCTGAGGAATTGCTTGGGTTTTTATTCTGCTGCTGACAACACTGAGAGGTCGGTCGTAGAAATTTAAACCGCTCCTGGTAATCTATTAATGTCCTGAAGAGTTTCTTATGACTGTAACCACCAACCCAATGAGCCAGCATCTCCATCCAATTTTTCACTTAATGGCGTATTTTGTCACCGTTCAGCAATCTGGAGACGGGTTGTTTGTGGAGTGCACTAAACCTTTGTTGAAACACGGCAGCAGAACTTGCTAGGTGTCGGTGACTAGCTCAGAGAAGGGGAGCTCCTGTCATTCAGTTGATACCAGCTCAAGACACGTCAAGTGGGAAAAATCAATAGTCTCCCTCCTGCCTTCTCTTACTGTTTTCATGAATTGTTCAATACAGTGAAATCATCACAGGAACAGAACGTCCTAAAACGCCATAATGTGTTCTTCTCTTCGTAGAGCTATCCCCAATTCCTCATGACGTTGTACCCACTTAATTTCCAGCTTGGATTCAGAAATTTATCATTTTATATTCCTTCTTACGACTTTTAAATAATTACTAAAATCTGAGTTTATCATTAGGAGAATTTAAAGATGAGGATTGGTCTGGCATAGGCTTTAACCTAAAGAACCCTAAGTACATGGGTCTCCGCCTCCACTGGTCCCACGATATAGCCATGGGTTTTTTCCCTGTACTGAAGAAATAACACTTTCCGGTAGCCTTGTAGTTTAGATGCTTCTTGGTCTTCTCTACTTAACCTAACATTTTTAAATATAAAGAACTTATAATCTATCAACTGCAAAGCTATTGATATAATTTTCCAGTGGATGGAAAGGACCTGATTTTGAAGAAAAGAATGGAATAAGACAAAAACGACTGACAATTCGATACTTCAGCTACCCATAACCCAGTCGTCCATAGTAGGAAGGAAAAAAAAAAAGTGAAATTCAAATATAGGAATAAGAAATAAAAAATAAGATATGTGTGTATTTTAAATATATAATTAATAGAAAGTGTTTCGGTATGTAATTTTTTTTTTTAAGCCAAAATTGCAGCTCAACTGTGGTTCAGCTGGAAATGTGTACTGAGGGAACTAAGTGCACTATTTCTGTTTTTTGAAAGAGTAGGGTTTTTCTTTTCCTTTTTTTTTATTTCCAGGTTATGTTCAGCTAATTATTGAAATGCTGAACATTCTGTCCTAATACTTGAAATTTCTTGACTTCTGTGTCGGCAAAGTGGAGCATAATGGATACGAGGGAAATTCTCCCCGCGCTCCTTTATTGACCTCTCCAAGTACATTCATAAGAAATTGCATTTAAATAAATTGAATTGTACCTTTGGCTTCAGCTAAATGCAATTTGGAACTAGCTTTTTAAAATACTAATAAAAATGTTTTTGCTTTCAGAAGTTAACTTCCTATGAAAATGGTGGCAAATTGGGGATATTTTTAATACAGTATTCAGGAAAGCTGATTTCAAATGAAAAAGCTTAGGCTGAGGCTGTGTCTGAGCCTAGTGCCTTACGGATAGAGCAACAAAGACTAAGTTGCTGACCTGGGAATTGTGGTAAGGAAGAATGTTTCCACCTACCAAATTTAAGAAAAAGTTGTAGAAATATTTCTTTCAGTTACTCTCCCCCTCCAAAAATTCCCAATGGCCAGATTTATGAGGATCCTAACAATGGAGACCTATCACTGACTGAAGACAATGGGGAGACCCCAAATACTGATAGCTTTGAATACCAAACAATGAATAGGGGTAAAGCCAGAAGGGAATTATGTACCATCAGGTGAGTCAAGGCAAACAAGGTGATAGGTAGGATTTCCAGGGGACCCTTACTAAGGGAAATGTATGCTCTTCTCTCTTTTGCAAGCTTTTTTTTCTTTTTTAAAGACTGGGGTACAGTGGCAGGGTACTAGAATTTAACTGGAAGTTTGTTCTTAAATGATTTTTTTGATCAATAACCATTCATTTAAAAAGAATACCATTGTAAAACTAAAAACCAATGTGTCGTGAGTGTTGCATATGGTGATGATGAGATCAATCAGGTTGAGAATGACCATTGGTGGTGTTGCAGTGTGGAATGGTAGAGTCAGGTATGGAGCACAAGTGACAGTCAAAGGTGATTTGGGGGCACCTGTGTGCCTCAGTTGGTTAAGCATCTGCCCCTTGATCTCAGCTCAGGTCTTGATCTCCGGGTTGTGAGTTCAAGCCCTGCCTTGGGTTCCATGCTGGGCATGGAACTTTCTTAACCTCCCCCCACACCAGAAAAAAGTGATTTTGCATTTTTTTTTTCTGATTTCAAAGCTTATGCTCTTTCTTAACCATAACTCTGTGTGTGTGCACAAAGCTACTTAGGAAGTTGAACCAAGAGGTTTTTATATCTCTAATCATGGAGGAAAGTTTAGAAAAGAGGTTAGATGTGAGTAGAGCCTTGAAATATGGACAGGCCTTTTTTTTTTCAATTTAAATTATAATTATTGTTTTAAAACTTAATATTTTTCTCATAAAAATAATACATGTCCTCTGCAGAAAAATGAGAGAGAATTAAGGAAAAAAAAAAAACAAAAACAAAACAAAACACCACACCTAGAATTGTGGGACAGCCAAGAGAAATCTTCTTTTAACAACAACTTGATGTATATCTTTTAAAACCTAATTTCCTGGGGCGCTGGGTGGCTCAGTCAGTTAAGTGTCTGCCTTTGGCCCCAATCATGATCCCAGGGTCCTGGGATTAAGCCCTACAATGGGCTCCCTGCTCAGCAGGGAATTTTTCTACAACCTTCCCCCTCTCCCTCTGCCTGCTTGTGCTCTCTCTCTTTTTCTCTGTCAAATAAATAAATAAATAGAACCTAACTTCCTTTTTCTAGATAAACTGTTGGGTAGAGAAATGGAGAGACAAAGAAGAATGAGCATGACTAATATCAGCTTACCAGGGTATTGTTTTTGTTTGTTCGCTTAACATGACATTACGGAGGGAGATCACAGATTTTGGTGGGTGGGGAGGGCAGAGATGTTTTCAGCAGGGTCAAGGTTTAACAGGATCATGAATCCAGAAAGGATTGTAAGATCTGACTCATAAGTAGTTGTACACTTTGGGTTCACAATTAGGTTGAGAACGGTGTTGGAGCCAGATCTGCAGAGCCTGAAAGTATCAGACTAAAGAGTATGAAATTTATTTGATAGAAAAGGTAAAACCATTAAACCTTTTTTTTTTTTAAGATTTTATTTATTTATTTGACAGAGAGAGAGGTCACAAGCAGGCAGAGAGAGAGAGGGAAGCAGGCTCCCTGCTGAGCAGAAAGCCCAATGCGGGCCTCCATTCCAGGACCCTGAGATCATGATCTGAGCTGAAGGCAGAGGCTTAACCCACTGAACCATCCAGGCGCCCCATTAAACCATTTTTGAACATTCTAAAGCTCTGCTTTAGAAAGGTTAGTGTGGGGCTCATGTACAGAACCGACAGGAATATGAAGAGATTTGAAGGTTAAAGCTTGTTAGAGGGCTCTACTCCAGGGGAGAGGAACTGGGAACAAAAACTTCATGGTGACAGTAAGAAGACAAAAGAAGAGCCACGGAAGAGGCAGAATTAATGGGGTAGCAGGGCAACTGACTCGTGCGTATGGTAAGGAAGGAAAAAAAATCACAGATGGATGAGGGCTGCCAGTGGTGGGCTGTCCGTAGTCACGGAGACATGACAGGAAGAGTTGACCTTAGGACCAAGATGATTACATGTCGACTTTGGGAGGTCAGTGGGACATCCAAGGTAGAGGTGTCTGTCAGACAATCACTTGGCGTGAATGTGTGGTAAAATGGCACGTGTTTCTCAGCCATAAAAAGCTCCTCAAAGCCAAGGGTGGGTTTAAAACCATTAGTGGTATTCAAACCATTAGTTTGAGTCTCCCATTTTTGTGGAGCTTCCTAAAAAGCCATCTCTTGACAAGAGTCACTGCCAACCATACAATCCACTTAATGCTAGCGACTGTACAATATATTTAACTGAGCTCCGCAGGCGCACATGGCTTTGGACCACAACTGTAGATCATAATTTCATTCTGAGATTCCTTTCTTGGAGTAAGTTGATTAATTTTGTTCTTTTGAAGATAGCAGAGTGGTTGAATCTCAATTGTATGACTAAATGAGAAGGAAATGACATTTTTTGAACAAAAAAGGGAGTATAAAGAATAACTTTGGTTTGAGAGCCAGATGGTCCACATTTGGGAATGATCATGTCCACTTCTCACTCTTCCTATTACAACATCCCTCAGCTGACTGTTTATGAAAATGACAAGAATCTTATTCCAAGTCATTAAAAAAATTTCATGCTATGAACCCAGTGTTCAATGAATCATTGTAAGAGTTGAGAATGTATTTGTGTCAGCCGGGAAGATTACAGTAACAACTCTTTTAAGGCCTTCATATTTGAATAGCTGATGACAAGCCATAAAATGCCTTCATGGTAACTTGAAAAGATGATTCTTCTTAAGGTTTTGTTTCCAGGGACATTGGCTATGTGTACTCCACTTAAAGACTGAACCGCTGAATCTTGAGACCAGACTTAGACCTTCTGATGATTCTTAAGACCTAACCTTATATCCCAAAAGTTTCTTGATTCTGTCCATCTTCATATTTTCCCATTGCTATTAGTCTCTGGTTCAATTCAATCTCCTTGACGCATCTTGACCTAGACGATTCACTGGCTTCTCTGTCTTTAGTCTAATCTCCAATTCCTCCTCCTTGCTGGCATCATGATCTTTCTAAAATACAGCACTGAATATGATACTTTCCTACTCAAAAACCTTTCAACATTATTTTTAATAGCTGAAATAGGGAAACAACCTAAGTGTCCTTCGATAGATGAATGGATAAAAAAGATGTAATGTATATACACAATGGAATATTACTCAGCCATAAAAATGAATGAAATTTTGCCACTCATGACAACATGGACAGACATAGAGGGCATTATGATAAGTGAAAAAAGCCATACAGAGAAAGACAAGTACCATATTACTTTATTTATATGTGGAATCTATGAGCAACTGGGTGGCTTTGTCGGTTAAATGTTTGACTCTTGATCTCAGCTCAAGTCTTGATCTCAGTGTCATGAGTTCAGGCCCTGTGTTGGGCTCCATGTAAACGTAAATGAATGAATGAATGAATGAATGAATGAATGAATGAATGAATGACAAAACAAACAAACAAACAACAACAACAAATCAGACTTATAAGTACAGAGAGCAGACTGGTGGGTGCCAAAAGGAAGAAGGTGAATGATGAGTAAAAGACGTGAAGGGGATTCAGAGGTCCAAACTTCTGCTTATGAAATAAGTGTGGTACAGACAGGAATGAAAAAGTACAGCACAGAAAATAAAGTCAAAAGTAGTGTAATAATTTTATATGGTCACGGATAGTAACTACACTTACTGCGATGGGCATGTTGTAAAGTATGTAATTGTTGAATCCCTGTTATAGATCTGAAACGAATGTAACTTTATTTCAACTAAAAAAAAAAAAAGCTCCTCAAAACCCTTTTCTACATTTGCATTGTTTACAGAGGAGAATGCAAACACCTTAGCATACCAGAACAAAACCTGATACACCCTGTCTTTAATACCTCATTTGCAGTCACGCCCTCTAACATTGTCTACACTTGTCATATCTCCATGCCTTTGCATGCACAAATTCTGTATTGGTTAATACCTTCTGCTTGGAAAACTCCTATTCATCCCTCAAAGTCCAATTTGTATGCCATTTCCTTGAATCTCTCTGTTTCTTCTTTCTCTCTTTATCTCTCCATGTTGGCTGAATAAATTCCTCTCTTATCTCCAATTACTTTATTATTATGCTCATTTTGTTGTGGTATATGGTTAGTTATTACATGTCTTTTTCTCTGGCTAGGATGTGAACTTCCCCAGGGTAGGAACTATATTATACTTATCTCCTCACCTATGCAGGGAACATAAAATAAGGCGCTTTTTTTTTTTTTTTTTTAAACAAAAGTGTTCTGTTTCAATCTAGTTCTGTTTCAATCTAGTTTGGAGCTTGTTATTTATAAGGAAAATTGAATAGAAAAAAGAGGAATTCTGTTTAACAGTGAGCATACATATTTATAGCTCTTTTCCTTCTGTAATAAAACTGGTATTTTATAGAATTTTTAGAAAATGGAATGTAACAAAATTTTCTTTTTCTCAATTTACTGTTACCTCCGAAGCATCCCCTCCCCCAACATCCCTTTTAGTTTTATTCTTCAAAATGTTATAAAATATGTTGGTATAATTTCATATCTTATTAAACATAGCATAGTGAAAGTAATTTAGTCTTTTTGCAGTGATTGGGAATTGTGATGAGTCGAGAATCTTTAAAATGTTGATATATCTGGCTCTAGTAATCTCTAGTAATCTAAGGAATCAACTTAAAGTACAGGAAAATGTTTTTGCTGAAAAATGAGCAGAGTTTGCCCTGAGATCTGTGGCTGTCTTGGAGGCGTGTCACGGAGCTCTCCCTTCAAGGGAGAGCTTGTTGTAAGAAGAGCAGTTGGCTGACATCCTCTAGCGGCTGCACCTTTGGGATCCAACATAATATTCGTGCCAAGGCCACGTTCTCCCCAGACTGCTTATCCTCATGACCTGGCTGAGACTTCTCTACAAACAGAACTTTCCCTGGTAAATCTCCTCACTTCTGAATCCATCTGGGAACCTGCCTTCCCCAGGGTCTAAAGCTGCAGACCTATAGGACAGGAATAGGGGTTTCCTAACCCAAGCAGGAAGACAGAGGCGTTCAGGTAGAGTGGATAGCATGGCAAGTTCAAGGTGCTGGGAGATGCCAGCGTGTCTGGGGCAGAATGGAGGGGAATCATGGTGTGTGGGGTTACCCATAAGAGGAGACAGGGTCTTTTCCTTGCAATAAAACCCACTAAAGTCTTTTAATCGGAGAGGATGATCAGATTTGCATTTTAAAGATTATTCTGGCATCTTTGTAGCAAAGGACACAGTTTGGAATTGTCTACATGAGAGTTAATGGTAGTCCACATTGGGCTCAGGGTTGGGGGAGATGAAGATGTATGGGCACATTGGAGAAAGATTTATGAAAATCTTGGTAATGAGGCAGAAATAAGGAGATGAGGGGGAGGGGGAGGAAAGGTTTTTTGTTTGTTTGTTTTTAAGTTTTGGTTGGCATGACTCGATGGAGGGATGTGCCATACTTGGAACTTGGGGACTCTTGATGAGAGCTGAGCATAGAGGGAGGACTGTGTCCATTGGATCTGTACACACTAGTGTGAGACCCTCTAGAGCTAACCTCAGGAAGGGAGGCAAGTAGACACTGGATATGAGGCCAGGCAGGGTGAGAGACTCATGTACGAGGAGGAGGTGCTCACGGCGTGGCTGTGGATGAAGAAGCCTGTGATTCGGCCCGAGGGTCTGTCTCCAGGGAGGCGGGGGAGTGGCTGAGACATCAGTAGAGGACTGCACTCTTCAGCCAGGGGGCTGTGGCAGAGCTGAAGGATGAGTGTCAGAGGGACACAGGTTTTGTCCCAGTAGCTTCCTTGATGTCTTTGCATGGATGAGTAAGCTCTGAAGGTGACAACAAAGAGCAGCAGGATAACCTTCTTCCCAGCACCGGGGTACGTGCATTGTGGGACACACAAACACGCATGCGCACCTGCACACATAAGAGAAGATTTATTTTATAAGTTGCTCCCATTGTAGCGGCTGCAAGTCTGAAATGTGTAGAGCTGCCTGGCAGTCTGGGAGATCAGGCGGAGTTGATAGAACAGTCTTGAGCCAGAATTTCTTCTTCTTCCCGGGAACCTTAGTTTTTGCTGTTAAGGTCTTTCAGTGAAGTGAAGGAAGCCCACCCATATTATTATTATTTTTTTAAGATTTTGTTTATTTATTGACTGAAAGAGAGAGATCACAAGTAAGTGGGCAGAGAGAGGGGGAGGGGAAGCAGGCTCCCTGCTGAGCAGAAAGCCCGACAGGGGGCTTGATCCCAGGACTCTGAGATCATGACCTGAGCCAAAAGCAGAGGCTTAACCCACTGAGCCACCCAGGTGCCCCACCCACCCATATTATTAAGGATGATCTCTTTAGTTCAAGTCAGCGAATGGTGGATGTTCACTACAGCAACACCCAGATCAGTGTCTACTTAAGTAACTGGCTACCGCTGAGCCAGGTGGACACATGGAACTGCCCCTCGCGAAGACTGGAAACCACGGGAGGGGTGGGTCCTGGGACCTCGAGGTTTTAAAGAGGAACGGGAGGAAGGAGTGTCCTGCTAAGTCTGAAGACTCAGGGAGTGTGTTGTGTAGGGACTCGCCTTTCTAGAAGGTCTAGAAGGATTTGTGAACTCAGAGAAGACTGTGGCCTGAGAATGAAAAGAAGCTGCCCCAAAATGTCCTATTGCTCTGGAGGAATATAGGCAACGAGGCTCCTGTCTTCTTGCTCATAACCGCAGGTGAGCCCGAGCCCAGCTCGGCTCCTCTAAGATCTGGGCTGTCTTCAGGGACCCCTCCTCTGGGTCTGGATGGAGGGAACTAGAATACGTTGGCATGGCAGTGGCATAAGGCCCTACCTATGCTGGGCCGCCCTTATCTCCCAATGTTCTAGTCATTTCCATTGGTCTATGCTCTTTATATTTCTGGATACTTATTTCCTAGCACAGAGGGCTGTGTTTTTACAGAGACTCTCTAAATTGTTTCTTAACTGTTGCCAACTATGCTATGATTCAGAAAGGAAATGGCTTTCAGGAGTGTGGAAGCCAATAGGTCTAAGCAGGAACTGCCACCTGTGGGAAAACATAAGTAAAAATTGCCAGTATTTTTGGTGCTATGAATATGTTTATACTTTGAAAGCACAGACGTGTTTAGGAGTGGATGTTTGCCCTAAGACTTTTCTAGAACTGCCAGACCCAGGAATAGGGAGTAAGAAAGTCTTAGCTTTGTGTAATTGGGTACATGTGTCTTGCCTTTTGGACTTCAGTTTTCTTCTTTATAAACGGGGTGGAAGATTACTGCTTCCTGAGTCATTCCAGATTATTCTGAGAAGCAGGTCAAATGAACAGATAACCTGAATTTATTAGGAGAGGTGAGGATACCTGGCCAATGTAGACTGTTCTTATAACCTTGAGATTTTTTTATTATCATTCTCCTTATTTGCAGAGACTCTAACTGCAACTTGGAATTTTAATGTGGCCTCAACACAAGGGAAAACAGTACGCGAGGTGGGGGGTGGGCAGTGCTTGGGTCTTTTCATATTACATTTAATATTCAATGTTTAATTAAATATTAAAAATAGCTTATCATCGACTTGCCTCTGTCTGATTTCTTCATCAGTGCAATGTTTATTTAGACTTTCTCTCCACAGTCTCCACATCCCCCTGTTGGATGAAAGCCCAGGGTGGCCAGGCTTCTTGACACAGGGGCCACACAGTGGTTTCTGATGGAGCCTCTGGGCCTCCGCCTCCCAAGGCTGCTCCTGTCCTGTAGCAGACAAATTACACGGCCTCAGGATATTGACCGCTCGCCTGCCGGTTCATTTTATTCTCTCCTCTGTGCACAAAGGCCGAATTTGTCTCTCTCTCACTTCTAATTTGGGAGGCAGATTTCAGTCTTGGAAATCGGAATTCTTTGCCCTCCTACACATGCATCGCACGGAAAATTCACAGGAATTCATATGGGGACTCAAGTGCGAATGGGGTTTCACCCAGGCTGGGTTTGCTGAACTGTGGGCCATTTTTAGAGGATGTGGCTGGTGCTCGCACAACCGCAAGCCCCAAGGGGCCCCACCCGCTGGTACCTGATCACCCACAGGGCCACCTCCTGGCTACCCAGTGTTATGAAGAAGGCAGGCAGAAAGATATCGTTTTACACCAACTTGAATTTTTTTTTAAAAGATTTTATTTATTTATTTGACAGAGACCGAGACAGTGAGAGGGAGAAGCAGGCTCCCCGCTGAGCAGGGAGCCCGATAATGATGATGATGATGATGATGATGATGATGATGATGATGGTGATGATGATGATGCAGGGCTCGATCCCAGGACCTTGGGATCATGACCTGAGCCCAAGGCAGACACTTAACAACTGAGCCACCCAGGCTCCCCGTCACCTTGAATTTTATTCATCCATTTGGAAGTTGTGATTTTTGAGGGCAGAGATGATTTTGAAATTTACCCTCAGTTTTACAGGGCAAATTACTTGTGTTCGCTTGAAAATATTTGTCTTTGGAGATTAGACTTCTTTCAAGCACTAGGTAGATGACAATTTGCAGATCCCTGATATGCTAATTATATTCCAGAGCCTTCACTATGTGAACTGTTCAGGCTATCAAGTTCACAGAAAGGGACTGTTTGCTTGGAAATGTGTACATTTTAAGTCCCAAGTTAGAAAGAACCTGTCTGGGTTTCAGTGGTCCTTAGAGCACCTGTGCCTGCTTCCTGTGCCCCACTCCCCTACCTGCCCCCCTCCCTGACCTCCCACCAGCCTCCCCCACCCCCCCCATCCCAAGGTCTCTTCAATAGGCAAACCTGATCCTCTTTGAATACCCTTCAACACCTTCAGGCTCCCCCAGCCTTCCGGTCCTCCTTGCTGGCCACCCTCTGCCTCATTTTCCACCCTCCCCCCACACGCACTTGAGTTCCAGTCACACCGAAGAATTTGCAATTACAGAGGGATTTATGAGCCATCAGGGCCATGTCTGTGCCCCTGCACTTTTTCCATCAGGGATGTCTTCCCCTTCTGTGTCCTATTCCTTCTGTGTATTTCAAGACGAAACTCACAAGTCTCCTCACCCCACCCCCTCGTGCCCCACCCTTCCTCTGGGTTCCCGAAGAGCCGATCTGTCACTGCACCCAGGCCTGCTGTAATTGTTTATTTATTTAGTTTCTCCTTATCAAACCAGAAGATTCCTTACCAGTGAGACTGGCTTCCATCTCTGAACCCCAGCACCTAATACACAGTGAGATCCTTTACAAGCACTCAATAAGTATTTCTTGAATAAATCATTCCTATCTATTTCTACACTTGTCCTAAAGACGACATCTTCTAGTTAATTTACTTTTAGCCTCGTTTCTTAGTTTATAGGTCTCCACTCCCTGAAGTGTGATCCCAGGACAGTAACATCTACACCAGCTGGCAGCTTGCTGGAAATGCAGAGTGTCAGCCCCATCCCAGACCTGAGAATCGGAATCTGCATTTTATGAAGATCTCCAGGTGACTATTTGCACCTTGAGGTTTGAAAAGCACTGCCAGAGACAACTGAAAGCAATGGGGATTTTGTTTCTTTTAAAATACTCCTGGAATTTAGCTTTTTAACCCTTTATCTGAAACAAGAGTATACTATTCTAAGCTATTTTGAAAAAAAATGTTTTTACTAAAACTGTCATATGTTAAATGTAGGAGTAATTTTTTTTTGTAGGAGTAATTTTTAATGAAAAATATAAATTATCATTGACATTTGATACTATTGGAGATACAAGAAATTTCTCTCTGTAAAGAGGACATGAGAATACACGGATGAATGAAGTATGACTAATAAACTAAGTTTCCTCCTAGAAGGGGCATAAGGAAGACCACTGCTTGGAAAGGGAGGCTAGGCAATTTGTCTTGAAATTTTATCTGCATGACAACACATTCTTTTGCTTAGATTATGTTACCAAGTTAACATGTAATATTTCTAAAGATACATTGATCCACATTTTATAAAGGATTGAGGAAATGCCATTTGTTCATAACGAGGAGTGAGTTAACTTCCTTGCTTCTTCTTCTTTTTTTGTTTTTTTAAACTTCACATCCAGTCCACCAGTAAATCCTCTAGACGTTACCTTTGGAAGGTATCCAGGCCCTGACCGCATCTCACCACTTTTCCCAATACTGCTCTTTATTTTTTTTTTTTTTCTAAAGTAATGTGGGGCTTGAACTCATGACCCCTGAGATCAAGAGCCACATGTTTTACCGGCTGAACCAGCCAGGTCCCCTTTCCAGGAGTGTTCTAATCCAAGCCACCTTCATCTCTTGCCTGAATTATTACAAGAGCCTCCTAACTTCTTAACTACCTCCACTCTACTCCCCAACAGTCTGCTCTCCACTCCGTTGTCAGATCATGCCATCCTCCGACAGCTTCTAATCTCACTAGGAAGGTCACTGACGTCTTCCTCGGGGCCTGAAAGACCCCTCCCCTCCCCCCATCCTCTCCAACTTCATCCTTCTGGCATACTTGTCCCAGATCACTGCTGTGTTCCTGCATAGAGGCCTGGGCGGTTTCTCCAGCCCAGCCAGTGATGCTTCTGCCTCAGGGCCTTTGCCCCTATCATTCCTATTGTGGGCAGACTTCCCAGATGGCTTGATCCTGCTTTCTTTGGGTTTCTCGCCCATGGCAGAGTCCTTCCCTGACCACATACCTCCCACCTTTCCCCCGCACTATCTTTTTCTATCGCCCCATTCTGCTTAGTTTTATCTTGGTCCTTTTCACCCCTCCTTGACGTAGAACATATTTATCATTTTTACCTATTTTTGTCTCTTCCCACTCAAATTCAAACTCCATGAAAGTAAAGGATTTGTTTTGTTCACTGCTATATTCCCGAGTCACCAGCACAGGTTAGCATATAGTAACTGCAGAGTAAATCTTGGCTGAGTGTAGGAATGAATGACAGCATGAACAGGGGTATCGGTGATGAAGATTATTGGGGAACCGCTCAAGTCCATTATCATTAAATCTGATGGTGCCTGCACGTGCTCAACTCGTTCTTTGTAAAACTGAATGCCAGAGTTGCTAATAAACTGCAACGTTACATTACATTATATGTTAATTTAAAAAAATAAATAATAAAAATAAAATAAAAACGAAAACAAAAACAAAGGAAACCTGCAACGTTGTCAGCTTCATAGAGCATTCCTTCCTTACCAATATTTATATAATATTCAGAATATACATGATAGAAGCATGAAGAAGAGAGAACAGAAAGTTCTTAATTAATCACTCCTGTTTGTTCTCTACTATGATTCTATCCTGTGTTTTTTTTGCTTTGTCTCCCATTTTCTTTCTTTCTTTCTTTTTTTAAAGATTTTATTTATTATTTTTAAAAAGATTTTATTTATTTATTTGACAGATCACAAGTAGGCTGAGAGGCAGGCGGAGATCACAAGTAGGCAGAGCAGCAGGCAGAGAGTGGCGGGGGGAAGCAGGCTCCCCCACTGAGCAAAAGCCCGATGTGGGGCTCAATCCCAGGACCCTGAGACCATGATCTGAGCCGAAGGCAGAGGCCCAACCCACTGAGCCACCCAGGCGCCCCTCCCATTTTCTTTCTTAGACTTGGAAGTCTGTGCCACTCTGAACTGATTAGATATTTGTTTCAAATGTGAAGACTTTTTTTAAAATGACAGAGGTATGGTACCAAACCATGAGCCTAAACCAGGGATCAGCAAACGCTTTCTAAAAGACAAGATGGCGGGGTGCCTGGGTGGCTCAGTGGGATAAAGCCTCTGCCTTCTGCTCAGGTCATGGTCTCAGGGTCCTGGGATCGAGCCCCACATCGGGCTCTCTCCTCAGCGGGGAGCCTGCTTCCCCTCACCCTCTCTGCCTACGTCTCTGCCTACTTGTGATCTCTGTCTGTCAAATAAATAAATAAAATCTTTAAAAGAAAAAGACAAGATGGCAAATATTTCAGGCTTTGCGTGCTTTGTTGCAAGTACCCAGCCATTATAGTGTGAGAGTGAGCGATACCTAAATTTGCGTGCTTGTGTTGCAACAGAAGTTTACAAAAGCAGGTCTTGCTGTATTTGGCTCATAGTGAGCCCTGGCCTCACCTAAAGTCATAGATTTCTAGACTCTAAGTCCTTGAGGGCAGGAATGGTGTCTAACACATATATCAGGTACAAAGAAATGTCTGTTAAATAAATAAATAAGAAAATATATTAATAATTAATAATAAGAAATATGATAATATATTAATATTATAAATATATATTTATATATAGTAAGTATATATATTTATATATAGTGAGAAATATATTATTATAAGAAATAAGTATAGAGGCCCTCAGACAAATCCATCAGTAATTTTATATTGAATGTGGCTAGTCACAGGCGGAGTGCTCAGTGCTGACTCTTCCATGGTCCAAGGATTTGGGCTTCTGGCTCTTGAATGATAAACCTGTAACCAGGCTAGTGACTTCTAAGACCTACCTCTTCACAACTGAACTTCTTTTGAGTCAGGATCTGTCTTTCAATGATATCAGAAGCATGTTTCCTTTTTAACAGAACATATAATAATGGCATGTCTCACAATTTATGTGTGATGAAGTGATATTAAATTTGGAAAAAAATCAGGTATTTCTCACTTGGATCTCCAGGTCAAAGAGTGACCAAAGAACATACTCACTTACATAAGAACTATGTTGTTTACAAAGCTAATAGCATTTGTAACTTAAGTGCAAGGTTGTTGCTTGCTTTAATTTTCAAACAGTGTGAACATTCATGGTGAATTAATAGACAAGACAGAATCAAGTAGGTTTTCCTCTTTGGGGAGGTAATGGCTTTCAGAATCATTTTCGTTCTCTCTCTTTTTGTAAACATTTTATTTATTTATTTATTTATCAGAGAGAGAGAAATCACAAGCAGAGGAAGCAGCAGACAGAGGGAGAAGCAGGCTCCCCACTGAGCAAGGAGACTGATGCAGGACTCGATCTCAGGACCCTGGGATCATGACCTGAGCTTAATGCAGATGCTTAAAAGACTGAGCCACCCAGGCATTCCCAGAATCATTTTCTAAGTCATAGTTTCTTTATCTTGGATAAGCAAGGATCTGTTGACACTGAAATTATCAGTGAAAGGACAATTTTTGACTGTTGGATTCTCTTTGAAAGCAGTTATAAGAGAAATGAAGAGACAGATTTTCATACAAATCAGGACGTGTATTCTTTTCTCAAGGGGAAAGATAGATCATTCATACTGCTTTTTAAGTTGTTTATGTTTTCAAAGATACGTTAAACCTAAGAAAAGCAATGAAATAGTTGACTCAATCCAAGAAATGTTTACTGAGCACCTACTGCGAGTAGGGATTGAGTTGAAAGAAGCTAAAGTTGTGAGCAGGCTTGGGTCCCTGGTGGAGAGCTTGGCCACCCAAAACTCCATGTGGAAGAAACATGGAGCATTCAGGAGACTTCTCATTCTTTTTCATGTGATTAGAGCCATGTGATGGCACATTACACTCTGGGGACTGGATGTGTGTTTTGTTTATCCTGTGAGATTTGTGACTGATCTTTTGTAAGCTTTGTTTTCCCTGGGAGAGCACAGCCATTCACTAGGAAGGAAGGAAGGAGGGAGAAAGGAAGGATCTCTGCCTTTGGGCATCTGGACGGGACCTGGACCTCTGCTCCCTTAAGCTCCTGACGAGGGGTAGATAAATAGTTTATGTATTTATTCTCCTCTGCTCAAGAAAGGACATGTCTGAAATCGTACAAGCAAAAGATGGAGAGCAAGATTCACCAGCCTGGGGACAAAACCCTAGCTGGTTTGGAGAGCGTGGAGCTTTCTCTGGGAGCCTGAGAGTTTCTCTGGGATGTCCCCAGAAATACTGATGTGAGATGGGCTCCTCACCCCATATTTGCAAAGCCACTGCTGTTCTTCCCCACATCCACACTCCCAATGGGGAGCTAAAGGAAGCCTGAAAACCCCTGAAGTCATAGATGCCCATGTTGGCACTGATGGGATGGCAGGAGCTGGTGTCCGTCCCCGACCCCTTGAGAAGTCCCCGACGGAGAGACAGAAGGGAGACAATGCGCTGTTATTGGGCTGCGAGAGCTCAGAAGCAAACATACAGAATTAATAACCAGTATTTCATGAACCGATTACAAGACAAGCAGGCTTTGAGTTTCCCTATTCCCCTGTAATTATAATGAAGTGTGTTCAAACATAAAACTACGTGCAGTCCCAATTTTTGCCGAAGTCCCTTCCTTAAGATTAAAACAGGGCTTACCCACCGTCTGCTTTGGAGCCTTCCCCGTATCTTCACATCTGTTAGGAGGCTTTGTTGCATATCAGATTATATTTGGGAAAGTTTTCCGCAGTGCTGCAAAAACAGGAAATTGGCATCTTTGTGGACCATAAATCAAAGTTGGATGGAAACCCCCTTCTTTTGACTCGCAGGGTGCCAGCTAAGCTCTTGCTGCTTCTCGTGAAAATAAACGCAGGAAGTTCTGAGGATGCTTCTGCAGAGCTAAAAAAAATCACATAGATATAAAATCACTCGGTATCAACTCCCAGCACACGGATACCTTATTTGGCCATGAGTTTTCCACAGAATGAGGTAATACAATAGCAGCTTTAATATTAGGAAAAAGAAGGACACTTCTTGTTGTTACCTGGTTGATCCTAGAGAGCATGTTTTTTCTCTCTTCAGTGTAATGGCCTCATCCCACCTCCTTTTGTTTTTTCTTCCCACCAATTTTTTTCCCAAATTCCACCATGTCTTGACCTCATACTTTTTTGTCCCTTCCAGGCCCTCGTCTTCCGGTCTCTGATCTGCCCTGTGAATCACCTTTGGCTTACGAATTCCCGCTTCTCAGATGTCCGTGGTCCTCTGTGGTTCAGCCTCTTACACCTTTGTAAGGGGCATCCACATTTCAGTGTCACCCCGCCCATGAAATTCTCCTCCACTCGTAACATTTCAGGCAGCAATATGGCTGGACAAGGTGTCTGCATTGTACTCCTGAAAATAAACCAGATCCTCCTCTGACTTCAAGTTAGAATGAGATGAAGTAAAAGTAAACGAAGAGAAAACAGGATGAGAAGCAGAAACCACTGAGCTACTCTCATTTGTCTGCTTGGTTATGCCAAAGGGATTTATTTTATTTTATTTTAAAGTAGGTTCCACACCCAGTGCAGAGCCCAGCTGGGGCTTGAACTCACAATCCAGACATTGAGACCTGAGCTAAGATCAAGACTTGAGCTACCCAGGCGCCTCCCCAAAGTGATTATTTTTATTTTTTATTTTTTAAAGATTTTATTTATTTATTTGACAGACAGAGATCACAAGTAGGCAGAGAGACAGAGGGGTGGGGGAGCAGGATCCCCACTGAGCAGAGAGCCTGATGTAGGGCTCGATCCCAGGACCCTGGGATCATGACCTGAGCTGAAGGCAGAGGCTTTAACCCACTGAGCCACCCAGGCGCCCCAAATGATTATTTTTAAAGATGTGAAATAATCATGTGGTCATGGTGTGTTTCCTTGCTTTTTCTTTATGTATCTATTTCATCTGAAGTTGAGAAAAAGGAGATTTATCCCAAAGAGTCAGGCAGGCTGGTGATGAAATGAAGACGTAGACACAAAGTTTGACGGTCCTTCTCTTCCATGTTTTGTTTCGTAGATTGTGTGTGAATCCAAAAGGAAATACACAGCCTGTGGTGAAATGCCTGGGCTTTGCGTTCAAGTGCAACTGGGTTGACCTCCTGGCGGGGCCACTACCGGCTGTGTGACCTTGGGAAATGCACAGTATTTGTCCTCCAATAGCCCTCTCATGCCCACGTTGTAGGGTTGTGGTGTGAACAAAAGGGGACAATTTAACGAATAAGGGCTCAGCACTTGGAAGGGTGCAATCTCTGTTCATCATCCTTGTCCCTATTTTCATAACTGACACTGGGTGTTGGGTGGGTGGAAGAGTCCCACGTGTTCTGTGTGTCTGGCTGCCCACCTGTGTCAAGAGACGCGAGGACTCCTCTTCCTCCCGCAGGGGGTCACAGCCCTTTCAGGCTTCTTTGAGGGAGCTCGGAGGATGAGCGAGCCCTGGCGGGCATTGCCCAGGGAGCTGGGCTTGAATCCAGGCCACACAATGGTCATAGGAACATTTGACACTCAGATAATACAAGGCCACAAGGCAAGAGCAGAGCGGGGATAAAGCCTATTAGAGCAACACTCAGGGGCTGCGGGACACGTGTTTCCACATTTATTTATAGCAGCTCAGTCCACCTCCACGCAGAGAGCTTGGGCTAGTCCTAATTTGTTTGGGGAAAATCCTTAGGACAAGATATTTGTTGTTGTTTTTTTGGGGGGAGGAGGAGGGGCAGACAGAGAGGGAAAGAGAGAACCTTAAGAAGGGTCCATGCATTGAACTAGAAAGTATTATGCTGAGGGAAATAAGTTAGCCAGAGAAAAACAATTATCATATGATCTCACTCATGTGTGGAATTGAAGAATCAAAAAGGAGCACAGGGGAAGGGAGGGACAAATAAAACAAGATGAAATCAGAGAGGGAGACAAACCATAAGAGACTCTTTAAAAAAAAAAAAGATTTTATTTATTTATTTGACAGAGATAGAGAGGGATCACAAGGAGGCGAGAGGCAGGCAGAGAGAGAGGGGGAGCAGGCTCCCCGCTGGGCAGAGAGCCCGATGCGGGGCTCGATCCCAGGACCTGAAACCATGACCTGAGCCGAAGGCAGAGGCTTAACCCACTGAGCCACCCAGGTGTCCCCATAAGAGTCTCTCGATCATCGGAAACAAATGGAAGGTTGCCGGAGGGGAAGGGGGTGGGGGGATGGGTAACTGGGTGACAGGTATTAGGGAGGGCCCGTGATGTGATGAGCACTGGGTGTTCTGATGAAACTGATGAATCATTGAACTCTAACTCTGAAACTAATAATACATGGTATGTTAATTAATTGAAGTTAATTAAAAAATAATAATAATTTTTAAAAAATAATAAGTCTCCATGCTCAGCACAGAGCCTGTCACAGGACTCAGTCTCACGACCCTAAGATCATGAACAGAACTGAAACCAAGAGTCAGATGCTTAACTGACTGGGCCATCCAGGCACCCCAAGATATTTTTTCTTTGCAGTTTTTTTTTTTATTTTAAGATTTTATTTATTTGTTTGACAGACAGAGATCACAAGCAGGCAGAGAGGCAGGCAGAGAGAGAGGAGAAAGCAGGCTCCCCTGGGAGGTCATGATCCCAGGGTCCTGGGATCCAGTCCCGCATGAGGCTCTCTGCTCGTTGGGGAACCTGCTTCCCTTCCTCTCTCTCTGCCTGCCTCTCTGCCTACTTGAAATCTCTCTGTCAAATAAATAAATAAAATCTTTAAAAAAAAGATTTGGACACTTAATTGAGACACCTTGGCGCCCCTAGTCTGTGTTCTTTAAACGTATTTCCTTAACTAGATCATTGCCTGGCACATAATAGAGGCTCAACTAATATTTTTCAGGTGAGAAATACTGGATTAATAAACAAATTGTTGGGAGGAGGTGGGGAGAGGGGGTAACTGGGTGATGGACATTAAGGAGGGCTTGTGATGTAATGAGCCCTGGTATTACAGAAGACTGATGAATTACTGACTTCTACCTCTGAAACTAATAATACATTCTATTTTAAGTAATTGAATTTAAATAAAAAAAATAATCAAACTGTTTTTTCCTTCAGTTAAGATATTTTTATGGATGTCCTGGTTTTTTCTGGTGTAACCTCTTTAATTGCTCTCTTTTGTCGGGTGGCAGGGAAAGCTGTAGGGGTGGGAGGAGATGCCAAGTACAGCAACTGCATGGGGATTACCTCACTGAGCCAAGGGGCATCTTGCCCCTCACAGCGGAGGGCTATACGTGGGGCACCCAGCATGTTCGCCACCTCGAGCTCCCCCGCCCCTGCGACACAGCAGATGGTGAAGGAGCAGTTCTGGATGCATGGCTAGAATTTTTCAGAAAGTAGACACTTTCTTTTTTTGGAGCATTAACTACTGCCTGATGTAAAGATGAGCCAGTCTAACGTGTCTGGCAGGCTGTGACTTCTCTCTCACCTCATGCATAAACACCGAAAGGAGCTTTGTAAATTCGTCTCTTTGACTCTGAGGTCTCTGGAGTTGGCTGGATCTTGGCTGTCAGTATCTCCTCATGCTAGCAGACTTCAAAGACACAGCACTTTTTTTTCCGGGAGCAAGGATGTGAGGAAAAAGATCTTTCTTGAAGGTTTGGACCCATCTGCTTGCATGGCCATGCTGGAATCTTAGACTGTCCGTTCTAGAGGGCCATTAACGGCCACCTGCTGGAGGAATCAGATCCCCAACACTAAGGTCAACCCCAGCTTCAGGTGGAACAGTTTCTGCGAAATCACCAGCCGCTAAGAAGTTGGCTTCATTTTTGGAAAGCTTTGACTGTAGACATTTCTTTCCTTCACACTGTGCTGAACTCTTTCTCTCTGTGACACCCACCTCTTTGACTACTACCAGTTTTTGTTCCTGGTGCCGCAAAGCACCCTTCCTCTCCCTTCCGTAGCTCTTTCTTCAGATGGTGTGCAGAGATGCTGAGCACCTTGTACCAATAAAGTAACGCCATTGTCACTGTCTCGTTCTTTGGATTAATCCCATGCTCAGGATGGGCGTCAGGATGCCATCACACATGTGAGCTGTCCCTGAAGGGAACAGGAAATTCATTTGGGATACTGAGTTTGGAGTGGATGAGCCTGCTGGGTGAGCACTAGATGATCTCAGTTTTGGCCCCACGAAAACATCCAAAGTCAAGGAGACCGGGGAGCGCTGTCCTTATGCTTCCGTGCTGCACCTGTTCAGTTCACCAGCGCTGGGCCAGGGGCTGTTCCAGGCTCTGCCCTGGCCCTGTGCTCAGAGGGGCAACCCCGAGAAACACAATGAGACCAGAGTATCATTCCCATCAGAGGCCGACGGTCTAGAGAATGGGATCGGTTGACTTCGGCGGGGGGACTTGTATGGGATGGGGGCAGCAAGGAAGATTTCTCCAAGTCTAGTCTCAGTTCGCTGAGCCACTGGGGAACATGCCTAGAAGCTCAGAGGCAGGAAAGAACAGGTTATGTTCAAGTAGCTCAGTGTGGTGGGTATGTTTTGAGGAGTGAAGTCTGGGAAGGCAGGCAGATGCTGTGTCCTAAAAGGTCTGAGGTGTGAGGTCTAGGAGGGCAGGTTGGAACTTCTTCCTACAGCTATTAAGCATCATAGGACTGGAATCGAAGGAGTGAGATGGTCAGCTCTGGGGTAAGAAGACACTATGACCGCTCCAGGGAGAGAGGCTTGGAGTGGTCTGAGACTGATGGCAGGAGATCAGCCCAGAGGCTGTTGAATAGTTTTAGCTGAGAAATGCTAAGGGCCTGATCTGAAGCTGCAGAGGGAGGACTGATTTGAGAGAGATACAGAAAGTAGTGAGCAGGACTTGGATACCAAGGTAATGTGGGGGTGGGGGGGTTGCAGGTACATGAAGAAAAGCAGGGGTGGCCCAAGGTTGTGGGAAATCTGGACGGGCTTTACTTCTTGTTGCGAAATTTCTGGAAGCTCTGGCACAATCGGAGCTCACTGGGATGGGCTTTTTCCTGAGAGTGGGGGCTGACCAGGTGAGACAGGAGCGTTGTGGTCTGCGGTCCAGAAAGGTCAAGAATTAGATGCAAATCAGGTATCGATGCACTGTCTCCTTTTGGTCCGTTCTGACTGACATGGTCCTGAGCAGTCTCAGATCCAGTGTCCCAGGGAATCTGGCCCAGCATCTGTGATACGTCCTGGGCAGCCTGGGGTCTGATGGATGCTGGTCTCAGCGCAGGAATGGAGTGTGGAGGGTTCAGAATGCTTGAGTCTAGTGGGTTCTTGGTTATTTAGTGTCAGACTCATACTGGGGGGACGCCTAGGTGGCTCAGCCGGTTTAGTGGCTGCCTTCAGCTTGGGTCATGATCTTAGGGTCCTGGGATTGAGTCCCGCATTGGGCTCAGCAGGGAGCCTGCTTCTCCCTCTGCCTCTGCCTGCCACTCTGCCTGCTTGTGCTCTCTGACAAATAAACAAACAAAAAAAATCTTCAAAAAAACCCCTCATACTGGGGACACTCAGTGATTAGTCTAATTGCACTTCTTTTTGCCTCTTTTTCTCTTTTCTAGCAACAATTACACATACAATGTTTCAGAGATGGGTTCTCCAAGTTTTTCTGCAAACCAGCCAGTAACTGCCTGCTATCAGTCACCAAATTATTAATTCCTACCCTAACATAAAACAAATACCTCTGTGAAGCAGTTAAAGTATTCCAAGAATATTTATTTTGAGTGACTAAACTATACACTTCCTGTTCAGTGCTAAGGAAAATTGGTCTTTATTATTCCAGGGAAATGTCAAGATCACTAAGTATCGTAGCATTTTGACCTGTGTTATGTTGAGCAAATTCTCCACATGTTTCTCATAAAAATGTACATCAGAGATGGTTTCAAACTGAATGTCAAACTTCGTTAAAGGTACAGACCTCTTCAAAGTTATTGTGAATATCAAATGTAAGAATCAAACACACATCAGCGTGAGCCATTTTTTTTCTTAGAGGCTCTATCATGCTGACACATTTAGCAACTTTGTGTCATTCTAGGTGATGGAGTGAAGCCTCTGGTCTCATCAGAATGACCTCTGCAGGCTGCTGGCTTGGGCTTTGGACAAACTCCCTCTCCACCAAATTTTTTAAAAAGTGTGTATAACCACTTAAAACATTTTACAAACTGGTATTCTGGACCCTGCTGGACCTATGTGATATTTACCTGGGTTATACATACATACGAATGTTATCTAGCTGCATACTTTTCTGTATGTAAGTTACAGTTCAATCAAATATGAATACATATTTCCATATTCCATGGAATGTCAAGGAATTTTTTGTTTTAAATAAATTTCTTCCTGGTAAGAGGTTGATGAGGGAGACGTCTTTTGTAGGCCCCTCTTCAGTTGCTTAAAAATCTTAGTTCCGTGATCTACTAGAACCTAAATGCAGCATTTTGAATCTGATTCCTTGGTGTCTTTTTGAAGGATCCAAAGAAAAATCAGTGCCTTCTTGGCAAAGAGATTATGACTCCTGCTTATCCTGGGAAGGCAGAGGCAGGGCGAAAGGAGATAGCTTTCACCAGACCACAATGTTTCATAAGCATATTGTTTTGTTGTTCTTGTGTTATTTTGAAATAGAGGTCATTATTAATTTCCAAAACGATTTTGTACATTTTTCCTTGCTTTAAACATCTCCAAAGTCTCAGTGGTACTGAAAAAGGTTAACTTCTAGGACATATACATTATTGTTTAGGGTTAAACTCCAGAAAACATAAAAAGGCTTTTATTTAGGGTTTTACATCATTGACATTTGTATACGTAGTAGTGATTTGATGCCTGATTTTATCTACTTTTTTTTTTTTGAAGGTTTTTTTATTTGAGAGAATCAGAGAGGGAGAGAGCACAAGCAGGCGGAACAGCAGGCAGAGGGGGCAGTAGGCGCCCTCCCCCCCCCCCCCCCCCCACTGAGCAGGGAGCCTGATCCAGGACTCCAGGATCATGACCTGAGCTGAAGGCAGTCGCCTGACCAACGGAGCCACCCAGGAGCCCCATAATACCTTCTTCTTTTCAAGCAAATCCTTAGTGTCACCCTGGTTTAGAGTGCAGAGCCAAACTGCCTGGGTTCAAATCCCTGCTCCTTCACTCACTGGTTTCTCACTCTACGCAAGAAACTTTAAGAGGAACATAGTAATAGCAAATGGAGCTGTTCTGAAGATCACGTGAATCCACAAAGTACTTGGTAAGCTTATTAGGGGGCAGGGTAGACAAAACGTTAAGACACTTTAAGATATTTCTGCTAACCTGTTATAACAGTAATATAAAATGCTTTTTTCATACGGAGAGAGGACGCACAGATCGTTTAACGCTTCAGCTACCCAACCTTGGACAAGACTATTCTAGATAACATCTGGAGAGGGGAAAGTTATCTACTCGGGTTGGATTCCACTCCCAGTCAAGGATCTCAATTACTCAGAAGCTTTAGTATCTAATAGAATGAGGACAGCATAAAAACTTTTAAAAATTATCAGGCTGGGCATATCAATATTTATTGAAATACTGAAAAAAAATCCATTTTGTCGAGAAATTCCTGGCAAGAACTGACATGACAATATGTTATTTCACTGATACAGTAAGAAAACGCCAACAAGTAACCGACTTCACACTCGAAACATTGCATGGATTCAGGTCCAAGGTAGCGGATCTGCAGTACAAATGTTCAGACATTACAGATTGTCTGTTTACAAACAGAGACCAACTCTAATAAACCACGCTAAGCCAAAAAAACGTTTATATCTGAGTCTGCTTTTACTAATGAATCCTGTAACTGGTAAGGCAGTTGCTAAGGAAATGTCTCGTGGCAGACGGGTTAACAATGAGCAATAGAGAAATATCCCTGGCCAACTGTGGATGGACCACAGTCAGCTGGGGTACATTCTTGTTTATCAATTTCTGGTGGTTTTTCTTTTTTTTTTCTTTTTTCAATTTCTGTTCTTGATGTCACCAGGAGTGTGGACCTAACTCTCCATGTTGCCCGTCTTTCTTTCTAACTGCATTTAGGATGGAATTTGCTAGTTTAACAACATACCAGTAATTGACATTTCCTAGGTTTTATTTTCAGCAGAGAGTACTACTGTGTTATTTAAAATAAGAGAACATGGACTTTCCGCATCAATGTACTTAGGGTTGTTTTTGTTTGTTTGTTTTTGCAATGTTAAAGACCCTCCAAATAACTATCCCACCAATCTCGTAAATGCCGCCACCCATGTTCCACACACAGGACGCAACCATTTCAGTGTTGACAACACCCATCCCTCTCCACAGGTCTTCTAGCCAAGTTGTTTTTTAACGGGGGAGAGTAAGGATACTGCCGGTCCACTTAAAGCTTTGGACATGGACTCTGATCAGCTCTTTTCCCTTGTCCTTTGAGCTGCGATTACAGGTGACTGAGACTTTGCACTGAGGAGCTGTGAACACTCCGCTTGGCGAACGTGTACCCTTCATGTGGATGAATATTAGAGGCGATTAAAAAAATAATAAAATAATCCTTTTGTAGACACAGAAGTAGTAACTCATATCTTTGGTATACAACTTACAATGCTTGTAGAGGAAACCAGGGAAGACTCCACCCTTGTTAAATTTACTTGAAAACAGAGGAAGCTACAAGTCACATAATTTACAATAGATATTAAATAAACTACAGTGGTAATTATGTAGATTTACAGACACTGAATCAAGTGGATGATTTTAATTCATTAAGACCCTTCTCTGTCCCTGAACTATGTTCTGCTAACTTGAAGACATGCTACAGTAAACACATATATTTGGTTTCTTCAGTCTTGGCTATATCTTATACAAAGGTGAAACCAAGGAACAATAAATTAGCATCATCATTGTCTACAGTTGAAACTATGATATACAATATAAATAAACTATTCAAAAGCCTGAAACATTTATGAAAAAAATTAAGGGACTAGGAGATACTTTTCAGTTTTTTACAGTTTTTACAAGTGATTGTGCCGCTGATAATCTCAAAAAAAAAAATCAAAGTCTAAATGAGATTCTCGTTGTTGATTTTAGTGTCTCACGACATACAATAATTAAGTACTGTTAAAAATAATTACCAATCAGAAAAATAACATCAAGGAAATTACTGCTTTAGCTATTTTGTAATATCAGTTTTCCCTCCCTTCCCCCATAGGACCTAAAAGAATGTAAACACTATCTTTGACTTGAGAGTATTAATACTTTATTTTAAACAAATGTTGATCCACATCTGCACACCTACCTCTCAGAATTGTGAAATAAGGCAAGACTTCCATACCTGTGGCATTACATGTCAATAATACTGCTATCGTTGTTGGGAGAGTTTGTTTTGCAAGTCTTTGTCCTTCAATATTTGTTCTAGAGCAGACTTTGGTCTATGACTCAGAAAGGTCAGTATCATTCTCTTCCTTCACCTTTTGGGGAAGATTGGGATCGCTTTAGTATCTTTCCAGTCCATCTGTAGGCATCACTGTTGCCATTCTATGTTAAGGGGGTGTTCAACTGCAACAAGCAGGAGACTCGAGACAATTGATAAGCTCACCTTTTCCTTTCTTTTTGCATAGCTTAACATGCTTCGGTTTTATTTTAAACTACTTAGCACTGTGACTATTTGACATCCCAGATTAAAATATGTTTCAGGTTTTATTTTCAAACAAACTACAAACTTTGATGGTTCAAAAGATGGATGTACCCTAACAAGCCTTTTGGCAAGAAATTTTCATGAAATCTGACAACGCCAAAGCCACATTTCAGTAACAGAAGCAGAAATAAGGTCTAGCTTGCTTTAGCTATGGAGCATTTGTTTTAAGTTTGTAGTCCTTTCCCTTAATATTAATTAATGCTTATATAAGGTCAGAAGAGGGATACTGCCTGCTTTTTTTTTTTTTTTTAACATGAACACATGACAGAACCCAGAACATATTTAAAATGGCAAGCTAACATATTACAGACTGTTCTTATCAACTGTTTGCAGGTCTAAGACACAGACATTCAAAATTAGGCTTCTCATGATTTGGTGGAGCTACTAGTGGGTGTGGCTGAGCACAAGTCCATAAGGACAGATTCCGTGATCACAGGACAGAAGGTGCTGGGTCCTTGAAAGGAAGAGGGAAGGGCTATTACAGGCGCAGCCGATGGATTTTTTTTTTTTTTTTGAGTCGTTTTAGTTCAGCTTTACCGTGGAGGCATTCCATATGCTCAAATCCCCTGCTGTAGAAGCCTAATTAATAACACAGATCAGTTTCTAAATTTCTTCACAGCGGAGATCAGTTTAACTATACAAGAATTGTTCCGTCCGTTTTTATTCCAATGTGGTGTTGGTATCCATCCAGGAGTTCAATCCACTCCGTTACCATGTCTTTTATATGGAATCCTTTGGGGATGTGAAGCCTTTGATTCACAGTTTGCAATACAAATACCCTGATACATCATTTATTTGCTAGTAAGTATTTGATTATTATGCCTTTTTAAACTCAATATCTTTAAACCAAGTTTTTAATTAGTGTTGCTTGGAGCAGTTCAGAGTATTTTTTTTTTTTTCTTTCTTCCTGTCTTTCCCCCCCACCAATCTCTTTTTGTTTTGAAAGCAGGGGCTGGAACCTAAGCTCTTTTTGCATGCAACATTTCAATAAGGAGGTTGTTGTAGGGCACATCCCCGTTCAGGTGCTTGTAGTAGAGATATTCCTCAGCCTGCATGCTGATGGCCCGGATTTCGGGTAGTCGAAGAAGTAGCTGCCCGAATTTCTCTGTTTGCTGTGGGTAGTTGCACATCGTATAGTCCAGCAGGGCAGCATTTACTTGTTCCTGGACACCTTCTACCAGCTGGAAGTTCTCAAGGTTTTTGACATCTGGATTTAAAAAAAAAAAAAAAAAAAAAAAGCACGCTATTTTAATGGCATTTTAATTCCTGTTTACTATAGCCGTGTGTTCAATTAATGGATGTATTTTCCTCCTGACATAAAGCATACTTTATAAGCTGCTGAATATTCAGTAAGCCCCACTCGCCAAGCTTCCCAGGAAAAGGCTCACAAAAAAGCTTTAGAAGAATGTCTTGTTGAAATTCTGCATATACCTCAAATCAATTAGACACCAATGGATTTTGAGCAAGGTCAACTCTTTTCATATCTTACAAAAGGAAAGGTCTGAGGATTCCTAAAGTAGAGGGATCATAATATATTGCCGGCAAATGAGTCCCTAGAGAAAGACCTATCTTAACCCAGTATATTACACAATTCATATAATTCTGTATTAATTTTTCTGACCCAAGGTGAAATCTGTGTCCAGGGTATGATGTAGTTAATTCTAATAAAAAGTGACAGGGTTCTTGTTTCTGTTTGACATTTTCTAAATGATTCTGAAAGCCTTTGACTTGTCTAGCCTATGCTAATGAACCATCTGGTACACTCCAGTGACTGCCAACAGAACTATTCGCTACTTGGAGCTCTCTAAAATATATATCTCAGTGACTAATGATCTTTATCAAATGAAAGCCCTGTCCTTTAGGCAGAATACGCGCCGGGATGGCCGGTGCCCTTTAACCTGAATGTGGTTTGAAAGTCTGATACTTTCCTTTCCTTTTCTTTCCCCCTGATCCTCGGTCACTCATACAGAGAAGATGCGACACAGGCATTTCACGCAGCCTAACTCCTGATGATCATCCAGTTGTTTTAAGGCATCTGCCCTAGCGGTCTTTATAAATATTGAACAAGGGAGAAACACAGAATCAAAAAAAGACAGCATGACATACAGATGCATACATGCGCAGACAGCGAACAAGGGAAAATGGTTTTGTTGGAATTCCTCTTCTGGAGTTTATTTACACTAACTCCAACTTTAATATAATGTGTATATAGGAGTCTCTCGAAAAAAATATATAGATATGTGTATTTACATACATCCATGCTAAGAAAGTAAACAGATGCAGCACCCCTCCAGCCCTGTTTTATTTTCTAATTGGATAAAAATAAATAAGAATGATTCTGAAGAAAACCACATAATCCTATGATTAAAAGGTTAAATGTACTAAACTCAGTTACTAGTTACCATAGTAACTCATACCCAATACTTCTGGCACTGAACTTGGCTGTCAAACTTAGTCTGTACTTACGTGCCCGTCCATTCTGGTATCTCTAAATCCTCTTAAAATAAAATTACTCACTTGCCTCGGGGTGGGGGGGGTGGGAGATGGGCAGAATGGGGAAAGGGGTGAGGGAGATACAGGCTGCCCCTTATGGCATGACCGAGTCAAGGAAATAAAGGGCACAACGTAGGACATGTGGTCAGTGACCCTGTACTAGCGTTGCGTGGTGACAGATGACAGCTGCACTTGGGGTGGGCACAGCACTGCACACAGAGAAGCTGAATCACAATATTGCATCCCTGAGACCAATGAAACACTCTGTGTCAATTCTACTCAAACAAAAAAAAGTAACAACAAGCGAAAACAACACAAACCAAACCAAACCAAAAAAAGGTTACCTTACATCTGCTGTTTAAATGTGTCTGGGATGATTTTCGTGTTTATATTTTGAGCCATAACTTTGCATTCAACATGCTTCCCCCTCCTCATCCCCCAAGCCTCTGCCCCAAATTAGAAACAGTGAGGAATCAGTACTGAAATAGGTACGCAGGGCGAGCATTGGATGCCACCATCTATTTCAAAGTGAAATGGGAGAATAAAAAAATCTGATTATTAGTGAGATGTGCCAACAGACAAATGCTAACACTATTAGGATCCGTGTCTTCTAGTGACATTGAAACTGGCAGGCAAGTTGTTGCTCACTTGACATACAGTTAATAAAGCATTTTCCATCTGATCTAAAATATTTTATTTTAGATAATATTATTTATTTATCTGAGAGAGAAAGTGAGCGAGAGAACAGAAGCATGAGGGGAGGGAGGGAGAAGCAGACTCCCTGCTGAGAAGGGAACCAGATGCGGGGCGCAAACCCAGCACCCTGGGGTGACCTGAGCCAAAGGCAGATGCTTAAACGACTGAGTCACCCAGGTGCTAATCTAAAATATTAAAAAAATTATCTTAAGTCATTTGAAAATACCAATACATTGAGTTACATTTGGTTCAAAATTACAAAATGTCAACGAACAGAAATGCCCTTGATACACTCTAGACCGTTATGGGACAGAAGAATTTACATTCGTGGCAGCCTTGACCCTGTGGTGCACCTTCTCCTTTCAAGGGCTCGCACTCTGGTGATGTGTATGGGTCCTTCATAAAGGATCACTGCAAAGAGCTGACATCATTTAAAAACAGTTCCTCTGAATATTGGCAAATTTCTTGTTGTTTTTTCTTTCTACCCTTCATCCAACCTAAAGAAGACAGAATTCACCTTTCTCTTTTACATATGAGTAGAAGTTGAAAAAGAAAACAAGCCACTTTAGGTGTTACAGTGAGCTAAACACAATTACAGCAAAACAACTGAAATGGTGCATTATTTTATGCTACAATGAAAGATATTCTCACAAGCAGGGAAAGGTAACAAGTCACAGAGATTAATAGGGAGGATGGAGGAATTTGCACAGTTTAAAAATGTAAGATAAATGAATAATAGTCTTTTTAGAAAACAATAGTCTTTTTAGAAAGTTGTTGTTGAAACTTTTTTTGATAAATGTATTTTTTGAGACCTAGGTTCTACCTTCTGTGATAAATTATGCCACTCTGGTAAGAAAAAAAAACTATTAAAAAACATAAAATGAAGGAGCATTAGTTCTGGTTTACGTGTTTACTAATATCACAGAATGATCATTTAAAGTCTCCAGATTAGCATGTGCTGGATAATTTCTATAAAAACTGATCCAAACTGGTACCTTTCTTCTGAAAGTTTAAAAATACATGCCATTTTTCTTCTGAAGGAAAAAATACAGCTTTCCTGTACTTTGGCCTTATCTCTAATTTTTCTCTGAAGTCCATCAGAGTTGGGATGTCTGGGTGGCTCAGTGGGTTAAGCCTCTGCCTTCAGCTCAGATCATGATCTCAGGGTCCTGGGATCAAGCCCCGCATCGGGCTCTCTGCTCAGCAGGCTCTCTGCTTCCCCCTCCCCTTTCTTTGCCTGCCTCTCTGCTTACTTGTGATCTCTGTGTTAAATAAATAAAATCCTAAAAATAAATAAGTATATATATAAAGTCCATCACAGTTGAATTCACGTGACTGAATTTTCCCATTAAGCCAATTCTAAGAATTTCTCACAAAATCTAACAAAACTTATGCTGCTAATGACCCCAAAGGTACTTACTGATTGTATGTTTTGTGTCTACAGAGACAATCTGTAATTTGATGTCAATGATCCTGATATTTAAGCTATATAAGGTGGAAAAAAGAAAAAAGAAAGAACAAGATTTTTATGGGATTACTATCATTTATTGACCATGTAGTTCCTGGATCACTGCTCTACGGGTTGACTCTACTTTCGGCTATCAACTCCTCTAGCGGCATTTGCAGTGCTTTAGTAACCGTCCATTTCCCTAGTAGACTGTAAGCATCTTGGTGTGAGGACTCAGTAGTAGTCAAAGCATCCCCAGAAAATTCTCCAATTAATGTCTACTTTATGTTATTGATGTATTTGTCCAAGACTGATATCACTGTGACATTACTATTACATTCAACTGTTAACTATCTTTTTTTTTTTTTCAAGATTTTATTTATTTATTTGATAGGGATCACAAATAGTCAGGCAGAGAGAGAGGAGGAAAGCAGACTCCCCACTGAGCAGAGAGCCCGATGCGGGGCTCGATCCCAGGACCCTGAGACCATGACCTGAGCTGAAGGCAGAGGCTTAACCCACTGAGCCACCCAGGCGCCCCCAACTGTTAACTATCTTATAAACCAACTTCGTTTCTTTTTCTAATTCGAAACTGGCTTCCAAAAATTGATTTATACAACAGATTTCTTCCTGAAATTAAGTATTTAAAAAATGTGACAATATTTTCTGGCTCAAGAATCATGTGTGAATCCTGTGGTCTGAATAATCAAGTCTTAATTTACATGTTTTGCCAATGAGGATTTCCCTTGGACAGTTTTACATTAAGGGAAATGCACCCACATCCTCATTTGGATTTGGAGTTAAGATCCCTGAGTTTCTACATTTCTTGCATGTCTAGCCTGAGAGGTGGACCATAGTTTCTCTGCTATGGTCGAGATGGTTCACAAAGACCTGAAAGCAACAGGGAAGATTAAGTGCCAAAACACTGATACCACCACCTCTTGGAAGACTCATATTTTTCTCTTTTATGTAGTTCATTTGTACTTACCTCTTAGGAAGAGTCCAGAAACTTAAGTGTGCTCCCACAATACTCAAGGAATTTTTTTTTAAGATTTTATTATTTATTTATTGAGAGAGAGAGTTGGGGGAGACGCAGAAGAAGAAGAGGGAGGGAGAGAATCCCGTACAGATTCTGATCTGAGCACGGATCCCAACGCGGGGCGTGATCTCACAACCCTAACATCATGACCTGAACGAAAATCAACTGCTGGATGCTTAACCGACTGAGTCACCCAGGCGCCCCACGGAATTCATGACCTTTTGTGAAAATTCACACATGAAATACAGATGAAATGTATTCCATATTAAATAATGAACGGGAGCTGGCATACATGGTAGTCTAAATTAAGTAACAGGGCCCTGTAACACCAAAACCTCTGAATGAACTGATATTAAATTACATGAGGAAACAAAATCTGGAAAAATTATTACCTATTCTGGAGTCCTCAGAAATCATATGTTTTCAAGATGTGTTCAGTTCCCATCTAAATACCACTGTACCGTATTTGGATTCTAGAAAAACACTCAACTGGAAGAGGAGGGGCTGACAGGAGACCAGAATTCCCACCAGTTCTTCTGTGGTGTCTTACGCTGGATCTCCAAGTCTCCTGCATTTGGCCCTCCATGTTCCCCTTTGAAATTTATATAAGCTTCATTTTAATACAGTTTAAAAATACAAGTTAATGAACTCTAGCACTGCAAATTCGGAGTTGGAAATTGCATGTAAACAGACAGAGGCATCCCCTACCCTTTCTCTATAGCCTTTAAATTTTGATGACTGGCAAAAGCATTTTGTGCTTCTCCTCTAAGTATCAATCTCTTATCATCTATTCTACTTTATTCACTGAGGGACTAATTACCAACTTTTTATATGAAGCAGTATTACGATAAGCTCACAGTGGCATGCTCAGATTTTTTTCCATCCTTATTGGAAAGTAAACCCTTAGGTCTTCTTGAATATATTACAGCACTGGCTTCTCAACCATACACAACACTCAGACTCTCTCTGAAGATACTGATTTCTGCCTCTCTGATACCTGCCACATGGCACAGTCTGTAAATCTTCCTGTTCAGCACTTTTTTTCAGTGATGGGTCCTTGGCTGAGCAAGGGGGCTAGGAGCTGGGGGGCTAGGGGCTCAAATGGAGTGTGCTGTCTTTTGCTAAGAAGATAATTACCTTTGTTAATTTTCTGCATGTGGGAAAACAATTGCATCTTGCCCTTTGAAGGAGATGAAAGTGGGAAATAGAGGTACTATTTCGCACCTAGAGAATACTTTCTTTTCCTTGAGGCTTTTGAAAGGCTGGCGATCTAGTAAATAGGTACACAATCTGTCCTTTGCTTTAATATGCCAGAAAAGGAGAAATTTTCTGTAAGGAATTAATTTAAAAAAATTTTTTAAAGGGTTATATTTAAATAATTTACATATACATAATTTTGTAAGAACTTTGAGAGCAACTTGCTACTTCTTTTCGTATGAACAAAGTTCACTTAATAAAAAGTGAGGGCTGTTTAGTGGTTGGACAAGGAGGACAAGATATTTTAGTGCTGATGTTGAAGATTAAATTCTATCCTGTTTTCAGCAAAACTTCAAACTCAAGATTTTACATTCATCGCTGTTAAGTCCCCTAAAAAATGGGTTTGTGTGTATATATGCTTATTAACCCACGAGCTATTTTTAGCAACTAGAATACACAATTCGGTGTCTTCAAATGCAAATTACTAACAAGAAAATGAAACTCTTTGGCAGGAGCTGTATGTAAAAACATGGACAAACAGCATAAGCATTATTTATGTACATAGAAATAACAAGCCTTTACAACTACTGACGGCTTTGTAACTTACCAGGCATTATAACATGCATTATTTATTATTTACACCTTTATGTATATGTGTATATGAACTCATCCATCTGTCCATCCGTCCATACATCCGTCCATCCATCCATCCGTCCATCCATCCTCTCATTCATTCAGTCTGATAGCCCTGTGCCAGGTATTAAAGATACAGGAATAAAACACACAGTCTCTGTGTGAAGTAGTTTATTTAATGTTATAGAGATCAGCAGGGATGTCTTGGGCACACGCAGGATCAGCAGCTTCACTTTCATGCAGAAGGAGGGCAGAGGGCAAGAGGAGGATGGGCCATCGAGTTGAAGAGTGAAGGACACCACCGGTCAGAAAGAGTCTGGATTTCAGTCTGAAATCCAGGTGCACTGAAAGCAATACAGGTGCACTGAAAGGTTTTAAGAAGGAAATAGTCAGCTCTCTAAGTTAGAAAGAGCACCAGAAGTGGAGCTCCAGAAGGGGAGCTCCAGTACCAGAAGTGAGGAGAAGGCATTGGTATTTGGAGGCGGGGAAGAAGGGAGCCGTCTCATGCGAGGACAGTCAGGAGGCTGTCGCAGGAACAGAGATGAGAAGTACCGTGGACCACGGGGCTGAGATGAACTTGAAAGGCATCAAGATCATTGGCTCAACAGGGCTTCTTGGCTCTGTGTTCATCGAGAGTAGGAGAGAGTGAAGATCCTGGATGACTTCCGGGTGTCTGTCAAGGGAGGAAGGTGGTGGCTATCCTTTCAGCAAGAGGCGGAACAGGGTATTTGAGAGGGCAGGATTTAGGAAGTCTAGGTATAGCCATGTTGAATTTAAAGAGCTTGTGGAACACTCAGTAGATATAGAGGAAATGGCAGGAAATGAAGGCCCAGACCTCAGCAGAGAGGCATGGATGGTGGTCAGAATTGGGATTCACCAATGGACTGTTGTTGGATGAAACCCCCAGGCTCAGTGAGAATGTTTAGACAGAAACGGGGCCTAGTGGTGGGATTCTGGAAAAGGCTAGCTTTTAAGGGATGCTTTCTTGAGAAGGTATTATAGGTATTTTGAAATTAAGACTCAGAGATTAAATAGCTTTTCTAAGATCTCAAAGTAAGCCAGACTGAGGGAGGGAGAAGCTAACATTTCCAAGCACTAGTCAATGGGCAAAGGATTTTTTTTTACATGTTTTCACATTTAATACTGTTAAGAATCTTATTGGGAAGATATGATTATCTTCATTCTCCAGATAAAGAAACAAGATTTCCAGGGATCATGTAACTCTACCTCCTCAGCTTACTAAGGCACGGACCCTGGATTTTAAGAAGCTCTCCGACTCTGGAGTTCTTGAATAATGCCCCCAAGACATCCCCGAGCAGAGCTGGGTAATGGACCTTGAAGGGCTCCTGACTTTCAGGTCCTGGAGCTTGTTTCCCCCTAGTGTCACAGCCTCCAAGTTTCTGCCACCTGCTGGGGTTGGAGAATGGGGTGTCCTCCTTAAAACAGTTCCTTTTCCAAGGGGTCTCAAAATACATGAGTTTTCAGAGCATTTGAATGAAATAGTATACTACTGATATTTATACTGGTATGTCGCATACTTTTGATTCATCTTTTATGATTCTGAAGAACTTGAACATTTTAAATGCCACAGATCATTATTATAAATAGCAGTCACAACTGAGACTGAGTACGAGTTAGTGTCATAAGGTCTTTTCTGAGCAATCCCCAACCATCCCTTTCCACTGGGACTATAAGGTGGGACTAAGGAAAAAAACAGTTTCTCTCTGCTTCATATATGGAGTTTAGGAAAAAGGGTTCCACTGACTTAGGAAGTTTGAAAAGCGCTTGAATTTGTGGTTATAATAGCATCATTCAAAGGGAATTTGGTCTGATTTAATTTCACTGACCAGTCCCGTCAAGCAGATCTTTCCTTCCCTCTGTGCCTATGGTTCTATCTGTAAAATATGGGAACTCACTCTCTTAGTCTCTTAGGGTCATGGAAAAGTAAAATATGGATTAAATATGAATAAACTTTTAAAAAGAGGTCGCAGTTTTCCAAAATTAAAGCACAGTGAATACTTGAAAGTTTATCCCATCCATGATCACAAAGAATATTCCAGAAAATGGGACAAATTCTGAAGTTTCAGTTGAAGACTTTTCATGCTATTGTGTTAATTTTGAAGCCCAGTTCCCCCAACTATATGCAGCAGTCTGCAAAAACACTACCTCGAAGCCAGTGGCTAGCACAGTCTCCAGAGATGTGCAGCTCAGAAATATCATCTCATAAAGAATGTCACCTAGAGCAGTGCCTGCCCTTTTGTCAATTTCTGGTTCATAATGTCATCCCCAAGAGGCAATGGACATTTAATTCCTCACTAATTAAATATCTTTATTTTCAGTCTCAATTCTAACTTTGAGATCATGAGCACCTCACTATTTGGGGCCTCAAGTTTTCCTCACCTGGGAACTTCAAGGTTGGACTTGGTCTCTATCGTCACCCACAGCCCTAATGGTCCATGACTGGATGCTTGTGAACTGAAGTATGAAAAGGTAGATACTGGGTTGTCAGTTGTTAAGCTTCTGCCTTCGACTGGGGTCATGATCCCAGGGTCCTGGGATTGAGCTCCGCGTCAGGCTCTCTGCTCAGAAGGAAGCTTGCTTCTCCCTCACCCACTACCCCTGCTTGTATTCCCTCTCTCGCTGTCCAATAAATAAACAAAATCTTAAAAACAAAAAAACAAAAAAAAAAAGGGAAGGAAGATCCTGGGTTGTCAACATACAGGTACAAGCAGAATTCTGCAATCATTCCATTGGACTATCACTGGCTTTTTTTTGCTTAACTGTCTGGAAAGTGCTTCAATTCTCTAAGATGGTTTTTGGCCTGAATTACAAATCATTTCAAACTTTGTTTAGTACACAGCTATGATCTGACACACTGTGCCCCAGGAAAAGTGGCACTGAATTCATTTACGTTGAAGTAGCTCCCTCCTTGACAAGGAAAAATGGAGCCCTGGCGTGCACACACAGAGGTTGCAGAAGTTTCAAAGCTCCTGTGTGCCGAGGATGGGCAACTTCTCTGTTGAATACACAAAATACAGAATTGAATACAAATGGTATCGCTTAAATATTTCCAATGAAACAGTATTCCAGGAGTTCACATACAGTGTCTTTTCGGAAGAAAATGGAAATCCTTTATCACAGTCTACCTTCCCACTCCTCTCCAGATACACTGGTCTCCTTGCTATTCTTCAACATGGAAACTTCCTTCTGCCTTCGGACCTTTGCACTTGCTGCCCTCATTCTGCATGGTTCTTCCCCTGTTGTACAGATTCACTCCCTCACGTCACTTCAGCCTTAGCTCAAGTAACATCTACTCAAAGAAGCCTTTGCTGACTACCCTTTCTGTAGGCTCGGCCTTGTTATCAAATCACTCTCTGTGCCCTCACTCTGCCTTATTTTTCTTTAAAATACATGTCATGTATCACAGAGATATTTGTATGCCCGTATCTGTTCCTAGCAGCACTGTTCACAATAAGCCAAAAGGTAGAAGCAACCTAAAGGGCCGCTGATCACTGAACAGATAAACGAAATGTGGTCTATACATCCAATGGATTTTTTTTTTTTGTAAAATTTTATTTATTTATTTGACAGAAAGACGGAGAGAGATCACAAGTAGGCAGAGGCAGGCAGAGAGAGAGGGGAAAGCAGGCTTCCCCACTGAGCAGAGAGCCTGATGCAGGGCTCGATCCAGGACCCTGAGATCATGACCTCAGCAGAAGGCAGAGGCTTAACCCACTGAGCCACCCAGGCGGCCCTATCCACTGGGATATTAAACAGCCTTAAAAAGGAGGGAAATCCTGACATAGGCTACAAGGACACTGTGCTAAATGCAATAAGCCAGTCATCGAAAGAAAATCACTGTTATGAGGCACCCAGAGTAGAATATTCATAGACAGAAAGTAGGATGGTGATTACCTGGGCCTGAAAGAAATGGGGGCTTATGTTGAGTAAGTATAGAGCTTGAGTTTTGAAAGATAAAAAGAGTTCTGGAGATTGGCTGGACAAGAAGGTAAATGCATTCAGTGTTCCTGAACTGAACACTTACAAGGAACATCAAACGGAACAACATCCCTTCAGGCTGCTTCCGTGGTCCTTCCATGAACGAACGCCTGATGCCTCAGAGTGACCACTGCCCCATTTTGTGTTCCTACATCCCTCAACTACACATTCTTACTGTTGCTTGCTGGACTGAGTGTACATTATACGTGTATTTGTCTAATTTCTGAAACTGCCTGCTACCCTCATCAGAGTGAAAGCTGTGAAGGAAGACTTGGTCTAATCTGCAGCTGTATCTTAGCATCTAAGAGGGCAGTGCTCGGCTTAGAGAAGATCCTCACTACAGCTGACCCCTTATTATCCACGGCGTGGCCTTCCATGGTTTCAGCCACAGGCAGTCAACTGTGGTCTGGAAGCAGATGACCTTCCCCCTGATGTGTCATCAGAACGTCAGCAGAGCCTCACACTACACCACAGGGTCCACACCATTCCCCTCACTTCACCTCATCCCGTAGGCATTTTGTCTCCTCACGTCATCACGAGAAGAAGGGTAAGGTGTTTTGAGAGAGAGGAAAACCACATTCATGTAACTTTTATTAAAGTACATTGCTAGAATTGTTCCATGTTACTATTAGTTATTGTTGATTATCTCTTACTGTGCCTAATTTAGAAATGAAACATTATCACAGATATGCATTTATAGAAAAATGTAATATATATAATATATATAATATGATATATAAATTATATATATATATATGTGTGGGTTCAGTATGATTCACAGTTTTAAGCATCCATGACTAAGGGTCTTGGAACATTTCCCCCATAGATCAGGGGTGTTGGGACCACTATAAATATGTGAAGAATGAACAAATAAATTTCCCGATTAAACACTGCTTTGCCCCAAACCAAAACCTTTTCCTTTTTTTTTTTTTTTTTTTTTGCCTCTAACATACTATTCTTCCGTATCAAATTCAGGGCAGACTTTATTTTTGTTTCACGCAGAATTATTTTATAACAGTAAGCAAGAAGCACGAAGTCCATTATGTATTGCATTTTCTTGGGGAAGATTCAAAAGGGAATTTTGGCTGGGTGCTCTGAATGTAGTGCCAAGCCTGCCCGTTTTTCTTGAATCATGTGGACTTTTCTATGTGTAGAACATTTTCCTTGGCCACGTTTTACACATTTACCAGCTCACTCATTGACCCATATTGAAGGCTTGAGGTTCTGTAGCTGCCGCTGCTTAATGGACATCTCTTCCCCAATGGCCTGCGGGTATCTCAAACTCACACTAAAACTGAGCTCACTCTCTGTTTTGCTTTGTTTTTCCTGAGTCTATTCCTTCCCTTCTTTTCCCTAGACCAGTTGGATTGGTATGTCTTAATACGTATAGACGTCACTGCCACCAGGGAGCCTCCCCCGAGCCATCTCTATAGATCCTCTAGCACGTTCCATTTGCCCATCACATAGATGATTGGGTACTTCGTGGTTATTTGACTGTCAACTGAGAACAGGGATAGACCTACCTTGTTAATGGTTACCCTTCCCTCCCCAGGCCTAGCACAGTGTCTGGACAAAGCAGGAGACTGTCACACTGGTCGAGTGAAAGAAGGTACTTTCACAAGAATTCATACATCATTCTTCCCCTTGCTTGTGCCTGAAAGATCTTCCGAATTATTTCCAGTCCTATCTTCCCTGTCAAGTTTTTCTTTCTTTCTTTCTTTTTAAAAAGATTTAATTTATTTATTTGACAGAGAAAGATCACAAGTAGGCAGAGAGGCAGGCAGAGAGAGAAGGGGAAGCAGAGCCCGATGCGGGGCTTGATCCCAAGACCCCAAGATCATGACCCGAGCTGAAAGCAGTGACTTAACCCACTGACCCACCCAGGTGCAGCCACACCACGCCCCTCTCTGCCTGCCCCCGCCCCCGCCCCCGCCCCCAAACTTTTCTTGATCTTCCAGTCACTGGTCTGTATCCTGCCTCCCCTACTAGATTGTGTTCTCTCAAAAGGCAGTGATCCTGTCTTAACTTCCACACAGCCCAAACACAGCACCACACACACAAAAGACACCCAATACACATACTATTAAACTTGCTAATTTGAATTAAACTCCCATAAAGCATATGCAAATCAACTCCCTAAGAATATACTGAGCACCTTTTATATGCCAATAGTCCCAGCTGTTAAACTCTTAAGCAGTTTTAAAGTTCACCTTGTTCAATTCATAACCAATTTCAAACATCACAGCAGAACATATTTCCCATAATTTACCTCTAAAAAAAGTATAATTGGATTCAAATCAGATTTAAAATGGAAGAAACCGAGTTCAGTGAATGAGGAAAAGGGAAAACATTGGGTTTCTCTGATGTTATGAACTGGTAATCTGTGTTGACGAGGAAAAATCTATTTTGAAGCTGTACCGTGCTAAGGGGCCACATCAACTGACACAGAACACTCACATTTTCCCTCTACGTGTAAATTTACAGTTTGTTTTCCCAAAGTGTTGGGGGTAAAAATGAGGAAGGAAGGTTCTCCTAAAGAATTATTTTAAAAACAGGAATTAAAATAGATCCTGTTTCATCAACCTCTCCCATACCAGATGATAGCAAAAAACCACATTAAAATGCTTGGAGAATGAAAGGCAAAAATAAGGTCTCTGGCTGGGAACTGACGGACTATTTTGAGGCAGGGAAAGAAAATTTAAAGGGGCCCGGGATGAGGCCATTTTCTGGTTTCCCCCTCAATTTCAAATAAAGCTGTGCGTCAGAACATATCTAGTAACTAAGGGCAAATACGTACGATGCCTGATGACAGGTAACTTTTCACGTGTACATGACACTCAAAACTGCAGCTGCCTCGGCCGGCCAGCCTTGGAAGTCAGAGTCCTTGTCTTGTTTTAAGACCATCTGTCCTCCTCAGAATACGAAATGTCCACATTCAGAAAAAGCAGCCATTCCTGAGAGAAAAGCTCTTCACTCCATTCTTGTAGTCACGTCCCAAAACAGTTTTTGATTCATAACTTTGCATTTGATTTCCATTCAGGAACTTTTGTGGGTTTTGCAAAGTTTTCTTCTTCTCTTAGAATAAGATATGAGGTTTGGTTTGTTCAGGTGGTAAGTCAAGACTATGAATAAACCAACGTTATCATATGAAAGAGAATTAAACAGGCAGATCCAAGTGGGGATATATTAAGCCAAATTTAAGCTCGAGTTGTTGAATTTAGCCTGTACTAGATGTCTGGTTTGCCTCGGGATAAATTCAGCTTTCCAGCTAATCGAATGAGGAAAACTGCCTCAGGTATGATAAAATTTACAAGAGAACGCTGTCGAACACTTCTTGTTAAAAATATTAGCTTAAAGGCATTCTTATCGTCTTTGGGATGAAGACTGTATTTGCATTTAATTATCTGATTTCAAACTTTTATGAACTTGGATCAAATATTAGCTTAGCCAATTAAAATATTATTTTGTGTGAGTGTGGCTAAGAGCCCAGTTCAGTTTGACTTACTTAGCTTCGGTGGTGATCTACAACTTTCTCATTGACTTTGAGAGAGATGATTTCTAAGAGGTAAAAGGTAACATTTAAGAATTTACATGCACATTTACTAAACAAGGTACTGTATTCAAAATAAGTAGTTGGAGCCTTTCTCCGCATTACAGCATTAGTCCAGAAGAAAAAAGATATAATCGTCCAGATATTTCCACTCATACAATCAATACTCCTTCATAATTCAGCATCTGAAATAAATCCTTTTCTTTAAAACTACTTCTGTTAGTCCACAGCCCACAGTGCGCCTGCATTGCCAAGAGCAGCTTTCTGCTGGGCTTTGCTCCCTGCAGAAGGCTGGGCAGAACCTGTTGTTCCTATCCTCCAGGTCTCCGAGGGTTAGCAGGGGATACTGCTCAGGCAGAAAAGGAGCACGAATGAGAAGGGAAAGAGAGCGCCATGGGGAAAAGGTTTATGTGAAACAGAGGAACACTCTTTAACAAAATGCGATTGTTGGGAAAAGGCATTCCCCAGTCTCTATACCAAGCCATCAGTTTGTTTTAATTAGCTCGTATTACTCTTACATTAATGCCTATTGTGGACTGGGCAGGGAAGGTCAATACTATCTTTTGGTGAAATTAGTCCTTCTGGCTCCAAGGCTAGGGCATGGTAGGTCCCTCTGTGTCTGACACAGATGTGGTCATCACTGCCCTGCTGTGCTCCTTATCCCAAATCCCCTGGGTAATGTGGCCTTTTGCAGAGGTGCAGGTGGTGAGGGTGGTAGGGGTGGTGGGGGGGTGCATCTTTGCAATGAGTTGCCCGCAATGCCTCCTATGGACCTGCATCAGGTATGATTAGATACGAATTAAGTCAAATGTCCAGAGAACCACTGCCTCCCTGGGTCTAATCCCACTCATTTCAACAGAACATTGAAACCAAGATGTGAATAGAATAAATATATATTATGTGAATATAACAGAAGAGAAGGAATATACTTATCATTTTAAAGAGCAAGTATTGGGGGCACGTGGGTGGCTCAGTGGGTTAAAGCCTCTGCCTTTGGCTCAGATCATGATCCCAGGTCCTGGGATCAAGTCCTGCATCGGGCTCTCTGCTTGGTGGGGAGCCTGCTTCCCTCTCTCTCTGCCTGCCTCTCTGCCTACTTGTGATCTATGTCTGTCAAATAAACAAATAAAATCTTAAAAAAAAAAATAAAGAGTAAGTATTGATTGTTTTAAAAGAACGAAACATGGTATAGTCAAGTCAATACAAGGACAGGGTATGAAGCTCTGCCTCCCACGCACAAGAAATACAGAATCTAGAAAACATGACCACACTGTTCTATGGTGTTTATTGTTGGTTCACTAATTCGGACTCGGCAACTCAAAGTCTGGTGCAAATTCAGACACTGTATTTAAGTGTTGTTTTTTGACAGGAAGTTTACAGATGTCTTGTTTCATACTCTGAGTATCTAACTCATGAGAAGATCTGTCTAAAACCAGCAGCAGAAGCAGAAATACAGGAAATTGAGCGTATTACTGAAGTGTCGTTTATTTTAAAATCCAAGTTTTAAACGCTTTAAGACCTTTTATAAGGTCTATATAAAAGGAGGCTTCTTGTATATTACAATTTCTGAGAATAAACTATTTGCTTGGTTCCTTCAACTTTTACCAAAACCCCGTCATCTATTTTATGTAATTTCTCCCAACACTCTGGTAGGTCTGGCATTAGCCTTCCTGTGAGAGACATACAATTAATTAGCAATAAAATTCGGAGCAAGATTAGGTATTTTAAATGTTCCATCTGATGTTCCCAACCTCCTTTTAGTTGCACCACACTGTATCAACTGCATTATTTTACAGAAACCATTGGTCATTAAAATTGCTTTTCTTTAAGTACAAGTTAAATTCAGCTTTTTGTCGCCAAGGTGGATAGTTGCGAATTAGTGAGGTTTATTGTGTTCTGTTTCTACCTGCGCTAAAAAAAAAGTAGAATCACAAGCACTGAACTTCTTGCAGCTTTCTGCCCATATGAGAACCGCTGTTTATAGATACACCTCTTCTAAATATCCAAGACTACTCTTCAAGACCTGGATATACTTCTTACTTATTAATACATCATTTCCCTTGGCTTACCAACATCCTGCTGCTCAGTAACATCAGAAGTTGAAATGAAGGTAGGAAAAATCATTCAGATGACCAATACTTATTCTGAATTACTGGGACTATAAAAGGAAAGAGAGCTCTCTGGGGTGAAGAACTAGTAGACTTAAGGGAAACCGATGACCTAACAAAAATCATTAAAACCAAATACCAATTTGGGGAACATGAATTAGTAATTCATCCAATTGCTCAGGGATATATATTTGTATGTGAAAGACAGAAAATCCATATTACCAATTTGTTTTGTATTTGTTTAACCATGTGGCAGAGAAATAACAGGATAAAGATTAGTCTAAGAACTTTCAAGAGCTTCCAACATTTTGCAAAGGAAGCAATCATTATTTTTTGAAGTGCTAAAACAGATAGTAATGATACTAAAATACCTCACATCTGATCGTACTTGCTTTACCTTATTTTTTTAAGAGTTTATTTATTTATTTGTCAGAGGCAGAGCGAGAGGAAACACAAGTAAGGGGAGCAGAAGGCAGAGAAAGAACCAGGGTCCCTGCAGAGCAAAGAGCCCGATTCGGGGCTCGATCCCAGGACCCTCTGGTCATGACCTGAGCTGAAGGCAGATGCTTAACCGACTGAACCACCCAAGGGTCCTTGATCATATTTGTTTTAGAAAATTCTATGCTCAAATTCTAAGCCCTATATAGGGAAGGAACTATGAATGTGTGCTCACCATGCCTTTTCACACCCAGATATCATTAATTTAGCAGTCAGAAAATGCTTATCCTCTGGCAGTTGCATGATAGCCAACTCTTGATCATTTAGGGAATTATTGATCCTTGCATTTCCACAGCTGGGAAAAACGAAATGAGGTGATTTTACATCTGTGAATACTGTACTAGTCAACTGGCCTTGGAAAGAGGAAACTGCTGTTAAGTCTCAGTTTCCTCATCTTTTAAAATGTATTGGGGGAGGCGGGGTCATGGTTATGTCTCCAAAGGCAAGGGAAGCAAGGGCAAAAGTACTACTGGGACTTGATCAGGATGAAAAGCTGCTGCACGGCAAAGGAAATAGTCAACATAATGAAAAGACAGCCTACAGAAGGGGAGAAGATACTTGAAAATGACTTATCTGATAAAGGGTTGGTATCCAAAATCTATGAAGAATTTATCAAATTCAACACTCAAAAAACAAAAAATCCAGGCAAGAATTGGGTAGAAGACACAAACAGACATTTCTACAAACAAGACATACAAATGGCCAACAAACAAATGAAAAAATTGTCAACATCACTCGGCACCAGGGAAATACAAATCAAACCCAAAATGAGATACCACCTTGCACTGGTCGGAATGGCTAAAACTAACAGGTCAGGATAGCAACAGATGATGACCAAGGATGCAGAGAAAGGGGAACCCTCCTACATTGTTGGTGGGAATGCAAACTGGTGCAGCCACTCTGGAAAACATTACGAACTTCCTCAAAAAGTTAAAAACAAAACTATACTATGATCCAATAATTATACTACTAGGTATTTATCCAAGGATATAAACATCATCATTCAAAGGGACACATGCGCCCCAATGTTTCTAGTAGCAATGTCCATAATAGCTAAAATATGGAAAGAGCCCAGAAGTTCATCAACAGATGAATGGATAAAGATACAGTGTACACACACACACAGTATGGAATATTATTCAGCCATCAAAAAGAACGAATCTTGCCATTTGCAAAAATGTGGATGGAACTAGACAGTATTATGCTAAGAGAAAATAAGTCAGTCAGAGAAAGACAAATACCAAATGATTTCACTTATCTGTGGAATTTAAGAAACAAAACTGTTGGTCATAGAGGAAGGAAAAATAAGATGAAAACAGGAAGGCAAACCAATTAAGAGACTCTTAACTCTAGGAAACACACTGGGGGCTGCTGGACAGGAGGGAAGTGGGGGAGATGGGGTAATTGGGTGATGGACATTAAGGAGGGCCCTTGATGTAGGGAGCACTGGGTGTTATATGCCACTGATGAATCACTAAATTCTATCCCTAAAATTAATAACACACTATGTATTAACTAAATTGAATTTTAAAGAATTTTAATGGGGTTTTAAGCTTAAAAAAAAAAAGGTATTTTAACAGTAATTGCCATGAAGTAGGCCAGTGTGCCTAGTTCACAGAGCAGCATTAGTCATTTCATCTTCCTACAGTGGTGAGTTTGCCGAACATGAAGTACTTCCACCTTAGTGCTGCTCTAAAGGAAAGCTCAGATATGGGTCCTTCCTGAGCCCAAGGCCTGTCTGCCAGCCTCTCCAGACAGTGGCTCTGGTCTATGACATCAGAAATAGTGTTAACACTCTAAGCTGCTCTGAGCAATTCACTGTGCCTTTCCTGAGAGGGCACTCAGGTCCACTGACATTCCTCGACCTCAGGGTGCCACTCCCACGCCTCCTAAGATGCCCCTCTCTGGAATTTGCCCTGGAGAACTGTTACTGCCTACTCTTCACCTGAGCCTCATGGTGGCTTAGTGAGTAGATCCACATCAGGCTCAAGAACAGTCCTGAACCTCTTTCAACTTCTCCAAACTACAGCTGGTATTTAATTAAACAGCTGTCATCTTGTGAAGCAGAGCATTTAAAAAAAAAAAAAAGATGTTGAAAACTTGATTTTTGTCTTACCTGTGGATTCAGTGTTGTCCTTAAGCCTCCATTGACAGAGAAAACCAGGGATGTTTTAAGTTCCAATACAGGGAAATTAGCAAACTGGCAGTGATGACTTTAGAACCACCCATTTCTATGGGAGTTCTTCCTCGAGCAGACCATGGTGTAATTCCTTTTTAGTTGTAAAGAAACAAAGGGGCTTCCATTTCCCAAATTTAAAAATAAGTATTTCTTCAAAGCATTAAACAAATCTTTAAAAAAATGATCCTTGACATGCTTGGCTGTCTTTTTCCCAGTCTATTGCATAATTAATAGTAAGTGAAAGTAGTATCTTTTGAGGTTCATTTTATTTATTTAGTTTATTTATTTATTTATTTATTTTAAAGATTTTATTTTATTTATTTGTCATAGAGAGAGAAGCGAGAGCAAGCACAGGCAGACAGAGTGGCAGGCAGAGGCAGAGGGAGAAGCAGGCTCCCTGCCAAGCAAGGAGCCCGATGTGGGACTCAATCCCAGGACGTTGGGATCATGACCTGAGCCGAAGGCAGCCGCTTAACCAACTGAGCCACCCAGGCGTCCCGAGGTTCATTTAAAAACTCTATGAACATCTGGATATAGAACTATTTCTTTTAAAGATGCATAAATATCAGATTGCATTAGGTGAACAGAGCAACTATTTATCTTTTCTAACACTATTTCAAAGCGAACAAATCCCTCATCATCCAACCGATATGTAATCAAGAACAGTTCTTACTTTTCTGATTAAATCAAAAGTCATGGTGGAAAGCAAGTCAGTTCGATGTGCAAAACTATGTATTATTTTTCCACTGCTTCTAAGCATTTTAAGTTTGTGAATTATGAGCCTTTTATATTTATTACTGATGGCCTACTAACTAGTAAGAATAATCCCAGCAATGAACTTTGTTTTTAAGATAAACTATGCTGCCTGTGGGGCTTGAACTCATGACAGTTGCAGGTCTACGGGCTCAGCCAGCCAGGTGCCCCAGCAATGAACATTTTTTAAGCATGTGCGTTAGTGCCACCTCATTCAGTACATTAGACAACCCAGTGGGGGTGACACCATATTATTCTCAGTTCCGTGCTGGTTGGCGGTAGAACCGGAGACTGGATTGGAATCCAGGTCGACTGCATTCTGAAGTTGTGCCCTCCATGCCTCTATTACAACCTGCTTTTTGTTTTCTGGAGATCAGACTTCCGGTGGGAGTGGAGGTGAGGAAGAAAGCTCACGGGATGCCTCTCCTTCCACGCCCCCCAGCCTCTGCTGAGCCTTGGTTCCGGAGTTGTGAAGACCCTCTAAAGCCCTGTCTACAAAGGATGCGCAGAAGCATGGATGAGTCAGTAAAATGAAGCATCTTTTTGAGCTTCTGAAAAAGCTTCCAACCTCTCAGGCAGATGCCTACAAAGTGAGAGTGTGGGTAAGATCAGAGACAACCCAAACTGGGCATCAGTGTATGAACAAGGCAACTTTCCCATAACATGTCCACGACTATTTCTAAGACCCTTCCTAAATGTTTTGATGGAATTCCTACAATGTCTTTAATGATCTACTTATCTGTTTCCAAGTGGTGGGGGTCCCTCTGGCTCTCGAGTGCCTCCCACTGTTCTGTGGGGACACGAGGGCCAATGTTTATTACTACTGGTTGAAGCAATGCAAGGCCAGCAGGTTCCTTCTGGTCTGCAAAGCTTCACTTGTTGGGGACAAGAAGCAGTTAAGAGAGGGCCCATGGCCTCTGCCTGAGTCTAGACCTGTCCCTTTCCTGACTATGTCAAGTGAGCCTACCAGCCACAAGTGAGTGGGAAGTCTGCACAGGAAATACCACCACCTGTGGGGCCGGTCACTGAACACTCCCACACCGATAAGGACTCTTAATCATGCTTCCACACGTAAAGCTTCAGGACTGCTGAGACCAATTTGAAGGGAACATCCACTGGGAAGCCGAAGGAGGCAAGAGCTGACAGGGAACCCCTGTGGATGCAAAGACATTTCTGGAATAATGCAGTGGAAGTTGTAATTATACTTGTGAAACATATCAAAGTATCCACAATTATTTTTACTTGAATAATTTGCATAAATAACATACGCATGTAAGAATTCAAATGGATCGCAGAATTCAACATGATCATATTTGTGCCAGTGCAATTCTAGAACAGTTCCTTTGACTCATGAACTTTTGTTTTTTAATTGGGAAGAAAATTCAAATCTTATTATGAATATGATTACGGAATGAAATAATTATCATCACAATTGCTTTGCTTAGTGTGTATAATTTTCTATTACTCTTTTTTTACTTTCTTCCTCCTTCTCTCCCTTCATTTTTCTTTTCTTCTATTCTCTTTCTTTAATTTCCTCCTCCATCACTACCTCATTCTTAACTACATTCTCCACTCTTGATTAAAATGTATTCATTTGGACGCCTGGGTGGCTCAGTGGGTTAAAGCCTCTGCCTTTGGCTCAGGTCATGATCTCAGGGTCCTGGGATCGAGCCCCACATAGGGCTCTCTGCTCTGCAGGGAGCCTGCTTCCCTTCCTCTCTCTCTGCCTGCCTACCTGTGATCTCTCTCTGTGAAATAAATAAAATCTTTTGAAAAAAATGTATTCATTTGCCACACATATTTAAAGAGCATATTAAATACCCAGGACATGTGTAGATAGATCTGAGTTGCGACCTCTTTGGTAGGGAGCCCTATGAGTTGATGGCAAATTTGCTGTCCTTCTGGATTTCCCCCATTAATTTGACCCTAGAGGGCTTAGGATGGCTGGGTTGGAAAGCCCCCTACTGTGCGTAATATCCTGCCCCAGGTTTTCCTGCTGGAGTTCCTACTCTCAGTCTGTGAAATATCAAGGCAGTTCTGGGCCACAGCAATATTCAGAGCAAACGTTCTCCACGGCAGCTCAGGAAAAGCACCGGGTTGTTTGGTATTAAGGTTCAGTGTGTCACGGAAGCATTTCTTTTTAACTATCCAAAACAAAGTATGTGGAAAGAATGCACTTTTGCAGCCAGATGACACAATTATTAAAAAGAACATGACTGAGACGCACAGGGAAGTGTTTGCTTAGTTCACAGAGATTCTATAATCATGCCTGGCTGAAAACCGTTCGAATGATACTCCATTGTTCTTAGACCTCCAATCGTAGTTAAGACAACCACATCCAAAGCAGGTGAAACAAAGAGAAGAAACACGGCACCGAAATAATACGCAACACAGCAACCAGGAAAGTGGAAAAGAAATGAAAGCAAGAATGTAATTAGAGATTGGCATGCTGGGAATTATCTTTACAGTTTTAATGATTGGGGATACTGGCGAATAAAGAAGGCTAACTCGTGGTTCTAACAGCTCACTGATTAGCCGGGGAAAGATGAATCTTTCTGGGAGGGAGTGGTACAGAAGGAGAGAGCGAGCGAGTTGCTAGTTTCTCAGGGTCCTCTGGCTATCTAATCTTTTCACAATCCTACAGAGCAAACCTTTCTGAACATTAAACTCTGAAGGGAGTGCCCTCTTGTCAGAATGGCAAGGGGAAATTAAAAATCCTTACATCATTTCTGGTTGCATGAAAACATGGAAGGAAAAACTTTTTTTTTTTTTTTAATTAGGGAAAAGAAATGGAGTATTTGAGAAGTTCATCATTGAAATATTCCTCTCTTTCCCCCAAAATACAAATACAACCAAAGAAATCAAACTTGCTCAGATTTGTCAGTATTTTTAACTGGTTTGGGGAGGTGTGTCTGCTGTTCAAGGTTTGTTTCTTTGTTTAACACTGCGATGATATTTCCAAAAATTCTATAGTTTGTTAAGATTCTCCTATGACTGCAAAAATTATCAAGGCCCAAGTTTTCCACGTTCTTGCTATATTTTTATAACTGGGGTTTGGAATTGGATTTTAAGAGCAAAACATGAAAAGCCTCGATGTAGATCATTACTATCAGTAAGTACATTACCTGTGTACCTGGATACGTTTCTCTGTACATGTTATTTTGAGACAGGAGATTCAGCGGGATTTCTGATCTCACATGGTTCAGATTCAGACTTGTTAGGATCTGTGTTGGCAATCTCCGCTTGGTGTCGCCCAAATTGATGCTGAAATGCTAGACAAGTCCCAAGGCCTTGACAGCCCCCAGACTATCCACTCAAAGTTTTATTTTTCAGCAGTCTTGATTTACATGCACTAATTGGGAGCTAATGTGCTCCCAAAGGCAGATAAACGTATTTGTTGCTTTAAAATCCTGGGTTTTTTTTTTTTTTTCTTCCAACATGTGCTCTGAAAGAGAATTAAACTTTGTACATCTGCGTGTCTAGGACTCCTGAGTCTGATTAAGACCTTGGCAAATTACTGTCCCATCACATGGTTCTGAGTATCCTTGCTGCCTGGCCAGGTAGGGAGGGCACGATGACAGCGTCACTCCCTTCTTCCATGGTGACTCTCTGCGTATAGTCGATCTAGTAAATATGAAGCCAGAACTTACTCCCACTTCCCAATGACCTTAAGAAGGCCACAGCAAGACAGAACACATGGAACACATCTATAGATGCTCAGTGAGCTATGCTGCTTTCGTTCTGAAACAGGACTGTGTCTCTTGTCCATGCTCTGTGATGGCTGCCCTAGGCTCTGTGCTCTTCTGTTCCGCATGTAGTCGTATTTTTTGAATTCCCTCCAGTTGATCTGTCGATTTCCACCATTTTTCATTTAGTCTGGAAAGAGCCAGTCACGTGTGTGCACCTTCCCTGCTGAGCATCTAACAAGGTGTGCTCCTGCAGCCTGGGCTCTTTACTTGATGTACACAGTAATGAAAGCTTGCTATTGATTTTTCTGTAGCTGCTTGTAACTATTATAGTTGATACATCAATAGAAAAGGAAAGCACAATGTTTCATGGGAGGCAGAAAATCAGAGAATACATGATGCTCTGACAGTAAATCATGGCATAATCTTAGGAGTTGATAGATGGTTACTGCTAACTTGAAACCCATGGCTTTCCTTAAAAAGACTGTCCTATAATCGCCCGATATGTCCTAACAGACTGACTGCTCAAAATAGTGCTAAAGGACACAAGACAATGTTTCATGTTCTAAAGAAGGCTCTTTTTTTTTTTTTAAACCGGGGCTGGGGGGGGGCAGTGTGGGGGACATTTCAGCTAGATGGTTTGCAGTCAGGAAGACCATTTCCCCCTTATCCTCCTCTTTCTACAGCTGAAATGTCATAGACTCTAAGAAACCTCAGAGCGTAGGTCATTTCTGAGAACAGCAAACAAGATGGGGGGTGGGGAATGAGCTACCATTAATTCTTAACCCCCAAGGGCCTGGAATGAAAGAGAACTCCAACAGAACGAGGGCATTGGTTTTAAGAGTATTTTAGTTATGGGGTCAGATGAGCAAACTGGGCCAGGAGGACTTGCATCCCAGCAGTTTCTGCCTCCTACAAAGTTAACAGAGTCTAGGACTCTAGGACTCTAGGGTGATGCTCTTATGTGATAAAGGTATGCTTGAGAAATGGGGCATCAGGAATGCTTGCATTCTGCCTTTACAAAGCCTTTAAAAATATCTTAAATCAATAACTAAAATTGGGGGCGCCTGGGTGGCTCAGTGGGTTGGGCCGCTGCCTTCGACTCGGGTCATGGTCTCGGGGTCCTGGGATCGAGTCCCGCATCGGGCTCTCTGTTCAGCGGGGAGCCTGCTTCCCTCTCTCTCTCTGCCTGCCTCTCTGCCTACTTGTGATCTCTGTCTGTCAAATAAATAAATAAAATCTTAAAAAAAAATTACTAAAATTGGTGTGATACTCTGTGATCTCGCTCTCTCTTCTCCCACTCTCCGCCATCTTTACCGAGCATTTCCCCACATTTATATACACAGGGTTAACCCTGAAACCATTACACCTATGCCATACTTTTAGTGTTTAAGCAATTTTACAAGCATCTTATAATCTGCCCATTAATTACTGGAGCTTTCAGCACTGCTTGAAGCTTACCCCCATCAAATGTATTAATTATTTAACAAGAAGCCATATTTTTAAGTGGTGCTGATAATCATTTAGAGTTTCACTGCTATAAACATAGAGGCATTAAATATAAATGATACTTACTAGTGTCCAGGATTGTTTTTGTCTTTACACAAGACTGATGCTATAAAACAAGCTAGCAATGGATAAATTGTTTATCTATTAACTCTCTGTATAAATAGCACAACTTCTTGTATTTTCTCCACTAAGTATCTACCAAGGATGACAAAATATGGGCAGGTTCTTATTTTTCCTCTTGATTCTGGCTCCCTTTTAGGTATTATTCTGGGAACTGAATGAATTGTAACAAAAAAGTGTGTGAGAGATTCCGTCTTCAAATTGCTTAACATCACTTCTAATCGATGACTATTCCTTCCATCCATCCATCCGACCATCCTGTGCTCTCTGATTCCTACTGTGAGCCACGTTTTGGGGTTATGGATTTTAAACCAATGATGCAAACCCTAGGACAGATAATCACAACATGGCAATTACTGCATGGAGGTAAGCATGAACATGGCATAGGGAAGTCAAGCAGGCATCTTCAAAGAGGCAACATTTAGACAGGCCCTAAGTGATCAAGTGCGGTCCACAGGTAGAAACAGGTTAAGTTACACAGGCAGGGGTAACTATCGCATAGTTAGTATTACACTAAGTATAACTGGGATGTAAAAGTGACACGGAATGGGCTTCTCACAAGAGAGAGGCTCACGGTAGGGCCACACACACTGCCAGCTCATGTGATTTTCTCAATCTGCACCACTACCTTGCAGTGAATGGCCTCAGGGGAGAGTCCCCTGAGCATGGGCCTCTCCCTAGCAGAAAGGTCCTTCCTCTGTACATACCCTCTATGGCTCTTGCCGGTGCGCTGAGGAAGGGGAGAGGCCTGGATGTGAACACACACAGTGACTCAGTGGCTGACAGACTGACTTAATGGGTCATAATGAGAAAGGAGGAGGCTCGTAGCTTCAGTACTGGTCACGTCATTCCAAGAGCCTGGAAGGTGAACCTAGCCACACTGGCACCGGTGCTGAAGATGCACAGCTAAGTCCGAGTCCTCACGGCCAACTAGAGTGAGAATTACCCTTGGTGACCTACTACTTACTGCAACCCACTCTCATTCCCACCACGGCTGCTTTTTTGCATATGAGGGTGCAAATGTTCAGCACCTAGAAGGGCCAAGTAGACTCTATCAGCATGCGGTATACCAAGATCTGGGCCAGAAGCTACAGACAGAAAGATGAGGAAGAACCATCTCCATCTTTTTGAGTACAGAAGACGCACAAAAGATCCCTTTCACTTTTTCTTGTACCTGAAGATCAATTTTTATTTCATTTTTGCAGATTATTTATAGAGGTAATAAAATGTGTAAAAAAGGGGGAAATTGCTCATACAGAAACAGAGATTTTATTGTAATATTTTTTAAAGATTTCATTTTTTAGGGGCGCCTGGGTGCCCCTGGTTAAAGCCTCTGCCTTCGGCTCAGGTCATGATCTCAGGGTCCTGGGATCGAGTCCCGCATCAGGCTCTCTGGTCAGCAGAGAGTCTGTTTCCTCCTCTCTCTCTCTCTCTCTGCCTGCCTCTCTGCCTACTTGTGATCTCTGTCAAATAAATAAATAAAATCTTTAAAGAAAAAAAGATTTCATTTTTTAGACAGAGAGAGAGAAGCAGACTCCCCACTGAGCAGGGAGCCTGATTCAAGGCTTGATCCCAGGATCATGACCTGAGCCAAAGGCCTAACAGACTGAGCCACCCAGGTGCCCCAGAAACTGTGATTTTCATAAACATTATCAGGTTTTTATTTTTAAAAATTGTAGGGTTTCTTTTGTTCAACTTTACAGCTCATGTATTTCCCCCCACCCACTTTTTTTTTTAAAGATTCTATTTATTTATTTGACAGAGAGAGATCACAGGTAGGCAGAGAGGTAGGCATAGAGAGAGAAAGGAGGAAGCAGGCTCCCCGCTGAGCAGAGAGCACAGACTTGGGGCTCGATCCAGGACCCTGGGATCATGACCTGAGCCTAAGGCAGAGGCTTTAACCCACTGAGCCACCCAGGCGCCCCTATTTTCTCCATTTTTGATTCAGACCTTTCCCCTTACAGATCAGATCCCAATGTCTTTTCAACTACATAGTACTGTTTTCTCTCCCTATTTTTGAAAGTTATTTTTAAACTAATGTGATTAATAACTAGTAATTAACCAACTTTCCACTTTTTCATATCCAATTAAAACATACATAAGTGCCAATCAGACACTAATTCAGCATGAGAAAACTACTGAGAGGTATACTGACATGTTAACAGTGAAGTAAAAACAAATTTTGTGTTACTTAGCATTTACCACCTTATTGTAGACACATGTGCAATTTTAAATGATTTTTTCAAAGTATTAATAATCCTTTGAGTAGTTTGTTCATTAATTTTAAGTTAAAAAAATGTTTTTGAGCTCCAGTCCCAATTTGGGAACCATGATTCTCAGAGATCTACTAGTGATTTGCATCTGGCAGTCATTTAATAAATATTCACAATTTGATTTGATACCTAAAAGCTATGAAGATCTTTTTTAATGATTAAAAAATTACATCTTAAATATACCATAAATTGCCTTAGAAAAGCTCTCAGACTCACCAGGACAGAGATAAAGAATAGCAGGTGGTTTCAAATGATACCTACTGATCGCTATTTATACAGACTATTAAAATCACAGCTGTATCATGTTAAAGCAAAGAAACACACAAAATGGTCTTATGCTTTTCCCCACAGAATTATTTCCTAAAGCAGTTTCAACTAAGCAATTCAGAGCACCAGTATCCACTACGGAGGGATTTCAGAAACCCAAACTATTCTTTTTCCTTATTTATATCTGGAATACTGCAGATACCTCATATTGACTTTGAAGAATTCTCTGTATACCAGAGCAAACCTCACAGATGATTTCTGTAAGTAAATTAAGAATGCAAGAAATTTATTGTTAATATTCATCAACCCTGGTACACCTCGGTGACTCAATCACTTAAGAATATGATTTTTTTTAAAGATTTTATTTATTTATTTGACAGACAGAGATCACAAGTAGGCAGAGAGGCAGATAGAAAAGGGGGAAGGTGACAGGATCCCCGCTGAGCAGAGAGCCTGATACAGGGCTCGATCCCAGGACCGTGAGATCATGACCTGAGCCGAAGGCAGAGGCTTAACCCACTGAGCCACCAAGGCGCCCCAGGAATACAACTCTTCATTTCAACTCTTGGATGTCAACTCAGGTCATGATCTCAAGGTTGTGAGATCGAGCCCTGAGTTAGACTCTGTGCTAGGTGTGGAGCCTGCTTAAGATTCTCTCTCTGCCCCTGCACCCCTCTAAAAAAAAAAAAAAACTCAGCAACCTTATTAATATTTAGTAATCTAAGATCTGAAATGGAGTGAATTTGTAATTTTATCTCATTCATATTTTTACTGCACTGTTTATTAAAGTGAGAGGTGATGTATGTGTGGTTACATTTCATATATTCGATGAATTACTGAAGAATAAAATTATATTTGATCATCGTCTTTATTCAAGTTTATAATCATTTATGCAGCATACATATCCCATAAACTTATGTGATTTGAAAGTTCAAACTTCTGAATGTAGGGTAGACATCCATATATGTATGGTAAACTATGTTCTTCTAGTACATAAATTCTTTTTGCTCAGGCCCTTCTTGAAGTCATTTCAATTACTTGGGGGCATCAAGTCACTCAGAAACCTGTAATGGGAAAACCTAGTGTGATTAGCCCTAAGTTCGCAGAGGGACTGAAATTCGTATTTTATACTGCTTTTTGTAATTTTAAAAGTTAGATCTTCTTTAAAAAAAAAAAAAAGAAAGTCCAACATTTATAGAGCTACCAGTTTAAGACATTTAACTAGGTTAGTATTTTTCAGACCAAGATTGGTGGAATACCTATTTCGGACTCACCTGAGAAGTTATTAAAATAGTGACATTACTCAGGAAATTCTGTGCATTACCCGCCCCCCCCACCCCCAACCCAGACGATTTTAATGAGCAACCTAAGTTTAGGAATTACTTTTAAAAACGTGACATGCTTGAGAATCACGTGAAGAGATGGTTAAAATGCAGATTCTTGGGTCCCTGGAATCTGCTTTTTGCATAAGGACCCAGGTGATGCCATTGCACGTGGTCCGTGAACAGTGGCCAAAAGGGCTCTCATTATAGTAACAGAAACAGCATTTACACAAGTCCTAGCAATGGGAAATGTGTTTCGCAAAGTGGGATAATGGCTAGAGCCTGGACTATGGAGTGAGCCAGCCTGGACATACCATACACTAGATGGTCCTAAGGAACCTACTCAAGTTCAGTTTCCTCAGCTGTAAAATGGGCTGATTGTACCTCCTTTCATAATCACTGAAGGAATCACAAGTGATAGCAGTGTAACTAAAGTGTACATCCGGCAGCCTCTGGCAGAGCAGTTTAAGAAAAATTACTTTAACGCTACTTTAAGTCTGGGTAAGATGTTTTATAATGGTATTTTAGATTATGGCAAATGCTTAGTAGAGTTTGAAAAACGCCAAGGAGAGAAAAATATTTCCCAAACAGGGGGTTGGAAAAGTCTCCAAGCAAGAAAAGAAAGGGTTTCTCAGAGCTTGAAAGATTGGGAAAAGCTCTGAATAACATTTCTAGAAAATAGGAAGTATAAGCTAGTAAGGAGCTACACAGGTTCTAGGAACATCGAAGTGTCCATTTTGCTGGGAAAAAACAGCATGCTGGGGAGGGAGTAGAAGACAGCGGGACATGAGCTGGAAAGGCCGTCCAGGGTCTCACTGTATAGGGCTTCAGTATGAGACCCTGGCTGATGTGTCCTTCTTTATATATGTGTGCACGTTTGTGTGCTCGTGGTTTCAATGGGGGTTGTAGTAGGAAGACTGAGGGCTTGCCAGGATTTCTGTAAAGAAAGGAGATCTGCAGGACTTTAGTCAAGCCGTCTCAGTGAGTTCACATTCTGGCATATCCTTTCTGCTTTAAACATTTATCAATGACAGAAAAATAAGAGAGGAGAGAAAATGACGTAAGTGAGGCCCCCAAACAGTATCAACATCCGGGTCAGAAACAAAAGAGAAATGCAGAGCAGTGGCCAGGGCTGAAACGGTGATCAGGAGCAGGAGTCCAGCTTCTGGAGGATGATGGGAAATAAAAGGTTACGCACCAGGCAACCAGAAGTAGGACTGGCATGAAGTCAGGGCACAGAACAGGGCCACTGCAGGAATTATATTCTTCTGCTCCTTTTGTAAAAGGAGGCTGCAAAAGAAAGGTGGGGGGGAAGCCAACAGAACAATTACAACATCAAATTACACCAAAAGAAATTGTTTCTATAGAAGATTCAGATGCAAACTTCAAAATCAGTCTGCTCAAATTGTTTAAGAGATAAATAGGGGCACCTGGGTAGCTCAGTCAGCAGGGCATGTGACTCTGTATCTCCAGGTTTTAAGTTCAAGCCCCATGTTGGGTGTAGAGATTACTTAAAAATAAAATCATAAGGGGAGCCTGGGTAGCTCAGTGGGTTAAAGCCTCTGCCTTCGGCTCAGGTCATGATCCCAGGATTCTGGGATCTAGCCCTGCATCAGGCTCTCTGCTCAGTGGGGAGCCTGCTTCCTTCTCTCTCTCTCTCTGTCTGCCTGACTATCTGCCTACTTGTGATCTCTGTCTGTCAAATAAATAAATAAAATCTTTAAAAAAATAAAATCTTAAAAAAAATGTCCAAAGCATAAATAAAAGGACACTATTCATTAAAAAAGAAAAATAAATTATGTGCCAACACAGGCAAAAATTAAACACTAATAGGTACATATGGAAAATAACCCATGAGAAATCTTCAAAACAATAGTTATTCATATAAAAAAGTTAACTGATGAGATACATACTAACTAGATGTCACTGAAGAGTAAACTAGAAGATTTTTTTTTTTTTAAAGTAGGCTCCACACCCAGTGAGGGGTTTGAACTCACAACTCTGAGATCAAGAGTCACATGTAAGCTATACCAACTGAGTCAGCAAAGTGGCTCTAGAGATGGTATTAACATAAAGAAGAGCACAATAAGATGAGGGTGGTAGGGTGGGAGGCATTTTTTTAAAAAGGTACCAAAAATTGAGGCTTCAGCATGTCTAACAGGAGTAGGTTGAGCAATTTACACAGAATATATAAAAGGAGAATAACTGAGTATTTTCCAGTATCTTCCAATAAGATGTGTACTTCTGAAATAAATCTGTACTTACACAGCTTGTAGTGAAATTATAAGATATCAGCAATAAAGAGAAAAGCCTCAAAGTCATAGGAAGAATGGCAATAGACATCCAACAGATCTCAAGTGTTCAGAGAAGATAATGTCAACCTTAAGTTTTATATCCAACTAAACTATCATTCAAGATGAGGCGAATTGTAATCATTCTCATGAAAGTAAAGAATGGCTTAGCAGTAAACAGATCAACTCACCTCTTAAAAAAGGATTTATTTACATGTGCTTGTCAAACAGCTAAATACACACATTCTTGGGTACTGACCACAAGAGAAATGAAAACTTACATTCATACAAAAACCTGTACATGATCTTCATAGAACCTTTATCTGTGACAGCCCCAAACTAGAAAAAACCCACACAGTCTTCAAGAGATGAAGATCTACCATGGAATACAATACAGCCATAAAAAGTAGCACACTACTGATATACTCATGGATGGATTTCAAGGGAATATGGCTGAGTGCAAAAAGTCAGTTCCAAAAGATTACAAGCTTCATAATCATAATCATAATCATATCATGTTCTCGAAATATCAAAATTCCTGAGATGGAGGACAGATTTGTGATTGCCAGGGTTTAAGTTAGGACAAAAAACTGGTGTGGCTTAAAGATAGTACCAAGAAGTCTTGTAAAAGAAAAATTCCGTATGCCAACTGTGTTGGTTAGCTATACAAATCTATACAAATCGTAAAACTCTAAGAACCACACACAAACATGAGCACACAAATGAGTGCACATAAAACTGTGATACAAGCAAACTGAATAATGTGTAAGCTCTATGGACTATACCAATGTCATTTTCCTGGTTTCTATATTAACTATAGTTATCTAAGACATTACAACTGGGGAAACTGGATGAAAAGAATGTGTAACCTCCTTGTACAACATTTCTTTTTTCGCCACTTGCTTTAAGTCTGTAATGATGTCAAAATTAGAAGTTAAAAAGAAATTATAGACTGGATTTAAAAAAAAAAAACCCATACAAAGCCTAGTCATATGCTGCTTATAAGAAACCCACAAGAAACCCAAGAAACTCTACTGAACCAAGTGAATACCTGAAAATAAAGAGATCAGGGGAAAAAATGCCAATATGCATTATAAAAATCTGTTAAAACTCTCAATTTCAGACAAAGTAGATTTTAAGATAAGAAAATTTTAAAAAAAGGAAACATAAATTTAAGAAGAAGAAACATAATTTAAGAAATAATCCACCAAGAAGATAGTATATTATCAAGAATAATGTAAGTAAATAAAACTTGGCACCTAACAGAAATTCTATTTAGTACATACATCACATTTATAAAAATGAAATAAAGATAACATCACAAAGGAAGCTCTAACATGATTATTTCAAACAATCAATAATGTGCACAGCCTTATAATGCTATTAACGTAGAACCCAAAAATGAATTGCCCATTTGTTTAGAAATTTTAAAAACCTACCACTAAATGAGTCCTGGGTTAAAAAAACAGATCACAATAGAGATCACAGAATATTTAGAACTGAATATAGGCTCAAGAGATAGCGTGTTCAGGTTGTGAACCACACATGTCTAGGGGATGACTGACCAGAGACTATGATGTTCGTGATGTCCCCTAGAGTTTTGTAGAGTGATTTGCACAATGTTGCAGCAGCACTGCCATGTCACAGAAAGTTTCCCACATCAAAACTTCTGCAGACAGAACTATGGCTGTGCCATGTGGCAACTGTCTAACACTAAATGTTTTCATGAAAAATAACTGAAATGTGTGACTGAAAATAGACTAACCAATTTAACTCAAGCAGCTAGAATGAGAACAGCCAAGTGATAAAGAGCAGCATTTACTGACATCAAAGGCAAAGAAAAAATAAAGGATTCCCAAGGTTAATACCTTTTTATTTAAAAAGCTACCTAATAAAATAGACAAAATATTTCAGAGTAAATTTTGAGTGTTTAGAAGAATTCCCATTAAACACTGGAGTACGGCAAGAGTGCTTGTTATCACCGCTTCAAGTCAATATTATCTAGTTAATAAAATAAGACAGGGAAAGGAAATTAGAAATAAAAAAAGACAGAAAGACTATGACTGTCTGGGTAAACTAGTTTAAGTGAGAGAATTCAGCAAGTTTGTTAAAAAGAAGTTCAACGTATGTATTTAGGGACTCCCCAGGTGGGTCAGTCAGTTAAGCACCTGCCTTTCGCTTGGGTCATGACCCCAGGATTGTGGGATCTAGTCCTGTATCTTGCTCCTTGCTCAGTGGGGAACCTGCTTCTGCCTCTCCCTGTTTGCCTCTCCCCACTGCTTGTAGTTTCTTCCTCATGCTCCCTCTCCAAAATAAATAAAATATTTAAAATATATATGTATATGTATTTTAAAATGTACGTATTAAAAAATCAGTTCTATGTGTATTAACCAATCAAGAAATGTAATAGAAAAAGTTTATACTCACAGTAACCAATTCTATAACCAGAATAAATCAGTAGCAAATGATATCTCTGGGAGAAAATGACAAGGCATTACTGAAGCAAATACACCAAAGTACACGACTGAAGGAAAGACAAACTATGTTCATGGACGGGGAGAACTCAATTCTATCAAGATAATCATGTTCTCCAAACTAATCTCAGTACAATGCAATTCTATTCAAATGTCATTTAGGTTCTTTCTAGAATTAACAGCAAGCCAATCCTATGCTTCATATGGAAAAGCAAAAGCACAAAAATATTTTAGACTTATTTTGAAATACCAGGTGGAGCAAACTGCTCAACGAGATACAAAGACTTATTATAAGAATATTTAAAACAAGTGTAATTAGCACAGTGATAATCAAATAGAAAAATGGAACAAGACAGAGTACAAGAAGAGACCCACACATAGAGATTTTGAGTATACAAGAAACGTGGCATTAAAAACAGTGGGAAAGACAAGCTGTTTAGAGATGACTGACTACCTATAAGGAAAAAAATGACAAGTTTAGGGACAACTGACCACCTATGAGGAAAATAAAATAAAAACCAGATCTCTAAAAAAAAAAAAAAAAACAACCAGATCTCTTATACACAAAAATAAATTCTGGGCACGGTAAAGAGCTAAATTTGAAAAGGAAGGTTATAATATATTTGAAAAAATTCTACAGGAGGACCTATTTTATGATCTCAAAGATGAAGATTCCTTAAAGAAATACTTCCTGGAGATACAATACGCAGCGTAACTACAGTTAATATTGCTGTACTGTATATTTGAAAACTGCTGAGAGAGCAGACCTTAAAAATAAGGTCTTTTAAAGACCTTATTTTTAAAGACCTTATTTTAAAAATGAGGTTACTTTTTTTATAAGAAAAAAACGGTAACTATGTATGGTGATGGATGTTAACTGGACTTACTGTGATCATTCTGCAATTTATACATATATCATTACGTTGTGCACCTGAAACTAATACAATTATCTCTGTTTTTAGAAAGGCTACAAAAAGCAACAAATAGGAAAATACTGATAGATGTAGCTATTTCTGAGATAGAAAAGATACATAAATAAAATGTTAAGTGTCTGCATATAGCATATATGCATATAGCATATAATCCTAGGGTCCTAGAATCAAGTTCCACATTCAGCAGGGAGTCTGCTTTGCCCTCTGTCCCTCCCTCACCTTGTGCACACACATGCACACACGTTCTCTCTCTCCCTCTCAAATAAATAAATAAAAACTTTTTTTTAAGATTTTTTAAAAATTTATTTGACAGACAGATCACAAGTAGGCAGAGAGACAGGCAGGCAGAGAGAGAGAGGAGGAGGAGGCAGGCTCCCTGCTGAGCAGAGAGCCCGATGTGAGGCTCGATCCCAGGACTCTGGGATCGTGACCTGAACCGAAGGTAGAAGCTTTAACCACTGAGCCACCCAGGCGCCCCAATAAATAAAAACTTTTAAACAAATTGAAAAAAAAAAAGAAGAAATGAAAAGCCAGTTATCTTTTCTTTTTATCTAACTCCCTCCCTCACTCTCTACTGAAAAGGTCCCATCAAATCAATAAAGAAAGACATATGTATCTCAATGGGCGACGGACATGAATAGATACTTCAGAGAAACAAAAAAAAAAACACTTAATTTCACTGGTAATCAGAATGCAAATTAAGACAGAATAATGACAAATTCAATTATAGTTTTGATGATGATATTGGGAACCCTTAGTTACCATGGACAGGAATGTGTAATTTGGTACAGCCCCTTTGAAAACAATTTGGCTATTTCTAGAATTGAAAAGGGATTGCCCAGAAACGTTTGTAGAGGAAGACATGTAGAAAAATGTTCCCTTGGCGTTGTTTATAATAAATATCCATCAACTGGAGAATGAATCAATAAATTGTAGTGTTCTTCATATAATGAAATACTCTAGATTTCTTGTCCTGGAAGAATACTCTAGATTTCTTAAGGATTTCAGAGCTACATGAATCAAAATAGAAATCTGGAAAACATAACGTGGAGCAAAAAAGGTAAATTAAGATGTCTTTCAATCCTAAAAAGCCTTATTCTTATGTAAGATAAGTTTCTGCAGCTACCTCTTTGAAAAAGGAAGTTCCTTGAAGTTATAATTAGAAGTGATACTGTTACAGTATTCATGGACCCCGATCCCTTTTGATACGGGTCATCCTGGAGAAATGCCAGCACATGTGGTTATCCAATTTGTCCTACAATTTCTTGTGGCAAGGACTAATAATAACTTGTTAAGTAATTTTCAAAGAAACGGCTAATCCTAAAACTCTACCCTGACCACTGAGTTTCCATGTTGTACTAAAGAGGACATGCTGAAGCTTTTATTTTGGTATTCTTAGAATACTTAAAAACATGCACCAATTCATTTTTCAATCTGTTCTGTTTCCTGTTCTTCCACTACTCTAAGACTAGTCCTTAGAATTTAAAGCTAGAAGTATTATAAAATAGAGAATCTGTTAATAATCCAGGCTAAGAATCTCTGGTAAATTATCAGATTCTGTTCACAATAAAGCTTTGCAAGAAGATGGGGGATTTGGACACCAGATGCTTCTTCACATTAAAAGGAAAATCTGCACAGAGTCAGCATGAAAGCTAAATACCCTATAATTTTAACAGTTCTTCCGAATTCAGTGATAAACCTTGCAATCCCATTCTTAAAACTGGCAAAGAGAAAGTGGCCCTGGATAAAACCACACTTGGTGGTCTTGAGTGGGATGTTGTGAGGGGGCACTGTGAACCATTAGGAGACTTTCAAGATCTAGAAGGATCAGATTTCCTCTAGATTCCTAACAGGTCTACTTAAATGAGTTGTCTTCATCACAAATGCCAAGCATTTGTACAGTGCTTTGTGGTGTACAGACTTAATCTATTTCATCAAAACAGCAGCAGTGATTCCTGGAGAATACCTGGAATTCAGAAGCTGAAGTGCGTAAGTCTCTGTTCTACTCCTTTCTAGCTGGGGGAGATAGTGTAGGTGTTTGACTTCTCTGTTCTCAGCAAAAGGGAGTAAAATAAAAATGGCTAACTGCTTATCCAAGGTTGGCACTGTGAGGATGAGAAACAACCCGTATTAGGTGCTCTGTTCATAGAAGACAATAAGAGGTGGCTATTAAAATCGAACATACAATGGGCACCTGGGTGGCTCAGTGGGTTAAAGCCTCTGCCTTCAGCTCAGGTCATATCTCAGGGTCCCGGGATTGAGCCCCTCATCAGGCTCCCTGCTCTGCAGGGAGCCTGCTTCCCCCTTTCTCTCTGCATACTTCTCTGATTACTTGTGATCTCTGTCAAATAAATAAATAAAATCTTAAAAAAAAAAAAAAGGCACACTGGGACGCCTGGGTGGCTCAGTTGGTTAAGCATCTGCCTTTGGCTTAGGTCCTAATCCTTGGGTCTTGGGATCAAGTCCTGCATCAGGCTCCTTGGTCAGCGGGGAGTCTGCTTCTCCCTCTGCCTCCTGCTCCCCCTGCTCCACCCCCAACCCCGGCAAATCAATCAATCAATCAATCAATAAAATCTTTTTTTTTTAAATGGAACACACTATGTAAGCAAGTATTATATTGATTTTGTTTGTTTTTAAGAAATGCTTTCAAATATGAACTATATTTGAGGCGTGATACTAAGGGCTTAGGAATACAGAATGAAAACAGACCAGGCATTCTGGCTGTGGGACATACAAAACAATTACAAAAAAACGTTAAGTGGAGATCTGTATTAAGAAGCAACAGGAATTCAGAGAAAGAAGCGTGAGTCTGTCTCTGAAGACTTCTCAGAGAAGACGGTTTTGAACTAAGACATGAAGGACACACCTCACAGAACAGCCTGCAAGCCAGATCCAGGTGTCCACATTTTCCAGCCAGGGCAGCTGGAGCTCATGGTACACTTGCATGTTATTATGACCTAGGGAGGCTGCTGACATCAGTCAAGCCCTCCCCATGAGTCTTATTCTGTTTCTAGGTGGCAGAGCCCAGAACTCTGGATGTCCAAGTTCCACATTTTTTTTTTTTAAGATTTTATTTGTTTATTTGACAGAGATCACAAGTAGGCAGAGAGGCAGGCAGAGAGAGAGGAGGAAGCAGGCTCCCTGCTGAGCAGAGAGCCCGATGCGGGGCTTGATCCCAGGATCCTGGGATCATGACCTGAGCTGGAAGCAGAGGCTTTAACCCAATGAGCCACCCAGGCACCCCAAATTCCATATCTTTGAACTGTGAAAATGTTTTACACCACGCACAAGTTCACGATTCAGTCTTTACTTCCTCTCCCACCTCCTAAGTCCCTTGAGTTTCAAGACAGTAATAGGAAGGAGGGAGAGAATATTATTATTATATAATAATAATAAATATATAAAATCTATAATAGAATTATTATTACTACACAATAACAATTACTAGTTATTAATAAGGCATCTGTTATTTTGTTAGAAGTGTGTTAAATAAAGTATAAAGTTAATTTCTCTAAAAGTTTTCAGTTCTCAAATTACAATTTCCTTAGAAAGATCAAGTTACCCAGGACGTTAGTTCCAAAAGAAATAGTCGGCTCCTCTAAGTCAAATATTCTGTTTTTTATGTTTGAATCTATTTAGCCATTAGATTTAGAGCCTACGTATTAGTCTGAAATAAAAATTTCAACTTTTTTAGGTCAAGTTAACTACAGAACATTTACGATTCCAGAAAATTAGAGGGCGAAAGTTGAGGCATTTCCTGGCGTAAGCTTTCTGCAGGGAGCAGGTGTCCACCTGGTCACTCCCCTTTGCCAGATCATCCCTATCTAGGGCCTCCCCGGGGCCAGAAAGAAGACTAATTACTTACTAATTATTTGACTATGGTTTGATCTTGGGATTTGCGGTAGAGGAAACAAAAGAAGTGGCTTGAGTTTACTTCCTCTGACATATTTCAAGGTAGCAAAGGTAATAATGGCTCCTTTGGATAGTAGATCAAAGATTTTAAACAATGACTTGGTACTGAATGAATCTAGCAGTCACTACTGACATGAGGAATGCCTTTCTTCATTCTGTACACCCAAGATTGTAACTGAGAAAAGGCATTTTCCAATATGGGACCCTCACTTATAGGACTTCAGCTGACATAAATAGAGACGCTATGAATGATAATAATTTACCAATACTATGTCTCTGGTGCGGTGCTAAGTTCTTCACAGTAATTACTGCATTTAACCTCTCCCAACAATCTTTAAGTAAACCTATGGGAAAACTAAGGTGATCTAAGTTGCCCAAGAGTGCAAACAAACAAACAAAAAAACCTAAGTTCAAGCCTGTAGTCTGTATCACTAAGCCATACCACCTCAGTAGGAAACTAGTTCTGAATGCCTCCCCTTCCTCTCCCGCTACTTTATGTATTATTCTTCCAGACCCAAATCCTAAGCCCGTCTTTCCTGTGTGGTACAGAGTGACAAGTCTGGAACCAGAAAACCTGACTTGGAGCATGGGCTCTGACTCCTACCCATGCCTTGGGCGCCACAGCCAGGTTCTGAATCTGGTCACTGAGTTCCACAAAATTACTGTAATGTTTAATATTATATTATATTAATACTAATATTATATGTAAAAAGTGCTTTCTAAATAAACTTTGGCTCATAAATCAGGGAACGGCAGTTGTAGGGGTGGGGGAGGGGAGGGAGAGTCCTTGTTGAATGGATGCCATTTCCATGCTGGAAGACGAGAGAAATGCTGGGGATGGAGGACTGCAAAACAATGTGAATGTACTTAATGCCACTGAAGTGTACACTTAAAAGTGGTTAAAATGGTAAATTTTGTGTTATATATATTCTACTATAATTTTAAAAATTAATGAAAAAAACCTGCACCTTAGAAAAGAAGTCCAACAGGGGCACCTGGGTGGCTCAGTGAGTTAAAGCCTCTGCCTTCAGCTCAGGTCAGGATCCCAGGCTCCTGGGATCGAGCCCCGCATCGGGCTCTCTGCTCAGTGGGGAGCCTGCTTCCTCCTCTCTCTCTGCCTGCCTCTCTGCCTACTTGTGATCTCTGTCTGTCAAATAAATAAATGAAATATTAAAAAAAAAAAAAAAAGAAAAGAAGTCCAACATAGATCGTAATACTGGTAAAATAATCATTTTTTTCTCTTAGGACAAACGGTAGAAAGAAATGATTATTTCAGGGGTGCTACCAATTCTTATTTTTTATTCTTATTTATTTCAAGGCAGAAATACACAACCAGAATGTGGCCACACCCCACAGGGATCAGGCGGAACTGTCCAGGTTGGGGGCAGCACTGTCATCCAGGTCACTCCGACCTTTGTGAACGGCACAGAGCTCCACGCTCCCCCAACAAAGCTGGGAGAATCAGAGAGTGAGCACTGTGGGCCAGACGTCTTCCTCCAAAGTTCAAAGCTCCCAGACACGGCATGCGCAACAGCTCTGATGTGGTAAAATGTATTGCACATGCCTTGCTCTTCTGGGAAATTATTTTTATGCATCACAATGGTAACATGTTTAAGATGCCATTAAAAAGGATGCCCCCTCCCACAACTCTATCTAATTTTGAAAATAATGCACAAGTGGGATTTCAGTAATTATCGAAATCCATCCATGCCTGTGCTCTTTTCCTGGGCATCGATTCTAAAACCTTCAGCACAACCCGACCCTGTAGGATTGTGCACGACTCAGTGTCTGTTAGTCTCAATCTCCTTATTCAGAAGGTACAGTTCTAGGATTTTTTCTTTGCTATGGTACAGCTCTAGGATTCGGTATCTGTTCAGGGCTGACGCCAAACCTTCTCTCAAAAACCTGGGTAGCCCAGAGTGTGGGGTTTAGGAATGGTATCCCCTACTGAGGCTTCAGGTGACCCCATGTAAAGAGCCCCAACTCTTTTCATGCCCCTGAACACTGTCAGATTCGTGTAACATGAGAATCAAGAAGGGATTTTGTGTGTGTTTGTTTGTTTTTCCTGGAGGTTTTCTTTACATGTAAGTAATCTCTACACCCAACGATGGACTCGAACTTACATCCCAGAGATCAAGAGTCCCATGCTCTACGGACTGAGCCAGCCAGGTGCCCTAAGAAAAGCTTTCCCACTGACAACATGGGTGAGACTAATGTGTGGGGGGGGCATGTGCTGGTTCACTGGAAAGGAGAGCAGAACAAAAAGGAAGAGAAGTCACGTAGTGTTGCAACGGTGTGTTGTGTTTTAGACTCTCCACCTAAGGCCCTACACCTTTCTCACAAGCGTCCCCGGGGTCCGAAGTGTGGCTCTGTACCACACTAAGGAGTTCCCCTCCCTTTGGAAAGACTGTATGTTGCCCTTTCACACAATGATCAGTACAATGGCTCTGCCCCTAGTAGACACTTGATATATTTTGTGGAGTTCACTATTTCAAACCAATGAAAGGTCTCTCTAAACTTCCAATTTATTCTTGGTTCCTCTCCTGAATCATTCGGCTTGGAATCTAAACTTTTTTTTTTTTTAAAGATTTTATTCATTTATTTGACAGAGCGAGAGATCATAAGTAGGCAGAGAGGCAGGCAGAGAAACGAAGAAGCAGGCACAAAGCCCGATGCAGGGCTCGATCCTAGGACCCTGGGATCAACACCTGAGCTAAAGGCAGAGGCTTAACCCACTGAGCCACCCTGGCTCCTGGAATCTAAACTTTTTTTTTTTTTTAATATTTTATTTTTTTATTTGACAGAGAGCTAGAGAGAGAGAGCACAAGTAAGCAGAGCGGCAGGGAGGGGGGAGAGAGAGAAGCAGGCTCTCTGCTGAGCAGGGAGCCCGATGCGGGGCTTGATCCCAGGACCCTGGAATCATGACCCGAGCCGAAGGCAGCCGCTTAACCAACTGAGCCACCCGGGTGCCCCCCGGAATCTAAACTTCTTAACCAAACACGGCCAGAGCTCAAGACTGGACTGACTGGACTAAAGCAGTAAGGGATTCCATTCCAGAAAAAATACCCCGAGGGCCTGGGGTATCCAGTGCACTGGTGTGTAGGATCTGCGCGGACCATGTCAGCCCACGAGCCTCTTCTGAGTGTGGCCTAGTCCAGCCACTTCGTTCTGCCATTGTAACAGGGCAGCTGGCACTGCCGAAGCAGGGACAGGTGCCCACCCGAGCAGTGAAGCGTTCGTGTTGTTTTCCTTATTGGCTAGTCCCAGTTCGCCGGGCCAGTACATCTCTGAAAAATCATCTCACTAAATAGCAGTAGTTAGCAAAACGACAGTATTAGCATTAACAACAAAAAAATAATAAATGTTTTTAAGCATAAGCTATTCAGAAATATGCCTAAATAAATGCTATTTGGGCAATTATATCCCTGTGCCAGCAGATAACAAATGATAATCACTTCTTCCACAGCCGTAAATACGTATTGATTAAGTTCAAACTTAGAACTCCAAAATGAATTATATCTGGTCATGGCTAAACTGTTTTGCTCACTGAAAGAAAAAAAAAAATCCACACAACACCTATTATACTGCATTTAATTAAGACAAGCATCAACTTTATGTGCCATTATTTGCTTCTGCCAAATCTCTATGGTGTAAATATTGAACGGTGGCATCCCTTGAATGCTAATCAATCTTTTCTGAATTTCAAATGATTACATAAATTTTAGGACACGCTTTATTTGCCGGCATCACCATCAGCTGCGTCTGTATCAGCGAGGCATTAGTATGAAGATATGCATAGTTATCTGACAAGTGTCTAGTGAGTGTTTTTCTAAATTAGAATATCATATATGAAAAGGTAAAAGCCGAGGCTGAATGCTAATTTTCAGAACAACCCTGGGATACCTCTTTTGCTTATCTGACTTCATGAGGAACAGTTTAACCAATGCACTTGGGTGAAGATGTGAGAGGAAGGCACTGCACCACTAGGCAGGCCAGTTGGCGTGTGCATGCGCGCACGCAAATGCACACGTGTAGGAAAAGGAGCGTCTGCAGTATGTGATGTGGGTGTTTGATCGTATTTAGAGGGAGGCTGTCATAGAACAAATCCTGGGACCAACCTCAGCAAGGACGATGACCCCGTAACAGAAAGACTGGTTTTTGCTGGTTGAAGACCATCTGTTACGCGGATACCAGGTAAAGGGAATCCCGGGATATGCAGACGACTGTGCTTTTTTCACAACGGAATTAATATCTAGACACACATTGTGATTGCACACAAATAGAAACTTGTATGAGTTTTCCGCCCTCCGGAAGTTTTGCTGATGCTTCTGGAGGGAGGCAGTCAGCTAAGCGATGGGAGCAGGTGCTCCTGTTTCCCTCTCCTAGGTTAGCCGTAGGTTTGCTTTATAGCAAACCGTACCTGTGCCCTCATTCTCTTGATTTATACGAGGACTAGTCCATTTTGCTTTAGGCACTGCAAACAGAGTTTAATCAACGTGGTGAGATTTCTCTGCTGGATTTGGAAACCTTTTTCATTAGCTCGATTTAATGTGGCAAAAAAGCAAAAGGCAAATTCCTATTTCTCTTTGCTCCTATTGCTTTGCTTAGAGCTGGGCTTTCTTCTGCCACCCCCACCCCTTACACAAACAGGGACACAGTCTGAGAGTAAAAAACAAACAAAAAACCCTCAGACCCAACACGCTGCTGGGCCTCTGGAGAACTGGGCAAAAAAAAGTACCCTCTTTCTTTTTGTGACACCTTACATTCCCTTCTCTCGCGGTGTGTTCTAGAACATCTCCAGGCTACTCTGGAAGCGCTGAGCAGAGGAAGCACCTGGACACCCACTGTGCCCCCTCCATCCATGCACACTCCCGCTAGGGGTCTGCAGCTCAGGTAGGGTGGGTGCAGGAGTCCAGAGCACAGATGACTTTTCTTTCTCAGGATCACCTCCTAACCGGTAAATTTATCAGGTGTTTCTGCACAGGAGGTGGGATTTTGAAAAACACGGTTGTAATTTACATCACAAAACCATGCTCATGGTCAGGACCTGGGTTCACGACCTGGGTTCAAGGGTGTACTGTAGTTTATGCAACCAGTTGTGGCCCTCCTCTGCACGACTACGATAGCCTTCCCAGGGGCAGCTAACAACCACGCAGATGGGATGAGGACGGTATGCACAGGCGGGCTTTGCTCAGCACAGGACGGGACACACCAGCCTTGGTGGCAGCCTCATTATGGTCTTTCTCACTGAGCAAAATAGCAGAGTCTTCCCTCCAGGGCTCCGGATTGAACTGCCGTGCTTTCTGGGTGGTGCTAACACAGAAACTTCTAAACGCCACCCTTCCTGACTGCAGTGGAATGTTCCTGCAGGTCCCGGTTGGCTCTTATTAAGTGAGATGTAAGATCAGTAGCCACTCTCTGCCCATGTATAAAGCCTTCATTTTCCAAACGAAGTGTCTATGTGTGCCAGTGCTCCCAGGGATGAGAGTTCCCACATGGGATTGTTTGTGATCAACTAGTAAACTCTCACAGAGGTGCTGACTTGGGCTTGGGTCACAGGAAGCCCATTTCCCTGTTGGCGTTTTGTCTAACCATGAGGACGAATCCCGTGTGGGATGTGTGATGGTACAGTCAATGTCTCATTCCAAATTTGGAAATCTGGTGTGACCTAAAGAGCTAAAAAAAATGAGCAAAGGTATGACTTTGTTCAGCAAAGTTAGCGTAGACAGGCTCCCATCAGTATCAAGAAGGAGCTGTACGACATTCCTCAACTACATTACTTACCATGGACTGACAGCCTACGATCTTGCATTTGCTTGGAAGAGACATGCCTTTATCACCTAGTTTTAGCCATAAATATTCTTTCTAGTCTTTCTGCAAGTTGGCCTTCCCCAGGAGCTAATAAATGAACATCTCCCCTTATACACTGGGAGAATGCAAACTATTACTGAAATAATTTAACTTTGAGGAGGTACAATAGAGTTCCCTGGAAAAACTGTACTCAGAAATCTATCCTGCCCTTGAGACATGACAACCTCCTATGACATGTCACCAAACCACTCTGGTAAAGGCTTTGCTTTGATTTAAAATTAAATCAATCCATGTATGGACCTTTTTCATCAGTAGTATTATGGTCAGCCTCTACCATGTACCAGGAAATGTGCCAGACACCTGGAATACAGAGAAAAGTGAAGGACAATTGCTAACCCCAACTGAGCCCCAGTCTAGATAGAGCACGGTCTGCACAGAAGCAGCGCAGAACAGAGCAGAATCATTCACCCTTCCAGTGCACTCAGACAGCCTATACCTGGGGCAACCGTAGCTGCTTTGGGGGCTGGGAAAATCCCCTCAAAGAGAAAAACAATCTCTTTAACACAGCTGAATATAAAACAGTGCCTTGAGAAACACCGGCTGGGCAAAGAAGAGAATAATTTACAACAAATCAAGGGCCTTCATTAGGGGAAATAATATGCAGTATGCCTTTAGTACTTTCTCTTGGCACCTGGGATATAACAAGAGTCCAGCAGCATCCAGCCATTAAGTCTTGAGGCTAAGAAAATCCAAAGGCTAGAGTAACATCTCAGTTGGCACATTCTGATTACCCGGTCGCTTTGAGCACTGAAGCCACACAGATACTCCTGATGGACTTGACCATGTAAGGACACTATTCAGGATATGCTGAAATCTGGTGACTGTTTCCCAGTTCTGCATTTGTCTTCAGATCACGTCTGTGGGAATTCTGCTCATCTCTGGAACCCATGCAATAGCGACATTATCTGAGGGTCGTGATTCCACATACTACTTCTACGAGTTTTGTTTCTGCACTGTTGGTGACAGACAGCAAATTTCCTTTCATCAGTCACCTGGGGTTCCTTTTTAGAAGGTGGAAGTACACACCAACAGATCAACATCAAAAAGTTTATTTTATCTTCTCTTGGGTCATCAGTTTTAAATACCCCATGTAGAGTATCTCCTCTTTTGCCAAATTATCAACGGGCTCAAGTTATGTTATCTCAGTGTTAAGGAAATTTTTTTTTTAAATCATATATATATATATACACATATATATTTATATATATAAAAATTTAACGGGATTTTAAGAAAACATTACTAGCAGACTGGGCCCCCAGAGCCTACTATATTATATACAGAAATACTCTGAGAGAGGGGACATTTTTTACTTGAACTTCTTTTTTCAACAGCTTAACTAACTGATGTCTGTTCCTGGATGGATACAACTTGCACAAGAAAAAAACAAATCAGGCAGTGGGATGGAAAATCTCTAGTCAACGATACATTTAGGTTAGTCATGTCATTAGGTTTTCATGGAATCAGGACTCCGCTTTAGTGAAGAATGACATTTAGGAGGAGGACGGCTTCTACCAGAATTTGATTTGACTCCACTAATAGGCTACTGCTCCTCTAGAGTCTTCTATTCAAGCACCCAGAAACCCAAGACTCCTGTGGCCCTTCTTCCTCCTAACTCTATCACACGGTTTGCATCCTGTTATCTTGTTCATGTAAGCACACTCCTATCTCCACGGAGTGTTAAAACCACCTCTGAACAGAGTTTCCAGCCTTGTTCGTCTCCAGGCCACGTTCCACATCACTACCAGAAACGCAAATCACCTTACATTACCCACACCTCAGCCCCTTTTAAAGAATCCAGTCGTACTTCCTAACTGCCTACAGAATGAAGATCATGGTACCTACTTTGGTTTACCACCATATCCCGGCGCCCACCTCATCACCTGACAGACACAGAGAAGCGCCTAGTAAACCCTTGTTGAATGCCTTAAGGTCCTCCATAACCAGGCTCTCGCCCACCCCTCAAGCCATACTGATCTACTGGCTCCCAAACTCATCTTGCTCTTCCTTGCCGCCATGCTTTAGCACCAGCCAATCTGACTTCGACTGTTGTACCTGTTAGGGCTCACATCCTACTTTCGCTCACCAGCTCCATCTGGTAAACATGGTTTCATCATCCAAGAGAATACTGCTACAGTCCAATCTCAACACAGCCCCGAACCTATGACCAGTTCACAGAGTCCTCACTTTGACTTTGAGTTCACTCTGAGGCTCACAGAGAGGCTCAACGCTGGGCTGGGATCAGAATGCATGGGTTTTCAGACTTGGACCGAAAGGGGTACGCAAAGTTCATGAGGGTTTGACACAGCAGGTACCGATTCTGCACTCGGACTCAGCTTTCAAGGGGGTCTCTGCTAGGATTTCATTCCCATTACCGGCGAAACAGGTGTTCCAGGACTGGCCTGGGTACCTAAAAGTTGATTATCCACATACCACAATAAAGCTGCACAAAAAAGATAATTTATTGTTTCCCCGCAAATTGGAAACTACCAGAATGTTACTGCCAGTTACCATCTTCTTGCTTCTTTAAAAATAAACCCTTGACAAATAAATAAGTAAATAAATAAATAAACTTGATCAAAACTCTATTTGCCTCTGATATGAAAGCTAAGCTTTCTTTTTTCCCTTAAACAACAAACAAGGCAGTTTAAGGAACAGTGAGTTAGACATTCAGTGGTCCCCAAATTCCAGACACAATCAACACACTCAAATAGGAGTGTGTGTGGCTGAGGTTCTGGGACACAGATGGCCCAATAGTTCAGGAGGATAATTTGTGAGGTTCAAGGACTGAACGCACTTCAGAACCACCACCCCCAACCCCCTACTTCCTTAGTGTTGGCAGAAAGCACAGCAATTTTGAAAAAAGATGAAGGTAAGATAAAAGTGAGGAAAACAAAACATGGCCCATCATTAATGTCTACATCTCCAAATGAAATGCAGTTATTCAACTAATTTAAAATACCACCGAAGTGGGGCACCTGGGTGGCTCAATGGGTTAAGCGACGCGGCTCATGTCATGATCCTGGAGGCCTGGGATCGAGTCGCCCCGGATTAGGCTCTCTGCTTGGCAGGGAGTCTGCTTCTCCTCTGACCCTCCCCCTTCTCATGCATGCTCTCTCTCTCAAATAAACTTTAAAAATCTTTAAATAAAATAAAAATACTACTGAAGTGAGATGACTCTCTTTAAATATTTTATCACTAAGATGCTCTAAGATTCCTTACACAAATATTGCCATTTTTTCCATTTAATTACTGATCAAATGTGCCAGTTGAAAAGACTAAGATCTTGCCATGCATCAGAACGGCCTGTGAGATTAGAGCAAGCACGCCCGTGCTATCTTCCTCTTGATTTTCTAAAAACTGTTCATGGGTAAAAGATGTCGACTTACTTGAACGGAACTTTCCTACTTAGAACGGTTAATGCAGAAACCACACGGCATCCAGTCCTGGCATTGTAAACCTTTGAACACTACATCTATGAAATTCTGTTGTCTTTTTAAATTTTCAGTAACATTTCTTTTTGCTATATTTATCACATTTTCCAAAATATGAAAACGTTCTTTTTATTTTAAATGTTGACTACATGTGAAAAATTAACTCTGGTTCTATTACTTCAAACTATCCCTTTATTAGCAACAGTTGTGCAGTGCTGTCAAGAGGAATTTTAAAGAGAAAGTACCAAATTTGGAGAGTAGACACATCTGTTTTACTTTGCAGTTTGTTTTATTGTTTTATTTCTTAGGCTATGAATTCACAACTATCTTATAACCGAAGACTAAAGAAAAAACATATGTTGGTAAATCTGATTTCTGTATTTTTTTCATTCAGGGGAAGTTGCCTTCCTCAGCTGTCTGCCAATAAGTAATAAATGGACTTGGCAAAACGTTTATTTAAGTTGGCTTTATTAAGCCAACAAAATACAGAAATCAAGTATGGGACAGGCAGAAAAATCTGTTCCTTTGAAGTCAATAAAAATCCATCTCCTTAATCCTTTTTTTATTCCAAGCAGTGGTGATTTTTCTCAACTGACTCACTGAGAACCTTGATTTAGCCAATCTGTCTTGCTTAGTTATCTTTCTTCCCCAAAGCTTTCCTAAAGAAGCATCCTTTCCCCTTGACAACCATCATCTTTTATACTTGCATAGTGATGCATCTAGTTATAAACATTCTCTGGTTAATCCTGATCGAGATTTAAGAAAGAGGTTTTTAATTATGACCCATAGTTTACAATAAAAATAGTAGTCCGCAAGCTCTAACGACAGGCACATAGAAACGATCAACAGAAGGTGCCTACACTTTGATCCTGTCTTTCCTAAGCGATCTCCATTCAGCCTTCTGACACAGCCTTCTATGGCTGCTGCCTACTCGTTATGTCCGCTTTGGGAGAAACTTCAGGACTCCAGCCTAAGAACTGCCTTTTCCATGCCCCAACCCATCTACTCGCAGGGGATGAGTCATGCAGAGACATACACATAATATACTCACATTTGACAATTCCATCATTTGAAAAGGAGGGCAGTATCTTGATAAAAAAAGCATGTACTGACTTCAACACACGCAGAGTCCGGCACCATTGAATCACATCTGGTTGTACAGAGTATGAGAAAAGGATGCCTTACCTAAACTAAAGAGCACCAAGAATTTCAGACACACAAACTCTCGTTGATCAAACTGCAGAGAGCGTAGCTTTGCCACTAAGTCCTGTGCGTGACTCATGAGATTGTTGAGGGTGGCCCCGGCCTGGGATGCGATTATGGAATAGTCCACCTGTAACACAGAACTGTGTGTCAGAATCAGAAACACACGAACAAACAAAAATCGAGACAAATATTTTACTGAAACTTTTAGGAATCATGGGTAAAATCAGATGGCATTATAGATTTGTAACAGCGGGGACATTCCCCCAAAAAACAGTTTGAGACATAGTAGGACTCTGAGATGGATCCTAATTATTCTGATATATCTAATCATTTTGATAAACTTTGTAGGGAACAGATCTTGGCTACCTAAAATGTCTACCTTCATCTTTTTTCTATTGTAAAATTACATTTTCATGTAAGGTTAACATTTTTAACTGGGTCTCAAGTATGTTTAAAGGAAACTATACTACCCCTAAAAAGTGAATCCAGAATAGCTTTCTAAGAGCACAAGATGAATTCACCGGTGCATGAGAAAGTGAAGGCACAAAGAGGTAGGTTTCCATTTTTATTTTATTAAAAGACTATGTTTGGAAGCAGTCATTATCCAAGAATGCAGGCTTATGAAGGAGGAAAGAATCGCATTCTGGTTCTTCTTCAGGTTACTTCCTAAAAAGCAACAACCACTATTTTCATTCATATGATTATTAATATATTTCTCTCTAAAGACAGCAATCATCTTAAGAGGAATTATTTCTGGATATGGAAAACATTATAAAAAGCTTATTTTCTTCTCCATTAAAAAATTTTAAAAGGTGCTGCAATGCACCAATCTTAGATTATTCATGGGGACATAAAAAGTTCAGCTTATAATGATAAGTTAAGATGTTGAGATGGCTGTCAATGACGGTACTGGCTTTGCGGCTGCAATTACAGCATAATGGGAAAACCCAGTTGGTATCTGATGCTCCCATCCTTTTTGTACTGGAGAGCTCTCAGGCAACCAGATACTCTTTTAGGTGCATTTAATATTTGCAGCAGCAGCAAATTTGTCTGGGAGGCAAGTCCTCATCTGCCACTCACCCGGAGCAGACTGTATTAAATTTTTATATTTATTGACATTTCATTACCATAATTGACTGCACTTGCTTCTCTACGAGAAGGCACAGGGCTGCCTCCTAAGCAGGAGAACTAGTCCCCGGAGTAGAATTTGCAATTAAAAACAAGGCAGAATGGATTTTTTTTTTATTGTGTAAATATGATGAGTTGAATTTTCAGCTTTAACTAGAGAATACTGGATGTACAGAAACCTTTTTTTAAGAGTGAGAAAAATTAAGAGTCAGTGGAAAGACGACCCCCAAAGGTGTCAATCAGTTTATATAAAGTCAACTATGCATGAAAAAGGCGCACTTAATGTGTGTTCTAGGTCTGTTGTATCAAGCACAGCACTGTCCTTCCTGCTTTTTGTCCATGTGCTGGCATCTGTCCACTAAATTTAAACATCAAGTGTTTCTAAGAACTCCTTTGGTTTCTGTTTCAGAGTGTGTGAAAGGGTCAGGACCCAGGCAGCCCGAAACCTGAGCCAGACGCAGAGAGGACAAGCAGCTGGGACATTGGAATATGTGATGACGGTCAGTGTGGCCCCCAAAGGGATGTCTGAATTACCATTTTGCCAGTTCTGTGACATCTTTCTGGTCCGGGAAATTCTTCTTTTTTCTGATTTTTTTTTTTTAAAGATTTTATTTATTTATTTGACAGAGATCACAAGCAGGCAGAGAGAAAGGAGAAAGGAGGCTCCCTGCCGAGCAGAGAGCGCGACGCGGGGCTCGATCCCAGAACCCTGGGAACATGACCTGAGCCAAAGGCAGCGGCTTAACCCACTGAGCCACCCGGGGGGCCCCCGGTAAATTTTTCTTAAAGTGGTGCCTGAGCTCTCAATTCTTCAGCAACTATCCATGCTCTCCCTATCCCCCAGGTCATAAAAGAAATCCTCCAGAGACAAATAGGATCAGTGCGTGAATGACAGCAGGAAGGCCCTGTGGGGTCACAGAGTGGAAGAAAACTGGGACAGGACAGGAGATCTGGGCCAACACGGCCACTTACAGATGAAGCATTTCGGGCAAGTCCTATGGAGTCCCCATCTCTTGGTGTCCTCATCTTTACATAAAGCAGTTAAGCTAGAGGACAGTAAAGGTGCCTCCCATTTCTGTGATTATCAGGAAATGAGCGTTCTTGGAATAATACTACCAATTTAAGCCGAGAATCGGTGGTTGAATGCACTGCAGCTGCAGCAGAGAATGTACACAGCACATTTGATCAAGATCTCGAGTGAAGCCTTCAACCAGGAAAATGCACTAAAATAAACTGCAAATATGCTGGTATTAATATTTTGTAGCATGAAGTTAACGGAGTTTTGTAAGTGCATAGTTCTAACAAGTCTGCAAGAAGTTCAAATGCTAGAACATCATGCTTGAAAATGTAGTACATTATTCACCAGAACCTCGTTTTTGAAAAAAGACTGGTTCATTAAAATTTGGTATGTGTGCAGTTCTAACAGGTGTGTAATACTAAGTTCAAGCCCCAGAACTTTATACTTGAAAATACAGTGCACTATACCGGAAACCAACTACAATTGTTTCTTAAGATTCTATTCAGCTAGAAACCTTTAGTGAGATGAACTTCGGGAAATCAATTGGCATACCAACAACTTTATAGCTATACATTTATTTACATGCTAATTTGAAAGCTCAAACATGCTTATTAAATGGGAGCTCCGATAACATTTCCTTCAAGGATAATTTATCAAATTGCAGGGCTCCGAAGGAGGATGGGTGATTTATTCCTGCAACAGCACACCGATCTGCAACTTCCTTACATTTTATTACAAACATAATTATATTTTCCTTGTTGAATGCAGAGTTTGTGCTCATTTCAGGAGCAGCTGGCCTTGTCTTTTATGTACTTAGTAAAATTAATTTATTGCTCTCTTACATGTAATCTTTGTGCCATTAAATTCAAGGCAGATATTGAAGAAATACTATAAGCTGCTGTCCCCTTTGGATAAGTTTCACTCATCATGAAGGAAGAAACCATTTTAGCTAAATTGCTTTTAGTTCTAATAACTGAAATTTTTGATGACTTGTACATTGTAAGATGCCTGTCATTTTAATATGATACACAATAATAGAAGATAATGAATAAGTTGCCAGTAGACCTTTCCCTTAGGATGATGTTACAGTGGCTGTTAATTAGCTACAATATGCAAATACTAAAAGCAATCCCACTTCAAAGTACTCCATTGTTATTTTATATGTGTATGTAAGTATATATATACACAGATAGGTTTTATGTACATGTATTTTTAAAATACTGGATAGAAACAAATTCTTCTCTTAATTTTAAGATGTTAAAGATATAGAATTCATTTTATAATCCAGATGTTATGATAATATTAACACTAATTATTACAATAATCATTACTCTCTTTTTGCTTAACAAGATTTAACATATGCTTATATAGATGGCTGATTAAAAAGACAAAATGAATGCATGATAGCTGACCTTAGGTTTAAGTAAGAAATTTGGTGTGAATCACCAAATCCTCATTTCAATACTAGGTAGCGGTGCCCTGGGCTGTTCTTTGCAGTGGGATTCTTTTTTATTATTATTATTACTACTAACTGTTTTAAAGATTTTATTTATTCATTTGAGAAACATATAGAGACAGAGACTGAGGAAGAGAGAGACAGAAAGAGCACAAGCAGGGGAGTGGTAGACGGAGAGGGGAGAGTAGCAGAGGGAGAGGGAGAAGCAGCCTCCTCACTGAGCAGGGAGCTGGACATGGGGCTTGATCCCAGGATGCCAGGATCGTGACCTGAGCTGAAGGCAGACACTGAACCTTCACCCAGGTGCCCTGAAGTCGAATTCTTTCAATTGCTCTAATTCTCAGTGAACTATAAAGACACTCAATTCTGCAGACATTTATTTAGTGAACATAATGTGCTAGGTAACTTGTTAGCCATGGGACTTTTGAAAAAGTTGTGCTATTTTATCCAACTTTTTCCTTTCCCTCTTCAAGCTCCAAGCACCAGTTTCCTGGAGATCCCCTTCATTTAAAACCAGTCTAGTCCTTTTCTTCCTTGTCTATTGTAACAAATGCATTTACCATGAGCAGCATTCAGGAGGAAAATGCCAGAATATTGGAACAAGGAGCAGGTGGGGCCTTGCATTCCTTAGCCTGTCTAGCAGAGATGCTATAAAGCACTGTGTAGATGCCATATGCATGCTCAGGCTGACACAGAATTGCTGCCTGGGTCGCTTGTGTGTGAGGACTACAGTCCTGGTGGTACAGATGGAGACGTATTGAGTACTACTATTTATTAGTCTTAAAATACTCATCATAAACATTTTCATTTGTTCTAGAAGAACTCATCATGGAGCAGCTGAGAAAATTCTGTAAGCAAAGCAGGAAATTTTTTTTTGAATTTTACTTATCTGAGAGAGAGAGAGAGAGAGAGAGAGACCATGCACAAGCAGGGGAGCAGCAGGCAGAGGCAGAGGGAGAAGCAGGCTCCCCAGCGAGGAGCCCCATGCTGTGGGGCTCGATCCCAGGGCCCCTGGATCATGACCTGAACTGAAGGCAGGCAGGCACCAAAATGACTGCGCCACCCAGGCGCCCCAAACCTGGAACTTTCTACCAAGTAATTTGGGAGTACCGTATTTCTTCTAGTTGAGGCTGAAAAAGGTGATGGATTTTAGCTAGTTAATGTTTAGTTAGTTTAGTTGAAGTTTTATCCAGAAATTCCTTGTCACTGCTCCTCTAACCCTGGGAGGATTTGCAGGTGTCTGTCTCAACCTGTGAAGGAGTTTGGTCAAATACAGTCACTTGAGAAATAAGGCACTTCCTTCTAGAAGTGGAATCTGGACAGCTTCACATGCCCATCTGACTCCCTTTGCACTTCCTCCTCTGAACCTTCCTCCCATCTTATCTGAACCCATGTCACGCGGCTTACCTGTGAAAGTGCACAGTGCAAAGCCCTCTGCGAGGCTTAGTCATCAGTGTCATTAGACGATAAATTACAACTCTTATCACCAGCGAGGGCGGGACGCTGTCTAATTCCACCCCCCCATTTTTGATTTTCCTTCAATTATCAGGTCTTCGTGAATGTTTTTAAATTAAGTGAATCAAGCTGTTTTTCTCCTGTAGGTGAGTGTTAAGCTGTCCATAGGGTTATTTTACACACTTCGTTGGAAGAATGCTGTTTAATTTTTTTTCAAAATAATATCAACATCATGACTTGAGGCATCTATCACTGTTTCAAAGTTCACATTTCTGCACAAATCTGTGGTAGTAGGTCAATGTGTTTTGGTGGCAGAGGAATTGTTTCCTTTAGAAAATTAAGAAAATGCCGCATTTAGGAAGAAAACGCAACAAAAGCAGTTGATTTAGAGTGGTAACATTGAGTGACCCTTTTTCTTCTTTCTAGCATTTTCTTAATGCTGAAATAATTTTATAATGGTACATAATAATCACATTAAAATGTTTCTGATGATCTAAATTTATTTTTACAATGTGATAACAATGCCACACCAAGAAATTTATAAGTAAAACAAAGCCATTTATATATTTAGGCTCATAAAGAAGAAATGAGTGTCTTGCTTGGAAGTTTCACAGAAGCTGTCATGCACAGAAATTATACACGAAGACTTTGTAGCATCTGTGAGATATACAGAAAAGCAGTATGGTATGTTGGTTAAGAACACAAATTCTTGGGGCGTGGGGGGTTGGGTGAGCCTGGGGGTGGGTATTATGAGGGCACATATTGCCTGGAGCACTGGTATGGTATGGTGTATGAACAATGAATTCTGGAATTCTGGAACCCTGAAAAGTAAAAAAAAAAAAAAAAAAAAAAAAAAATGGAACAAACTCTGGGGCGCCTGGGTGGCTCAGCTGACTGATCGTCAACTTCTGATTTCTGCTCAGATCATAATCTCAGGGACGGGAGATCGAGCCCTGTGTCAGGTTCTATGCTCAGCAGGGAGTCTGCTGGTCCTTCACCCTCTGCTCCTCCCCTCACTCTTTCTCTGTCTCCTAAATAAATATATAAAATCTTAAAAAAAAAAAAAGAACACAAACTTCGGCACCAGACTGCCTAGATCAGAACATTCTACTGCTTTTATTAGTTGTATTTTGACTTCGCATCAACTGCTTCACCTCTCTCTGTCTCAGTTACTCATCTGTAAAATGGCGATGCTCTTAATAATAAGGAGTACTTTCTTCACAGGGCTGTTGACCTCCTATCAGCCTCCTGTTCACAGTTTTGATACCCTGAAATTTTCATGTCCGTACTTTACAGAACTATTTCTTGTAATTCCTACTGCAATTTTCTGACACAGATTCCCCTACAATCCCCCCTGGATAAGTGAAGAAACTGAAACTTGAATGATAAGGGGAGTTCCCCAAGATGGTATAGCTAGTAAATTTTGGAACAGGAACTCAAACACCAGTCAGTTCAATTCTCAACTAGACTAAAGTGTGTTAACACACACACTCAACATTTTCATACCAGACAGCAAATAGCCATATACTAGTAATGAAAATATACTCTGCCAGGAGCTTGACTGTTATTAGATCATATACTAAAAAAGGGTTAAGTTCCCTCTTTTTGCTTTCTTCAACTACCTCCATATATTTTCCTTTTAAAATCATGCTAAAAAAAAAAAAAAAAAGTGTTCACCCTGGGGATGCCTGGGTGGCTCAGTCTGTTGGGCGTCCAACTCCTGGTTTCAGCTCAGGTCATGATCTTGGGGTCCTGAGATCAAGTCTCATGCTGGGCTCCACGCTCAGCGTGGTCTGCTTGCCCCTCTCCCTCTGCTCCTCTTCCTGCTCGTTTGCTCTTTTATTTATTCAAATAAATAAAATTTTAAAAGAAAAATCATTTCCTCTCCCCTCAGAATATTGCTCTACTCTTATGCTTCCTGTAGTCCTTCCTTTCATCATTATTGTAACAATCGTCCTAAAATTAGCATACACCAAATGATCTATTATTGTTTTAACAAAAACATCTAGGTTTTCCCACACTTGCCGTCAGGGAGGTATTTACTGTTCTAAGGAAATTATACATCACATTTTCACCTATCTCTCTGCATCTCAGGGTGGGAAGCAGAACATGCCCACTGCCGGAGAAAGTAACTTCTTAGTGCCAGACCAGTACTGGGGTCTCAGCCCCACGACCGGAAATGGGAAGGTGTAAGAAAATAGAGATGAGATGGTGGGGAAGCGTGCTCTGGGTGTTGAGTCCAAGTTAACTTGTTTTAATTCAGCTCGTAGGTCACGATAGGGCAATTCTACTCTGGACCATCAGCTGATACTTTTCAGGCACCTAACATATTCAGCACTAAACAGGCGCTATATAGATGTAAAAATCTGTCTATGAGTCCACATTAAAATATCTTCCTCATTCTGTTGCAAAGGTCACACGCTTTCCAAGGGTCTTCCTTCACAGCACTTCTTTTGCTTTAAGAAATTGCAGGTTGGGGCACCTGGGTGACTATCGGGGTTGGGGGAGGTTAAGCTTTCAACTCTTGACAGAGGCTCAGGTCTTGATTTCAGGGTCAGAACACCTAGCCCGCTTACGATTCCCTCCCTCCCGCCCCTCCCCTCCAAGAAAGAACTAAAGAAACTGCCAGAGCGTCTCTCTACTTCCTAACTGAATGCTACCCAATCCATGAACCACTTAATAAAGCCAATCAAATCCTTAAGAAAAATAAATAAGAAATTGCAGGAAGCCCAGAGATAGATTCAAAATGTTTAGCCTATTCCACAATAGAAAATACAAGGTTTGTTCCATAATTTTCACAAATTAAGAGTATTTGGTTATAATGAATCATTACAAAGGTCTGCATTGATTGGATGCAAAGGGGTAGGGGAGGGCTTTGACAGAAAGGTGACTCACTTCACGAGGGCAGAGGAGGCAGCTAGAAGACTCTGGGTGGCAGGAAAGGTGAGACGGGAAGAACTAGCTCTTCGCCAGGGAGTTCGGTGTTCGGTTGTGAGGGCAAAACATGAAGCAGCAGTAATTGATACTTAAGATGATAAATACCATCTATTTCTGACTGTTCTTGGTTTTGAAAATCAGAGACAAGAAATGCACTTTCCCTACTTTTTAAATGGTAATTACCTTTACCCAGGGGCAGCACTTAAGGCAAAATGAAATGTGAAATAAGGAGTATTTCTAAAGAGCAAGAATGAAAGTGCTTTGAGAAAGAACAGTACAAACCCATTTGATTTCTGAAACTCAGAAGGAAATGAAATCAAATTAATTTGTGGGCTGAGGTTCCTTCTAATGCAGTTCCTCGTTGGGTAGGGAGGGGAGGGGGAAACGGGGAAGGGGGTGGAGAGAGAGCTGGAGGCCTACCCAGTGAGGAAACTCTAGAAATGGGTACATGTCCTCCAAAACCCTGGGTCCCCGGACAAAAATGTTCAACGCAAATTTAAAAGCCCAGAAAGTCAAGCCCATGAGACTTTATTTGCTCGCCTGGAAGGCTTTTCTCACGAGATGTACAGAAAGCGGGGACCAGATAGTGATGGAGATGGTTGAATTGATCCAATTTGCAAAAACTCTGAAATAGTGCTTGCCTTTAATTTGATTGGGAAAAGGTGATTTATGAATAATACAGCAAATGGCGTGGAGACAGCCTTTCATTTTCAAATATGCACTGCTGTGGTTTCACAGCACATAAACATTTATGGCTGCACGTAAAAGATCACGGGGCCTGGGCAACTAAGTCCGGAAACGCTGCGGAACGCTGCAGCGAGGCCTGAATAGGAATGACCCAATGGACTTAGGGAATCAAGGTGTTCCATGCATTTATTTTAATAACACATCAGTTACTGAAGGAAGGCTAAGGACTGGGAGGGACATGCCAAAATCCTATGAAGTTGGACTTAGGTCCATTAAGTACTTTCCGTTCCCCAGATATTGGTGAAGGCAACAACAATCTCTCCTCCTTTGAGTCTTTGCTAAACATCACCTTCTCATTAAAGACCAAACCCAGCCGCTCGTACTGAACACGGCAATCCTTGGGTCGGGCTGCCAAGTACCCCCTGGATACGTGTGCATTCTCCTTTGCATAGCACGTCCTCTTCTTTCTTCTTTTATTCGACAAGCACTTTGACCTCTAATACATCATACGTTTGTCATATACATAAATGTTACATGAAGATTCATTATGGTCAGCTTCTCCCTGCTACAATGTCAAGCGTCATGAGGACAGGGTCTCTAATGCATGCCACTGCCCTCCACTAGTGGCTAGCATGCTGTCGGATGTCCAATAAATATCTGTGGACCCACCGAGTATCTATTCAGAAAGGAGTAGGGATGCACAGCAATTTTTTCCATCTTCCTTTGGAATGACGGTAGCTCCTAAAAACTGGAACTCCTGGCCCTTTTCCCTCGCATGCCTTTATGCCAATATTTATGTACGATGTCTGAATCAGTCTCTTCCACCACTATGATGCCAAAACAGTAAGGATTCCGCAAGGTATAAGCTTTTTTTTTTAGTAACTGACAAAACAAGTGTGTAGATGAACGCAGAAATCCGAGGAAAGATGGCTGGGTACTCATCATTAATTCTGATTTAACAGTTGTTTTGAGCCTTCAAAGCACAACTTCCAATCCCAGCAGAGTGAAAGCAGCAGAATGTCTGTGATTATGTTTGCTTTTACAAGTTTAACCGTAATCATCAGTGTAGGAACAGAGTGCACCAAGTCAGCTTTTCTAAATTATTTGCAGCCAATCTTTTCCTTTCAAAGCACCAGAGTGCTTCTGACCTAGTTAAATTCCTGCCATTCTGAACATGCTTAATAAAAAGACATTTTTGGGGGGGTGGGGGGTCTCTATACTCACTTGTTGCCCAGTAACCAGGAAGATGGATCCTTCCTTTCCGTGTACCACTTGTCGGTAAATGTGGTCGAGAATTAAGAGCTCACTCCAGCAATTCTGAAGCAGCTTCATTTGGTCATCAACCTGTAAAATAGAAAAAAAAAACTGACACTGTTAGTCTCTCCATTTTTTGTTTTTATTTAATTTTCTCCATAAGAGAACTCACTATAAGCTTGAGGTCTCCCTCCACCGATGGCCGCCATGGTGCAAATGCTCAGAATTTACATCGCTGCTCCTAAAAATCATTATTTTCATCTGGACAAATACTTTTCCACCTATGAATACTTAAGAGTAGTATTTGTAATCAATGAGCTGCTAGGAAAAGGCCCTCCATTAGATCGTTCTGTCTAATGCTCACAGAGCTATTAGAGTTTGCTCGTGGGAGGTCCAGGTGCCTCACACTGTCCTCAGCAGACCCCATTAGAATGACCCCAAATAGCCTGTGTTTACGTATCTAGAGTTTACTACATTGATACAAAGCTAAAATAGTACACTGATAGTAGCAAGCTGCCAAACTGAGAAGATTTCTTTAAAAGACAATTAGCATGGGGTGCTTGGGTGGCTCAGTGGGTTGAACCTCTGCCTTCGGCTCAGGTCATGATCTCAGGGTCCTGGAATAGAGCCCTGCATCGGGCTCTCTGCTCAGTGGGGAGCCTGCTTCCTCCTGCCTCTCTGCCTGCCTCTCTGCCTACTTGTGATCTCTCTGTCAAACAAATTTAAAAAAAAAAAAAAAAAAGACAATTAGCATGCCAGCACAAAGGACTTTGGAAGATAGAGACACACTGCCATTATCTGGGATCTGGATTAACTGGAAGTCCAAACTGTGCCCGAGTTTGAACAGAATAATGACCAATCATGGTCTTGAGACTCATTTACATTTGCTTTATGATCTGGATGATTTTCCTAGAAACTCTCTGAACTTCGGCTTCTGTAACTGGAAAATGAACCAAGAACATTGCCTCCCTCACAGGACTGCCATGTGGATTAAAATGAAAGATGCTGAATCCCAGTGGACATTTTATTCTTCTTTCATCTTGTCCTCCAGGAGATGGCATTCTTCAGTGACAAAACCATCCTAATTTCACGTACAGTTCACAAACCCACCTACGGTCTGCAGTCAAATGCTCTACCACTGAGCTACACCCCCTCTCCCACCTACGGTCTGAATGCGAAGACCATACTGATCCACTGCAATGGCTACCTGTAACAGCAGGATCTTCCTTTTGTAATATCTACCAGCCAAAGATCCAATTGTTCCTAATGTGGTGGCCATATTTAGACTATACACTATGTATTTATAAAAGTAACACCTGACATCGATATGTTCCATAGTAGTTTTGGAGAGTTTTTGTGTATTGCTTTGGATTTAGCTGATAGAATATGCCTTTGAAGGGGCGCCTGGGTGGCTCAGTGGATTAAGCCGCTGCCTTTGGCTCAGGTCATGATCTCAGGGTCCTGGGATAGAGTCCCGCATCGGGCTCCCTGCTCAGCAGGGGGCCTGCTTCCCTCTCTCTCTCTCTCTCTCTCTGCCTGCCTCTCTCTCCGTCTACTTGTGATCTCTCTCTGTCAAATAAATAAATAAAATCTTTAAAAAAAAAAAAAAAGAATATGGCTTTGAAGCTACCCAAACTGGTATCATTATATTCAACTTAGAGATGAGAAAATAGGGCTCAGAGAGGTCAAGTGATATTCCTAAAAAATTTTCTTTCTCTCTGTCAAGCTCTAGGCTGTCTCCAAATTACATCAGGAGGTGCTAGAATCTTCTAACTGAAGATAATTTGACTTACTTTTAACAAATTCATTTTTAAGTAGCCATTCAAAGGAACTGCAGATAGCTGGCTGATTCTTAGGAAGTTTCCACTCACACATTCATTAGTACTGATGTGAGCTTGTGATGAACTTGATTGGCATGAGTCTAGGTAATAAAGCGAACACAGTCAAGGGCGCACTGAACCCAAGGTACAGAGACGGACTGAAGACTCAGTTCTATACTTTCCAGCGTTGAAAGCTTAGTCACACTACTTTATTCTCTAAGACTTACTTTCTCACCTAAAAATATAGGAGATTCTTTTTGTGAGGATGAAATAAGACACAAATGAAGAAATAACAGACAGAGAGCTCACACCTGATGGGCCTCACTGATTCTGTGGAGGAAAGCAGTAGCACTGCAACTACACAAAACTACAATCAGGCTCTGGTCAGGGAAACCTATCCCCAAGCATCTCCACCACAAGTATGTGGAACCACTTAGTCTGTTCTGACCAAAAGAATTTCATTCCTGGGTGCCTGGGTGGCTCGGCTGGGTAAGGGGCCGACTCTTGGTTTTTGCTCAGGTCGTCATCTCATGCGTTGTGGGATCAATCCCTGAGTCAGGCTCTGCGCTCAGTGGGAGTCTGCTCGAAGATTCTCTCCCTCTTCTCCCTCACCCCCGCTCCTACTCTCTGTCTCTGTAAAATAAATGAAGGGCCCCTGGGTGGCTCTGATGAAGTCTCTGCCTTTGGCTCAGGTCATGATCCCAGGGTTCTGGGGCTGAGGCCAGTGTTGGGCTCCCTGCTCAGCAGGGAGTCTGCTTCTCTTCCTCCCTCTGCTTCTACCCCATGCTCCTGCTCTCTATTTCTCTCAAGTAAGTAAATAAATAAAATCTTCCTTATAAAGAAAATAAATGACTAAATCTTAAAAAAAAAAAAAAAAAAAAAGAATTTCCTTCATCCTAGTGAATAGGTATTTTTAAGAGCTGATTATTTGGCAGGTTATGAGTACCAGACCTGGGATATAATGGTGAACAGGACAAACGCAGTGCCTACCTCGTGAAAATGAGTCTCAGGGTGGACAATATCCACCCAAACATGACACCGTGATTTAGTGACAGGAGGAGGTCACATTCTTCTCTACCCGAGAATCTCCACAGTGTTGTGTGCTATGACAAGTCAGCTTCTGGGCGGCAGTTGATGCAGACCCCTCCCTAACTGTTCTTCACAAACTATTGTCACAAGGATCTGTGGCCAAATGTCCCAGAACTATACATGTTGTAGCATCCAGGGGACATTCCAGGAACTGTCTCTCCAGATGCTTCTGGAGATTTCAAAACAAGGTGTACTATGCTCTCCTGGGTTTTGTTATACTCTCATTTCAACAAAATCATGCTCAGCATCTTATTTCAAATTTATCAGTCTGTGATGACAATTTGGTTCTATCCACGGTATGTTTTATGGTTTTGGGGACTGTGTGGTGTGTGTATGTGAGAGACAGCGAGCGAGCTATGAAGCTTTAGTTATTTATCACTCTTTTCAGGGGAACCTAAAATACTCCCCCCTGAGATTGTCTCCCCAGAAACAACTGTTACACATGTTAATGTTGCACATAATTTCAAAATGGGTGGGGGAACAGAGATCCCTCAAAGTGCATATATTGCTCCCATTTTTGAAAGAGCCAAGGGATTATCTGCTGGCCACACAGAAAGAGAGAAAAGGGAGTGAAGATGAAAAGAAGCAGAAGTTTGGGAACTTTCTCTTTAAGGGCTTTTTCCTCTTCGTCTGCAGATGATGGTCCCTTACTTTCATACGTAACAGGACAGAAATACTATAGTCAACAGTTCTCTAGCATCAAACCGTGTTCCAACTGTAAGACAACCTGACTTCTCCAGGCTTTCTTTTCTTTTGGGATATTGAAGACACACTTCCAGGTGTCTCATGTTCAGAAAAAGAATGAGGTGTATCGTTTTCAGATCTTATGCCTAACTCTGTCTGTGTGTGTAGATGTGTGTGTGTGTGTGTGTGTGAGAGAGAGAGAGAGCGAGCGAGCGCGCGCACGCCAGCCAATGGCCAAGGAAGAAATGAAAGTTTTGCTCTGATGCATCCTCTGTAAGTTTCTTACTAAGGGGCTGGATATTTTTTCATCCCCACTTCCGGCCACTGCTGCCTACGTCCAGAGGCAGTAAGAAATCAGGCTTTTAAAACCTGTGATTTCCTGGTTCCTCTGCTGTTTCAGAAATTACAAGAACAGGTGAACATGTCTATTTCCCATAATTAGCACTTCCCTTTTGCTTTTCTTTTTTGTACTGTTCAAGTCATCATGTCTTCCTTTGTGTCTAACATAGGATCTTTGCTCTGCCTGTTTTCCCCAAGTACCGTAACTGCTTGTTCATCTGTCCGCCCTCCTTGAGGATAGGGGCAAAACCTGCGGCTGGAGCTACCACGGTGCCCCCCACAGCACCCAGCACCCCCCCAAAACAAAAAAAAGATGCATTTTATAAATGCTTGTTCAGAGAAAAAACAAATGACTGAATTAGCTTCTGCAAGGTTTCTGCTTGGCACCTACGTATCTTTGGTACCTAGCCCAAGATAAGCTTGCTTGCTTGTCCTTCCGTGTTTGTGGAATAAACAACCAACTTTACCCCACAATAAACACCCGGAGAATCTGCCTCAGACCCTTCCCACGTGCGCTGGCAGGTCTGGACCCACGGCTGCCCCTTCGTAAGGACTTCTTGACCGATTGTAATTTTAACACTCCTCCTGAGCCATTGATTTCCTTGTTTTAACACTCTCTGAGGGGGCTTCCCATGCCAACATTCCATTTCATTATTTTCCATAATTGATTATGTAGTATTTCATGTTATCTGGAAATTGGTGAGTATGCAGCTTCACGATGCTTCGGGTGACAGAGTTTGTATGCAGCTCTGTGAATAAAAGCACGGGGTAAATTTGATGACCAACATGATTCTTATCTCTAGATAAGAAAACCTGCCAATTTTGAAGGTATTTTTCCTTTGGAAAACAGTTATAGGTGAATTGGGGGGTGGGGAAGAGGGGAAAAATAATCCACTGCTTCTGAGTCAATTCTCCAGGTACCAATACTGTCAATAAACAACTTAGGGTGGCATCTGGGGAGCCCAGAAGGGGGACTGAATGAGTGTAATAACTCCCATTATATATCAAAACCTCTGGCTAGTTAGCCTACCACCTCATATAATCCTGTTATCAGCTGCAATAAAAGGAAGGACTTATCTCAGAAACCGAGTTACTCATCACAGAAACTATTTACACGGACTTACCGATGAGTGTGTAAAGGAGTACAAGACACACATTGTTCATGAACCACACTTCCCACAACCCAGAATGTTCATCATTAGAGACACATGCTTTCTCACAAGAACAGTGAATTCGGGCACATGATGAGAGAAAGAAAAATGGGTAGAACCTCCTCAAGCCTGCCCTTAGCTGATCGGAGCCTTTTTGGTGTCCCCTCCCCTTTACCTTTTAAGAGTCTGGCAACCACGCCGTGATTTCACTTTCCCTCTGGCAGGCGGATGTAACAGTTGACATCACAGATCATTGTGGTTACACTTTAAGAAAGATATTTTAAGGAACGCATTCTGCTGACATGGACTGGTAACTTACAAGTGGACAGGAGCCCATTTCTTCCTTCTGATCCTTCAGTCTGGGTGTTACACAGTCCCTCCCTTGGAGGAACTCACAGTCCAGGGAGAGGAGACAGAAGTCTGCCTCTGTAATTCCCCGTGCAGCAGAAGCTGGAGACCACTCTACCCGGCTTCACCTCCCGGGGGGTCATGGAAGCGTCTGAGAAGACGGTACTTAAATGCAGAACTCAACCTTGTAGGATCACTCACGGAACTCAGTAGCTCGTATGAGAACTCTTGGAACCAAGTATTTAAAACTGATGTGAGGATTCTTCACAATCATGACAAATAAAGTCCCACCTTTTCTTTTTTTTCCCCCCACTTTCTAGCAAAAAGAAAAAAAAAAAAACAACCCATGAAATGGACGTCCATTTTTTTGAGGCTTCCTTTGGGGACCAAGGTGGCATTTATAAAGAGGTCTTCAGAAGCAGGGAGAGAAAAATCAAAATCAAGACAAATCAAAATCAACTTTACACATCTGAGTGAGAATCTGCTCTGGGCAAGGCGGACACACGACGGCTCTAATCCTGTACTGTTTTTGTAAAGAACGCTGCTGATACCTGCGGCCGCTGTCATAAAGTGCTACAAAGTCCAAGAAAAAAATGATTTCACATTAACAACGATTAAACAAGCACTAAAAACAATACTGTACGAGAGAAATAACAGCCACTAAAACTCCCCTGTCAATTGTGGCAATGGCCCAGAGATTTATGACCAGGGGTTCTTCCCTGGTCGGAGGTACTGAAGGCCAGGGAACTGAACTCGTCTGGCCCTGCTCTACGTTTCTCTAGACGGGCAACAAAGGATTGTTTTCTCCCCCTGCAACCTACAGGTGACGGACTCTGGAGGCAGAGGGCATTCACCGTAGGCTATCTGCCCCTTGTTTCCAAATGTATATTTATGTATGACTATGTATATGGTGTCTGCTGATCCTTCAGCCTGGGGAGGCCTGGGGTGGCCACAGAAAGAGGAATTAGATTGAGGTCAATCAATGGCTGCCATACAGCTGATATCCTTAATCTCCAGGAACCGGGGTCACCTCCGTCCTGCCCCACTTCCACATCACTGGTGGTGAGCAAAAGAGTGGACTGTGGTTGTGAACTGAGTAAGATCGCTGTCAGCACAGGGAGAGGACAGAAAATACAGAAAATTCAACACTGAATCCAGAGTCACTCAGCAGGGCAGCCAGAGGCCCCAAACCAAGGAACCTCAAAGGCAACCACTGTGTAACCCAGGATCCAGCACCAGCCACTCACAGTCATGATGAGTCGCCAGGAACAGGCTCAGCAAATCTGCTAGTTAAGAAGTCGGAGAAGGGTGTGGTTTGGATTGGAGGTCTTCTACCAAAAATGTTTTAATTTCTTGGGACACCTGGGCGGCTCCATTGGTTAAGCATCTGCATTTGCCTCAGGTCATGATCCCACGTCCCGGGATCGAGTCCCATGCTGGACTCTCTGCTCAGCAAGGAGTCTGCTTCTTCCTTTCACTCATTCCCTCACACTCTCTTGGTCTCAAATAAATAAAATCTTTAAAAGGGGGGGGAAGGGATAGATTGAAAGAGAGCATGAGCCACGAGAAGGCAGAAGAGGAGGGACCAGCAGACTCCCTACTGAGCAGGGAGCAACCTGGATACGGGGCTCCATCCCAGGATTCTGGGAGCATGACCTGAGCTGAAGGCAGATACTTAACTGAGCCACCCTTGGAGCCCACATGTAGTAACATTTTATACAAAGGTGTGCTAGTATCAATGTGAGTCTTTTTCATTTATATAAATGTGAGGTGATTACATATGTGGGAGACATCATTGAGGTTTGGAGGGAATACTGCACTCTGTAGGTACATGTTAAATGTCACTTGGATTATGTATCAAAGACAACGCATTGGAATTTGGCCCATTTCTTCTGCATGAAGTAGTAGCTACAGTCCCAGAATTTGTCAAACCAAAGGACAAAGTTTCCCAGCTTTTCTCGCTCCTGCTTTTTAAATGTTATTTATTTCTTTGAGAGTCAGGGAGAGTGCGAGCATGAGCAGGGGAAAGGGCAAAGGGGGAGGGGGAGGGAGGGAATTCCAAGCAGACTCCCCACTGACCATGGAACCCCACTTGGGACTCAATTCCATGACCCAAAGATCAGGACCTGAGCTGAAAACAAGAGTCAAAGGTTCAACCAACTGAGCCACCCAGGGGCCCCTTTTACCCCTCCTCTTATCCACACTTCAAAAAGCTTCTTGTTGAAATATCAATCCCTTCTAAGCTGGTAAGTTCATCATACTGGGGGGTCGAACAGGAATGTGCACACAGCAATGTGAGTAGTCTTCCCTGTTTAAGATTTCATATGCGTCCACGTAGAATTGATGTGGTCTGATGAAGGTGGACACAAAATGGTAATTATTTTTCCCTTTGGTTTATAGAATATAATCACACTCCATTGCTTTGAAGTCAAAGCATGTACATATCTAAAGAGAGATGGGGGAAAGGGAGTTTCCGCCACAAGAGTTGCTTGGACATGACAAGTCAGCAAGATGGGCTGATGCTTCCACGCGGCCGTGGACTTTTGCGAAGTGAAGGAGACAGAACTAGAATAGCTATGAACGTCATGGCCAACCCAGCCCCAGGTTGTGTGTGACCAGTATTACAAAGGATGGTCTGGATGAGGGCAGGGTTAAGAGAGGAGTCACTTTTCTTGTCGGATTATGGACCTGTCCCCCTCAACAATAAATCAAACAACATATGGTCGGGTGTTACTGAGACCTGACTGAACATAAGCCCTTATCCTCGAGAAACTTACAGATGAACTGAGCAAATAAGATGTATCCATGCCAAGTACTGAGTGTATAAGGTAGCATATAAAGTGTTAAACTCTGTGGAACCAGTAATTTGAAAATGAGTATCTATATATAGAAATACTTATCTAGAAGCACCTGGGTGGCTCAGTGAGTTAAAGCCTCTGCCTTCAGTTCAGGTCACGATCCCAGGGTCCTGGGATAGAGCCCCACATCCGGCTCTCTGCCCAGTAGGGAGCCTGCTTCCGCCTCTCTCTCTGCCTGTCTCTCTGCCTACTTGAGGTCTCTGTCAAATAAATAAATAAAATCTTAAAAAAAGAAAGAAAGAAATACTTATCTCTCTATATATTTATATATGTAAGTACTGTGTGTATATCTTAGATATAGAGCTAAGTTATACATTATATTTAATAAATATATTTATAATTTACTATAAATATAGTAACTCATAATATATTTAATAAACATGATATATTTATTGTAACTGAGTTATTTTATAGGCATAAGTATAAAATGTCGTATCCTTAAAATATTTGAAGCAGTTTATATGCACACACATACATGTGTACATATGAGATACAAGGGAAAAAAAGGTAGAATACCAAGCTGAAGCCAAGACTAGGCTCAGTCCCTAAAATCAGTTTCATAAGGATTGGTTCAGTTACCAGAAATGGGCCACACTCTGGTTCCTTGAGGCGGAGCACCATTATTAACATGATTGCTAGTATGCATGCGATAAAATCAGTTACTTGCAAAATACCCTCTCTTTGTACTGGACTCCTGAGAGAAATTTCTCTGTGAGTTTTCCAAGGAGAATTCTAGAAGATGCAGTAAGTGAGGCTCCGGCCATATCCTCCAGTACACACAATATTTACCTCCACAGAGGGTGTTCCTTTTAAAACCCCATTTGAAGTTCCTTTTAAATGGCAATGTTAGGAGGCCACAAGATAATGTGGTCCTGGAGCTCAAATTTCTGATGATCTGTTTTCCAAAGATAAACTGCAATAATCCAGAAAGGGAGAAAATGTACATATTTTAGGTCCTTTCACTAACAGCAGAGTTCAGGACCATTAGACACTGTAAAGGAAATGTATGGGGCTGTACAGCTCAGAAACGTGGGTTCCTATCTTGGCGCTCCAGCCATGTAACTTTGGGCAAAGAATTCAAACTCCTTAAACCTCAGCTGCTCTCACAGCTGTTCTTCTTGTTAAATGATACAAATATAAGTGTGCCCACCTCAGGGGCACCTAGATGGTTCAGTGGGTTGAGCCTCCGCCTTTGGTTCAGGTCCTGATCTCAGGGTCCTGGGATTGAGTCCCGCATGGGGCTCTCTGCTCAGCAGGGAGCCTGATTCCCCCTCTCTGCCTACTTGTGACCTCTCCTTCTGTCAAATAAATAAATAAAATATTAAAAAAAAAAAAAAGGTGTGCCCAGCTCAGTGACTGGCACATAGCAGACATCCAGATAAGGGTAGTTAAGCCTGATTCTTAATACAAAAAAGTAGGAGGCTTGGGTGGCTCAATTGGTTGGGCAACTGCCCTCGGCTCAGGTCCTAATCCTGGAGTCCCACAGGCTCCCTGCTCAGCAGGGGATCTGTTTCTCCCTCTGACCACCCTGCTCATGCTCTCTCTCTCTCTCTCAAATAAATAAAATAAATAAATAAATAAATAAATCTAATAAATAAATAAAATCTTTAAGAAAACACAAAAAAGGCAAAATACAGGAGACGCAAACTGAAGTACAAAGGAACAAATTTCAGGTGATGGAAAAGGCTGATGAAGGAGCAAAGAAAAAGATTTTAAAGCAGATTAATGTGAAATGTTTTCCAGTGCTTTCTCTTGCTGGGTATTGTTTCATTTATGCCCATTACCTGTTTCCTGTTCTCTAGCTCAGAAATCTCCTCTGTATAATTAAGGCAATGTTCCTCCCATGTCCGACCCGGCAGATGTATTTCAAGCAATGAAGACAAAGCCCTTGAAGGATGAATATATTTTCTGTTAGTCTGGCTGGAATGTCCAGAAAGCACTTGTGAATATGATTAGCATTTTCAGAATATTCGCTCTCTTCATTTTCCAGACATTGCCTTAAAGGCAACAATACCAGCAGCCACAGGACTCCAGGGGGGCAGTGGGCCCGTTACTTGGACATCAGTGACTAAAACAAAAATTAAGGATCATTTTGGTTGCCTTGCAACTTGGGAACTGGGCACAGAGTGGAAGTCCTTGGAATACCAGCATGGAGAAGAAAGGGAGATGAGGATATTCTAATGAACATGCTCCATGACCCTTAAGGTCTTAATGTGACTTCTTCTGCTTGTAGACTGCATTTTGAAGCCAGAAAAGGAGTTGTCAGAGGCTAAAATGTCCTTGGGTCCTTTTTGGCTGGCTGTTTCCATCAGGCAGTTGGCCAAAGAAAGGAGGAAAGAACCCAAGTGGCCTAAATCTCACTCACCAAAAATACAACTGAAATTAGGGCAGAGGCCAAGGAGAGGTCCCTAAGGTCCATCCAGTGATGGGAATTCACTGGGCACAAAGGCTCCTGGGAGAATTCCTCTGCCCAGCTCCCCAGAGACGTATGGACAAGGGACTCTCTACCTACAATTCACATTCTCCCTTCAGGTCACAGAGCTAAGTGTGAGGCCAATCCATGCCTTCAGAGATACCCAGAAATGGATTCACAGGAAATGGTAACAATTGAGGAAAGAGCTCCCAGAGTCAAAGGGTCAGTCCCAAGGGTGGGATGGTTATTTCTAGGTAGCCCAAATAATTTCTGCTTTGTGAGAAATCCCTCAATAGGGTATACTGGGAAATATTCATTCCAGGGCTCCAAACTCGGCATGTTAACAACGCTCATAGTTCTTATCTAATGTCCTGTCTGGGGCACAGTGAACGGCATCCGCTGGCACTGTCAGACTTGAGGGTACCCCCATACTGGTACTTCCTGCATCACAACCTGGTCCTGGGAGGACAGTAGGTGTTTAGTTAATAGTTGCTTGATCAGGGCTGAAAGGACCTAGCAACCACTCGTAGTTCAACTACCTTGTTTTATAGAAGAGGAAACCCAGGCCGGGAGTGGGGGGACTGTGACTTATATAAGGGTTCCTTGGGTGCCAGAAATAGATTGGGAACTCAGGTATCCTGAATCCTAGCCCAGTGCACTATGACTATGTTTTCTTCTATGGGAATAAAAAACAACCTTATTTTTTTCCTCTGGATTCTTTTTTTAAATATAGCACTGTCTCAGTTTCTTTCTTGCAAGGAGAGAAATTAATGGTGATTTAGTTCCTTTATTTCAAAGGTAAAGAAGTTTGTGATTTGAAAAATAAAGGCTTCCAAAAACACAAAAGACACAGATAACAAATGACAGAACCTTGGAATTTTTTCAAACAAAATCTAGACAGACTTGGGGGCAAGACTATGAAGGTGACTTGGATGGGAGATGAACTAAGACCGGGCATTTACTTAATTCCAAAAAGGTCTGTTTTCTGCCCCAACTTAAAGAAGAACGAGGTTCCTCTGGGTAAACTAGAATCAAGATGGAGAAGGAACCAAGAGAAACAAGATTACATGCTCTTCATTATTTTTGAAAATCCACAAATTATTTTATGGTATGATAGATTAGATTTTTCTCTCGAAGTATTTAGGCAAATATTAACTTAATTTGATCCTGAGGCCTTTTCCTAGTGGCCCACAAATAACTTTATCAGGATGTGTCCATTTGGTCACAATAGAATGAGTGGCGATCTGCCAGCCATCTGTGGAAACTACCTTCCCCCAGCTGTGCCTGCTGGAACCACATTTGGGACCACCTCTCCTCAAAAACCTTTGGCCCTATACCTCTGCACAGTGGTACACCTGGCTTCTCAGTGCCGGTGTGCGTCACTGAAAAGGCTGGGTGGCCCCTTTTTGGCCTAGCTCCAGTCCCAGGAGACCCAAAGGTCATCACGTAGCTCCTGGTTGCCTGTGCCCTTTTCTACAACTGCCTGAAGCTTGGCAGCGTGGAGTACAGGACTTCTGAGTCTCCCCGAAGAGCACATACCTAAAAACAAGGAACATTACTATCATGAAAACACTACTCGCCAATACTGTACAGCACAAATTTTGACCAATTTTTTGGTTCTCCAGATCAGGCCATTTAAAAGGGGTAAACATCTGGGGCACCTGGATGTGGCTCAACTGGTTGAGTACCTGACTCTTGGTTTTAGCTCGGGTCATGGTCTCATGGATCGTGGGATCGATCCTCACATGAGGTTCAGGACACTCAATGGTCAGTCTGCTTGGGGAGTGTCTCTCTCTCTGCCCCTCCCCAAACTATCTCACACCTGTGTGGGTCCCCTCTGTCTCTCATATAAATGGATAAATCTTCAAAAAATAAACAAAAGGGGTAAATGTCCTACACAAGCTGCCAAGGAGATTATTCTGGAATCAAAATCATGTAACCTAGATTTTTAGCAGTAACATATCTAGCTCTACTGCACTGGTGTATGAAGTGGGTGTGCTTTTACTGCTACTTTCATATTCTTTCTATTCCAGATTCACAGAGAAAAACAGGTGAACTATGATGCTGCACTGCCCTCTTCCCACCCACCCAACAGACACCTCCCCCCCGAAACATCCCTAAGACAGATGCACTGCCCTTTTACATCTGTCCCCACGAGGCCAGGACTCTCTAGATCAGTCCCAAGCCAATCTCTTTATGTCTTCAATATTTCTAGGTAGTGTTTCCTTTATTTACTCTTAGTAAACTCTGTAATTCTGGGATTTCTATCTGAATATAATGATGAAAGTTAGCTAACTGAGGTCTGAGAGACATTTATACCTAGCACAGCTATCCTGACCAATGGATTGGTAAGTTCCTGCCAAGAGGACTGAGCTGTGAAATCAGGGGACCAAATTCCATGGTGCTCATTATTCTCATTGTAAAATGGGAGGAAAACCTTTTGGACTAAAGAACTGCTTCTCTAATGGAGGTTCCAAAGTGAAGGTGGAGATGCAAGCATCCTCAAAAGAGAGAGAATGAGAGAACCCTATTCATCTCCATTGTCTCTGGGATTCACACAGTAGAAGTTGAACTGCAATGCAAGCAAAATTAATTTACTAAATTGAGTACCAAGTACGGATCACACAGCAAGGGGACATCATATTTATTGATATCTATAGCAAGAAATGATTTACATTTTCCACATACAACACTGTTCTCTGAGAGAGTATTCTTTGGAGAAAGAAGAACTGTATCTTCTCATACAGAGCATTCTTGCCCGGTCAAGGACATGCTGTGTCTACAAAGTGAGCCTGTTGACTATTCTGTTGTAGGAAGCTGGTTGATTCGTATCAAACAAGTATCTCAGGAACTCATGAAGTCAATTTTTTAACTGAACAGGCCAACAGTTTCCAGATTGTATAGACAGACACAGGCCTAGACATGGGTTATTACAACACATCAAGCACCCAACAGTTCTGTCTTCACACAGCTGGTCATACAATTAGTGCTGTATCACATTTAGTATTAAGACAGCCCTATTATGGTGTGGGTAGAGCCATGATAATGGGAATAATAAAAATGTAGCAAGAGGAGCATAAGTTTTCTCAATTAGTTTGTCACGTGTCCTTTTCTTGATGTTGGCCATTACACACAAGTGAGAAAGCAAAGGGTTTCCAGGTCCAACGTGCACTATTTTCCTATAATTTCTTTACGACCAATTAGGACCTTTCCCTGCCAAAAAATGTTTTTAAAATCTTTCTTGACTATAATTCAGAACCTAGGGGCACCTGGGTGGCTCAGTCATTAAGCATCTGCCTTGAGCTCAGGTCATGATTCCAGGGTCCAGGAATTGAGTCCTTCATTTGGCTCCGTGCTCAGCAGGGAGTCTACTTCTCCCCCCGCCCCCTGCTTGTGTTCCCTCTCTCACTGTGTCTCTGTCAAATAATAAATAAAATCTTAAAATAAATAAATAAATAAGTCTTTAGATAAATAAATAAATAAATAAAATCTTAAAAAAGAACTTGGAAGATACGAAATGATCAATGTAACTCCTTCATAGGATATTCCTAAACTATCCCACCCATGGGGATCTAGCCAGGTACTCAAGGTTAGCTGAATATTTGCAGTACTAAGTTCCCTAAGGCCCCATTCACCTTTGTCTATACGGCCTGCTCATTTCTCACTCGCAGCCTGAACATGACATGTCCAGAGGCCCATCGATGTCCCATTGCTATCTCACTGCTCAAAAGGGGGGTAAAACTGCAGCCTCTCCCTTGCTGGGACCACCTGTCTTCAGAAAGGTGGGGGGACACAGAGGTAGAGCCTAAGATGGGTCATCTTATCAAGATCTAAAGAAGCTATTTTTCATGTGAAAAATGGTTGTATTTTCACATTCAAAGTGGTACTTCATTGGTATAAATTTTGGAGATACCCATCCACAGAAGGCAACCTAATTCCATTTCACCAAAGTCTGGCCTAAGTGTTCTTGCCTCAGACTTAAGCTTCACTCTTTCAAGGCAAAACATGGTTTGAAAATAAGGAAAATAGGGGCGCCTGGGTGGCTCAGTGGGCTGGGGCCTCTGCCTTCAGCTCAGGTCATGATCCCAGGGTCCTGGGACCGAGCCCCGCATCGGGCTCTCTGCTCAACGGGGAGCCTGCTTCCTCCTCCTCTCTCTCTCTGCCTGCCTCTCGGCCTACTTGTGATCTCTGTCTCTGTCAAATAAATAAATAAAATCTTAAAAAAAAAAAAAGAAGAAGAAGAAGAAGAAGAAGAAAAATGAAGTCTAGTGGAAGTCCACAGAGTGCAAAGCCAACTCTCATTGCTGCACAGGAGCCCTGTGCTGGGGGCTGGAAGGGATTCAAGGATGAAAGGGAAACACTTCTCAAGGAGCTTATAAACAAGTGTAATGAATACCATGAGGCTGGGAGCCACGGGGGCCGTGGTTTTCCCCATGCCCACAGTTTCTCTTGGAAACCATGGCTGGGCACTGGAGGACTCTGAGCGTGCCTCTGTCCAGTCTCTATCTGGAGTCTGTAGATTTTTTTTTAAATCTACACATTTAAAAAAATTTTTTTAAATGTGAATGTTGCCTGTTGGCCTACTTGTACCTCACTTCTAGAATTCACATGGCCCATTACATGAAGGAGGAAGCTCTCCAAGGTCACATAAACGTTTGACGAGCTGGATTCACCGAATCACTACTTCCTCGGGGTTTCTGCAATGAAGGAATCCCATATATAAAGCAATGGCAGTGAGTCTGACAAGGGACACTGGGTGATTTTCAGATCCTAAGACCACACTGAGTAGGTGCTTTTTTTTTTAAGATTTTATTTATTTAATGGACAGAGAGAGAGATCACAAGTAGGCAGAGAGGCAGGCAGAGGGGGGGCGGGAAGCAGGCTCCCTGCTGAGCAGAAAGCCTGATTCGGGGCTTAATCCCAGGACCCTGAGATCATGACCTGAGCCGAAGGCAGAGGCTTAACCCGCTGAGCCACCCAGGTACCCCGAGTAGGTGCCTTTTAATTCAGTAATGAACTTGGTAACATCACTGTTACACGTTAAAGCAAGCCCTCTGCCTACGTTCACAAACACTGAATTCCTACACCAATCCCACATGATTTATAAAAAGTACAGAAGGAAAACACCACTTCTCATAGCTGAAAAGCAAAGTTTCTTTTAAACCCTTTGCTCAGAGTAACGACACACGCGTAGAAGATCCTAACCCGAGAAACCAACAGGACTGCCTAAATGAGGGTGTTCGAGCCTCCACCTTTTGCCATCCCTGCTAGAAACCTCCAGCTCAGAAAGCTATCCATCTCCATCTACACATGAGCTCATCAGTTCAAGGAGGAAGCGCCAATGAGCTCGCAGATCAACACGGTGAAGTATGGAGATTGATCTCCTCCCAGAGTGAGTGCATTAACGAGCTCCTCTGTGTGACCTTTGCCCAGTGGTACAAATTAGACTCCACCACAAACCACATTCTTGAATGGGGCCCTTCAGTCTTGGCTTGCTTTTAATAAAGCACACTGCAGGCAGACCTCAAAGAACACTATCGAAAATTACAGTGCATTTGTCTATGGAGTAGGAGGTCTTGCAGAATTAGTGTATTATATTCGAAATTATGGAGGGAGACAGCATAAATGCATGCTTTTAAAAACAAAGCGTATACTTTTAAAAAGCATGTTCCCTCCCTTCCTTTTTTTTTTTTTTTTTAAACGAACAGCATTGGGTATCTGTCCAAGCAGGACTCCTGCTAATGTAACGGCTTCACTTCATCCTCTCTTAAGAATTTGGGGAGATACAACTGTGCTCAAGATCTATGCTTCTCGAACCTGAAGACACCTACAGTTCACCTGGGAACCTTGTTAAAATGAAGGTTCTGATTCAGCAGGTCTGGGACTGGGATACTACGTGTCTAACAAGCTGAACAGTGAGGCTCATTGAATATACCACCCTTTGAATAAAAAGCGTGAGAAAATTCCAGTAAATTGATATCTCCCCCCTTCCCTGCTACATGTGTATGTGTGCACACATATTACTCACTCACGCACCAATGTTTTAGGCATAGGAGTCTGGTATGAAAATAATCTCTCTAAAGGCAAAGAGTAAGAGCTTTGGAATCAGATTTGAGGCAAACCCAGACCCCACCCATGGCCAACAGATGGAATTAACTTTGAGCAAATGACTTAAATGCTTGAGCCTTACTTTATTCCAGCTTCAATCAAATTCTAATTAATACTCGGGCCCCTGGGTGACTCAAGTCCATTAAGCACCCGACTCTTGATTTTAGCTCAGGTCTTGATCTCTGGGTCATGGGATGGAGCCCCATGGCGGGCTCTGTGCTGGGCTCTGCTCTCAGCGGGGAGTCTGCTTGAGATTCTCTCTCTTGCCCACTGCCCACCCCCATCCCCAGCTGTCTCTCTCTCTCTAAAATAAATAAGTCTTTCTTTTTTTTAATTTTAATTACCACTGACACCTCCTCTTCTCACACCTTGTTATAAGGGTTAATTGAGCTAAGGCACACAAAGAACTTAAAACAAGACTTGAGTTTAGTAAGTAATAGCTGTTATTAGAGTACATCACTGTTCTTCCATAAAAAGTCAGATTAAGTGTTATGAAACAAGTAACAGTTCAACAACAAGGAGTGCCTGGGTGGCTTAGTCTGTTAAGCATCTGCCTTTGGCTCAGGTCATGGGTTCGAGCCCTACATCAGGCTCTCTGCTCAGCGGGGAGTCTGTTTAATCGCTCTCCCTCTGTCCCTCTTCCCCCTGCACCACCCCCAGCTCACGCGTGTGTGCACTCTCTCTCTCAGATGAAGAGAAATCTTGGGGAGGGGGGGTGGGTTGGGAAGAGTTCAATGCCAAATGATAATCAAAGCAACAGCTTTACGTTTTTGTTTGGACATGGCCTCCTTGCCCATTGTCTTACCTATCTTGGGGACTGACCAGACTGAAACTAGCTGCTGGAGGCCCATAGATCTTGACCTCCGAAAGATGAGCGCAATGATACGGCTGCCCTTTCATGGCTTTCATGGTCAAGGTCCAGTATGGCACCAGTGTGAGTGTGAATGTATGTCGGTGAAGGGAGCAATCGTCACACATGGGGAAATGTGTGCTTGTTTGTCAGTGACCTACGTACACACCCATCTGTGCTACCCCCAGCGCCGCGGACTCCTCAGCCCTGCCCAGGGAAGTGACTTCACAAACACTGGTAGTCAGAGAAGGGTTTCTGTCCCGCGCATCTGTCTCAACACTCCATTACTTGCTGACTTGAAAATTCCACTTTGGGAACTGCATTTGGGTGGCATCCAAGCTTTAATCCTTATGAAAGACTAAATACCCACGAAGGTATCAATTTTTAAATCAGTCGTTTTACAAGTGTGGCCAGAGGCTCCAAGAGGCTAAAAATATCATCCCAATTATACTAAGCTGCTATTTGCCCTTTTGACCCTCTACCTCTCAAAACCATACAGAAACTACAGGATGTAATGACATCATCCCTGTGGCATTAAATGAACCGCGTGTTTGTGAACTCTTGTGTTCTACCCACTTCTCCTTTTTAACTCCTATTACATGACGATGCACATAAACCAAAGGTCTTCAGAATCCGCAATCATTTTCAACTGGGCAAAGAGTCCTGAGATCAAAGTTTGAGAACCACTGCTTTAAAATCAATTATCAATTATTTCATATTGACATAAATGAATTTTTTACAAGTTAACAATTTTATGGAGTGACTACGGAGTTCAAGACTCTGTGCTAGGGTTTACGGAAGAACATAGTGGTAAGTAAGCGGGGGATGAATTGGGGAAACAGGCATATAAACAAGCAACATGGGGGAAATGGGGTAAAAACATCAGTATATGTCCCAGGTTTTTTCAGACAGTCCTAATTTCAAGTCATTCCATGACTACTTTTAGACTTCCAAATCAATAGACTTTGAGTTAGGTGGTGGACTGGATCTCTCATGAAAAATATACACACACATATATATTTATGTTAAAATGGAATAATGAAGAAAATACTATAGTAATATAGGAAAGAGAGTGATTAATTCCTGCTCAAGCAAGGAGGAAGGTTCTTGGAATTGGTATTTGAGCTCAGTCATGTATGATAAATGTTGGGAGGGATATCTAAGCAAAGATAACAAGGTGAGCCAAAGCGCAGAGGTATAAAGACCGAAGAAGTAAGGGCAAAGATGAGCAGTTTGCTGTCAAGGAGCAGGAGATGAAAAGGTAATGGTGATGGGTTACCGTCTGAAGAGTTTTAACTTCTTCTGCAGATGCAGTGAAAAGCTGAGTGCCTCAAACAAACCAGAAAGCCTAGGATAACAGCAGGAAGGAGTGTGTTCTAGGAGGATACAGGAAAGGAAAGGAGGCCTCTTGGAGGTACTGTTGGTAATGCGGGTGATGGACATTCATGTGTTCGGCAAGCAATTTAGAATGCTACCGTGGAGTCTAGAGAAGGCAGGGCATTAACGGTGTATGTGGATGAAATCACAAAGAAGAATGGGTAGCCTGAGAACAGAAGGAAACCAACAGCACCTGAAGTAGAGAAAAGCACCATTTAAAAGTTGGGTAGAGGGTGCCTAAATGGCTAAATATCATCCCAATTATACTAAGCTGCTATTTGCCCTTTTGACCCGGTTGAGCGTCCTACTCTTGATTTTGGCTCAGGTAATGATCTCAGCGTGGAGAGATTGAGCCCCGTGTCAGGCTCCTTGCTGGGCACGGAGCCTGCTTAGGATTCTCCCACTCTCTCTCTCTAAAGAAAAAATTTAAAAATAGAAGTTGGGTGGCGGGAGAGGGGTCAAGGAGGGAGCCTCGCATGAAATAATCAGAAACACAGTAGTGACCAAAATTCTGTTTCAGAAGGAATGTCAGGGGTGCCCAATGGAGAGAGAAGGTATGGATGAGGTCACTGGTAATGTCTGAGAATTGAGAGAGCCGGTTCTCATGGAAAATGGGAGTGAGGGTTTCCTGCTGGTCCAGCTTGAGAGGCAGTGAACTCAGCACAAATCTGAGGCTTTCTTGCGAATAGGTCTTGAGAGGGGTGTGTGCCTGCATGTTGCTACGGGAGGGAGTGTGTGCTCCTGGAGGAGGGGTGTGTGTGTGTGTGTGTGTGTGTGTGCGCGTGTATGTGCGTGCACATAATATGATGGTGCAAGAGGGAGTGCGTGTTGATGGAGGGGAGGTGTGTGTGTGTGTTGCTGCAGGAGGGAGTGTTGATGGAGGAGGGATGCATGTGTTATATCTTGGTGCAAGACGGAATGTGTGTTGAGATGGGTGTGTATGGGTGTTCGTGTTCGTAGACAAAGGGTATGCATGTGGCAAAAACAGGGCAAACGGAGTCAGAGCTCAAAGGAAGAAATCACCTGACTAACCCTTCAGCTCCTTCAGAAACTCAACAAGTAAAATTGTTGAGTAAAATCGCAGCAATGGGAGTCCCCTTTTCTCTCTCTAACTCTGACCTGGGCTGAAATTGGCCTAAAATGTGTCTCTTTGTCCCGAATTTCAGCCCAGGTCAAAGTTACAGAGAGAAAAGGGGACTCACACTGTGGAGATTTTACTCTCCTTCTGGGACCTCTATTATTGCAGTCCTCATACTGTAATGTAATTATCTGAGTTTTTTTTTTTTAATTTATTTCTAAAGAAGTTTCTGGAAGTCATTCTCTCTCCATCCTCATAACTTCCCATTAATAAAATATGTAATTATTTGGTGTAAATAACCCTTGGTCAACAAACTAGTAGAAGAAAGACAAAGTCACTGAACAACAGTGAAGAATCTACTGGACTCCTAGTTCTTTCCTCTCCACCCTGACTCCACCAGCATGTCAGGACCCTTACTGCTGAGCAGACAGGCTGATCATCTCACAGACTAATCTCTTCCCTCCATCTTTCCGCGGTGATGAGGGACGAAGCAGGCCTTACATCAGACCCAAGAGAAATGGTAGCGTCATAAAGACTTAGGAAAACGGTCTCCTAGGGGCGCGGCGCCTGGCTGACTCAGTTGATGGAGCACAGGATTCTAGATCTGAGTTGTCAGTTCGAGCCCCATGTTGGGTGTGGAGATACTTAAAAATAAAATCTTAAAAAAAAAAAAAAACGAAAATGAAAACTCTCATAAAATCCTATTTAACTCTAAAGCTAATATCAAATACGCATGAATAAACCTATTTGTTAAACAATAAATCTGTTGGTCTTTAGCAGGTGTTTCTTTCAAGTAGAAATTCCAAAATATAATTCTTGCTTTGGTCATGTTGAAATCCAAGTTCAGGAACAGCACTGTAGCTCTTCCCCCCAAACAGCATATTCACACACATCTTCAAACACATGTACCCTCCTCTTTGAGGGTAGTGATCGTTATCTTCTTCGTATTTTTTACTTGAGAGACAGAGACAGAGAGAGTGAACACATGTGAGACATCAGGATGAGAAGGGGGCTAGAGGCAGAGGGAAAGAAAGAACCCCGAGCAGGTTCCATGCCCAGTGCGAAGCCCCACGTGGGACTCAATCTCACAACCCCAAAAGATCATGACCTGTGCCGAAATCAAGAGTCAGACACTCAAGTGACTGAACTACCTGATGCTCCAGGGAGAAACCACTTCTAATTCATCTCTGACTACATCCCAGGACCATGCGCTCTGCAACTATTACTTAATTTTAAAAATACCATATACGCTGCACATTATCCCTATTTTATAGATGAGGACACTAGAGTTAAGGCACTTTCCCGAGAGCACCTGGCCAGCAAGTAGCAAAGCTAGGATTTGAGGCCAAGTTTGCTTGACTCCAAATCCATCTCATGTCTGTATCAGAGTCCTCTGTTTTGTTTTGTTTTAAAGATTTATTTGAGAGAGAGACAGAGAGCATGAGTGGGAGAGGCAGAGGGCGAGGGAATCAACCTCAAGCAGACTCCGCGCTGAGGGCAGAGCCAGACACTGGGTTCGACCTCATGAGACCCTGAGATCAGGACCTGAGCGGACACCCAAGAGCCAGCCGCTGCACAGATCTGCGCCACCCAGGCACCCAGGAGTCTGTCTGGGGAAGAGGGAGGGAGCTACCCTTGCACCATGCCGCAAGTATTTGCCAAAGGAGTCTAATTTAGCACTGGAGATTTTCAAGCACCAATTAAGAAAAAAGGAAACTGGAATTCCCTGAACATATACTCCTAGAAACTTGATTTGCGTTCAATCTTACGATCTCCCATAAAACCTCCGAAAGAAGTAACATTATGTTTTACAGATGAGGAGACTGAGGCTTCCCGAAGCGAAGTAAATAACCTGCAACTGGGAAGGATGGGTGAGGGACCTGCTGGCCCTGGCCCTCCTTCTCCCACCCCCAGAAGGCAGGACTGCTCCTCCCAGATCAGCAGTAACTCAAAAGAGGCAGGAGCATGGGATGCCTCGGTGGCTCAGTCGGTTAAACATCTGCCTTCGGCTCAGGTCATGATCTCGGGGTCCTGCCATCAAACCCCACACCACAATCCTTGTTCAGCAGGGAGCCAGCTTCTCCCTCCGCCTCGGCTGTTCCCCCTGCTTGTACTCTCCCTCTCTCTCATAATAAATAAAATCATTTTTAAAAGACGCAGGGGGCACCTGGGTGGCTCAGTGGGTTAAGCCTCTGCCTTCGGCTCTGGTCATGATCCCAGGGTCCTGGGATCAAGCCCCACATCAGGCTCTCTGTTCAGCAGGGCGCCTGCTTCTCCCTCTCTCCCTCTCTCTCTCTGTCTGTTGCTCTGCCTACTTGAGGTCTCTGTCAAATGAATAAATAAAATATTAAAAAAAAAAAAAGAGGCAGGAGCAGTAACTCACACTGGAGCCTCCTCTGGGGCAGAACCTGGATACCTCTGTCTGCTCATCATCCTCAAGTGATCCAACCTGGTGTAAAACCACTCAACTACATGGCCCTGTGACAGAATTCTTAACACACCAGGATTTTAGCCATGTTAAACCACAGCATTATTTTGTGGGTAGAAAACTGGATCCCCTTTTGGTTAATTTGCTTTCCTATTACCTTTTGTATTTAGGGGTATAGGACACTATGATACTTATGCCAAAGATGTTTGTTATTATTATTGCAGGATCGACCAATGAATGAGAAGTTACCAGAAGAGGATTCATGCATTTTTTTCTTTTCTTTTTTTTAAAGATTTTATTTATTTATTTGACAGAGATCACAAGTAGGCAGAGAGGCAGGCAGAGAGAGAGGAGGAAGCAGGCTCCCCACTGAGCAGAGAGCCCGATGCGGGGCTCGATCCCAGAACCCTGGGATCATGACCTGAGCTGAAGGCAGAGGCTTAACCCACTGAGCCACCCAGGTGCCCCCATTTTTTTCTAATGAAACTGCACAATATAACTCATGATTCTCTAAGATTAATGGCAGATCTATGAAATCTACACAAATAAGAGCTTTGAGTAAATATTCCTAGAGATTCTATCAAGTTTTTTTTTCCCTCGGAGGGAGAGAGCGAGCCAGAACACAAGCAGAAGAAGCAGACGTCCCCTCCCCACCCCTGCTGAGCAAGGAGCCTGATGTGCAACTGGGTCCTAGACTCCAGGATCATGACCTGACTCGAAGGCAAGATGCTTGATGGACTGAGCCACCCAGGAGTCCCATCTACTGAGCTTTAAAAATCACTCTTTATCCCTATGATTCCCACCTCTTCTCCATGATTAATAGTTACCTAAAGTCACTAACTGTAAGTTTATGAAAAAATTATTATTCTCCTTAATCACTTCTGTTTTTTTTTCTTTGACTCAGAGCTTCAGAAAGGAACACTAACTATTAAAGTAACCCTTGACTATATCCAAGGGCTGTCCTTGAACTCATGACAGACACAGGGTCGGAGAACTGGTGACATTTCCTGGAGGCTCCAACACAGGAGGGACAGAAACATTCCATTCCCTGCACGTTTCATTCTTGATGAGGCTAGTTCGCTAAATTACAGACGCTTTGTGTATGTTAGTGTGATTATTCTAAAAACATTCAAATCACTAAAATATATCTAACAAAGAACACTCCTTGAAAGAAGGGTTTGTCTAGCCTCTTTGTGCGCAATCTCCAAGTCCTAAAATGTTAACTGGCCCATAACTACCACTTGATAAATTTTATTGGACGATGAAGTCACCTTAAAATTACCTGACCAGGGGCGCCTGGGTGGCTCAGTCTGTTAAGCTTCCTACTGTTGATTTTGGCTCAAGTCATGATCTGAGGGTTGTGAGATCAAGGCCCCTGTTGGGCTCTTTGCTGGGCAAGGCGTTTGCTTGAGATTCTCTCTCTGGCTCTTCTCATGCTCTATCTCAGAGAAAGAAATACATCTTAAAAAAAAAAAAAAAAAAAAAAAAAAAAGGGGCACCTGGGTGGCTCAGTGGGTTAAGCCTCTGCCTTCAGCTCAGGTCATGATCCCAGGGTCCTGGGATCCAGCCCCACATTGGGCTCTCTGCTCAGCAGGGAGCCTGCTTCTCCCTCTCTCTCTGCCTGCCTCTCTGTCTACTTGTGATCTCTGTCTGTCAAATAAATAAATAAAATATTTAAAAAATAAAAAAATAAAAATACCTGACCAAGCCTATGGTCATTAAATTGTACATTTATCACTTCAATTATATAAATTTAAGGAAATCTAGAGGTCATGCTGCTTCCATGGATATTCTAGTCTCATTATCCAGGGACAATCAGACTGTACGGGAATCCGCAGAATACATAAAAATCCTTATCTCCTCATCTGAATCCATTTAAAAACCAAGTATACTCACCTATTTAAAAATTACGTACAAGTGACAAGAAAACCTAAAAGAAATGTCATATGAGAATCACACTGAGAATTACCAGGCTAACAAATGAGAACTTTCGTTACTTAAGAAGAGACGGCTGATGGGACGTCTGGGTGGCTCAGTCAGTTAATAGTCCAACTCTTGATTCTGGCTCAGGTCATGATCTCAGGGTTCTGAGATCAAGCCCTTCTTGGGCTCTGTGCTGGGCATGGAGCCTGCTTGGGATTCTCTCTCTCCCTCTCTCCTCTCCCTTTCTTAAGGGGTGGGGGCGGGGGAGGAGAGCCGGAATGAATGCTTTAGGATGAACTGAATTGATTTGAATTTCAGAAATATAGTAAGTTGGGGCGCCTGGGTGGCTCAGTGGGTTAAAGCCTCTGCCTTCGGCTCAGGTCATGATCCCAGGGTCCTGGGATCGAGCCCCACACTGGGCTCTCTGCTCCGCAGGGAACCTGCTTCCTCCTCTCTCTCACTCTCTGCCTGCCTCTCTGCCTACTTGTGATCTCTGTCTGTCAAATAAATAAATAAAATCTTAAAAAAAAAAAAAAGAAATATAGTAAGTTGAACTATTATATACATTTCTTTTAAAATTCCTCTGACTCAGGGCACCTGGGTGGCTCAGTGGGTTAACCCTTTGCCTTCAGCTCAGGTCATGATCTCAGGGTTCTGGGCTCAAGCCCCATGTCGGGCTCCCTGCTCAGCAGGGAGTCTGCTTCCCCCTCTCTCTGCCTGCCTGTCTGCCTACTTGTGATCTCTCACTCTCTCTGCCAAATAAGTAAATAAAATCTTTACCAATAAATAAATAAATAAAATTCCTCTGACTCTGGCCTACCATATTTGTAGGTAAACCAGTAAAAATTAAATTGTTCATGTAATGACAGAATAAAATAACGTCACAACACAATGATATTCTGATATCTGTAACCTACTGTCTCATTTAAAGTTACCATTAGAAATCTGGGTTCTGAAAAACATCTTAACTGATAGAAAAACTGTGACTTTTCACCTTTAAATGAAAATAAGTTATTATTTTTAAAATGAGGATTTCAGAGTCCAAAACTTTCTAGACTGAAAAACTCAGAGACGTAGAGTCTGAGTTGAGTTTCTTAGGACTCAAGAAAAAAAAAATGCTTTTCAGGTAGCTTGAATATATTTTTAAATTAAAAACTGATTAATAAATGTAAGAGTTTTGGATTCACAGCAGGTGTTTCGAGAGCTTATGTTGAAAAGCTGACAACTAATTATAAAAGCCTTACTGGACTAATCAATTACTCAGATCAACATTAGGTGCCTATTATGTACATAAACATGGGAATTATACCTCCCTTAAGTAAATGCTAAAATCATGAGTCTAAAACATTCTAATATGAAATGTGAATGTATAGCAGTCTTAATATATAGTTCAAACTCCTTCGAAATAATGAACTGACTTTTCTGTGTACATTAGACACATAAAAGACAGCCTGATTTCCTAATTTTGCAATTTGTTTTCTATTTTTACAGTGACAAATGTGAGCCAAATCATTAACTAATAGAAGGTACCCTGGTACCTAGAAAACATCTTATGTTATATTCTCATAACAAAACAACCATTTGTTGGTCCTTAAGAAACTTTCAGAATTATATACACTCGTATCATAATTTCTAGAAGTGTAAACATGTTCATTTTTTAAAAAGTGCATCTGTTGTACCCAAATCTGTTTCTCACATCTTTCCCCTAATCAGGAGATTTTCCTGAACTAATAACGAACATGTCCTCTTACAAACAAGCTTTGGAGAACAGTTGCCCGTCATGTATCTGGTATTCCTTCCCTCCAATGAGAACGCTCCTTCTCGGGCATTTAGGAGAAAAGCGAGCTCTTAAATAGATTGAAACCATAGGAAAACCAGAAATAGATGCAACCAGACACCTGCTGACGAACAGTGACAAATCCCACTGACACTGCAGTGACCCCCAGTTAGTCAAGATTTAATTAAGGGCATAATTAAGTCAGTGGAACAGAACACTAATGAGTGTTTTTTTTTTTAATACGGGTAATTACACGTAAAAATACAAAGTGTGATGGAGACCTAAATATATCATTAACACGAACAGTATAGAATAGCAAACAGAAGTACGCCTTTTTCTATTGCCCTTTAAAAAAGGAAAAAGTTGAATAAGTCTCAGGTTGAATAATACTCAGGCAAGTTTATGTTGGCTTCATGCTGGGAACATTTGTTATTCTAATTTTGCAACAATAAGCGACTATGTGTATTGAGATCCTGTTTCCAATGCAGATTCCATTGGCTTTGAAGTCTTTCTGGGTTTAGCATTTTGTCCAACTGCAAATGAGCAATTAAGAGACTGTTTGCAAGTATTTGGCTTCCTATGGATCAGCTTATGGAGGTGTCCATCTGAGCTGGGGGCCTCTGACAGATGCAGAAGACCGCCCGTTATTTACTCATTCAGAACGAGCTGCCATTATGTCAGATCCTTTGATCTGATCTTTGCTTGAGGCACTGACATAACCCACAGGATTGTGGTCTACAGACTGGGAAATACCACAGAGGAAGGGTAAGTAGGACTGAAATGAAGTTGGTAACTTTTCAAACATGAAAAACAGGGTGTTTAGGTCACAGGCAAAAAGGACTAAAACAACCCCATTATGTTCTGTGATGGAAAAGCATGCCTGTGTGATTTGGGACCTGCCCTTCTGCCAGGATTATGTTATCTATGGTACCCCCAACCGGGGAGCCTGAGGTTCTTGGCTGCCTTTTATCCATTTACCCAAGCAACAAGTGGAAAAGCAGATTCTCTTGACTGCTAACACTCATCATTCAATGCCCTGTAGAATTAGTGATTCTGAAGCCTTCCTTTAAAAAAAAGCTTTTCTGTTTCCTTCCTGCAGGTACTAAAAATGCCTCTCTCTCCAGTCTCCCCACTCCTGGTCTAACTCATGCTTTCTAATATTCCAGAGAAAAAGAAGAACAGAACATCTTTAAAAGCCCACTTTAACAGAGCCAATGGTCAGACAGTCCACCTTTCTATACCTTTCTACTAAGGGCTAGGCTTTTGTCTGAAAAGGACTGTGATAAAGGTACCTTGTGAAATATAGGTGAATGTATCTATAATCGGTTGCCATCAGTGTCCCACATTCAAAAATCAAATTCCTACTGGTATTCATATATTATCAGACTGGTTGCCCAGTATTAACTTATTATAAATACCAACGCATCTATAATGATAATGGAAAAGTTTCTCCAAGGGGAGAATTTGCTTTTGACAAAGCTATTCAGGTTAAAAATGTCCACAAATAGAATTTTGACACTTTAATTCAGTGGTGTGGGTATTCACCAAATATAAAGGCAGTGGGAACACAAAAGAACTGGAAAGAAAACTCACCTTTTGTTTAGATAGTTAATGACAGAGCTCATTTTGACTTCACATTTATCGAAAAAAATACACATTCTTTTTCTGACAGGGTTAGAACAACAATTACCAGAAATTATAATGCCAAGTATTTCACAAAAACATATCCAAAACCATAGTTAATAATTGATTTTAGAATACTTATAAATTAAGGCATTTTAGAATTCCTAGTATTTTAAGGACTATTAAATCTATGGATATTTGGAGGCAGGGGCTAAGTGACTTTTGCAGTCTTAGACTCCGTAGGACAACTTTTTAAAAAGGCCACACAAGGTTTATTCAAGAGACTGGTTCCGTTCATCGGGTGATCAATTCAATGCATTTGTAGCATTTGAGCCATTAGACAGATTTTTGGTAGTGTTGCCTACCGGTTCTTGTAGGGCCAATCAATCATCAGTCTCTATGAAGCATCTTTTTTCCAGCGCTTGGTTCACCCCCTTACCCCAGATCACTTCAAACTTTCCAAACACAGTCGTAAAATAGAGTAACCCATTTATTAAAAGCTTAAGGAGAGGTCAAAAAAAGAGTTACAAACTTGGGGCGCCTGGGTGGCTCAGTGGGTTAAGCCGCTGCCTTCGGCTCAGATCATGATCTCAGTGTCCTGGGATCGAGTCCCACATCAGGCTCTCTGCTCAGCAGGGCGCCTGCTTCCCCCTCTCTCTCTGCTTGACTTTCTGTCTACTTGTGATCTCTCTCTGTCAAATAAATAAATAAAATCTTAAAAAAAAAAAAAAAGAGTTACAAACTCAAGAGCTGTTTGTTGGTTTCTATCTTTTATGGAAGCCACTTCTGAAACCCAAATGACTGACTATTGTACTGAGTTTATCTTAGCAAACTGACACGTCTGATTCCCAAGATCCCTTTCACGCCCCCCCCTCTTTTGGGGCAAGGCCACTCTTATCAAGTTATGTATGAATGAACAGAAGTGTCTTTCATCCCGCACTTGCCTCATGGTTCAAAAGGAACTACTAAAATAGCAGCAACAAAATCCAACAGCCTGCCAACGGGCTTGCACACGTCCCATTCTTAAAGGCATGTGAAAGGTTGGAGAGCTCAGCAAAATTTTTATGTACGGGAGCAGGCCCAAGGAAAACTCACACGCCATAACCAATTGTGGACAGAGGATCATCTATCAGCAGACAAATGCGGGAACTCCAGAATGTCTCTCCTCAAATGAAATAATATATCTTTGAAAGCCAATGCCCGTTTTAGGCCCGAGGCCCATATATCAAGCCTGAGAGGCTTGTGGAATCGCTCCAGGGCCATTAACCTTCCACCTGTTTCCCCCTGTCCTTCAGGATGAGCCCCTGCCCTTGATTTTACTCCCTTCCCCTGTTCATCTTCCGACAGAGTGTAAATGTAAAGCAGCGGGCCTGTGAAATAATTCAAAGGCAATGGACCAGGGGCATGGTTACAAATCTCTGCCACTGGCACAGTGACTTATGCAAGCAGTTTGTCACACATGAGCCAGGTGACCTCTGTGACATAACAGAGAAAAATATCGCCAGAGATCAAAGATGGGATTCGGAGCGCTCTAAGTAACTCTGCTCCACGGCGTGAGTGGGTTATCTGGTATCCAAGGATTTCCCCTTATACCAATAACATTTGTTCTCGTGCAACAGAAAAAGTAGGCCAGGGACTCCCTAATTGAAATCATTTCTGTCAAGTAGAATTGGGGGCCTTCCTGTAACATCGGGATAAGAATTTCTGTTTTCTGGCTCATGCCTGATAGGGGCTGTGGGTGCCAGAGACAGGTGACATAAATCTATCGAATTTGACCTTAACCTAGAGAAATTAATAAATTCAAACAATGTAAAAGAGAGCCCACGAACAAGTTTCCGTTTGAGAGTTTAAAAGCTCTAGTTATGAAGGCAGAAAGAAATTTTATTTAAATATCTGCATTTTTCTAGGTGAAATGAGTGGTTTAGTAAAATTCTGAGGCAACACGAGTTATTAAAAGGAATGACATGTTTAGTTATGTACTAAGCATTAAAAAAAAAAAAGATAGTAACTAAAGGATCAAATGAGATCCTATGTATGAAAGTACTTTTAAAAGTCCAAAGCTTTCTTCGAATGATAATTTAGGGAAAGGGTAGAACTGCCCATGAATGGTTTAAAAAGAGAGAGAGGTATACTGGAAGGAATTTAGCAGTTTTACATATTCCTAAATCTGAATTAGAACTAATTTCTGGTTTGTATTTATTTACTTAAATGATGACTTTCTCCAGTCACTTTGAGTATTCCAGTATTCCCTAGGGGCATCATCTCTTTGCTAGGAGTACTTAATTTTGCATTTTTCACCAATTAAAAACAACAACAATCACAACAATATCCAGTCTGGGTTGCTGATGGGGAGATGTAACCATACCTCGCTCGGTTCGTTCACTTCCTGTTCTACAGCAAAGACTCTAGCCAGGGTTTAGGGCCATCCTTTGTAACCCTATACTTAAGTTGTGCACACATAGTATTTCTTTCAAGTACTATATAGCTCTTTAGTTGGCCAACTAACGTGTGTTTTCGTTCTTCAAGCATGCTGATACCAACACTAAATTTCTAACTTAGAAATGTTAGAAGGGAAAAACCATCAACCTTAAAAAACAACTGAAGTCCAGATGCTGAAGTCTGGAACAATTTTAAAATGCCTCTTAAGTCTTCACAGAAACACAAGGACACCAACCCTCCTTTAGGGAGCCACAGGGTTCTAAACCTGGGACCACCCCTAGACTCTGAGGGGTTCTATGAAGTCCTAGGCTTGCATGCAAAATTTTGCTTATGCATTTTTCAGGAGAGACTAATAATAGCTTTCATCAGATACTCATAGGTGTTTGTAGTCTAAAGAAATCCCTAACAGTGACTGCTAAAAAGTAAAATTTGAGGTCTCAAAAGGTTTTACTACCAAACTAGACTCAAAAACCGTTGAGAGCCTGAAAAAACCCTAGAGGTCATCAGCCTGATCCACCGTCTTGCAGGTGAGACAAAGAAGAGCCAGCAAGAGAGGAGCACACAACCACAACCTATTAAAGTGATGGTTAGAGGAACTAGAACTCCAAACTCTTGCTTCCTAGTCTAGGACCCTTCCAGGACATGTGATGCCAATCTTTCCTTTGGCTGTTGTTTAAAAGTCAGATTTTGTTTCATGTCTCTTAAAATAATTTTTCTGTGATGTAGAAACCTAATTATAAGAGATACCTATTATTTAAAGGAACATGAAACATTTTATAATTATGGCCTTAGGCATCTGTTGTTATGAATAAACATGAAAAGACTTTCATTTGTGGATTAGAATTTGTTTTTATAAAAACGGCACCAGAATGATAGATATTATGCTTTGAATTCTTGTTAGGTTTTATTTCCAAGAAGATGGCTTATGTGTGTGTCGTATGACATGGTGGGCCTCATTTTTAAGTAGCTTTGTTGTGCCTATTTCATTGTGAGCACCTTTTAAGTCTCTCTATAAATTAATATTTAATTGGCACAGATAAATCCATTGCCTCTTATTGTAACTACAAGTTAGTGGATACGCCTTTGTAATATTCATGAAAATTTCAAACCAATGCAATGCCAACTGTCAACAATGTTTCTTTTTTTTAACCAATAAATGTTTCTACTTAATGTTTGATTATTTTGAATTCTCTATGCTTCCAAATCGTGAATAAAAATACTAATCAAGGCATGTCATTCATTTATCTGAATTCTCTGACAAAAGTAAGGCATTTAGTATTTTCAATAAACCCCCTAAATTACTGACTCCTTTTAAAAGGAAATGCTGGACCAAAAAAATGGAAAAGATAGTCTAATAGTAAGTTATCCTAAAACTTTTAATCCACTAATGTTCTATGATTTAAAGCAAATAAAATATGGTTAGCCTGCAGCCCAAAAAAAAAAAAAAAAATTCCTGGGCATGAATCACTGCTTACATTCTTTTCCATCCACAAACAATTTCGTTTGGGAAAGTTGCCACATAGTATCGACAGTGACAACAAATGGCATTGTCCCGTGAACATCTGTTTCCGACTCCCACACTGATACTGCAGGCTGAGTACTTAAGAGCTAGTTGGTCTTCACAAGTTGCTGAGCCACAAAGGAACTGGAAATCACTGGTACGTTGAGGTTTTATTATTGGAACACAGGAAAACTTTATCATCATGCTGGGAAGTTCTGTATCTTTTGAAATATTGGAACCGGGGTTATGTTAGCACATTAAACCATGCGGAAGACTACTTCTGAAGAAAAGGGAGGGAAAAAAATTGTTTCTTGTCTATTATGTCCTTGGGTTGAGGTTCCCACTCAATCTTCATATAACTTCCTCACCCACCCTTCACTGCAAACTACTTTGTTTCATAAAGATGTTATTGAGTTTGGTTTCTTTTTAAAATTAAAAGAATGGAATACCAACGAAATTCTAAGCCAAACATGATAAATAAACACTATTGTTTCTTAACCAAAAAAAAGGAAAGAAAATCAAATAAAACCAGAAGAGCTTTTATATACACTTGTACTTGTTCTAAATTCGAACTAGGATGCTTATGTTTTCTGAACACCTGCCTAGAGGACTCAGAAAGACTCCTGACTAGTATATCCTCACCCTGGTCCAAAATGATAAAAGGAGGAAAGCAAAGAGCAGCCAGAGAGAAGCCTGTATGAATGGGATAAATGAAGAGGTGGACACCGGACACAGACATGGGACTTTTGCCTTTGCAGTTCAACGTATAAGGGTAATGGTTTATGATAGCCCATCAATAACATTCAAGTGCACTGGACAGATTGCTCTTATTTTACACTTTATCTCTGATTGACATTTAGTTTTAACAAAAGCAATCATCAAAGTGGAAATTATTCACAACAGTAAATTCTAAATCAATGTCTGCTCAAATTATTTGCATACTCAAAATTAATTTGCATATTGCTGAAGAAAAGAGGCTTCCCTCTATTTCCTGGTTAAAAATGGGGTCACATATCTTTTTTTTTTTTTTAAGATTTTATTTATTTATTTGATAGAGATCACAAGTAGTCAGAGAGGCAGGCAGAGGACGGGGGTGGGGGATGTGGGGTCCCCATTGAGCCGAGAGCCTGATGCGGAACTCGATCCCAGGACCCCAAGATCATGACCTGAGCCAAAGGCAGAGGCTTTAACCCACTGAGCTACCCAGGGGCCCCTCACGTATCTTTTTAAATGTTTCATTCTAAAAAGACATTGGAACATATAATTCTATAAGATATTATTTATCTTGTTTGACACTGCACATAGCAGGCCCACAAAAATATCCATTGGTGGGCGCCTGGGTGGCTCAGTGGGTTAAGCCGCTGCCTTCGGCTCAGGTCATGATCTCAGGTCCTGGGATCGAGTCCCACATCGGGCTCTCTGCTCAGCAGGGAGCCTGCTTCCTCCTCTCTCTCTGCCTGCCTCTCTACCTCCTTGTGATCTCTCTCTCTGTCAAATAAATAAATAAAATCTTTAAAAAAAAAAAAATCCATTGGTAAAAATGCTAAATAAAATAATCACAGAGCTGTCTTACTGATCATAGGAAAATAAAAAGTTTCTACCAGAGAGATGCAATTCTAATACTTATTTTGCTTAGAAGATGATCACTTTCATCAAAATATACCTATTGTTTGTGATTAAGTAACTGATTTTTTTAAAAAAAATCTTAAATTACTAAATACCACTTCTTTGTAATTATATATCCTACAAACCACCAAAAACAGGACTATTTAAAAAACAGTATCATTCCTACTTATGGGAAAATATATTCAAATTTGAAAAAATATTTAATTCTGGTCTATACCGATTAAAAACAAGACAAAAAGTACTTGAAATTTTGTTTCTCTCACTCTGAACTAGTTTTCTAATTGGCTCTCAAATAATTGTACTCATAATTTAATAGTCAAAAAGAAACAAATTAATAACCAGACCATCAGAAATTACATCTGTCATATTCATGCATGTGAGTTCTTCTGTTATATAAAGTAAAATAAAATAGAAATGTTTCCCCAGCGCCCCTTTCACAGAGAGAGGTCCTCTGCCCTGTGTTCTCACACCTATCAACTCTGATACATTCTTTGTAAATTCTGATTATGTGTTCACAAGTCCGTCCCTTCAGCCATGGGTGGCTTGTGAGCAGGGACAAGATATTTTTATTTACCTTGTATCCCTACTGCTTAGCACGATGCCTGGATTATTGGAGATCAATATGTTTGCCACATTAGTCAATCAGGAAACTGTGGTTCAAAGTTATATATAAATGCTCTGACCAAAGCCACAGAGCTCACTGGTGGCCCTGATGAAACTGAGACCTGGCTTCTTTCCAGGGCTGCCCACTAGGTACTCCCCCTGCCCGCCTTCCAACGTCAACTGCACTGACCGATCGTTCATAGAGGTAATCTGATAATAACCAAATAAGTTCACAAAAAAGAGAGCAATCAGTGCTGATTTTAGTAAGGAAGTAAAGATAAAATTCTTCATCACACCTTGTGTCACCCAGAGGAAACATCAGCCTGCCAATTTTACAAACATGCCAGTTAAAGAATTTCCTTGGCAGAGAGACAGCATGGAAATGTCCTTTTTAAAAATCAATTAACCCCCTAAATTCATAAGCTTGCTAGAAACATTTCCTACCCTGTGGAATACAAGGCTCACCGAGATGCTCTTCCCCTTTCTATTTTGGGCATCTTCTTTTGTTCATATGTGCTAATAATAGTGGCAGAGTTGGGGGGTTATTTATAGCCCAGAAAGCAGCATGACTCTGTGAACACTTTATTCATTTATATTTCCTGTGTTTATTGTTACCTTACCTTTTTGGTAATTTAAAGTGTTCCTCCAAGATTTTATTTAGTAACAAATTACCTGTAAATAGCTTTTCTTTTAATATATTTTCTTTTAATATAATAAAGCCTATATTTAGACTCAATAAAATATTTTACTCCCATTTCCGGATTAACTAAAAACAGATTTGGGGGCGGGGGGGGGGGGGGGGAAACATTTTTTTCCCCAAGATTTTATATGAAAACTTTGAAAACTTATTCTTTGACCTTTCAGTGTTTTGATGAGATTTTCACATATGTTAGATCACACATTCTTAAATCACTCCAATTTTGTCCTGCTATTAAGCAAAATTGCTAGTATAGGTAATCCACCACTGACTTATTAATCAACAGACTATAATTTTAAAAGGTATCTGATTACGACATAATGTGGTTAGAAAATATAATACTGAAAAAATGCATCCTTCCATTCCCCTTATCCCCAAATTGCTTTCTGGAATACAGGGTCTCTAGAAGTGGTCCCACCTAGGAATCTGCTTTGAAGCCGATGGGTTTTCGAAGTATCCGAAAGTAGACGGATTAATTTTGCCAGATTTACTTCTGCTACTCCTGCTCCTTGATTTTTGATTAGTGAGTGACAGCCTATCCCTCTCTAAGTACTTCCTTATCAAGACAGGTCTAGGGGCGCCTGGGTGGCTCAGATGTTGAGTGTCTGCCTTCGGCTCAGGTCATGATCTTGGGGTCCTGGGATCCAGCCCCACATTGGGCTCCCTGCTCAGAGGGAAGCCTGCTTCTCCCTCTGCCCCTCCCCCTGCTTGTGTTCCCCCTTTCATTGTCTCTATGTCAAATAAATAAATAAAATCTTAAAAAAAAAAAAGACATTGGGACGCCTGGGTGGCTCAGTTGGTTAAGCAGCTGCCTTCGGCTCAGGTCATGATCCCAGCGTCCTGGGATCGAGTCCCGCATCGGGCTCCTTGCTCCGCAGGGAGCCTGCTTCTCCCTCTGACTCTGCCTTCCACTCTGTCTGCCTGTGCTCGCTCTCGCTCTCTCTCTGACAAATAAATAAATAAAATCTTTAAAAAAAAAAAAAAAAAAAAAAAAGACAGTTCTAAGAGACATGGATCAAATCTTTCCCCCATCTAGGACGACAAAAACAATATCGTCACCCTCAACCAGCATCCTCCAGCCACAGACTGTTTTAATCACAAATTCAAACTGAAGAGGGTTTGTGTACCTCTATTTCTAAACTGATCAACTTTTAAGATCTTCAGAAACGAACAATCTGTTGAACATTGTAATTGGCTCTCCCTCAGCGCAGTGAGATGCTGAGGAACACAGGTGGTACAGGCTCTTGTGGTCTCACTGAATATCAGCTCCGCTTTTCATCACAACCTTAAAAACCTCCTAGAATGGAGATAATTAGGGTTTTTTTTAACTGAAATAGTCTATTTAGAAAAACAATCAGCATTTAATTATAGCATTCAATCTCAAAAGCTCTCACTGAATAAAAATATTTTTTTACTCTTCTGCTATAAAATTGATCGAACTAAGAGGGTCAGGGAAAGTGGGGGCAATTATGTAGATGTTTACTCACCAATTGTCAATATGGGATAATTTAACAAGTGGATGTGCCCTACACTCAAATGTAATAGAACAATAGAGTTTGGGCACCACTGTTGGTTTAAGTGCCCTTTCACTGTGTTTTTACCTAATGTTTTGTTTTGGTAAAGTTAAAGCTAAATGAATACTCCTTTCTTCAGAAACCTTTGTAAAACATTACATCTGTGCAGCAAAGTGCTTTCAGGTCTAAGGTAATTATTGGTACGTTAAGGTTTTTTTCTCCCTCATCAAGTGAAGAGGGATAGGGCTCAAAGCTGTAGAAACACCAAAACTTCAAAAGCAGTTGAAATAGTATTTTGTGGATATGAGTTCCTCTCTCTGAAAGTGATCTGTATGGTATATTTAATTTAGAAATCAAAGAACCTTAACCAAAGTTGTTCTACCTATGAGGTGACTGATCTCTATAAATTCTCACCAGTTAGCCATCTGGGTAATTCCTAACCAAAGAAAAGGACTCAAAAAGTCCACTGCATAAAAGGGTATCTATCTAGGAAAGATAGGGTATCTATCTAGGAAAAGTTGGGAGTTTTGATCTTATCTCAAAAGGTAAGCTTATTTTCACTCTCTTACAAAGTACACCAACATCTTTCGATTATTCCCTACAAATTCTTTGAGAATTCTCCCACTTGTTTGATGGCCAACACACGAAGACACTCCGCTAACGTCATTTCTGCTCATATTCATACAGGTGTGGTGCAGTCTCAGGGCCAAAGCAAGACACGTAAATCAGCTCTAATTCAGACTGCTTTATACATCCGAGTTCTAGAACAGACTTTCTATTAAATGTTATTATGCAGAAACCGTCTATGAAATCTCCCGATTAATCACTTTATTGAAAGGATTTTTTTTTTAAGGATTTTTATTTGTTTATTTGATAGAGAGAGATCACAAGTAGGCAGAGAGGCAGGCAGAGAGAGAGGGGGAAGCAGGCTCCCCACTGAGCGGAGAGCCCGATGTGGGGCTCGATCCCAGGACCCTGAGGTCATGACCTGAGCCGAAGGCAGAGGCTTAAACCACTGAGCCACCCAGGCGCCCCGAAAGGATATTCTTGATTCGTGGACTATTTAGAAATAAAAACCGTAAGACGCTCAAAGATCTGTCTTGGCACATAGAAGTCATCAGACTGCCTTCTTGCTCTCATTGCTTTTCAAACCAGAAGTCCACAAAGGGACCCTGCTGTCCATTCATTTAATTAACATATATTTCTTTGGTTCCAGCTACCACTTATTTATTGCTTTATTGAGGTATAACTGACACTGAATTATAAAATATTTAAAGCGTATATTGTGGTGAGTTGACATACGCATATGGTGCACCAGAAGTACATGTATATGTGTATGTGGCAAATCAGAAGTCTTCTACCTGCAACTAAAGAACTTAAGCTTCCAAAACCTTCCCAAGTACCGGCACTTTCTAGGCTCTCTATGGATCCAAGAAATTGTACACAGAAGGTCTGTTTTATCAATATGTGCAAAGGATATTTATACATTCTCTTTCATCAAGACCTTCCTAAACTGTCAGCTCCAGGATCCACAAAGCTGGGACCTATCTTTGCTCCAAGTGACCACTGACTCAGGATGGTAAGTGACCTGGTAAGAAGTTTTTGCAACTGCAAAGATATCGACAAAATAATAACCACTTTTTTTCAATGCCTAGAAGTCAAGTAAGTAAGGTAGGCGCTATGTATTGGGAAACAAAGACCTTTTGGAATATCAGGAAACAGAAGAATTCAAATAGATAAAACACTCACTACTACGAACAGGGTTACTAATTCTGGTATGACATACTCATGCTCATCTATAATTTCAAACGAGTCCCTGGATTTGTTTTAGAATCCAACACCGCCCACTGCTCTGTGCAATGAGAAGCACTAGAAAGACTATAGCTTGGACACTTTGTATTACTATAGAAAGAAAGTTGAAAAAGCTTAAAAGAAAAACAAAGAAAACTAAAGGATTTGAGCTAATGCTTAGAAAGAATTTTATCCTCATTAAAAAGGAGTATGGAAGAAAACAAACTGAGCCTTCTGTCCAGACACTGACTCAACCTCTGGGTCAAATTCTTCTACAGAATCCATACTGAAGTATGAAAAATACTTTTAAAGGAAGCATTCTATAACTTTTAAAACAAGTGGTCCAAAGTTCCCCTCTTCCTTCAGGTCAGAGCCCATCTTAGAACAAAAAAGTCATGTGGGGCTAACACTAAATGGTCTCATCCCTTAATTTCCCTGCATGTCAATCAGACTGAATTTGCAAATTTGAATTTCGAAAGCACAGGAATCTTTTTTTTTTTTTTTGAAGATTTTATTTATTTGAGAGACAGCAAGAGAGTGAGCCAGCAAGAGCGAGAGCAGGAGGAAGGGCAGAAGGAGGGAGAAGCAGACTCTTCGAGGAGCAGGGAGCCCATTGTAGGGCTGGATCCCAGGACCCTGGGACCATGACCTGAGTAGAAGGCAGACGTTTAACTGATGGAGCCACCCAGGGGACCCTACGTTTAACAAGACTTTTCTGTCTTGGGGACCCCTGGGTGGCTCAGTCAGTTAGGTGTCCGACTCTTGGTTTTGGCTCAGGTCATGATCTCAGGGTTGTTGAGACTGAGCCCTCCATGGGGCTCCGCACTAAGCATGGAACCTGCTTAAGATTCTCTCTCCCTCTGCCCTCCCCACCCCGCCGCCACACCTTGGCCACCACTCCCACCAGGAGCTCACTCACTCACTCTAAAACAAAACAAAACAAACAGAACAAGACTCGTCTGTCTGAATTACTGCAACAAGTTTGGATCTCTTAATGATAGAATATTTTTAGGTTTTCATGAGCCAGCTACTCAACAAGTAATTAAATAAAAAGTTAAGATGTTAAGATCAAGTGGAGAGTGACCTCCTGCTTCAGCTGTACTGACAGACCCAGAGGGAGTAACATATACCCCAGAAGAAAGGGTTTAAGTTGCATACAAAACAATGTCCTGACTTTGTTAAACTCTGAAATGGACTGCTGGGGATGGCAGAAAATCCCTCCCTTTCAGAAGCGCGTGAATTCTGATATGCATAGGTTAGTTTAGCTGTGTTTTCTGGAATAAGAAGAGGGATCACAATAAACCAGTCATTCCCAAAGAGGACATCAAAGGACCAACTCTGGCACCTGAAACTATGTATTCAGGGAGCTTTCTGGAAAATCTGCAGTCCTTGCTACTAGAGATTCCGGTCCCCCTTCTCAATAAATGGCTCTCAATGGCTTAAGCTAAAAACCTATGTCTTCTTGTCTCACCCTTTTCTCCCAAAGCCCTTTCTGGCACATTCTGTCAGCTTTAGTTCAACATGTATCCTGAATCTATCCACTTCTCCCTATCTCCACTGTCATGCCCTCATCGAAGCCACCATGGTATCTCTCCTAGCTGGCTGGATCTCCTACTTTCTTTCAACCCGTTTCCTCCCTGTAGCCTGAGCAACACTTTTATAATGAGGATTGATGGAGTCACTCCATTGTTTAAGATCCTCCTCTAATTTCCTGCTCCAAACAGAATAAAACCTAAGCCCTACATGAGCTGGACCATGTGAAATTTTTCTACTCATCAAGACCCACTTTCCTCCCTCAATCACGAATCTCTAGGCTCACGGGCTTTCCTCATTATTTCCTGAAAACGTCAAGCTAATTTCTACCTCAGGGCTGTTGCACTTGCTCTTCCTGTATCTGCAGATTTAGTGAGCCTACTTCTATACTGATATCGAGATTTTACCTTGAGTATCAGCTCTTCATATCGCTTCTCTGATTAAGAGCTCCCTCCCTCCCCATATCCTACTTACTCTTTTATGCTATCAGTTCTCATTATTTTTATTGGCTTGTTTATCATCTGCTTCCATGAGAGTGTGAACACTAATAAAAAAGCAGCGCCCTTGTCGATCTGGCTCACTATAGTATCCCCTGGTCTAGAATAGGACTGGGCAGCATACTGGGCATTTAATGAACATATGCTTAATGAAGGAAGGAATAATTCATCAGGTTGGAGCTAGGTAGGGCCTAGAACAAGTAATTTTAAAAGCTCATGTGTGATCACTTTAGGTACATTGGGCTAGACAGCTCCCCTTCAATACAGATATAAATTAGAAGGCTGATTTGATGCCATTAAATCAATGAATACAACATGAACAGCAATAGATCAGTCTGAGGTTACATTGTCATTTAAAAAACATCATAAAAAAAAGTATGTTACACTGCAGAAATATTAAAATATCATGATTATTTAAACTAAATACTAAACAAGGACCAAGACCTCAAATACATACATGTCACCAGTAACTGAAATTTACCTAGAGGCAAAAGGAGGGCCCTACTTGAAAGACAAACGAAGGTAAGTATGTGAAAGATACCAACCATATGCCTTCTTTGCAACAACAGTGACAAAATTTAAGCACCTAAAAAGACAATACTGGAACGCACTACCGGCTAAATGCTGGGAAACAATGGAAATTCTATACCAAAACCGAAATCATGAAATAATACAGTACACATAGGTCCATCAGTCACTACGGTCTACACTGGGTTTAAGTCCTCCAAAGAGCTTGCACTACGTTCTGGGCAAAGCTCTCGTCATGTGTCATTACTGGACTAAGGCCATGTTTCTCAAGGGTCCTGTCGTCTGTGAGCATTAACTTGTATTTTTCAGTTCAGAAAGAATCTTAAATATCAATGTGAGCACAGTCAGGATCCTTTGCATGCCCATTGCAAGTACTTGCACAAGATTTCCAGGGTAGGGTTTGCCCCTGTATTTTAGTGCTGCATTAATGCCAGTGAGTTCTACTTTAATTGAGAAAAGTGCCCTGGAGGGCTTGATGTGTAAACACGTGAGGACTGCTTTCATTCTTATCTCTAGCAATTCAGCACTAAGATGGACACACAGGTGAGGCTCACTGAACGTCGAATGAATGAACCAGCGAACCAGTGAATGAACGAATGTATAAAAACCGAATCTGACCTAATCCTAAATCACGACAAATTATTCATGCCAGAAGTATTTGAGGGGCAGCTCGAGCGTGTGATTCAACCATAAAGAGAAATGCTACATCCTGGTGGAAATGCATAGTGTGTTTTGGTGCTTTTCAAAAAGCTACCACCTCACTTGCACCCATCCAAATATATGACTGCACTGAAGTTATGTTTCCAAGATTCCAACATTTCATTGACAAAACCATAGTAGTCCTCAATGCTCAAATAAGACGCCTTCAAAAACACTCATCACCATGAATCCCGAGGCATGAGTGCAAAATATGAATGCTTTTAAAGCAAGTTATTCCCCACAAAAGTGAACCAGAGCTATTGTTTTTGCTGTAAATATCTGACAAGATTTGAACCCCATGTAAACAACATTATTGTGCCCAAGCACACCCCCACCCCAGCCCTGCACTTTAATTTACTTAGCAAACAAATCTAGAATTTTTCCTCCAAAGCTGGAGCAAGAATCAATTAAAATATATAATAACGTGTTAACTAGCTAATACAGCAGTTAACATTAAGGGGCATTTCAGGCTTCTGAGTTTTTAGCAGCAGACCTGTTCTTTCATTCACTCTCTAAGATCTATAATTGAAAGAATACCACGAGAGACGCCTTTCATCAGGTCCCTGAGTTACATTTCCCACTTTGATAACTGTACAAGGAAAAGCTAAGGCACTTCAAGCTACCCAATTACATTTGATTAGCTGGTGAAAATAATCTAACAGCTTTTCATCACCCAAAGGAAAACTTTTGAAGAATTCTATTGCCAACACTTCTGCACAAACACTAAGTCTGTATCATTATTTTACAAGGGGAAATGTAGTATTTAGTGTGTGTGTTTTTTTTAATTAGCCAACAAGCAAAGCCTCTTATTCACCGTAACTTTAGATCCAAAGAGCACAACGGCGATGATCGGATGTATTGCGGTAAAGCAGCATTTGTAGTGACTGCAGAGTAGGTAGGATACGGCAGTCAAAGTAAAACGGGCCTTTGAATGAGCCAACATTTCAGAGAACATGTCTGAAAACAGGATATGCCCTCAAAACTCTGGGATACATACACACAAGATCTGCTAAGGTAACCACTTGGGTACATATTATTATTTTCTAGCAAATGAATGTGCGTGTGACTGTATAAAATCAGTAACGCGAATTAAAAATCATTTAAATCACTACAAGGACTGTCATCTTACCAAAAATATATTATTTAATGTTGCTTCATAGACAAGATGTATGTGGGTTGCCTTTCCGACTGAAGAGTCTGTCTCCCTCTCAGTCTTGAGTGCATTAATCCGGCACGTAACCTGTGTTTTTACTGCATCTCCCTCCCATAAAAATATGTTTTTAATTTAAATGAAATAACTATACTACTCTACCAAGTAAAATATTCTGTAAACAGGGCTATTTAGAAATGTGATAGTCAACTCACAGGAGGTGGTCTTGCCGTATACTTTAAAAACCAACACTATGAACCACGGATGAAAGGCCAGTGACATCCACGCTCCCAAAATGAAAAGGCAGAGGCCAGTGCCATTAAAGGCACCGGTGTGAGGTTACATTCTGCCTCTGCAATGCCCTTATTGCACAATGAAGGACAGACTTTGGACCTATTGGCCAACTCTTCTGTCATGTAAAGAAAAAGCATTCTTACAGAATTAGAAGCTGGATCAAGTCTGGTTGTAAAGTTAATCCTGAAAGTTGTGTAAGCCTAGTGACATTTCTAAAAATTCAAGATCGTGTCCTTTTTCTTTAGTCTTCGGAGAGACACCAACAGCAGCAGGACCCCATCGTCCTGCAGACTTCAGATCGCACAGTCTCTGGCTATTCCTTCGGAGCACACCACATACGAAAAATTCTCAGGCTTGCGGTCATGGCAGGTCAAGAGCATATGACATTTGAAGCTCATTTCCAAGGAGGAAGTTAAAAGTGAGGAAAAACATTGGGAACCACCTGTGCGACCGGGTGGAGATTTGGCTAACTAAAACAACCTTGCCAGGCACAGAAACCCTCACTACTACTTGACAACACGTAGAATTTTCTAGGTGTCTCTGTATGAGAATTACAGGGGATTCACACACAGTTCCTCTGCTGAGCCCGCAGCCACAGTATTCTCTTCAGATCGAGAAAGCGGAGCTGCTACTCCCAGCAGAAGACGCTGCTGTATGGCAGTCACCTTGCACCGTGGAGGGACCAGACAGAAGTTCTACCCCTTATCCCTGATTACACCGCATTCCTAGAACCCATCTACCCAACCGCTTCTCTTGCTTTCTCTACCCATCCTTGGAGAGTTCAGACTGTCCCCCTTGCTCCGCATTTCACTTGAAGGGAAAAAAGAGATACAACCCAGGACAGGGGGTTAGTAACCATGCGGTCTCTGAGCCACAATGCTGTACCACATACAGTAGTTCCCTTCCAACCACAGTTTTGCCCTCCCCAGTGTCCACCACGTTACGATGCCTACGCCATTCCCCTCACTCCATCTCATCACCTAGGCCTCTTTCATCCTCTCCATCACAGTAAGAATGGTGGGTACAATACAGTAAGAGATCACGGTTAGAGACCACGGTCACAAAACTTAGGACAGTATCTTGTTAGCACTGTTCTTTTACTGTTAGTTGTTGTCAATCTCTTACTGTGCCTAATTTACGAATTATATTTTATCATAGGTATGTGTATGTAGGAAAAAATAGTAATGCTTAGGGTTCAGTCCCATCTGGAGTTATAGGCATCCACTGGGAGTCTTGAAACGAATCCCATGCGGATAAGGGCGCGGGGGGGGGGGGGGGCATTACTGTGATGCCTACAGGCACATGAGCAGCCAGAGGCATAAGAAGAGAAGGAAGAAAAGTTAAGTTGAGTAAGAGAGAGGTCACCCGATCGTGATCCTGAATTCCTGGGATCAAGTCCCGACTGAAGCTCCCAGCTCACTGGAGCGCCTGCTTCTTTGTCCCTCTCCCTCTGACCCTCCCCATTTTGCGCTCTCTCTCTTGTTCTCTCTCTCTCAAATAAATGAATAAAATCTTTAAAAAGGAAAAGAGGAAGGGAGTCTGGACAGAAAGGAAAGGGAGGTGGAAGTGGAGGGGAATGGAGAACAAAGACATGGACACAGAAGGTCAGAGAGTCTGCAGAGAGGCCGGCCAGGACCCCCCACGCCACCGGCAGCCTGAGCTCAGCCCGGTGCCTGGATGACACAGAAGTGCAGACGGAATTGGGTTTTTGGTGCCAGTCATTCAGGAAAGACCCAGCGGCTGGATTAGCTGAGGCACTGCACGTTGTCGTTCCTGAGCGTGGGTGGTGTTCTTGGGTTAGAGATTAATGTCTTTAAAGTGAAGAATAGCTTAAATGCCCCATTTCTATGCAGCCATTCTGCAAATGGATGTTGAGCCCTCCAAGATTTGTATGATCTACTTCCAAGCCGTGGAAGAATAAGTCAGAGCGAAGTCATTCTTCACTTACCTTGGAAAATAAAAAGACCTATTTTACCTCCTAGGTTCAGAGGGCAAAGTCCTTCAAAAGTGTGTTAAGGGGCGTCACACATGAGTCATGTTTTCAGAGGTTTTTTTTTACCCATTACCTGACTTTGTCTGACAGTGGATGCCGCATGAGAGAGGGACCCAGCAGGCTCAGGGGCTGGGGGAGCTCCAGCTCCCCAACAATGAGGAACACTAGCAGACTTACCATGAGACCCCTGAGCGATCTGTGCACCCCGCTGGGCGAGGGCAGGTGATGCAGTGAGCAGGGACCCTGGGGACCCCCTGAGAGCAGGCACGCAGCTGCTTCCGAGCAGGCAGACGAATGAACCTGCTTCTAGCAAGTGTGCAGTCAGAGCTCCTGCTGGACACGGGAGGGGCGGGAGCGCGGTGGAGAAGGCCTACCCAGGTATTCCCCCATTGGGAGCACCACACTGCTACACGCCCTCCAGTTACAGTCAGGGGTCACAAATGAAGACTCACGGGAAGACCTCTGCAGCCAGTGGCAACCCTGACACCCTTCTGATACTATGGTACCAAACTGCTCAGTACTTTTTCTACGATGTCCTCCTCTTAAAAAAAAAAAAAAAAAAAAAAGGGTGGGGGGTAGGGGAGGGGAAGAAAGAAGGGGGGCGCCTGGATGGCCTCCTTGGAGGAACATGAGACTTGATCTTGGGGTTTTGAGTTCAAGCCCCTTGTCAGGAGTAGGGATCACACATATTCTTGGGCCAATTTAAGGTAAATTGCTCCATGCAGTTTAAGGGTAACAGAGGTCCTTTAAGACCTGTTGTAACGTTGGGCGCCTGGGTGGCTCAGTGGGTTAAGCCGCTGCCTTCGGCTCGGGTCATGATCTCAGGGTCCTGGGATCGAGTCCCACATCGGGCTCTCTGCTCGGCAGGGAGCCTGCTTCCCTCTCTCTCTCTCTATGCCTGCCTCTCTGACTACTTGTGATTTCTCTCTGTCAAATAAATAAATAAAATCTTTAAAAAAAAAAAAAAAGACCTGTTGTAACGTAGTATATACAGATATGGGCACAGTAAAAATGGCAACAATCAAATACTTTACAGTTTACCAAAGACTTCCATAAACTTTGTTTTTTTTTTTTTTTTTGAGAAAGAGAGAGCAGGGGGGGGGGGGGGGGGCCCGAGGGAGAGAGAATCCCAAGCAGACTCAGTGGAGCATGAAGCCCAATGGGGGGCTCGATCCCGCAACCCTGAGATCATCACCTGAGCTGAAATCAAGAGTCAGACATTTAACCGACTGAGCCGCCCAGGCGCCCCTACGTTTTCTGTTTCAATGACAGCATTACTACCATGAACTATGCGGCCTGGGGTAGGTCTCTAGGTCTTGGTATCCTCATCTGCATACACAGAATAATCATGTCTGCCTCACAGGGATCAGGTGAGTGTTAAATAAGAGAACACACGTAAAGCACTTAACAACTGTCTGACTCACAGTAAAGCTCAATAAATGGCAACTATTATTATCCTCCACTGTCCACACTCTAGTCAAGGAAAATGGAAGTGCTTTCTGTGACCCTGAGTCTTCCTTAAACTCTCACCCGTTAATGTTACCCCAAGCTTTGGATGTAAATTACCTCCCCCAGGTTTTTCCCAGATCTTTGCCCTCCCCCCTTTATCCCTTCTTCTTGGAAACCAAACTGATTCAAGTACCCTCATGAATTTTGCTGGTAATAGCCGATTAACTGACTGAAGGGACTGTTTGATTAAAAAAGGAGGCTGCGGGGTGCCTGGTGGGGGGGCGGGCTCCGCTGGTTAAGCATCTGACTGTTGATTTAGGCTTAGGTCATGATCTCTGGGTTGTGAGATCGAGCCCCATACTGGGCTCCAGAATGGGTATGGAACCTGTTTAAGATTCTCTTTCTCCCTCCCCCCCCAATCTTCACCCCCCAAAATAAAAGAAAATAAAAATAAAATGGCTGCAAACTTTTACTAATCAAGTAACTCAGTGTTTCTGTGGGCCACTGCACCCCCAAGCATGACGAAGATCGGACGGACATACCCTCCATAAAAAACATACTGTGTGACAGCAATAGTCCAAGCCTTTACTCAAGCTCTTGCACCTAAGGGAGACCTTTATATCACCCTCACTCTACAGAGCTGTCCTAAACAAACCAGAAAATGGCCTGAAAGCCCTCAGTACTACAGCAGGCAAATAGGGAGCACCCAAGGGACTTCTCCCTTCACCATCTGACCTTGAGCACAGCAAGAAAAGTGTCGATTTTCTTCCTATCCTCATTGCTCACAAACACCTGATGATGGCCAAGCCAGTTAAACATGGATTTCATGGGTGTGGTTGGCTATTCTCATGCTCTCCCCATGATTGTAGGAGATAACGAACAGATGAATAGGAACAGGAAGCAAATCGGTGTATGAACAAGCAAAGCCAGTATGAAGCTATAATCATCGCTACTAACACTCCTACCAAATATCCCGGCTTCCCATGGAGGCTGTGTTTGCACAGAAGCGACCAGTACCCCACCACACTGAAACCAGGCTTCAAGAAGTTAGAGTCTAAACTGAGTCTGTGGCTTATATAGATGTATACTCACAGAATAAAGAGAAGTTAATACTTTTAAAAAGTAACTACATACTGGGGCACCTGGCTGGTTCAGTCAATAGAGAATGTGACTCTTGATCTCAGGGTCGTAAGTTCGAGCCCCATGTTGAGTGTAGAGCTGACTTTAAAAAAAAAAAAAAAAAAAAAAAAGGAACCACAATCTACAAGGAAAAAAACAAACAGAAGCTAAGCAGGGAGAGGCTTGGACCATCCAGGAGCACAGGAGAATTTGAGGAAGTGATAGATTGTTCTATATTCGACTGTACACTACAGAGTGAGTTTAGATAGAAATTATACCTTAATAAAAAGAAGTAGCCCAGAGCAGTTTCAAGGTGCCTGGTGTACTTTCATGACATCCCTGTAAAATACAGGGAAGGTAGGGGCACCTGGGTGGCTCAATGTTAAGCCTCTGCCTTTGGCTCAGGTCATGATCCCAGGGTCCTGGGATGGAGCCCCACGTCCGGCTGGGAGCCTACTTCCCTCTCTCCCTGCTCCCCTGTTCCCCGCCGCCCCCCCCCCCACCTGCTGCTATGCCTACTTGTGATCTCTGTCAAATAAACAAATAAAATCTTTAAAAAGAAAAAAAATAGGGACGGTAAAGAACGCATGTGTCTGCAGTCAGATGGACACTGTCAGCGACCAACTAAAGAGCCAGCCACAGCAGTCATGGCACTGACTGAGAAGAGTGGACTGATTCATCCACTGGAGCGTGAAACAAGCAGGTGAAGATAATGGGTTCCTTCACTGGTAAGAGGCACGCACGCAGCCTACGCTGCACACGTATGAACAAGGGAAGCTGGAATAACAGAAATCTCAACACCATCAACCAGACCAGGTCTGCCTGGAAGAAATCTTTGGAAGCAGATGCCTGACACCTGAGGAGACCTGAGAGCCCATCTAAGTCAAACTTGCCAATTCTCTTCCAGTTCCTAAGGTCAGAAGAAAAGTTCTATGCCCACCTCCGGTGCAAGAAAGAAAGGCTGGATTTCTCATTTCCCTGCAAACCTGTGTAGGGCCGATTTACTTTATTCTGATACCTTGTGAAGTAACTGAATTGGTAATAAATGTTTTAATTTACCCTCAGAAAAAAACTCTCTCTTCTGGAATGGAAATCACGCTGAAGTTTGTGTCCTGCATACAGTCTCCTTCCAGAGTGACCACTCTGCATCCAGGGTACATGACATGGCTGGCTGTAACTCTGGGAAGCCACGGGAGCACGTGGAGGGGATGCTGGGGCTGGACAGCAGCGGAATGTGGGGAGACACTCTACAGGTGCTTTCTCTACTGCCCCCCTCACTCCCCGCCAACACACACACACACACACACACACACACGCAGAGAAAAGGACTAAGTAAGCTTCCTGAAGACTACAGCTTGAAAATGGGGCAGATCCAACTTAATCTCAGACTAGAAACCTATATTGGTTATGAGAGGTGAACAAAGGCTTGGGGAAAAGGATCTAGAATGTTCAAAATAAATAAATAAAACTCTGCTCAAAAAGCTTCTATGAGGGCGCCTGGGTGGCTCTGTGGGTTAAGGTCTCTGCCTTTGGCTCAGGTCATGATCTGAATTGAGCCCCACATTGGGCTCTCTGCTCAGCAGGGAGCCTGCTTCCCCCACCCCCTCTGCCTACTGTGATCTCTGTCTGTCAAATAAATAAATAAAATCTTTAAAAAAAAGAAAGAAAGAAAAGAAAAGAAAGCTTCTATGATGGAGAAGGAAGAGAAAAAGGAAGGTTTAATCCTACCCCAGCCTCCACGCTTTAGTCAAAACCATGCTTAGAAACTGGCTTCGGCATGGCTGAATTCCTTTGGCACAAACTCCCTGAGTCTCTGAGACCTATTTTCCACAGAAATGCTAGTTATGTGTTTCAGTCAGGATTAATTTAGATTTTTTTTTATTCCTACATGTATCAGAATCATTCATCGAGGGCAAGTTCTTATATATCCATTCCCAGAATCCTCTTAAGACATCTGGTCTCATTAGAAGATCAAATAGATCCTCCAGATTCATTAGTTGTTCAACAAAGTGGGAATTAGTTTCTTACTGCTCTTGTGTTTGTGAGATATTTAAGACCCAGATGAGAGAAAAATAACAAAGAAAACATACAATCTTCTTGACTCACAAAGACAGGTCTTTCAGCAGCGAGAGGAGGTCTTGAATTTGCTCTTAGTTTCAAAAAACCAAGAGGAAAAAAGTCAGAGTATCGGCCATCATATGACAGATTGGGTTTGAAGATTAGAAGGTGTGTCGGATTTAGGACATTACCTCAGAAAACACTTCTAATCCTTTTATAATTAGTGGCTCTTCTAGCACCTGACTGTAATCTTGTATTCTCTGTCTTTTCACAAACGTACATAAAATGGAACCCATGCTGAACATGCCAGGCATCAAGTAGAACCCAGGATGTAACTGTATTTAGCCATTTTAACTGCTGAGCACAGCCCATGTGTTGTTGCTGAACCAGATTCTCCCAGCAGAGTCCACTATCTGTGGAGGGTTAAGTATGAACGAAGGTTCTGGACATGCTTTCATTGCTCAGAAGTGCTAGCTGGTAGATCCACTCTACTGAATGAGATCCCAGAGGCCTGGAAGAATTATTGTAGCTTTCTAACGTGACTCATTCACTCCCCAGGGGTCTTCTGGGCTCAGAGAAAATCTGTCTCACTGATTATTAGTGATTTGGTAATTGGATGGTAGTGATGGACTTCTGATAACCTAGAGATTTGCTTTAGCTTCACTGGCAAAGACCTGTGTTTTCAGAGTCAAAGGTTACACTGCCTATTTGTGTGTGTGTCTTGGGGGTGGGGAGGGGTCTGTACAAAGTACTGCTTTTCTGAACCTGAGTCTGCCAGTCCCAATTCTGACATCTGCTAGCTGTATCATCCTGAGCAAGTCTCAAGTCCACTCCTGCCTCGGTTTCTTCTTCTGCCAAAGTGAGAGGTGGGTCAAATGATCTCCACCATGTCTTCAAACTCTGGAAAATCTGGTTTCTAGGCCTGGAATATCTTTTGATGCACCTGTGCAGTTTTGAAAGGTACTGGTTTCACAGTATTAATTTCATAGTTCTCATGCCAGTATTTTGGATTGGAATTAGAACTGTCCCTTACAGGTGTATAGAAAAACCAAGCAGCTCATTTAGGAGTCCCACATCCCTTCTTCCCCAATCCTCTTCCAACTCTGAAACTGCACAGTTTCTATAAGTATATGGTCTTTTTTCTTCTTTTGCCATTTATGAGATATTACATGAACTGTGAGGTTGGGAGTTGTTAATTTCCCCTTCCTCATTACAGTTATTTTGAACAGGAACAAGAATATCTTTTTTGCATCTTGTGGCCCTGTAGAAAAACAGAACAACCCACCGAATTCCCTCTGGCTCTTCTGTTCCCTTAAACAGTAAACCAATGAAATCTGTATTCTCTCCTTTTATACATGGTAGAGGATGTAACTTGTCCTGGGATAGTGAGCAAGGGGTCATTTGCAAAACTGCCTTATTATCCTATTACTCTCCAGGAATAAACATGTGAGTTTTCATCTTGGGGTCATAGAGATATAAGCAATTTGCCCCACTTGATGGGTAATTTGTTGTGAACTTAACAAGAAAAATACAAAGTTTAAAGGGGAGCGCCTGGGTGGCTCAGTGGGTTAAGCCTCTGCCTTTGGCTTGGGTCATGATGCCAGGGTCCTGGGATCGAGCCCCACATCGAGCCCCGCATCGGGCTCTCTGCTCAGCAGGGAGCCTGCTCCCCTTCCTCTCTCTGCCTGCCTCTCTGCCTACTTGTGCTGTCTATCAAATAAATAAATAAAATCTTTAAAAAAAATTATATATAAATATATAAAGGGGGGGATTGATCTTCCCAAAGGACTATTTAAAAATTACCACTTTTGCAGGAAGATAGGGTGAGGACTGGGCTGTAGGCTTTGGGGATGTGTTGGAGGCCATGCCAGAGGCAAGAGGACTTTTCAGGACTTGCACTTAACAATGCCGTGTAGGCAAGACCCAATGGATGGCTTACAGAACCTTCCCCTGAGCAACATTTCTTGAACTGCAGGTTACGCCTCATCAGTGGGTCATGTAATCATTCAGTGGGTGATGACCAGAAATTTTTAAAAACATGAAGTAAATCAGATTAAAGCAGAACAGAGTAGAAAATATCAGAGTGCACAGCATGGAGAAGGTCATGTAATGTCCAGTCAAACTCTGGTTTGTTTCGTGTGTGTGAGAGCGAGCGAGCTTTGGTACACCAAGTTCCAATGTAAAATAAAAATTTTCTGCAGGTCATAGTTTAAAAACTTGAAAGCCACTGTCCTGGAGAAATAACATGGTGATGCCCATGTTTCAATGTTGGCTTCCAACATCCTGCTCTATTTTGTGACAAATTTATAAACAAAAGGAAAAGGAATTCTTCCAAGTGTGAATAGTCACCTTCTAGCTCTGTATTTAAACTGCCCAAGTTATTCTAAATTCTACTTTTTCTTCTCTGAAAAATGCTTACATTAAATTACTCTTTTCAATGCAAGCCCACACCCCCAATGTTTGTATTTTCTTTCCTTTTCCTTTTTTCAAATCATCTTCTTATGAAAGACTGATAAATACGTTAAACAACAGTATAAATGACTGATAATGCTTTAATATGCCCCATGCCCAAAGGACTTGTGTTTCAGGCAAATATGAAACCACACACCCTATAAAAGAATCTTGTAGAATTTAGCGGCAGGGGTAGGAAAAGAAATCTGGAGAGGAAGAGTGCTTTTTCAGCACTCTTAAAATCCTACCTGTGGCTGTCTATATTCCCTTCATAATGTTTCCTTTTTTGACAAGTAAATGATATACATGATTTCTTCCCCTGTGGATTTGTGAAATGCAACTTCAGCTGTCTTTTTTAAATAGGTATTTATGAAACTGTCTTTTTTTTTTTGGAAGATTTTATTTATTTATTTGACAGAGAGAGATCACAAGTAGGCAGAGAGGCAGGCAGAGATAGGGGGAAACAGGCTCCCTGCTGAGCAGAGAGCCTGATGGGGGGCTCCATCTCAGGACCCTGACATCATAACCCGAGCCGAAGGCAGAGGCTTAACCCACTGAGCCACCCAGGTGCCCCTGTGAAACGGTCTTATAAAATCTTTGAGAGGAAGTATTTTTCGTCTTACTCAACTTTGTATTCATCGTACACCCAACTTACTGTCTGGCAAATTTTATGTCCTCAATTAGTCGTAGTTAGGACTGTTTATTATAGAATTGTACTACTGTCTACTCTGTAACATACATGGTAATACCGTTTCCCAACGTCAAACTAGGAAGAAAGCAGAACTTCTTGCTTTTATGCTGAGTATCAGATAGTATTATGCAATGCCTCCATACGCTTGTCATAAAACCACAGTAATCGTAAAAGAACACTAATTTACTGAGTATAAAATATATGTCAGACTCCCTGTCCTAGATATATTTTCCCCACGTAGTCTCCTTTCTTCCTTGCAAAACCTCTTCAGTGAAAGTACTGTTATGCCCTCCATACCACCCCTGCACATAAACACCACAGGGACAATTTAACAAATGGGAAAACTAAGCCTAGAGATTAATATCTTGCCTACGAAGACAGTTATTAAGTCATAGCAAACAAAGCTCTAACTCCAAGAAAGTCCATCTGCCTGCAAAGGTCGGTCGTGCTTTCCTCATTGTTACATTTCTTAGTGTTGTATCTAAAATTATCATTTTTGGGGTGCCCGGGTGGCTCAGTGGGTTGAACCTCTACCTCTGGCTCAGGTCATGATCTCAGGGTCCTGGGATCAAGCCCCGCCGGGCTCTCTGCTCGGCAGGGAGACTGCTTCCCCACTTCTCTCTCTCTGCCTGCCTCTGCCTACTTGTGATCTCTGTGTCGAATAAATAAATAAAGTCTTTAAAAAAATAATCATTTTCATTTTCATTTCAGATACCTTACCAGCCATCTGAAGAACAAAGCTGTGACTTTAAGAACACCAGGAAGTTTCCTTTGTTTTTGTTTTTCATGAAAAACCTTTATCACAGAGTGGTTGTTACATACCCAGAAAACACCTGGCCAGACTGTGCTAACTCAATGCATTCTGCTTGTCCTCTGCACTTAGGATCTATCTCCACTTTCTGGCCTCTTTAAATGGAGAGATAAAGGACAAGAGAGTCAAGAGTTGGATACATCAACAGTGCTTACAACCTGGTGGTGGTGTTCTGTCAACTTCTTTGGATCTGCTCAGGTCATTTTTTTGTTTCCCTGTAGAAATCGCAATGCTTAGTAAAGACTGCTATGAAAAGCACTATTTCCCGTTTGCACACAGCCTTCATATTCCCTGCTCCATCTAAAAAGACAGTTTTTAACAGCCGCCCTTTACACTGAAAGTCTGCTTGGTACTGTCCTTCTCTCAAAGAGTTTTCAATCTCCTCCAAAAGTCCTAGGTGTTCAGAAACCACAGTCCTTCAGCAGCCATGTCTAGCCCCATGACAGTAAAAGGAAGAAACTGATTTTGCAACAGACTGGGAAGTCAAATTCCAGGATTCACCTTTGCTCTTAAAACAGAGAATGAAACCACTGACTCCCAAAAGTGCTTTGGTAGCTACTTTTGGATTCCGAACTTCCGTATCACTCTCCCATATTAATTCAGTCTTAAGTCTCAGGAAATAAAATAATTATGTAGTTAAACAGAGATCCTTACACAAACACGTACTGTGTTTACAATGTACCAATCCATTAAAGTCAACGACAGACACTGATTATGAGAACTAAACCTGAGCCAAGTGGACTAGCACTCACCATTTGCCCAATCCCCATCCAATGACAGTAAACATCCTATTGGAATCTGCTCCGAAAACAAAGGCTTTACCAACCTAATGTCAAGGTAAACAGGTAGTAAATACCTATTTGACACTAGTAGCCAGTGGTATCATTTTCATTCTTTAGGGTCTAAACACAACTAAACACTGGCATTTTTTCTTTTAAACTGGCACCATTATAAGATAAAAGCCTTATATTTGGAATTTTTAAGAAGTTCACAAGATGCCAGTTCACACTGACTTAAATTTTCTAGCCATAAACCAACTGAGTTAAAGGAAGTAAGTAAAGACATTCTGTTATTCAGAAAAACAAAAATAAAAACAAATGTCCTACACTTTCCATGAAATGCCAACCCCCGCCCCCCAAAATCAAGAGCTACACAGAATAAAGGCCCATCACGTTAAGCGGCGAAAGTCTTGACGTCAAGGTTATAAGATTCTTCTACTCTGTAAATCATACGAAGAAGGAAGGAAAACCTATTTTCAACACCAAGAATATACAGTCATCAGGAACAGAGTGAGGTCTCTCTCAAAAGGAGGATTTTAAGATGTAATAGCTCATGACATACCTTAAGTTCTCTGAAGAAGATACTACTCCTGGCCCACTCAACAATGGAGAAAAGGGTCTGATCAGCCATTTTGCACATAAGCCCAAACGTACTCAGCTTTTCATGTTTGCTTCGGTTAGCTTGTTCTTGCTGCAAATAGGCCATGATTTTGGCCTGGACTTGAGGCTCATCTGGCTCGCACTTCAGAAGTTCCACTATCAGATGTGGGATGCTTGCCGGGGAGCTGGTCTGGTAACTATCCATGTAGGAATAGCCCATGATCGACTCTGGTGAGCTGGTGTAGGGGTCTGGGTACTCGGACTTGATGGCCCGGCTGGGAAAATGACCATAGGTTTGGTAACCTTGCAGGCTGCCGTGAGGGGGCATTGTCATGCTGATGGGGGATGTTACGAAGGGACTTCGGTCATAGTCTGTAGGAGGCAAGGCAGCGTGGTTCAGAGGTAGGCCTTTAGAGGCAGAATGCATGTTCTGAATTGCAGAAGAGATGGTGAGCTCAGACGGCATTGCTTGGATCACCTGAGACATGGCTTCTAGCTTAAGTCCATTGGCTCGGATGAGTGCTTTTTTCTGTTGCTTTAGGGCCCTGTCTCTCTTGTACATTGGCCCAAATTTATTCCTTCCTCCGCGCATTCGGTCAGCCCTTACCGCTGTGGGGAAATTTAAAAAAAAAAAAAAAATGGAGTAAGGGTATAAATAAGATGCAAATTATTAGCATTCTCTGTATCTCCAGGTATCTAGTGTTTAGGTGGGTGGCTGTTTTCATTACAACAGCCCACAAAAATTCCCGCCCCTTCCACCACTAAAAAAAGCCATTTTTAAAATTATTTCCTCTTTAAGTGTTTGTCATGAAAAAAATATTTTGGATGCATAGGGACACAGTAATCCTTTGATAGACGGTGAGGGTTTTGTCATTTTTGCTACCTACAGGGCATACTATAGATTGCTAAGAAAGAGTATCAGTTTCTATTACACCAGTTATGTCGGAATTCTCTTGCAGAAACCCAAACTGCTAAGAGGAAAAAATTAAAAAATCAACCCTTTTCTCCATTAAATTGTTGTATCTTCCCCTACAGTGTCTTCCTCCCTCAAAGTTGTTTTGACTAATTTGCTGCAAAGGACAGGGTACATACTCGTCCTGAAAATTATTTTCACCTGGACTTGATGAACACACATCAGATAACCACTCATTATTGTTTTTAATTTAAGCAGAACTGGACATAATTAAGCAAATTCATTTCAGAAGCTGTCAAGACAGTCTACCATCACAGTGGTGTGTGGAATCTGGGACCATGTGGAATAAGTGAGTTAGCAGTTGTCTCCAAGCCCACAGTGGCCAATGGCCATTAGACAGAAACCAGCGACCCCTGATAGCTTCTGACTTGTTGAAATTGCTGGAGGTTAGGTTTTTGAACTTTTTATCTTAGGATTAGTATAGCATTAAACATTCATTGTGAATGCTAGGTTATCTAGAATATTGCACATATTTTCCATCTGGATGATAATTTATTGAATATTCCACTTTCTCATATCACTGCTAAAGAAGTATGGTTACGCCCCACCAGTGACTTACAGTTAGTAATACTTTTTAAGGTAAAGAAATGCAACCTTCTCCTTTCATTAAAAAAAAAGAAAGAAAGAAAATGACATCATATGAAACCACAACATTTACTTGTGTGTGTTATTTTTTTTTTTTTAAGCAGGCTCCATGACCAACCTGAGGCTTGAACTCCCGACCCCCAACATCAAGAGTCGTGTGTTCTACCAACTGAACCAGCCAAGCATCCCACAACGTTTACTCACTGACATTTTATCTTTTGAGTCTCATACTACAGTATGCATCTCCCACAATATTTTGCTGTTTGAAAAATAATAAAGTGATTGATAATAAAGAAATTAGTGAGCATTTCTTTCTTGATCTCTTAATCTCTTCTTAACAGCAATACAGAGGGGTGCTTGGGTGGCTCAGTCTGTTAAGCATCTGCCTTCACCTACATCATAACCCATGGTCCTGGGACTGAGCTCCAGAGTGGGCTTTCTGCTCAGCAGGGAATCTGCTTCTCCCACCCCCAGCCCATGCTTGCTCTCTCTCTCTCTCTCTGTAATAAATAAAATCTTAAAAAATAAATAAAATAAAAGCAATACAGAGTTAACAGTTCTAATGATAATCAAAGTGGCTACTTCTATTGGAAAAGAATCTATGAGCAACTCAGCAGGTTTATTTGAAATCTTTGGAGCATTTTTATCAAGTACGAGGGCCTCATCACAAGGAAGCTTCACACATAACTAGCCTGTGCCTTGTTGATCATTAAAATGCACTCCTGTATCTGGCACGTTAACAGTGACACATAACCTTTATTATTACTTTATTTTCACTAGCGTTAATCTGTGGAGGCTAAGAAACAGAAACCCCATGAACTACACACTATCTCCAGCGGCTACATATTAACTTTCTTCCCTGCCAATCTGGACATTGTTTTAAGTAGCAGCTCTACTCTCAAAACATAAACTCTAACCTGGTTTCTGGGGAGCCACTATCTTATTCCTGTCAAACCAATGCTACTGATTTAATAGTTCATTATTTTTCACATTTCCTACTTTTCAACTTCATTTCATAGCCTTCGTCATTATCTTAAAAAAAAGAAAGAAAGAAAGAAATGTGCTTTCCCACACTATCAAAATGATACTCTCTACATGAGTAACTCCATTGCACAATTAAAACTTTAACTCTTGGGCACCTGGGTGGCTCAGTGGGTTAAAGCCTCTGCCTTCGGCTCAGGTGACGATCCCAGGGTCCTGGGATCGAGGCCCGCATCGGGCTCTCTGCTCAGCTGGGAGCCTGCTTCCTCCTTTCTCTCTGCCTGCTTCTCTGCCTACTTGTGATCTCTGTCTGTTAAATAAATAAATAAAAATCTTTAAAAAAATAAAACTTTAACTCTTGCTCAGGAGTCACAAAATTAATCATAACAATTGTGACAAGTAAATAATTTAAAAGATTAAAATCAGACGTTTACTAGAGCATCCTGATTTTTTTTTTTAATTTTTGCAAATTTTTAAACCTTGCTCTCAGTTGAATCACTGTAGTCTTGTGTTCATATAACCTGGCCTTTTTAGCACCATATCCATCTGCTCCCCAAACTCTAAAAAAAGGTAGGAGGGGAACCCCGATTATTTAAATTTTTTTCCTCGTAGATTTCACCAGTGTCTAAATGACACTCAGGCTTCTCTGCTGACAAAACATAAAAAAGATCTTACATTACTATCCACGGTGTTACGTCTAGGAAAATAATGTTACCATATTTTAAGTACAGTGTTATTTTAAATCCTATGTCCTTGGAGAGTTTTAACAGGCAGTAGTCTTTAGAAGAAACTTACCTTCTAGCTTCATTCCAACACTTAGACATTTTTGAAATCGACAGTAAGGACAACGCTTTCTCTGTGTTTTATCAATTTGGCAGTTCTGGTTTTCTATGCATGTGTACCTTTTATTATTTTGGACTGTTCGCTTAAAAAATCCCTACAAGACAGAGAAAATAGGGAGGCATATTAAAAAATCTAACACCCGTCTCTTCCATTGTTTCATTTTAAGGAAATCACCAATAAATCTTTTTGTTGAACCAATGAGCCCTTCCGTGGTTCTGTGATTTGTTTCACATTTTAACAAGATCAACCCTCCAAAACAGCACCCGGCCAAAGTGGAGATTTTTCTAGCATCTGAGTTTATTCCTAGAATTGTATCAAATCTCAGGGAGATTTGGATACACATCATTTCATCTCAACAGTTAGAGAAAAACACATTCTATATGGACCAGTATTAAAAAATAATAATAATAAAATAAAGAAAGAAAGAAAAAGCAGATCTGTTTTCTTATTAACCCCATATTATAGATAAGGTACTCATGGAGATCTGCACTGTTTGTAAGCAGTCTGATAAAATTTTAGTGGCAAACTATGGTAAAGTAACAGTGGAAAAACAGAATCGCAAAAAACCCCACATTTTCTACAAATGTCAGCACTAGACAGTTAAAAGCAAAAGGATTTAAAGAGTAAAATGGGGAAGTGTTCATAATTCCACTGGAATACATTCAAGTTGGGGAACTCTGTTTAAAAAAAGGTGAAACTAATGGAAAAGAAAAGCATGTGTAACAGAGAGCTGAACTTCATTCAGCACAGTGTGTTTTTCTTATACTGCACCCAAAAGAATTCATCAAAAACAAATTTTGTAGCTTCATAATACAGTACCAGCTTTACCAAGATGGTACATTCTTTATGTTTATTCTACTAGCCATAAAGTGAAACAATCTTACTTTGTTATAAAGAATGAAAGGGCTTTCCTGGCAGTGGTTTAAGTATTTGCAACTGAGCTTTCTACTCAAAAAAATGTTGAAAAATAGAAAGTATCAAGTTGACGGGGAATATATTAAAAAAGTCTGAGATAAATTCTTGATGTATGGTTGAGATTATTAGGAACAATAGAGTACATTTTACGTATTAAAATTTCTTGCATTTAAATAGGTCATATAATTTATTTACGAAAGCCACACTTACTATAAACTGAGATGTAGTTTCTGATTCTTTATGATATAAATTTCAAAAAATCTTAAAAATTGTTTTTGGAATAAATCAGGGTAAAATCACGCAGTTGAGAATTTAGACTTTTATCTGTGGATAAAAAATGCTTAGACTTGCAGCACAGAATACTCTGAAGTTAAAATATATTTGGGAAATACTTTGTCATGTTCTCTCTCAAGAACAACGATGCTTTAAATATATATAAGTCAAGCAAAATCAATATTTAGGACTGTTAGAAATAGAAGTCTTTCTACAGATACATCACTTTACTACAATAAAATATTTTAAAGCCATGAGACTGGCAAAGTTTTCTAAACAGCATAAATTTTTTTGCCTTTGGAATTAAATCAAACACATATTTCAAAGAATCATCTCCCTAAGACTAACTCTTTCTCTCATTTTTAATTGAGTCCAAAAAAGACAGCCTTAATTTAGCTTTAAAAAGGATTCCAATGGTTTATTTTGGTTCTGAACCTTATATTTGTCAGGTAGCAATGCGTAAGCAAACCTTGCAGCTTTCACAGGTGAGGAGCCCGTAATGGTATCCAGACACTTTATCCCCACACACTGGACAGAGCTCTTCAAGATCTTCATCATAGGAGTAATTCACCATTTTAAACTGAGACACTGAAACAAAAGAAATGTATATACATAGCTAATTAATTCACTCGGTAGGTTTTTAATCCTGCAGTGAAAAGCATTTTGGTAACTGGTGGGCAAATATCGCAGGTAAAATATAAAATAAAAGTTTTTTTTCTTCCAGATGTACTGAAAAACTATACAATGAAAGTACAAGATCTTCTGGATTCCACAAACGTGCCCTTCCTATTTTTTAACTTAAAAAGAATTAACTTTAAAAGACTTTAGCTTAAAAAGAATTCCAACTTCTTTTGTTAAGAATTTTAAACAGACCACTGTTGAACACAGCTCATAACTGCAAAGCAGCCCGTCAGAACAGAAACACGAATTGCAGAAAGTAACAATTTAGAACTTTTTAAACTTCCTGAAGTTAAGATCCAAAAATGTCACCTTTGCCCAGGAGAGAGGAACACGTACACACATTCTCCCACTCCTGAACTAAGTTTGCTGTAAGTACACGTCGCTCAGCAGGAGAGCAACAGCGATTTGCAAACACTTGACGGAGAACGTGAAGCCCCAGAAACCTGCTTTCCAGAAGCAGCCCCACTTGAACCACAGCCTGCTGCTCCCTACGTGCAAATCTGTTAGATTGATAGAAACATTCAGCTCGGTATTGACAGGGCTCCTGTTCTGGATACTTTCATCTCTTCGCACTCAGAAATCTCCTGTAAAAACAGAGAAGCAAAAGAGGGAGGACGCCGGGCAGAGAGAGAAAAAGGAAAAGATACCCACGAGGGTTTGGTTTCGTCGCAAAGTATTAAAGTCCTGTGATAAACTTCACATGTTTCCGATAATCAGTGCAAAATATAAACACCTCGGGATCGCCCTGTTAAAGTTAAACAGAAATCAGGCCGTGGGTCCGCGCGGCTCACTGCGGGGATCGAGTAACCGCCTTCCGCCGGACGCAGCCCCGCGAAGGCGCCTTTGCAGCCAAAAGATGGATAAACTATGCACAGGAAGGACAGCGGCCAGGAGACCCCAGATAATACCTGATCTAGTCCCTTCCTGATACTCACGTGGGGCCAGGTCTCGGAAGGCGGACGCAGCGGGTACCTGCGGTGAGGGTCAGGTCCGCGCAGCCGGGCACTCTAACCCGCCCGGGCACCTTCCCGTGAAACCCCGGGGTGCACTCGCCTCTCGCCCCTCGCTCGGCTACACACAGGCGCACTAAAGCAGAGTCGAGTTTAAGTTAATCAGTGGCATTTGCAGGGGGCGGGGCGGGGGGGGGATGGGGAACCGACGGCCGGACAGAAGTTTCCTCTGATTTGTTTACCAAAAAGGAAAGAGAGAAAAGAGCCCCCACCGCATCCCCAAAGTTCCCGGCCACTCCATCACCATACTGTGGCCTCTTCGACAATGACTCGTTCTTTTTCTTTATTCTTTTTAAAAATAATGTTCTTTTTCTCTTTATGGATTCTGCAGGCCCCCGGAAAGGGCCGTGGGGAGGTGAGGTCACTTGCACCACTTGGAGGCTGAGGGCCGAGCACCGACCGGCTGAGTTTGAGACCTCTCCTCCCGAGCCACAGAGCCGAGGTCTGGGGCTTAAACCCGAGTGAGTTAGCCAGAGTTTGGGGATGGGGGTGGGGTCCCGGTGAATGATGTTCCCGTAGAGGCTAGTGTCTGGGCTCCGTAAGATAGAAGTAAAGAGATGCTGAGCGCAGTCCTCCCAGCGGTGCCTGCCGCGCTCGGGGTTTTGGGAAGCTGAGGTTGTGGGGGAACTGAAGGGTCGAGAAGTTCGTTTATAGCCCATCTCTCCCCCAAACCTGTAACTATTGCTTTGTGGCGTGTTTTGGGGAAAACTGTACTTGACTGTTTTTACTCTCCCAACAAAGTCAAGTCTAAACTTCGCACCCAAGAGGCACTGCGAGGCAAACGTCTGCAGGAGGATCCGGTGCCACCTCGGGATTCCAACCCCTAAAAGACCGGGGCTGGGCGTGGAGACCCTCTTGGACAAAGACAGGGTCCGTGTGGGCAGACAGTCGCCGCTGTGCAAGACAGGGGCACCTTTCAGAGTTTCCCAGGTGCTGTACTCAAGTAGGCGTTTGAAGAACGGAATCCGTTAGGGCAGAAAAGCCCCAGTCTTAAGAAAGTGAAGAGGACGGCCGGGCCTTGTAAAGCCAGGATCGTAGAGGCACGCGGAAAAATTCCCCCTAAGTTGCAAGCGCTATGCTGTCCCGAAACCCAGTGACGGGTCCTCTTTCTGATCGGACTAGGGCGACTAGGGCGCGTCCCCCGCTGAGACCAGAGCAAGCGTGGTAATGGGGTCCAGTCCCCAAGGGCTCCCCTCGGGGTGTAGGCCGCATGGCCTAGGGGGAAGTAGTGCCCTGGCCCTTCCCACGCTGTCTTCGAACCCGGAGCTGATCGAGCAGCCGGCGGCTTCTCCTGAGCCCTGGCCACAACGGAGGGCTAACTTTCTGCTTTGGGGCAGCAGATCGTGTCAAGATCGCCCCTCCCGAACTTTACAGGGAAAATATTACTGTGGCATTTCCTGCCCATGTCCCCCGCCCCTGAACCCTTATTCTTGCCTCCCCTACTTCTTGATCCAGCGTTTCTCTGAGTGTCTTTTCCCGAGTCTCAGAAACGCGCGTGCCGGAACGAGCAGCAGAAACTTTCCTTTTGCACCCAAGATCGCGCTGGCCTCACGGGCGCCCAAAGGGTAGACCCTCTCCGCAGCTGGAGGCGGAGAGTTCCGAGATCCGGCTCCCGGCGCGGGTGTCCCCCACGTCCTGCCTTCGCGGGAATCCCAGGCGCCGGCGAGAATGCCTCTTTGGGCCAACCGGGTTCCTCCAGCAGCCAACCCTCAAGTTAGTCTCAGGGGCCACAGCCCCCAGGGTACTTCCACAGCCCTTCCTGGAGGCTTGGAGGGACCCCAGGATCATGGAGGGTAAGCGACCCCACAGGTACAACGCACGTTTTGCCGCCACCCCCTTTCCCCCAGCCCAGCCGGGCGACGTCAGGGTCCCCGGGGCCGAGTGCTGCAGGCGCGCCGCCTGTCCCGCACCGCGGCGTGCACCAACCCCAAACTCTGCTCGTACTCTGCTCTCAACACCTCCCCGGCCCTTTCAAGTTCGCTCAAGGGGATGGCAGGAAGCGTCCCGGGATCACAGGCCCGCCTGCCCGCACATCCTGCGCGCTGGAAGGGGCGAGGATGGAAGAGCACCGGTGACTTTTCCTAGCATTGTTCCCTCCCTGGCCCAGAGCAACTGCGATAAACTTCTGAAGGGCTCATAGAGCCAGATGTAGAGTCGCTGTTTTGGAACGCGGCAAAAAAAAAAAAAAAAAAAAAAAAAAAAGCCAGCAGAGTTTGCTTTTTTTGTTGTCAGCAATCAAGAGCTGGGAAAACAAACAGGACTTCCATACTCCCAGCTCCCGGACTGAAGCGGAGTCATTAAGCTACACCGCTGCCCCCTCCCTCAACTAACTCTGCAATATCCGCGCGGAAGATGGGATTGGGCTAACTCTGGATGTCTTCAGTTCTGCCTGCAGTTCTGAAGCTGTCCCAACTGTCCCAACTACAGCCGGCTCCAAGGGTCCGCATGGGCTTTTTGGGGGTGCCCACATGCATTCTAACGCCGCTAAGACAAGCTTTTCCGGGGTCATCTTCTCTTTCTGTAGTTGGCTTTGCTAGGCAGGGTGTTTTTCCTCCACACAAGAGCACTGATTAAAGTTCCCACCGATTCAATGACCGAGAACCTGCTCCGGTTTCCAGTGAGGCATTCCATTTCTGAGAATGATCATACTATTCTTAAGTATCTTTAGCCTGAAGCTGTGCCCCCTCCTCGGGTTGCCATAGAGCTCGAAGCCTTTCTTTTCTTAATTAGAAGCGGCCAATTAGGCATCGCTTGGAAAACCTCCGCCCCGCATTGTTCAAGAACCATAAACTTTTATGCCCGTCCCTGGGGTGGGGGCCTGTCGCCCGCGCGCTGCCCCATAGCCCAGCGGCCGCGAGGGGGTGGGCAGCTGAAGCCCGCAGGGCGAGCCGGGGGGTGGCGTGGCCGCGGGAGCCGGAGCGCCGCGCAGCGCCTCCTTACCTTGCATGTTTTCCGGCATCTGCCCCTGTTCCCCATGCGATCGAGCCAGTCCCAGGGCTTCTGTCTCCACTTTGGGCAGCATGACAGGGCGGCCGCGGACGGGGATAGGGGGTCCGTGTCCGTCCGGAAGCCCAGCACCTGGACACGGGCAGCACAGATTCAACTCCGGCGGCAAAAAGGGAGGGGCGACTGGGGTACTTGCTCACCCACGCGCTCGCAGGAGCGCGCCTCCTCCTCCTCCCGCGGCCGCGGGTCAGGACCCCTGAACCCGGTCCAGTCTCGCAACTCCGGAGCCGCCCCCAAGCCGCTGGGAGGAGATGGCGGGCTAGAGATGCGGTGAAGACTGAGCCCCGGCGCCTTGGTTCGGCTCGGCGAGGGCGGAGGCGGCGGCGGTGGCGAGGGCGCAGCTGCCCGGGGCGCGGATCCGTGTGCGGCCGAGCTCCGGGAGGGCAGCGGAGGCGGCCGCGGAGCTGCTGCTGCTGCCGCCGCGGCGGTGCCGCTGCAGCCGCTGCTCCCGGACGGCTCGGGAGACTTCTACGCCACCCTCCACCCGCCCTCTGGCTCAGAATCGCCAGGGGTCGGTCTCTCTCTCTCTCTCTCTCTCTCTCTCGCCTCACTTCTCCTCTCCGCCCCTTCCCCAGTCTCTGCTTCCCTCGCGCTCACTATCACAAGTGCGGAGTTGTGAAGTTCCAGCCTCCCTCTCCTGCCTCGTTTACTCCTCCCGTGTGTCCGAGAGCGGTCCTTCCAGCCCCGAGGGTGACGGTACTGGCACGGAAAGGGGGAACACGGGGAGGAGAGGGGAGGTAAGTAAGACGGGGGTAAGGGGGAGGCTGGGATGAGAGGTGATGACAGTGAATGGGCACCCGGGTTCCGGAATCTGTCGGACACCAACCGCCAGCCAATGAGGATGAGGCGCATGCTCCAGTCCCCAGGCCTGCCCCAACCTCCCCACCCCGCCTTAACCCCCTCCCACCCCACCCTGACCTGGGGCGGGGGATGTGAATGCTGCCGGGTCCTCCAGCTAGTGAGAGGCGACCTCTGTCTGAGCGCGGCGGCGGCGGACGCGAGGCTAGAGCGGCGATTTATTTCTGCGAGCTGGGAGGAAGCCAGAAGGGACGCGGGAGTGTGTGGGTGTGTGTGGGTGTGCATGGGTGTGCATGCGTGTCTCCGCGAGCGTGTCGGGTCAGGGGCTGGATGGGGGGGGGGGTGTTAAACACCCACTTAAACAATCCGAAGGAGAAAAGAGATGTTGAATTCAGTTGACCGCTCTTCTCCAAAGAGCTGGCCGGCTCTCAAGGGGCTCCCGGCTTCCTTAACTCCCTCGGCATTCAGCCCGAAAAGGTCCCATGGTGGGCCTGGGGAGTGCGGGACTGGCCGAGCGTCCCAACCCACCCAAGGGACAGCCATAACGCCGCAAGTGCACTCACTTGGGGGAAATCTGAGACACAGCGATCACCGTTTCCCCTCTCTACCAGTTCCTTCACTCGGTTATCAACACCCCACCCCCTCCAACCCAAGATTATATTGGTGGCAGGCTTCCTAAATTTTAGTGAACTGCGTCTGCAAGTAGAATGCAAAGAGGGTACTAGGCTTTCCTCTTTCATTCTGGTGTCTCTGGTGGGACAATCCGCATGAGGCCCGGAGGCCCAGCACTTCAATATAAAGTTTTAAAGAACCATCTGTTATGTAAGCTCTTCGGCCACCAGCCCAGCCACATCTTCAAAGTTTTCAGATCTCATCCCAACAAGATGAAAAACATTTTTTCCAGCCTCATGACTGCATATGAAATGCCTCATATTCAGTGTCTGCTGTGAGACTGGGTAATTATCAGAGTCCCCCCACAAGGGGGTGAATTTGAATCTCAAAAGATCTGAATTTATTCTATTTGAATGACATGGAGATCACACATTTAAACCACCCAGTCCAGTATTTGATGAATTGAAAAACACTCCAATCATCGCCATGATTAATCTATACTTTTACATGAAACGGGTTGTTCATCGCCTACCCATGTCTGGCAATTCAGAGGCTGCTGGCTCTCTAAACTGTTCTTTTTTGTCATTTTGCTCTTCAATATATATTCAGAATCTAAGTTATTTAAATCTCAGTTTTGTACCAACATCAAATTTCATAGAAATGTTTAAACGTGAGGGGAGAGGGACTGTCCATTAGTTTGGAAAGTGCAGGGGGCTGGGGTTACCCAAATTAGTGACCCTAAAGATGCTCAGATTTCGGGACACCTTGGTGGCTCAGATAAGTTAATCGGTTAATCATATCCCTTCAGCTCAGGATCATGATCCCAGCATCCTGGGATCGAGCCCCGTATTGGGCACCTTGCTTGGGCTGGTTCAGGGAGCCTGCTTCTCCCTCTGTGCATGCTCTGTCTCTCTCTCTCTCTGACAAATAAATAAATAAAACCTTTAAAAAAAAAAAGATGCTCAGATTTCTGATAGTATCATGCAACACTGTCAATCCATTTTCAATACTACTAGTTGTTTTAAATACCATCGTGAATAAGTGCATGCATATATATATACATATATATATATATTTACACAGTTCAGAAAATGAAATGAATTAAATCTCAAATCAGTCTTGGAGTGCTCTGTGGATTCAGATGAACTTTAAAAATCAGTTTATTACAAAGTGTTAATTTAGGAGTGTCCTTCCACTACAATCAAAGGGCTCGTGGGGGCACTTCTGTGGCACCTTTACAAACACCAGGCTGGCTGCTATGGAGAATTCCAGACTCTTGGTCCTCAGAGGGTGCTTCCAGCTCTCAGACCCAGAGGGAAGATCCTCTGGTTGGTAGAGCTTTAGGAAAAGGTTAGGAGAATTGAAAGAAGTAGAAAGAGGGTCTGACAGATCATATACTTCGTAGCACAGAGAAATCCTTGCTCCTTGCCTGGACCTGAGGCAGAGCCTGACATGGCCAAGGCAAACCTTGTGATCACATTCATAACCCAGCTTCAACCCCAAAAGGGCTTGTTTCCACCACACTAGCATCTTTTCAGTCCAAGCTAGTCTGCCTTCACCTCACACAACCTAAACCAGTAGTGATGGTGACAGAGGCCCAGCTGACATTCATTTATCTCCTCCCCAAACCAGAGGAGGTGGTGAGGGGAAAACAGGAGCTGGAGACAAGGTTTCAAAAAAAAAAACCCTTTAAAAAAAAAGAGAGAAGAAAAGAAAGGACCACGGATGTATCACAGAAAGGCCGCAGGCGATTTGCCCTGCTTTCAGGCTCTAGTCCAGGCTGGCCGCAGGGAATGGAAGGGTCACTGCAAACACAGGCGGTCTCAAGCAGAGAGAAAACTGGTGCTCCAGGGAGAGAGGAGTGCCCCAGGGTCAACCCTATCCCAGATCCCCTCCGGGACTCCCGAGACCCCTACCAGTCATGGACAAGGTGGGAAATCTTCCACTGGAATTGGTTCTATTCAGAGATCGGATGACAGACTCACCTTTCCCCCTTTTTCTCCTCAAGTTTAGGGGGAGCAGCAGGGGTTCCCAACCCTGGGGCAGTCGCAGAGGGGGGGCGGCGGCACTAAGGCTTTCATTGCGCTACACTCATTTGCATCCCGTAAGTGCATCCATTCCCCACCCTATGTGTTCCCTCCTTCGGAATGTTCTGGTGCCCTGATCCTTTAATTCTGCCGGGCCAGGGCCTTCCTTGGATCCACCAACCCGCTTGCCCTGTGACCTGGGATCGGCCTGGGCGTCTCCCAGAACACCGGATCGGAAAGAGAGCTGGGGGAGGAGGAGCCTGTGCCCCCCACGGTGACTCCGGGCGGTTACCCGAGGATGGTCCCAGGTTGCAGAGGCAGCAGTGAGGAAGGAAAGACAAGTGGACGCGGGAAGGGGGAGGCAACTGAGATGGGAGTAGGGAAACTGGACCTGTGTGGTCTAAACGTTGATGCCCGTGGTCGTCTGACAGATACACGGATTGTCGTGGAACGACAAAGCCCCCGCAGGCGGGCAGACGCATCCCAGCCTCCGCCAGGGACATCTTAACCTATTGCCACTCCGCCTCTTAGGGGATGCACACTTAGGAATCCACCCCGTCTGCGGGAAACTTAACTAGCGGCAAAGACCACAGACCACAAGTCCGGAGGCAGAGGGAGGCTGTTCAGGCATTAGCTACCGTGCTCATTCTCAATTTCTTCCCTGCTTTCCTCTGCCAACTTCTGGCAAACTTCTCTCCCCTTTCCCCTCACTTCCCCACGCCTCCACCTTCTTTCCGACGAGACTGGTCTCCAGGGCTCGTCCTTCCCGGTTCTGACTTTGTCTTAAAGCATTGATTGACGGTTGCAATTATAAAGGATGATGGCTCGGGGAGGCTCCCGCAGCCTTGATGAGCCCGAGGAGCGCAGTCCTGGCATATTTTATCCAGGCTCAGCGTTACGGGGCCGTGCGCCCCACTCACCCGGCGGGCTGCAGCTGAGGAGGTCTCGCACTCCCCACCCGCGAGGACGTAACTGCCTCCCTTTCCTCCCCCGCCTCCACTTCTCCGCTGCTCCGCGCCGCATTTCAGAGAGCGCGCTGGGAACAGCCTGCCCTTGACCTGACCTGAGAATTGTTGGCCAGCCCCGCGCGCTTAACGCGTGCAGGCTGCAAAGGGAGTGAAAATGTCAAGATCTTTAGAACTGGTTCAAGTTTCCTGGGCTCGCAAAACACAGGTCCCCAAGTAGAAGACCCACCCCTCCCGCGCGCCTGGGTGGGAGAAGCCTTACACGACCCACCCAACCTCTCAAGAAACTTGCAAATCTACATTCTCAGAAACAATTTCTAACGCTTCCTCTATTTCTACTCTTTGGTGTTTTTTTAAGAAAACAGAATCTTTACTTTTCTCGTAGCACGTGTCTAGTTTCCAGCCTCAGAAGAAATCTAGATTTTTTTTTTCCCGGCAAGTCACCACCAAGTAGCCGCAATAGCCCGAGGGGAGAGGGAAGCAAGTTTATCAGCCTAGGCTCTGCCTAATTTTTCAGCCCCTCCCACTCAAAAAGCCCATCAGAAGCCCCGTTTGCCTTTCTCTGAAAATTAAGTTTAGCAAGAATTCCAGAGTTCTGATCCGGAGCTCGAAGGGCTGAGCCTATATGCCCCACCTCCAGGCTCCCCCAGCCGGCTTCCAGACCACTTTGTTTTAAGGTGAGAAGGGTGAAATTTCAGTACAGACATACGAACTACCAAGGAGCACCGTATTGGCCGAAACTTTGAAAAAATAAACTTGAATAGGTGAGAAGTCGCGCCTCGTTAAAAAAAAAAAAAAAAATCCCCGTTACTTGTGTAAATAACTACTTAAGACATCATCGACCACAGCCTGTAGAGCAGGAGGGAAAACTGCTATCAATTCAGACAGTCTACCCCGGAAAGTCTTGTGTGTCGGGATAGCCACAAGTGGGGGTTGATTCACAATCACTACAACAGTAGCTTCTCAGATCACGGCCCCGTCTTTACTAAAGGAGGAAAATACAGGATGAAGTAATTATCCAGGTAATCCAGGCTCCTCCAGCCCCTCCCCCAACCACCTCCCAGCCTTGCCCTAAGGAAAGGTGAGGTTTTCCGAGAGTTTGGCCTGGATTATCGGAATCTGCATCTCTGTAAAAAAAGCTTCTCAATAGAACTTTCTGGATTCATTTTCTTTGGAGACTCCTGCCCCAACCCAGGGGTCCAGGCGCGTCCCGCCTCGGTAGAGCCGGTGCCCTCCTCGAAGTGGGCGGAGAGATCCGGTCTTGAGAAGGGAGCGGGCTGGGGAAATAATCTTGGGTGGGTGGTCCAATCTAATCTATCTCTTCCTCTGTAATTGAAATGGAGATGTGAGTCAGCTCCAACTCCAAACCCGGAGACGGAGACTCCATTCTCGGAACCACCCCTGCCCATCCTCGGGACAGACCAGAGCAGCGAGTGACGTTCTCGAGGACGATCGTGGCGCCCACAGGCCACCAAGAGCTTAGTGGAACCAGCTGAGCGCTTGAGTTCCAATTCCACTCCCCGTATCCCCTCCCCCCTCCTCAACCCAGACTAGAGCCAAATCCTCAGCACTAGATTACTCTGGGCTGCCTTTCACGAGAATCCGGCCAGACTGGAAGTGTCCTGAGGGAAGAAGGGGTTCCGCGCCGCCTCTCTTTGAATCCCTCTGTTCTTGGAGCGAGGGGGTGGGTGGTCGCGAGGCTCTTGTGTTAGGAAAGCCCCCGCACTAGGGGTTTCTGTTCTTAAGATCAAAGAGTGCCGGGCCGCTCAGAGCTGTGTTTGTCAGCCGATTTGGGCCCCTTTGGGACAGGAAAGAAAGTGGGGGCGCCAGCGGGCCTTGGCGATAATACCATCACCTTCCAGCTTGCGGTGCGAAAGTATGGAAAGTGTTAGGGTCTGGGAGGTTACGCGGTTCGCTAGTTTGGCAGGGTGTCGGCTGCTCCTCCCACCTAAAGGCAACTTTTACCGTTAAGAGTGGTGCCCAGCCAGCGCAACGGGCGTGGAGCAAATTCTTTACTTTTCCCCCAAGGTTTCCTTTCTGGAAACTGGGGAGATGCTTCGGGGACCTGGTGGAGGGTTCCGACCGATTTTCTTTTCAATGCAATATAGACCGTTGGTGGAACAGGTGGAACTTGATGGGGCTGAGGCTGGGGACGTCCAGATCACAAGGAAGAAATCAGCATTTACTGTCAAAAATGTCAGCGCTGGACGTGGGACCAGCATCTCACTAGAAACACACCAGGGTTAGTCAACAGGACTTTTTAAAAAAGAGTGCTTGCGCTTAAACTATCTCGTTCTCTGTCTCTTCCCTTTATAAGACAACAGATGTTTGTTCCTCAAGGTAAAAAGGGCCCTTTTCTCTCTGAACTCCATCACTCAGGGGCTCTTGGGTGGCTCAGTCGGTTAAGCCTCTGCTTTGGCTGGGATCAAGCCCCATGTGAGGCTCCCTGCTCAGTGGAGAGCAGGTCCCCAGCTGCCACCTGCTCCCCTTGCTTGTGCTCTCTCTCTCTCTTTCTGTCAAACAAATAAAATCTTTAAAAAATAAATTCAGCTACTCATTTTGGGTGATTTCTCTGCCCTCCTCATACCCACCAACCTCACATAACAAACACATGCTCTGAATTTTCTCTCAATTCTTGTCAGTAGTCCTGCCAGTTGCCAGCATACACCCCACAACTGCAAACGAAAACCCTCCAAACTCCAGAGATCCTTCAAGGAAAGCAGAGCAGAAGACCCAAAGTGCTTTCCTACCTGCTTTGCTCTGCCTCCAAGGCTCCTGGGTGCTGTCCCCACCCGGCCCCCTACACCTCTCCCCATCCCACCCTTGTGAATTCTACTGGGATCTAAATCTGATTCCACTGTGGAATGAAAAGGAAGATAAAGAGCCATTTACAAATGTCTTCTTAATCCCAAAATGCCTTTCGGAAGAATGTCAGTAAATCAACACTGTTTTTAATCATAGTTCCTTTATATCAACAATGGCAAATAATCACTACTTTAAGGAAAGATCACAGATTTCAGAATCACAGAACAGGGGTTCTGTTTACAGTTCACTCTCTTGACAAGGGGAGTGATCTTGGAAGAATCACTTGACCTTTCTGATTGAATTCTGTCATCAGTAAAATACGGTGAACAAAGTCAACTTTATAGTTGCATGAGATAGTACTAGTAAAGCAATACATCACACTGTTAATATCAGTTCTTCTTTGTATCTCTTTTCCCATAACTGCACCCACACTCAACTTTCTGTAAAGAAAACAACTAGGAAGGGAATCACTTAACCATTCTAGAACCACTAAAAATAAGATCCTTCTAGTGGGAGGGTCTTGCTAACCTGACTATCTCACAGTGCTTGACATAGTCCTCAGGGAGTTAATTATACCCCCAGGTAAAAACTGCTCACCAAAATGCTTATGTTCATCTGTACTCAGATTATTTGGAGTTTAAAAGTTAAGTGTGTCTTTTGTTACTTATTACACAAAAACACCTATCAGAGCTTCCCAAAAGACTAAAAAAGAGGGAGCCTTTATTAATTTGTCTGGTCAAGTTCAGTCCACATGGTTCTTCCAGGCTTCAACTCTCAAATTCACACTGGTCATATTTCAAGTCTTCCCCGGAGTTTCCCCAGACCTCAAGGCCCCCATACTCCTAAAGTTCCTTGAGGCCAACAGTATTTCTCAGGGAAATTTTTGTTCCAATAAGGCGAAGAGTGAGGAAGTGCAACTCCAAAAAATAGATTTATCCTGAGGTAGGTTCTAGTCTTGGGGAACAAGATGTCTGACTCCCACCTTTCATAAAATATCTCTAGTTGTGCTGGGGGAAGCTGGGCCTCTAGGTGGGAGTCTGTCCCAGAGTCCTTCTCTAACTCATCCCAAGTTCAAGGCTAAATCGAAGATAACTCTACACATTGTGTCTGGGTGGAGGCAGTAAGGGAAAAAACCACCACCACCACCACTACGAAGCCTCTGTTCTCCCTTCCTCCATAAATATCTCCTGGTTTATTAAAAGAGGCATTAAAGAAATCCTCTAGCTCATCAGAACTTGAAGATCAAGACCAGTAAAGAAAGTCTGAGAAGCACTCTTCTGGAGTTGGGCTGAGGCAGGGAAGGAGAAGAGGCATCAGAGCTTAGCTTCCTGGAGGGATCTGGCTGCCTAAGCCCAGCAGCCAAGAATCAGAATATGGATTTGGGTGACTGGCATTCGAAACTGCACTGCCAATAAAGCTGGCCAGAGTTTAGGGTGACATAAGGGGCTATCTTATTTTCCACTGCATTATGTCTACTTTCAGAGATCCTTATGGGCACAGAGCTTACTGGAGGTTATTGCTGGAATAAAATCAGACTCCAAGAGTGCTAAGGAGACTAGATAACAAACTATATATAGTGTCTCAAGAATGTTTGCATTGTATATTATGTACCCTAACTATGCAGACATAACTTCCTGTGGGTAACAGACAAAACTTCCTATGGGTAATAGACAATAATATAACAAATGTGTATATGTATTGCATAAATGCACTTAAAGAATTACATAAATTTCATAGTAATCAAAGCAGTGATGTCAGGCACATTGCAGAAGAGTTAATGAATACTTGTTACAGGACATACTTCCCACCATAGAGATTTGGCTATTTTGTAGATACAGACAAATAATTCCTTCTTTTTCTATTTCTCTTTCTCTCTTACTTACTACTGTGTATCATCAGTAGAATTGCCTCATTTGGGAGAAACAAAACAAAACAAAACAAATACCTAAGCCAGAAACCAAGAATTAGGACAGTGTTCCAGAACTAGTTAACTTTAAGGGAGCAATCTGGGTTTAACCCCAAGTCAGCTGCTCTTACAGCATACTGTGTGGTTATCTTGTAGGTAGGCAGAAGGAACAATGTCATCTTATTTCCACTTTTCTGTGTGAGTACAGACACTTATACACAATTTTCATGTAACTCCCACTGTGCATATAAGAAAAATGTCATGCCCACCTAGGACCCATAGGAACAGCTTTCGAAATAAATAGAGGCACATTTCTTAGTACAACACAACTCAATTAATGTGAAGTTGGAAACCCTGACCCATCTCTACCATGTCTTGGCCTCAGTTTTGTGAACCACTCCCCATTCCTATCCTAACTTGCAATTTGCTCCCTCAAAGCCACACCAGGACCTAACAGTCTCCACTCCACCTGTGGGTTCTCTCAGTGGGCGTGTCCTCGGCAGTCAGAATCCAATCCAAGAGGAAACTCACCTTCAGGGTTAAGGTCAGCCCTAACTGTTCAGACTGAAGGCTCACAATGTCCCCCTTTCCTCTGTCAGCCCTTTGGGTGACTTGTCTAGCCAAGAACCCCCCCCAGGATTGACTCTCCACGCTTCTTGGAGGCTACCCCATGAACAGATGGAACTCTCAGTGCCAGTAGTGGCCTCTGGGTGCCTAAGATGTTGCAAACACGGACATCTCCCAGCCACCAGGCAGTATCAGGGAATGGAATTAAGAGAGTGTAAGGGCTAGGAAAGGGCGGGAGGCCTCGAATGAGATCCGGAAAGGTTTCTTTTACCGGAAAATTGACTGGAATTTTGTCATCCCGGAATTTGACGCCCGGAAGTGCCTGGAGAGGTTTAGGGTGTTGGGGTAGACTCGCTGACTCGCTGAGCGCCTCCTTCCGTACACTTTTTTTTTTTTTTTTTTTGGAGGCTCCGTCTTTAACAGTCCTTCCCAGGCTAGACAGACATACCGCAGGTTCAGGCTCTCTCGAACCTGACTGATCCCAGACCTGAGGGTGTCAGATCTCCATTTATGCTCAGGGTGGAACCAACCCCCCTCGCCCCACCGTGGGTAAAACGTAGCAGAGAGAAATGCAAAGGTGTCTCCTTCTACCACCTTACCCTCTTTAATTCACTCCCAAGGGTCTCAGGGACGCCGTGGAGGCGGTGGGGGGGTGGGGGCGGCGTGTGCGCTCTTGGGACCCCACGCCCTCTTAATTCGCAGCCTCCCAGTCCCCGCTGCGCGCGACGCGAGGTGAGGCGGGAGCGCGGACTTCTGCGCGCGCTCCCGCCCCTGTCCCCGGCTGAGCGCGCTCTCGCCAGGAGCCCAGGGGACGCCCAGCCGGTCGCTGCCGGGAAGGACTCCCGAACGCGCCGCCGCGGTTTGGCCAGGCGAAAAAGATTAGAAATCGTTTGTGCTTCTCTTTCACCTTCTTTCCTGTGCTCATATTTTATTCTGCAGAGCAACTGATTCTCTGTTGCACTCTGATTGCCTTCCTCATGTTTTCTTTTCCTAAGTACAGATTTTGGGGGTGGGGGGTGAGGTCATCATTTCCTCAATTGATATACCAGAGGGTGTAGTTGGCCCAATAAAACAGCAATCACTGCCCTCAGTGGAGTCAGCTGGTTATCTAGGGAGAAAGAGGAAAAGCCCAAGCCTTGATTTTCCTTCTTGTTCCAGCGAAGCTAGAACTCAGAGCTCATGACACGCCTCTGCGAATTCTCAAGGAAATTCCAGTTCGAAAGCCTAGAAAGTGCTTACAGGGAAAGGCACAGGTCCTTCAAGTACTACGGGAACGGAAAAAAATGACTGCCAACAGACTAATGATTACAGACCACTGGAAATCAATTCCCTTTAGTCCTTTACCTTTAGGAATAACTGCATGTATTCTTGCTGTAACGCTAACATATTTTTTGTTCTTTTTAGAAGTGAAAATTAGCTTTATTTACTCCTGTTTACAAAAATAAGCCATGCTCAGTATTTTGGAAAACAGACAGTAACCCTTAAATTGTAATCCTTAACTAACGATGGGGTGTGTGTGTGTGTGTGTGTGTGTGCATATACATACATACATATATTTATTAAATATATTAGTATATATTATTATATATGTCATATATATATTAAACCCAAAATATATGGGTTTTTTGCATGGCTTTTATTCATCAGAGAAACAAAAGAGACTCTACAGTATCCGCAATGAATGAGAGACACCATCCTGTGGTGTGGCTTACAAATATTTGAAAGCTATTTGTTCAAGTTTGATCAATGATGACTCCATATGGTTAACTTGTTTCAAGCTGGTCAAACTTTAGCTTATTATATCTGATTAGAAATTATCAGAAAATATTAGTGATGAAATATATACATTATACATTTTTTATTCTATTTTAGACTAAGGCATGGGCATCCAAAAACAGTGGATAACTGAATAATACTGAAATATCCATTTGCTTTTTTTAACTTCGAGAAAGATGAATGTGTGATTCATACATGGGCTTCTGTACTTTTAATAGGCAATAGGAGAAGCAATGACTTACAATGCAAAAGACATCAATGAGATTAAATTACATGACTTAATCTACTAGCAGAATAATAAATGGATGATAAATAGAGCAACTCCTACTTACCAATAGGCGTAAGTCCGTGCTTTAGAGAATCTTGTAAATTTCCAGTATCCGAATTAGAAGACATTCTTAGTAAAATTGTAGGTGGCCCTTTGGTTTAAAGCAGAAATCATTGAGCACAAGAAAAAGTACAGCTTGTCAAATTTTGTGGCCCTTGGGAGGACACATGAGACTACAGTAATCCTCAGTGAAAGTTAAAAAAATAGCAAAAAAAAAAAAATCCAAGAATGCAGAAAGTTACAAGTTAAGTCTTTCCCTGAACTCTGTACTTTTTCCAGCATTAGTGCCTGCTGTAAACCATGTATCCAGTTACATGATGGTTTCTAATCAGAAGAATGGAAACTTTTGATAGGTTTAGACAGATCACATGACTCTATGCAAGTTGATAAGAGGACCCTGTTATAAAGTGACAGCAAAAGAGATAAGAACTCCTGGCAGATAATGGCAAAGAAATGATTAACTTAGAAGTGGAGAGGTGCTATGCAGCACAGAGAGTGGAAAGTTGTAAAACTGAGGGGTCAGAAGATCATACTTAGTGGATAAAACTCCAAACCAACTTAAATCTACTAACTAAACTTAGGCTTGTGACATACCCTCTTGATGTCAGCACCTCTTTGCATAGAGGAGAACAGACGTAGCTCTTCTGACCTCTGTAAACATATTTTAGATGATAACATTAGCACACATTAATTCTTTAAATGATGACGGGAGATTTGATTGACACTTTAAAATACTATGGTAGCATTTCCAAGCTTATGGTCATTTATTTATTCATGTGTTGTCTACCAATTTTTTAATCATGCCTATTCATTAGTTGCAAAGTTAATCTTAACTTGTTCATTCATTAGTTGGTTAAAAGGGCACCCTATCTCTTTACCCGCAATAAAGTAAAACTTAGCTTTGAGGTCAGTGCTGGCAAAATGATGAATGTATAATACGTTTTCCATAATTTTAAGTTATTATTCCTTGCTTGAATCCATGGGAAAAATCTGGATCACTCTTAAGCGGACGCTTAACCACTGAGCCACCCAGGCATCCCTCTTCTGTGAATTATATCCATGAGTATTTAATGTATTCAAAATTAAAATCAAGAAAGTAAAAATTATTATTTATTTATAAATATACCTATTTATTTTTATTAAAATAAGTTAATATACATAATGCATTTTAAATTAAAATAACTATTTTCCAAAACAAAATAATTCATAAAAAGTAGCATTTTCAGTAGTCTTTTTAATGTCTAACTTTTTTCCCCCAAGATTTTATTTATTTATTTGACACAGAGAGAGAGTGCACAAGTACGGGGGAGCAGCAGAGGGAGAGGGAGAAGCCAACTCCCTGCTGAGCAGGGAGCCTGATATGGGGCTTGATATGAAGACCCTGGGGTCATAACCTGAGCCAAATGCAGATGCTTAACCAACTGAGCCATGAAGGTGCCCCCAATGTCTGCCTTTGTAGAAAGCTAGATTCTCATATCTGCTTCCGCATTCACTCTGTAGCAATATATTGTTTCAGTTGAAGTCTATATAAGAAAATATGGTTTTCAAGATATGAAGGTAGAAAAAGGACGAATATCCTAATAAATTTTTCAAATAATTATGGATTTTTTTTTCTTTGATGCTACACCAAAACTCCACAAGTACTATCTTCTTCAAGATGAATTGAGGGGCACCTGGGTGTCTCAGTCAGTTAACCATTGACCTTTGGCTGTGGTCATCCTGGGATCTAGTCCCACACTGGGCTGTGTGCTCAGCCACGGGTGTGCTTCTCCCTCTGCCTGCTGCTCCTCTGCTTCTGGGTGTGCTCTCTCTCTCTCTCTCTCGGGCAAATAAATACATACAATCTTAAAAAAAAAAAAAAAAAAGATTAGTTGAAATGTGGAAACTGAAACCATATCTGTGAACTTTTTGTACCCTATTACACAAAAATTCATTGGCTTATTTTATAATTAAAATATATCTTTTGCCTATGAATGATTTTGTTGCATCTCACATTGGTAATTTGGAAAATGTAGGTTCATCAAATCTGGCAAATATGCCAAATGTTGACACATTTCATTATATAGTATCAAAAATTCTATTTATGAATATTACTACTTATCTCACCGGAAGTCTTTAAATACCGGGAAGCTGTCAAACTCACAGTGGAATATACAAATTTTCTTAAATCCAAATTTTCACTTGTAAGCCTGATTTTATCAATGGAAAAAAGTACCACCAGTTTTTTTCCATGAAGTAACAGGTTCACTTCATATTTGAGAATTTTCCCCAAAATAGCCATGTCTAAATAAACATAGTGTGTCTTCTGTCATTCCTAAAATGTAAAAATAACATTACATTAAAGAAAAGCAGCTATTTCATCTCCCCACCTGAACAATCCTATCAGTGCTTTTCCTGGAATCAGCCATCATATTCTGACTTAGGCCTTTAAAGACACTTGAAGAACTTAAAGAACTATGGGTAGTACATTAAGAGGGAAATTTAAGTCATATGGCTCAGCTTGATTAGAGATATGTTTTGCTTTATGAAGTAGCTGTGTTTTTTTCTTTTTAAGATTTTATTTATTTATTTGATAGAGAGAGAGATCACAGGTTGGGGGAAGAAGGCTCCCTGCTGAGCAGAGAGCCCAGTGTGGGGCTCGATCCCAGACTCTGAGATCATGACCTGAGCCAAAGACAGTCTTAACCCACTGAGGCACCCAGGTGCCCCAGTAGCTGTGCTTTTTACAATGCACTTCCTATGTTCAACACAGTACTTGTTCTAGGGTCAGAATACAACATTAAGAATTTTTTATAAAACAAAAGTTCTGTTAATTTCATCTGTTTTAAAAATATGCTTTCAGGGATCTCAGGGTCCTGGGATCGAGCCCTGCATTGGGCTCTCTGCTCAGTGGGGACCCAGTTTCCCCCTCTCTCTCTGCCTGCCCTTCTGCCTACTTGTGATCTCTGTCTGTCAAATAAATAAATAAAATCTTAAAAAAAAAAAAAAGACGGGTTTCTGGATAAACAGTTTTATTCATTGTCTTTATGGCCATAAAGTTAGGAAGCTCAAGGAAGTCTCCCCAAGACTTTGAAACTCTTTAGATAGAAAGACTTGGTGTTTGTGGAGGGGCATTACCCAAGTAATTGTACCTCTGGCCCAGGACTTAAGAAGAAAAGATAAGTGAATAGAAAGATGCCCACATATATATAAAGGGACTACATATGTTCCCTTAATGATCACATTATAATCTAATTAGATCAGTTATTTAAATCAGAGTGTTAATGAGGCTAAAGTCCAGATTTTGCCTCTTATGGAAGAAGTTTTATGAAGGGAAAAGCTATTTGCAAACTCATTCGGACGCCTATTATCTCTAGCTAACACTGAGAGAGTAGTGCCTCGATTAGGAAGTGATCGGCATGATAGGCTCATTGTGCTGTTAGTAAAGAGGTAAGGGATCTTTTCTGAACTTTCAATTAGATAAGGATACTGGGTCAATTAGAATATAAGTTTATGCCTCTAGCTAGTTCCACTGTTAAATTTTAAATTTCATTTTATTCTTTTAAGTTTCTGGTAGAGAATCTGCCACTATCAGTGGTCAAAGCCCATGTATATATACTTTCAAGCCTTCATGTGGTTTTAAACAATATTAACACTGACACTTCCTTTGAACTAAGTAAATGGAGTGTATATGTATTCAGCAGGTAATTTATAACTCCATATACGGACATTTGTTGTAACATAATTTCACACATCATGGAATAGATTCAGCAGTCATTTTCTGAAGGTTCGCATTACAGAATTTATGATCCTTTTTTTTTTCTTTGTTGTTTATTCTGATTACTGTTATGTTTTCACTTCTCCCTCTTGCCTTACTTTATTTCAGTTGAAATGTTGGAATATAGCTTCAGAATGATAATCATGCTTCATGGAGAGAGACCGGGTAGAAGGGAATAAGAATAAAGAAAGGCTTTATCCTCTCTGCCTGTTCCCCTGCCCTTTTAGTTGTGCTGTTGGCTCTGAACCCTGCAGACTCACCTCTGTCTGGGACGGGGTGACTTGAGGTCTGGGCGACTCCTGGAAGTGAGGGTGAGAGGAAGCCAAAGCCATGACTATGGTCCTCATGGGTGTTGGAAATGTCCCCAGTTAAATATTCACACAGCCTCATCAAGGTGAGATTTTCTGGAGGAGACCTGCTCATGGAATGTAGGTAGTTTAAAGCTGGTGCTGATTCACATGAAGTGAGGAAGCGGGTCATTCTGGCCACCAGTGGGGAGGGCGTTGGATAAACACGCTGTTTTTCCTCTGAGCTTTAAGCTCTTGTGTACACATAACCAATCCAGTCTGCTTTGCATTAACACTGTCGTAGGTATTGTTTAATTTTTTTCCTTTAAATATATGGTAGATTGCAAAATATGATTTTTATTGAAACCAATGACTATTAATTTTGTTTATTTAGGAGATAGATGTATATGTATATATATACATATATATATATATATTTTTTTTTTTTTTTTAAGTAATTTCTACACCCAACGTAGGGCTCAAACTCCTAAGCCTGAGATGAAGAGTCACATGCTATACCAACTGACTCAGCCAGGCGCCCCAACCAATGACAACTAATTTTAGATGAAAATTCAGAAAGAGCATATGTTTTTATAGGTGTATTTTATACCTGTAACTACTTTGAAATATATGGGTCTTCTTTTATACATGCCCAAATGTGGGATACACATTTGTTAAGGTTTTGCATATTATTCAATCCATAAAATAGCATTTCCCATCAGCTCCTCACTCTCTGGCTGTAGATTTCATTGATTACCTGAGAAACCGTGCAGTTGTGTTTGGTGATGCAACCACTTGAGCATGAGAACACATTAGGAGAACATAGTATGGTTGAAGGTAGTAGTTAAGAGACTGAGATTTGGGATCAGGAAGTTCGCAACTCCAGTCCCTGCTTTGTCCTTTACTCGGCAGCGAAGTAATGCTTGACTTCCTTAAGCCTTATTCTTCAGAAATAAAAATGACAATGGAATCCAATAGTGTTGTTGTGAGAAAATGAGATAATAGAGAAATGCTCAGTATCAGGATGCCTGGGGGGCTCAGTCAGCCTTTTTGGCTCAGGTCACCATTCCAGGGTCCTGGGATCTGATACCGCATTGGGCTCTGCTCAGTGGGGAGCCTGCTTCTCCCTCTCCCACTGCCCCTCCCCCTGCTCATGCACACGCTCTCTCTCAAATAAGTAAATGAAATCTTAAATAAATAAATAATGTACCCCCAAAGTTGAAGAGGAATAGCATTACTAGGTTCCTAATAACTCCTAAAAAAAACCTTCCAGGAAAAAAAAAACTACTATTTACTATTTGTCATTCTCTTTTCTGTAGAACTTACTGGCATGCAGAGGAAACATTACATTAATGAGTTACTTTAGCCTTTTGAAGCTTATCTATCTGGTTAATTTAATAGAAATAAATACTCAGTACTTTGTGAGAAATGAACATATTTTTGTGAAAGAGGGAGTGGAGTAACGTTCACATGTGACCCAAGTAACAGGTGCTCGAAACTCAGCCCTAGTGACAGTTAGTACGCAATTCAGATTCCAGCTATGCTGGGGAAGAACACAAAACAAACGAAAACCTCAGTTTTGGGTCATTATTTTTCTCAGTCAAATCCCAGTCTAACCATTTCCTTTTGGCAAATGTGGGCATTTTCCCTTATGGCATTCTGTTTTAGACTCACTATCCCACTGAACTCAGCAGATACTACCCCACATGGCATATTTATAATGACTCACATTTACAAAGATACATGTTTATAATGATAAAACATTATTTGCTAACTGATTTCAGAAAGGATTTGTAAATGATTGACAGATAACTAATGACTCCCAAGGCATCTTTGCCAAAATCCAAAAGGCATTCAACAATGTCATCTGAACCCATATTGCATGATGATGTTAAAGTTCAGTTAATGAGTTACAGTCTCTGTAAACTTCCTGAATATACTCTACCAAGACATTATGACACGTCTGTTAGGAACTGGGATTCTTGTAAAATGGGGTTTCTGGGGAGCCCTGTACAGGATCATATACCAGAAAAGCCCCTTAAGTTTGTTTATATTTTGGGTTTAATAAGAACCAGCATCCTAAATTACTCATCATTGAAACTGATTGAGGCACTGGGTGTTGGGGAGTTACAGAAGACAGAAATCCCGAACTGGGTAGTTCCTGTGAAAGGATAGCTTACTGGAACATCGTTGCTTCAACTCTTTGCTAACAAAGTCATTTGTCACTGATTTGTCACTGATTTAGGACCTGGGCTTGGGTGGGTACTTTTTTTTTTTTTTTTAATCAGCTTCCTTAGCAACCCTCTAACCCCCAAATTATATAAGATGGTGAGATGACAGATTTTGAAAAGAAGTGACTAAAGATTTCTTCTCATTATTTTAATAACTGTGAGAAATGTGGCACCTGGCAGGAAAGATAAGTGGTCTTTTTGCCACACTATTATGGCCAGGTAAATATTACTCACTTTTTATAGCACTAATAATTAAACAGAGCCTCAGTCAATCTTTTGGCAATTGAAATGTTTAAGACTTTACTCTTCTGTAGGCTTATGTTGAGTTCCCCACGTTTATCACAATCTGCAATCTATGTCTGATGACTTATGGTTCATATCTTTATTTATAAAGAAATATACTCAGTACCATTTTATTTCCACTTAAAACCTTTTAAAACTTTTAAGCAAATAACTCAATTATCTAAACTATTTTTAAAAGAGGGACCTGTAGAGCATTCGGAGTGATTTCCCTAGGAATCACATAATAACCATTTTTAAAATATGGAGCCACAAAATAGATTTGAATTAATGAAACCGAATTTTTTTTTTTAAGATTTTATTTATTTATCTGACACAGAGAGAGAGATCACAAGTAGGCAGAGCAGCAGGCAGTGGGGGTGGGGTGGGGAAGCAGGCTCCCCGCTGAGCAGAGAACCCGATGTGGGGCTCCATCCCAGGACCCTGAGATCAGGACCCGAGCCGAAGACCGAGGCTTAAACCACTGAGCCACCCAGGCGCCCCCATGAAACCGAATGTTATCTCTCACCTCACATTGTCTAGTAGATAATGTGAATAAAATGGTTTTTTCAAACAATAACTGTTCTTTTGGAATGGAAATTAAAAAATATACATATATATATATGTATATTTTTAAGTAATCTCTACAACCACCGTGGGGCTCAAACTCACAAACTTGAGAGTAAGAGTTGTACTCCACCGACTGAGCCAGCCCCTAAAATGAAATATTTTATATGGCTGAATCTTTTATGTGGCTGTATAAACCTAGCTTGATTGTGTTACAGTTATTTTCATAGACACTGTTCTTTGCCCTCTCAATCCTTTTGTGGGAAAAGAAAGTTTTTTAATCAAAAATAATAAAGTAGGGGTACCTGTATGGCTTAGTCAGTAGAGCACATGACTCTTGATCTTAGGGTTGTGAGTTCAAGCCCCATTATAAGCATAGAGATTACCTTTAAATTCTTTTTTAAAAAGATAATAAAGTGGAAAGAGTGCATAAATGCAAATATGTTATATTTTTCATTATGTTTTGAGAAAGGATAAAACCTAAAAAAGAAAGGATTACTCAAAAAAAGCTAAAGCCTCTTAGAAGGGTCATTTAATACTCTTTGAAATTGAAGATCAAAAATGGGTTTCAAAGGTAAGCTCACTTTCTACCTGCTTTATTCATTACCATGAGTCTAACAGGTTATTCCCTCAAGCATAATTTTTTACATACTAATACATTTTTTAGATTTTTTGGGTTCCTTTCAATTCCATCATGTCCCAAATGGAACTTTTTATCTGCCTTTTCAAATGCCCCCCTTTTTAAAAATTTTGTTGAATGATACTACTAAATTAGGAATATGGATATCATTCTAAAATCTCCATCTGATTTACTTGCTGTGTCTATCCTGTCAACAAACTTAGTCCATTCTGTTTCCTTAACATCTTTCTTTCTTTTTTTTTTTTTTTCAAGATTTTTATTTATTTATTTGAGAGAGAGTGAGAGAAGCATGAGTGAGGGGAAGGGACAGAAGGAGAAGGAGTGGCTGAGGGAGAGGGAGAAGTAGACTCCCGATAAGCAGGGAGCCTGATACAGGGCTTGATCCCAGGACCCCAGGATCATGACCTGAGCCAAGGGCAGACACTTAATCCACCGAGCCACCCAGCACCCCATCCTTAACATCTTAATTGGCATCCCCTCCTCTGTAGTAGTGCCAGTGCCTTTGCTTTGCAATGGCCACGTGGAGAGCTTATTGGCTTTGAGCCAGTAACTTGAGAAACTTGAGGTCCAGTCAGGGCACATCACTGATTAACAGTGTGACCCTTGGTGAGCTCTTCCCTTTAACATTGTTTCCTTAGCATGGGACTAGCATGAACCATGACTCTTGGGATGATGGGAAAATTCAATGAAAACACCTGCGACATGTCTAGGGCAACAGCCGCCACAGGACCTTCATCATTTCTCACTCTGTTGCCTTCTAATGGTTCCTGGTCTTTCTTCTGGCTTAATCTAGGCCATCTTCCACACTCAACCCAAAGACTTTCTTAAAAATTCATGATATTTGCTGCTTAAAATTCTTCAGTAGCTTGTCATGCTCTTTAGGATAAAACTCATACTCTTTAAATTTGATACACAAAACACATGACAGTCTGACCTTTCAAAAAAGAAAAAAGCATTATCTTCCATATTCATTCTATGCTCTAGCTACAAAAAACTATTTGTAGCTCCTCAAAACATCATAATATGTCATGTCTCTGTTTATTCGTTTATCTCTTTATTTACTCATTAATCCAACCATCCATTTGTTCCAGCAACTAAAATGTGCTGGAGTCTATGGTTGGTCCTGGGGATGTAGAGTCAATCTCATGACATTCAATTTGATAAAAGAGACAATTGACAGACAGTTGTTTATCAGAGCTAACCTTGGGAGGTTGGGGAGCCCCCGGGGGTCACTAATCCATTTTGTGAATGGTAAGAGGAAACACCTCAGAGGAGATGGTACTTCAGCATCCCTGAAGGCAAATTAGACTTTGACAAAAATCAAGGGCATTCCTGAGAGGAAGCCACGCTTACAAAGCTATGAAAGCTCGAGGGGCCAAGGCATGTGCAGTGACCTAAACACATTTATTCCAATGGAGCTGAGCCAGGACTGTATTTTATTTATTTATTTATTTATTTATTTGACTGAGAGATCACCAGTAGGCAGAGAGAGAGAGAGAGAGAGAGAGAGGAAAGCAGGTTCCCTGCTGAGCAGAGATGCGGGGCTCGGTCCCAGGACCCTGAGATCATGACCTGAGCCGAAGGCAGAGGCTAAACCCACTGAGCCACCCAGGTGCCCCCAGGACTGTGTTTAAAAATATACCCTGAGGGGCACCTGGGTAGTCCAGTTGGTTAAGTATCCGCCTTGTGCTTAGGTCATGATCCAGGAGTTCCGGAATCGAGCCCCACGTCGGGCTCCCTGCTTAGCAGGAAGTCTGCTTCTCCCTCTCCTTCTACTCCTCCCCTGCTCATGCTCTCTCTCTCTCTCAAATAAATAAATAAAATCTTAACAAATGGATATATGCCCTTGAAGCATTTCTTCAATAGTGGCAAATGAATGGGAAGAAATAAAAATATAGGGATTGGCCAACGATTGGGGAATGGTAACAACTGGGGAATGATTAAATTATAGTTATCTCCACTTCGTAGGGTATAATGCAGCCATTAAAACTGGCTAAGGAGACCCTTACTGGATGGCTTGGAGGGATTCGTATGAAGCGTTTACTGTTGCACAAGCAAAGCAAGGTACTTATGTGAGTGGGAGAACCAAGCAAAAAAGAAGAAAACAAGTATGGGAATATAATCATATTATGCATTTATGTAAAAATCTGTATACATGAGAATATATATATAAATAAAATAAAGAGATTAAAACAACTTAAAAATGCAAATATAAACTGGCTTTATTAATTTTCTGTTTCTCAGTAAAATGGACTCGTATTAGTAGAGGATAATTCTGATGAGTAAAATGACTAAGACATGTTTGCTTATAACTAAGCTTGGCGCGTAGTAAGTACTCCGTAAATGACTGGCTAATTGCCCCAGAATGACCAATGACTACACATTCCTGTGTTCTTACTGGCCCTGATACTGCCTCTCTTAGTTCTGAATTCTGAGTTGAACATGTAATTTTTAAGGATTTATCGTAGCTTTATCTGATACGACTGGACTTGAGATCCTTCCCCAAAGCCCACCCAGCTAGGAAAAGTTTTGAGGTATGTTTTCTCCTTCATTCATCAGAAGCAAAAATACATTTACATTCTCTCCCAAATTCAGCCTCCTGGGGAGTTACCATGACTGCTTCAGGTGATTTGCAGCTAATCATTGTGTCAGAGATTTGGAATGTCAGTTAATGGGAACTAATGGTTTAAACAATGAGCATTGATTTTTCTTTTCATGATAATGCCTAAGGTAAGCGTCATACTTTGTAGTGTGGGATAGATGCCCACTTTGACTTCCAGTTTGACTCTCCAATAAATTTAAGGCATTTGACAAAAAAAAAAAAAAAAAAAAGTGATTTTGGTCTTCACCGCAGATAAAGGCCACAGTCCTGTAGTCTGTACAGCACTAAATGTTTTTTCATTCAAAGTTGATCAGCTTTTATGCAAGTAAAAGAATAGGCTATTCTTACAATTGGAAAATAGATGAAAGTATATCCTGAATTCTTCATTAAGTAGCTCGTGGTCTGGGAGCGCCTGGGTGGCTCAGTGGGTTAAGCCGCTGCCTTCGGCTCAGGTCATGATCCCAGGGTCCTGGGATCGAGTCCCGCATCGGGCTCTCTGCTCAGCAGGGAGTCTGCTTCCCTCTCTCTCTCTCTGCCTGCCTCTCTGCCTACTTGTGATCTCTGTCTGTCAAATAAATAATAAATAAAATCTTAAAAAAAAAAAAAAGTAGCTCGTGGTCTCTCCTCCCCCTCCCGCCTTCCTCTACCCCCTTTTCTCCAGGCAACTCTTTAGGTTATTTTCCTTTTGACAACATTGATTTCCCCTCGTTTTAGTTAAACTGCAAACAATAGAAAGCCAGACCGAACCGGCTCCAATGATGAGGAAATATATAATCTCTCTGACGTCATAAGAGAGTCAGAGATGGAGCCTCTCTGGGGCTGGTTAACTCGTGGTTTGATGACATCATCAGGACCCTAGTTTTTCTGTCCCCATCATTGTCAATATGTTGACTTGCCTCTGGTAGCTTTCTTTTTTGTCAGGTGGCTGCAGAAATTCTAGGTATCACATCAGCAACAACGTAAGCTCCAGTGTAAGAAATGAGGGTGTCCCATTTTCTATCCCTTTATCAGAAAAGAAATCATCCCAGTAACACCCTGGCAGATTCCTCTTTATATCATTGATGAGATCCTAGCCACATGCCTGTCCCTAAACCAGTCTGGGAAGGAAAATGGAATAACCATAATTAGTTAGAATATTCAGGATTTAGGCTCAAGGTCAGCTCACAGTAAGATCATCTGTTCCATGGGGAAAAAGTAGGGTTCTTTTGGTAGGAAGAAACAAAGAATGGTTTGGGATAAGCAATCAGTAATGTCTGTTGGGTGCCTGGGTGGCTCAGTGGGTTGGGCCTCTGCCTTTGGCTTGGGTTGTGATCTCAGGGTCCTGGGATCAAGGCCCTCAATGGGCTCTCTGCTCGGCGGGGAGCCTGCTTCCTCCTCTCCCTCTGCGTGTCTTTCTGCATACTTGTGATCTCTTTTTGTCAAATAAATAAATAAAATCTTAAAAAAAAAATGTCTGTCATGTTCCTTAAATTTTGTTCTCTTCTGCCCCCTCATATCATTTTAAAGGTTTATTTATTTATTTTGGGGGAGGGAGCATAAATAAGCATGGTGGGGAGGGGCAAAGGGAGAGAGAGAGAGAGAGAGAGAGAGAATCAAGCAAATTCCCTACCGAGCGTGGACCCTGAGATCATGACCTGGGCAGAAATCAAGAGTTGGACGCTTCACTGACTGTGTCTCCCAGGTGCCCCAATACCTATGTCATTTTAGCAATCATTAATTTAACATACATAGACAAGACAAAGTTTGCAAAGTTAGAATGGTGGGGAGGGGTTGGGGGGGATTTAACAGCCTGAGGCAGAAAGGAAACTCACAGGCAAGGAGGTGAAAGAAGTGTACACAGGTCGGAGAGAGGGTTAGCTGTGGATTCCATCGGTCCATCAGCCCCTATTTTTTAACCAACTGTATTAAAATAAGCTGTACAGGAGGTAAAAATCCTGAGAACCAAAGACAAGTCTGAAGAGATACAGAAGTTTAGAAACTTCCTATTCCCTTAGAGATTGTATATTAGCAACTTCTGCCAACTCATTGATCTGGGCAGTCATCATTGTGATGTGCAGACAAAACTGGCCTCATCAGAATATCCATGGGGAAACTGCAGAGAGTAGAATCAAAACAAATGTACGAATAGTAGCAAACATTTAAATACAAATTGCTATGTCCAGACACTGTGCCATGAACTTAATGAGTTCACTCATTTGTTCAACAATCCTGTGCGGTGTCATTATCCCATTTTAAAGATCAAGAACTGACACGCAGTGCGGCTGTGTAACTTGCACAAGGTTGAAGACATTGCAAATGGAAGAGATGGTGATTTCATTGTGTTTGCGGCTACTCCACCCCCCTGCTGCTCTTAGGAGGCTTGCTTGAACCTGCCACAGATGCCACTTTGATACATTTTTGCCTTATCGAGTGGTTTCACTTAACCTTCATACAGGGGAACGTTAAAAAATTTTTGGACCATTGGTTTTCTCACTAGTAGTTTTCAGTTCTGTTTTGTTTTGACAGTTGTTTTGCATCTCACAACATCCCCTAAGTTTAAATTGAAAATCCAAGAGAGACTTTGGTTAGCACTTCAAATATAGAGCTAGAAATCATACATTGCACATTGTGTGTGTGTGTGTGTGTGTGTGTGTGTATATTCTCTGATAATGAATGACAGAGGCAGTGATGATTATATTTGAGTACTTAAGTCACTGTTTTCCTAGAATACCCTTAAACACACAAACTGGCCCTTTATTCTTGTATCCTAAAGATGTTTAATTAGAAAGGTCAATCTTAACATCTAAATGACCTACCAATAAAACTGAACCAGAGCATGGAACTTGGGGTGTTTATTCCAAAAACTTTGGAAATGATGCAGATTGAAACTTGCAAGTGTAATTAAGTATCGGCATACCTTGCTTTATTTGATAAATTTGTTTAAAAAATTTAGGGGCACCTGGGTGGCTCAGCCATTTGAGTGTTCAAATCTTGATTTTGGCTCAAGTCATAATCCCACCGATCTTGAGAAGGAACCCCATGTCAGGCTCCACATTCAGAGGGGAGTCTGCTTGAAGATTTTCTACCTCTGCTCCTCTCTGGGTGTGCACCTGCAGACTCACCTGCGGTCTCTCAAATACATACATAAATCTTTAAAAAAAAATTAGATGTAGGGGCACCTGGGTGGCTCAGTGGGTTAAAGCCCTTCGGCTCAGGTCATGATCTCAGGGTCCTAGGATTAAGCCCCGCATCGGGCTCTCTGCTCCGTGGGGAGCCTGCTTCCTCCCTTCTCTCTCTCTGCCTACTTGTGATCTGTCAAATAAATAAAATCTTTTTAAAAAATTAGACGCAAACCAAATTTAGCAAAACAAAAATGCTATACTTGCTGTTTAGTGCAAACCTACATTCCTTTTGTGAAATGGTAAGTCTTCTTGCAGTGTTGATAGCCATTCTCCAGCTGATCCATTTTGAAGTTTGCCATTTTGGATGTCAAGGCTGTGGTGTAGACTCTTTCTCCTCTGTCTCTTCTCCCATTTGCCATCCCTTTCCGACTTATTTCTTCCATGCTCAGTCACACACGTATTCACACAAGTACGTATCTGAATAACTCTCGTAAGACCGATAGCCATAAATGTGACCACTGGGCAATATTCTAACATTTTTTCACCTCAGTGGGATGTCTGGCTGGCTCACTTGGAAGAGCATGAGACTCTTGATCCTGGGGCCATGAGTTCGAGCCCCACATTGGGTACAGAGATTACTAACATGAATAAATAACAAGAAAAAATTTTTTTAAGTCTTAAGAAATAAGTGGTGCCTGGGTGGTTCCGTCATTAAGTGTCTGCCTTTGGCTCAGGGCAGACCCTGATCCCAGGGTTCTGGTATCAAGTCCCAAATCAGGCTCCCTGCTCAGTGGGAAGCCCTCTCCCACTCTCCTGCTTCTGTTCCCTCTCTTGCTCTCTCTGTCAAATAAATAAATAAAATTGTTTTTAAAAAGTCTTAAGAAATAAAAAAATAAAAAACATTTAACAAAATAAAATTTCAATAAAAATAAAATTTTAATAAAAAAATAAAAATTTTTTAACTCCAATAAAAGCAACCTTGCAATCACATCCTACTTCCTTGCTCCCAGGTTATCCTGTCCACCCTGTGACTATTATCTGGACCATCTGGCTGGACTCCTAGCAGCCACAAAATTTCAGCAGTTGGGCTTTTTTAAAAGAAGGTCCATCATCCAGGTGCCTGGGTGGTTCAGTGGGTTAAAGCCTCTGCCTTTAGCTCGGGTCATGATCTCAGGCTCCTGGGATCGAGCCCAGCATTGGGCTCTCTGCTCTGCGGGGAGCCTGCTTCCCCCTCTCTCTCTGCCTGCCTCTCTGCCTACCTGTGATCTCTCTCTCTGTCAAAAAAAAAAAAAAAAAAAAGTCCATCATCCATTCCTCAGTATTGTTAAAATCAAAGTAATAATCAGTACTGAGGTGATGTCCTCCCATAATTGTCCTGGGCTTTGTGGGAAAAACAGAGAATCAGAAGAGTAAAGCAGTGGACTTTGGACCTGAAGGGTCATCACAGTTTTAGTTCCTTACTTGTGTTCGGTGTGTTATTAGATCACATTGTTCCTTGCACATCCACTCAGAAGCTACATTCCTAGTACCAAATGGGAGAGAAGATGCAGATTTGGAGTTAAAGAAATTTTCTATATATGTTGAGTGTGTGTGTATGTATATGTGTGTGTGTGAGAGAGTGTGTGTGTGTGTGTAAGCAGTAGAGTGCTGGGGTTCAGGGTGCAGGTCCCAAAGGCCAACTACACTGATTTAAGCTCAACTGACTTTGGGAAAGTCACTTAACCACTCTGTGCCTCAATTTCTTCATCTATGAAATAAAGATACTAGTCATACTTATGTCCTGGGGTTATTGTGAGGATTAAATAAATTAATTACACTGAAAGCCTGGTACATAGTAATAATGTATATATTTTTAAAGCATTTATTTATTTATTTGACAGACAGAGATCACAAGTAGGCAGAGAGAGAGAGAGAGAGGAGGAGGCAGGCTTCCCGCTGAGCAGAGAGCCCAATGCGGGGCTTGATCCCAGGACTCTGGGATCATGACCTGAGCTGAAGGCAGAGGCTTTAACCCACTGAGCCACCCAGGCGCCCCAGTAACAATGTATCTTAGTTATTATTCTCTTCCTATTGTTTCCTCAGCACTCAAGTCTCCCAAGGTGAAAGCTTTTGATTGGAGCTAGATAATGATCAAATATTAATTGGAATTCATTCTAAAAATCATTTATTCTTCTTAAACCTACATATTTATTGGGGTGGCTCAGGCTGTTGGGCTCCTAACCCTCTATTTCAGCTCAGGTTATGATCTCAGGGTTGTGTGATTGAGCCCCACGTTGGGCTCCGTGCTAAGCAGACAGTCTGCTTCTGTCTCTTTCTCCCTCTGCTCCTCTCCCCTCTCACTTGCACACTCTCTCTCTCTGTTTCAAATAAATCTTAAAAAAAAAAAAAAGAACTCTACATCTATATTCATAGAAAAAACAACCCTACTGTTCCCTTGGGAAGAATGCTGGGCATTTCCAGTTTGGTAAAAGCTGCTTTGTGGTCCTTCTTTTGACATCAGAGTTGCTGTGGCATACTACAAAGTATGGAAAGTGGTCTGGTGAAGTGGGGCAATGTATGCTAGAAATTTCTTTCTTTCCTTTTCTTTTCTTTTTTTTTTTTCTTTTTCTTTTGGTGGGAAGGTAGGGTCATTGATTTTGCTGACTGGCTTCAGTTTGAGAGAACTGAGTGAGATTGCCAAACCCTAGAAGACCTCCTCAGGTGCGATGGGCTATACATCTATTTCATATCTATAAATACTGATGGTATATTTTCTCTAGAAAGTACACATCCTTAATTATTTGATCAATAAAGGCAGGTGAGATTTATGTAAGTTTAAAAGTGGAAGAAGGCAGGGGTGCCTGAGTGGCCCAGCCCCTTTGACTCAGTTCATGCTCCCAGGGTCCTGGGATCAAGCCCTGCATTGGGCTCCTTGCTCAGTGGGGAACCTGCTTCTTTCTCTCCCTCTCCCTCTGACTGCTGCTCCCCCTGCTTGTGCTTGCTCTCTATCTCTGTCAAATAACTAAATAAACATTCTTGTTTTTATCTTGTTTGATATGAGTAAAAGCATCATCAAAAGATGCCCTCCCCCCAAAAAACACTGGCCCAATTTAGGGATCCACAACACTTTTACCTCATCTTAAGCCTGAGCTGAACAACTCATTGTTCAAGCAGGTGATTGAACAATTTTGAATTACTAGAAGGATCTGCCTTAGTCCTAAAGTCACTAAGAAGTACAAAAGACCTATTGTGTTGACAACTTTTGAAGTTTTATGGGAATTGCTATTATGTTGACACTTTCTAAATGTTTTATTAGATAATTTGAAATGTACTCTTCACATGCAGCTTCTTAAAGAAATATAGTTTTCTAAAACCTTTCTGAACTCTGATCTAAACATCTAAAGACCTTTAATTGAGTTTGCAATAAACCTGTCAATTTGAAAATAAATTCTTTTGTTATACCCAAATATTGAGGAATAGAATTTTAAGAGCTTACATCTGAACTTTTTTGTGTGTTTTTTTCTTTTATTCAACTTTAGTTCCCTCATCTATAAAAACTGGTTGCAATTATAAACCTGCCTTATCAGATCGCTGGAAGAAATGAGAAAGAAAAATTATTCCAGAGCCCTCTGGGGACTATTTCATTACCTTTCTGCATTCAACATAAAAGTTACACTTCATAACTTTAGGAAATTTTTCTTTATAGCTCCTGTAATCTACATTAAATATTTTACTCTTTTTGATTTAGCTTAAAATATAATTTGATAGCTACAGACTCACTCACACACACACACACATGTGTGTGTGTGTGTGTGTGTGTGTATTGAAAACACTTTTTGGAATTTTACATCTTTATCACTTTGAAAACTAGCTTGTGTTGAATTTTTATCGTTGCTTTTTTTTTCTATTTTTTAAAAAATATTTTATTTATTTGTTTGACAGACAGAGATCACAAGTAGAGAGGCAGGCAGAGAGAGAGAGAGGAGGAAGCAGGCTCCCTGCTGAGCAGAGAGCCTGATGCGGGGCTTGATCCCAGGACCCTGAGATCATGACCTGAGCCAAGGCAGAGGCTTTAACCCACTGAGCCACCCAGGTGCCCCTTTTTTTCCCATTTTTAATTTTGGAATAAAAACCTCACCTATTGTTACTCAGGATGACTTGTTGATTTGGTTTCTATATATTGTATGTCCTTTCTTCTGAGATGAAGAGTATCTTTCTTCAGATGGTGAAGATTTCAACACTTCCTTTCCATTCACTTACACTGCCATGAGGTAAACACAAATATTATTACTATTATTACTTAATGAGGTGGAAAAACTCAGGCATGAGTGGTTGTGTTGTGAAAGTCAGAGTAACAAATTAATAGCAGGTCTGAGATTGCATAAGTGATGACCCCAAAGGGGAATGGGCACATTCAGCCGCCTCTGTGATCCGGGGCAGCCCATCCACAGGTTGACGCCCTTCCAGAGAAGCCTGCCTTGCCTCTTGGAAAGTCCATAGCCTGAAATCGGTGTGATCCATGTTCTCACTGGCTTAATGTTAAGAATCTGGTTATTCTCTTTCCTCGTTTGGCATCTGAAAACCAGTGAATCCTGGTCCTCTCCTAACATCTTTCTAAAAGCAAACAACTCCATCAAATCTCCTGTTCCAGAACCACTCCCTAAAAACAAAATTCCTCTGCACCGCTAATACATTTAAGCAATTCAACTTCTCTCAGTAAAAACATCACTTTTGTGCCTGTGATTTGAATCTTTGTTCGAGATATCAAGTGTTAGGCTTTTGAGAAAGACTCCGCTGACTTGTTAAAGGCATCTCCATAGTCCCAAAGTCCTCCAATCATTTTAGCAAGAGATTAGCTGGTGTCCCATTTGGTTTAAGATTTCTCCCTTTCCTTTTTCTATTATGAAAAGAAACCAAAACAAGAGGAGACCATTGTGCCTGCCTTTGTTCTTCAGGATCCAAGTGAGTCTTTTGGCACCTGAGAGACGGGCTAACAGCAGGGTCCATTTTCTCTCTGAGGTAAGGCCAAGCTGGAGGGAGGTGGCCAGTGCCCATGTTTGTTACCTGTTCAGAAGAGAAAACTGAGCACAGTAGCATATCCAGAACCTTGTGTCTCAATCCCTTCCTTTTTTTTTTTTTTTAAATATTTTGTTTATTTATTTGAGAGAGAGACAGTGAGAGAGAGCATGAGAGGGAAGAAGGTCAGAGGGAGAAGCAGACTCCCCGCAGAGCTGGGAGCCCCATGCAGGACTCGATCCTGGGACCTGAGCCAAAGGCAGTTGCATAACCAACTGAGCCACCCAGGTACCCCCCCTTTTAAAAAAAAATTATTTCTTCATTTTAGGGATGCCTGGTTGGCTCAGTTGGTTAATTGTCTGCCTTGGGCTCAGGTCCATGATTCCTGGATTCTGGGATCCAGTCCCTCATCAGGCTCCTTGCTCAACAAGGAGTCTGCTTCTCCCTCTGCCTGCCACTCTCCTGCTTGTGCGCTCTCTCTCTCTCTCTCTCTGACAAATAAATAAAATCATAAAAAAAAATTATTTAGAGGCACCTGGGTGGCTCAGTGTGTTGAACCTCTGCCTTCAGCTCAGGTCATGGTCTTAGGGTCCTGGGATCAAGCCCCACATCAGGCTCTCTGCTCAGCTGGGGATCCTGCTTCCTCCTCTCACTCTGCCTGCCTTTCTGCCTATTTGTGATCTCTCTGTCTCTGTTAAATGAATAAATAAAATCTTTACTCATTTGAGAGAGAGAGAGGCGATGGGGCAGAGGGAGAGGGAAAGAGAGAATTTCATGCAGACTCCCCACTAAGAGTGAAGCCCTATGTGGAGCTCCATCTCATGTCCCTGAGATCATGACTTGAGCCAAAATCAAGTACAGGATGCTTAACTGACTGAGCGACCCAGGCGCCCCCCATCCCCCCCACCCCCTGCTGCCCTGGTGTCATTCTTTACAATATCTTGATTTTGACCTCATAAGTCAAAAGGTAGGCATAGATAAAATACCCAGAATTTTTAAGCTATTGAGGAATAATCTATTTAGGGATATTGACAGAAAAAAGCCTAGTGCTGCAGATAAATGAGCACAGTTATAACTAAATTTAGAATATTTTAAGATCAAAGCCTTCTTCCTACTTTAGAAACAGACAAATGTATTTGACAAAATTAAATTTACTCATAAAACAATTATTTCCAGTGCTAAGTGAAATAAGTCAGATTAAGAAAAATACTGTATGATTTTGGGGCACCTGGGTGGCTCAGTGGGTTAAGCCTCTGCCTTCGGCTCAGGTCATGATCTCAGGGTCCTGGGATTGAGCCCCGCATCAGGTTCTCTGCTCAGCAGGGAACCTGCTTCCCCAATTCTCTCTCTGCCTGCCTCTCTGCCTACTTGTGGTCTCTCTCTGTCAAATAAATAAATGAAATATTAAAAAAAAAGAAAAATACTATATGATTTTACTTATATGTAGAATCTAAAAAAGAACAACAAAAAAAGAATAAAGAAACAAATAAAAAGTAGAATCAGAACTATAAATACAAAGAACATACTAATGGTTGCCAGAGGGAAGAAGGGATGGGCAAAACAGGTGAAGATGAGTGGGAAATACAGGCTTCCAGTTACAGACTAAAAATGTCATACAGTTAAAAGGTACGGCATAGGGAATATAGTCAATGATATTGTAATAGTGCTGTTTGGTGACAGATGATAGCGACACTCCAGGGGAGCATAGCACAATGTATAAACTTGTTGAATCACTATATTGTACTCCTGAAACTAATGTATAACATCATGTTAACTATACTCAAAAAAAAAAAAAAGAATGTGGAAATCGTATATGTTTTATAAATATATTTTATAAATATACCACGTATGTCTATATGGTATAAGAAAGGTCTGTATTCGTGCTTATTTATATGAAGAATTATCTTATTATACTTTCAGAGCCAAAAGATTATAAACCAGAGATACAAGAATAAGTAAATGGTATATTCAAGTGTAGTTAAATTCTATTTTTCACACTGAGTCCGGACCGAATGCAAAAGGAATTAATGAGTTTACCTAAATACCAAATGAACTCCCCCGCTTCAAAACACACACACTTAGCATAATACCCTTTAGGTCCTTGCACATTCTCACAAGTGGCAATATTTCACTCTTTTTTATGGCTGAGTAATATTCTGTTTTACACACACACACACACACACACACACACACACACACCACATCTTTATCCATTCGTCTATGGATAGACTCCTCTTGGGTTACTTCCATACCTTGATTATTGTAAATAATGCTGCATTAGACATAGAGGAGCATATATCTTTTCAACTCAATGTTTTCATTTTCTTTGGATATTTATCCAAAGTATCCCAGTATTGGAAGCTCTGGATCCTGTGGTACTTCTATTTTTTAATTTTTTGAGGAGCCTCCATGCTGTTTTCTACAGTGACTTCACCAATGTACGTTCCTACCAACATCTGTTATTTTGGATTCTAGCCATTCTGATGATATAAGGTGATATCGCACTGTAGTTTTGATTTGCATATCCAGGATTCCACACCCAATTCTTGTGATTCAGTTGTATGGGCTTTATAAATCTTAAATGTGATTGCTAGGATTGTCCTATATAGTCTTTTAATTATGCTGTCACAGTTTCCAATTGTATTCCCTTCATTTTTTTTTTAATCCAAAATCTTCTGTTACAATCTGCTACATGCTTTGTACCTTCGATCTGAAAACTTGACTAGCTATGTTGAAACCAGTGTAGCCCACAGAGCTTTCCCAGAGCGCATCTGGAGTAACACACACTGGATAAGCAGCTGGTAATAGAGCAAAGAGACACCTCATGGTCACGTGAGGGACAATAATGTCGTGTGCTGAGAGCCACCATCATATTAACTATGGGCTTCAGAGAGCTCCAATAATGGGTAATGAGAGACTGTAGATGTGATATTTGTTTAAGAAATAAAAATGACCATTCAGACATTATATTCCTATCCCTGAACTATCCTCAAAATGCCATTCCTATTGTTCATTTGCAGCATTAGTATTTGTCCTTTTGCACAACGGGACAGGAGATGAACTGGAACAGAAGTGTGAAAAGTGAAAGGCAGCTTTTCTGTGGTGTGTCGTTGGGGAGCAGGGTAGGAGGGTCTCGTTGTTCTCCACAGATCTTTCCATCTTTGGGACCTTTGTTTATATATGGACACTTCTGGGTCACCAGCAGCTGAACCTGTGAAGGGAAAGATGAGAATCTTGAAAGTAACTGAAAGGTTTGCCTTAAAGGGAGCTGGTCCTGGGGAGTGGAGTCAGGAAAGCTTTGACCTCAACTTCCAGCTTTAATTTGAGGCAAGGTTTGGGGCTAATGGCACAATGAGTGAGGTCTGCCAGATTTTTTTTTTTTTTTAAATCAATCAGACACATTGTTTGTTCCTCTGGGTTTGACAGACATGTTGTAATAAGGTCCTGAACTGCTCACTGCCTCTTTATGTACCTTCTGTCTAAAGGCTTGTTACTATTGTGACCTATATTCATGGAACCACAAACAATGGGTTTAACCATTAACTTTCAAACCACCTTTAAATGAATTCTTTTATAAGATGACAATTATATAGGCTCCCAATGGTTGCTTAGAGTGTCAAAGAAAAGGATTCAGGTTGAACTAGGTTATTAAGGAATGGGGACTTGATGGTCAGGATGTCCCTAGACAGAGCAGATAATTTGCCTTGACCTGACCGTGTCAGATAACACTGTTTAGCTGGCATTCCAGTGTCCCTGAAAAACGTAAGGCTTTTTAAAGTTGGTTTGGTTGAGCATAAAGTTAAATTGTGGCAATGCCTTATATTCATTGAGGAAAAACCCCTAATCTATGCCAATAGTTAGTGTCCAGCAAGGCAAGATTTGATGTTAAGTATCTCTTTTCTGGGCCTTTCCTTGTGGGTCTTGGGAAGTTCTAAACTACAAAGGATACATTGTTTTCTCATGTGATCTAAAAGGCTGAAGATGTTCACCAAAGTCTTGCTCCCTCGGGTTCATAATTATCTTTATGAATTTTTTTCTTCTATTTTCAGTTGAGCAATAATCCAAAAATATGGGTAGCTTTCCAGAAAATTATACAATCTGGCAATGTTGGAATATTGAATTAATTTTAATAATATTTCATACAAAATAGAGGGATTGTCTCATTGGAGTTGTGAAGTGGACCTTATTGGGAATTCACCTACACTGTTAGTAACCTAAGACTTCATTTAGGGTTTTCCATAGTTTCTACTTTTTGCTTTTTTATTGAGGTTTAAATTCCACATGCTGTTTTGAATCACTTCAACTCATTCTATAGGGTAATTTTTTTTTTTTTTTAACATTAGAAAAGCCTTTTCCTATCCTTCTGGTAGATTAATTATTTTTCAGAATCTATCTATAGGCTGGTTCAACCTACTGGCCTCAATTTTTAGATCAAGAAATAGAAACACAGTTAGACTAAGTGATAGGTTCAACATGATCCAGGAGTCAGCAAAACAGTCTCTTGGTTCCAATCCTGACTTCACTTGCTGAGCCATTTGGCAGTTCCTGAGTAATTACTTTTAAAGTGAATTCTCTGATTCACAAATAAACATGCTGGTTTTGATTACATTATTTAATCGGCTTCATCAATCAGTGCTTTTAAAAATTTATTGTATATGTGCCTTTCCTCTAACAATTAATTAGATAACGTACCAAGGTTTTGTTTTTCTCCCGGCATCCTGTATTGTTATTTATTGTTTTCTTCATTCAATGTTTGAGTTGTTATTTATTATTATATATTTAAAATTGCATTTATGTATGTATGAATGTATATTCATACATTCAAGATGACTTGAATATGTATATACATATTCAAGTAATCTCTACACCCAACATCGGGCTTAACTGACTGAGCCACCCAAGCACCCACTACTCCCATTACTGTTATTGATAATTATGAGAATAGACATTTCTCAATCATTACTATGTGCCAGACATTGTTCACAACTGTTAACTCCATCTTTATATCACAATATCCCTATGAGGTATGTACAAGTTATTACTCTGTTTTACATGAGAGGGAACAAAAGCAACTTACCTAAGGTCACATAGCTAGTAAAGGACAAAACTAGTAATCAGATGGCTTGGTTCCAGGACCTGAGCTTTGCTTGCTGGGAAGAAAGCTCCTTGGGAGAAAATAGAGAATGGGGATGCTGACAATGGAGATAAGACACGTCCTGCTCTCAGTGTCCTTAAAATTTTGTCGAGGGAAAGACCTTTATCTATGACATATTCCTTCAGTGTAAGCCTTAAGATACATGAAGCCACGTGGTAAAAAGAAATTAGGTTTTTCCAGAATATATTTTTTATTAGCAATAAAATTCTTGCTGCTTAGAAGTAGCAGTAAATGACCCAAGGAGGAGATTCTGGTTCCACTTCTGGTCCTATGCCCAGGGGAAATGGCAGGGAAGACAAAAAGAGCGAAATGATTAAGTAGCAAGACCATTTCAGCTGGGCATGAAAATTCCAGATATGGGAATCTAGTACGTGGCAGAGTGGAAGGAATCAGCACGGAGCACTCATCTTCTCCTGACTGTTACTGTTCAGCCTTAGCAAATAATAATGAGAACTTGCCACTTGAATCGGGTTTGAGGGTTTTTTTTTCTCCTCTTCTCTTTATTTCATTTTTGTTTTCTACTCCTATAAATAAAAGTCCATCCTGAAGTGTTTAGGGCAATTAGGTGAATTCACTTATTTGCTCTAAGTTTTCACTTAAAATTTTGGTTAAAGTGTCCAAACTTATTTATAAGATCTGAATAAAACATCGGGGAGAGGCTTTATCTATCTATTCCTCTGTTTACGTAGGAGGAAGCAAAGCACAGAGTAATAACGTGACCCACAAGCAATGGACACCCAGATAGTAAGTGAACTGACACCAAAACCAAACCACTTCTATCTCATTTCAGTGCCTTTTCCACCCTAAAACTAGCCAAGACTGTCCACTGTAGTGTTTGCGCTACCTCTGTCTTGGTAGAAAGTCCTATTTAATTTTATTTAATTTCATTGCTTTATTTTATTTTTAAAAGATTTTATTTATCTATCTATCTATCTATCTATCTATCTATTTATCTATTTATATTTATATTTGAGAGACAGTGAGAGAACACACAAGCAGGGGAAGCAGCAGAGGCAGAAGGAGAAGTAGACTCCCCACTGAGCAGAGGGCCCAATGTAGGACTCCATCCCAGGACTCTGGAATCCTGACCAGAGCCGAAGGCAGATGCTTAACCAACTGAGTCACCCAGGTGCCCGGAAGTACCATTTTATTTCCTCTCTGAGCATGAAGTCATTTCCTATCTAGAATGGTAGGGCAGCTCTTTACAAATGTTTCATGCCTACAGGAAGATTGTATTTCTCTATGTTCTAGAAGTTGAGCATGACCATGTGAATTTCTTTGACCAGCAGAAATGATAATCATGTGATACTTTTGAGATGAAACATTTATTTAGTTGTCAGTGTGAGACTTCCCAAGCTCTTTTCCCTTTCCACATTAACCTAAGAAGCTGTGTTTTCCAGATGATACAAAATGGTAATGCTGACTTCAGCATGGATGGCTGAGGTGCTGCATTGAGAACAGTTGTCCATGGAAAGTCATCCAGACCCCGAAATACTAACCAGGTATTTCAGTGACTGAGAAATAAATCACCGTTTTTTTAATTCACCAAGACTATAACCTCATTTGGTGCTGCAGCATAATCTAGCCTATCCTAATTATTACAAAAGGGCTTTAGGAATCTGTATTAACTAAACTAGTGAGCACCTGTTAGAGGTCAGGCACCATGCTAAGCATTTGGGATTATGTTCTCATTTAATAATTTAATTTTACAATGACCCAAATAAGGCATGCATCTACATTCATTTGCAAATGAAGATATTGAGTCTCAGAGAATGTAAGTAAATTCCCAAGTTTACTCAATTAGTGAGAGCCAGAGTCACTCCCAAATATGTCTAGCTCTAAAGTTTCTGTATGTTTGTTGGTTTGTTTTCCCATTACACAGCACTGCCTGACTTAAAGCAGTGGGACTCATAGAGTGCTTAAAAGTAGTAATCGAGGGGTGCCTGGTTGGCTCAGTTGGTAAAGCATGCAACTCTTGATCTTGGGGTTCTGAGTTCGAGCCCCATATTGGTTGTTAAGCCTACTTTAAAAAAATTAGTTCATTAAAAAAATAGAAGTAGCCATTAATCTCATTCTGCGGAGTGCCTACAGTGTGTTTATCACCGCACCAAGTATACTAGGTGAGATATGCACCCTGTCTTGAAGGAATTCAGAGTCTACTTGAGGGGAATTAAGCACATCAAACAATAATGAACATTATGAGATGTGAGTCTGGTGTTAACAGCCTCTAAGCCTTGAATTGGGACTTGAAGTTTAGTTAGGATGTAGACGGATGAGAAACGTTGGGGAGACGTGTCCACACTGTCCACACTGCCCACCTTTGTGGGGAAGAATATGGACTTAAATGGCAGCCTTACCATTTAGGTTTCTCTCAGTCCTAGTTCCTTCATGAAATGGGTCAGTGACAGAACTCCCATCATGGAATTGCAGTGAGAAATTCATCGGACAATGAGTATTACTTAGCAAAGTGATGGCCATGCAGTGGGTGTCAGTAATGTTAGCCCTTCTTGGGGCACCTGGCTAACTCAGTCATTGGATCATTTGACTCTTCATCTCGGGGTTGTGAATTTGAGCCCCATGTTGGGTGAAGAGATTACTTTAAAAAATATATATTAGCTGTCTTTCAATGCCTGGAAACAATAGGTATTGGAATGAAAACCAGCATAGGAAGTAAATGACATTTGTGGTGATATCCATGGGCTTAGAGGGTTCCACTTATGTCTGATTGTTTCTTTGAGATACTTACAAGATATAACAGCCCCTAATGAATGCGACGAGTTTATCTCTACACTGAGTGCTATGGAAGTACAAAGATAACTAGACATGACCTCTCTTGATTTGAAGAGCTTGAATGTATTGTGGGAGAAGGGCTCATGGGAATCACCTCATGAATGACAAGAGAGAGGAGGGATAAAAGTGCAGAGGAAGGGATGATGATGGTACCCTCAGACCCAGGGTGATGAAACACAGGTAACAGAGGCATCGCTACTGACATTATTCTTACATGGACGCTAGCTGCTGGTCAAGCATATGAAACTTTTCCTTTATACAGTAAAGTTGAGCAGAGAGCATGGATTTTTGAGTCGTACTGATGTGGGTTCAAATCCTAATCAGGCACTTCCTTGTCTCCTCTGGGGAAAATTTCTTGCCCCAATTGAACTTCAGTTTCCTCATCTGTAAAGTGGGGATAATAATACCTGCCTTGCGGGATTCCAAATGGATTAGGAAGAATATATTTAAAGCACCCAACACAGTGGTTCTTTCTAGAACTGTTGCTGTTATTAACTGTGGGTCTTCACGATTCTGGCAAGCAGTTTTTGCTAAGACTGTGATTTGTGAATTTTTACATTTGCAGAGAGCTATTTGGAAGGATCAAGAATATACATGGAGGGGTGCCTGGGTGGCTCAGTCGGTTAAGCGCCTGCCTTGTGCTCAGGTCCTGATCCCGGAGTCAGGTGATCGAGCCCCGCATCAGGCTCCCTGCTCAGCAGGAGGCCTGCTTCTCCCTCTCCCACTCCCCTGCTTGTGTTCTCTCTCTCATTGTCTCTCTGTCAAGTAAATCAAATCTTTAAAAAAAAAAAAAAAGAGTATTACATGGAAATCCTCTTCTACTAACTCCTTCACAAATGATTCCGTCTCTCTTTGTCTTTTGATTTCTGAGAAAAAGAATATAACTAGAAGTTTGTAATAAGTACAGAGTACCAAACCCATGTAGAGAATGAGTATTGTAACTTTATTCATATTAATTTTAATGAGTAAAAGATTATACACAATTGGTTCCTTAAAGTGGAAATTTTCCAGAAGCTCATATTCTCCTTTGGTTTACATAGAAATGAACCAGTGTAGTCACTATTTTCACCTCTCTCTTTTAGTCTAAACATACCACCCTGAATGCGCCCCATCTTGCCTGATCTCGGAAGCTAAGCAGGGTCGGGCCTGGTTAGAACTTGGATGGCAGGGACGCCTGGGTGGCTCAGTTGGTTGAGCAGCTGCCTTCGGCTCGGGTCATGATCCCAGCGTCCTGGGATCGAGTCCCGCATCGGGCTCCTTGCTCCGCGGGGAGCCTGCTTCTCCCTCTGACTCTGCCTGCCACTCTGTCTGCCTGTGCTCGCTCTCTCTCTCTGACAAATAAATAAATAAAATCTTTAAAAAAAAAAAAAAGAACTTGGATGGGAGTTTACCAAACAATTAAATATATGTCAAGTGAAAATCAAGTGATTAAAATCTCACTCTTTATTCTGAAGGAGGAAGACTGACTCCTCTACTATCTTGAACATATTTACATTTTGGCTGTAAAGCTTGGGGACATTTATACCTCCAGACCAGAGCAAGCCTGCTTTAAGTTGAATTTTTGGCTTAGTTACCTATCACAGGGTGACACTCAGAGGTATATTTTCTTGCCATTCAGTTCTTTCTAAAATTTTTTATTCATAAACATTTTGCTTTGTTCTTGTTAAACTGGAGTTTGTGATCATTATGGAATTTTCTTTTTTTTTTTTTCTCCTTTTAAAAATTTTGTTTACTTATTTGACAGAGAGACAGATAGCAAGAGAGAGACAGACAGAGAAAGAGCACAAGCAGCAGGGAGAGGGAGAAGCAGGCTCCCTACTGAGCAGGGAGCCTATGTGGGGTTGGATCCCAGGGCCCTGGGATCATGACCTGAGCCGAAGGCAGACGCTTAACTGACTGAGCCATCCAGGTGCCCCTCATTATGGAATTTTCTAACTTAAACTGGCTTTCATGATCATATTTGGTCATCCTTCTGGGGAGTAACTACGGCTATTCATGAAAAAGAGAGGGGCAGGGCTCATGGGTGGTTCAGTGGGTTAAAGCCTCTGCCTTCGGCTCAAGTCATGATCTCAGGGTCCTGGGATGGAGCCCCACAGTGGGCTCTCTGCTCAGCAGAGAAGCCTGCTTCCTCTTCTCTCTCTGCTTGCCTCTCTGCCTACTTGTGATCTGTCAAATAAATAAATAAATAAAATCTTAAAATAAAAAAAGAGGGGCAAAGACTGAAGATATAAAGTAAAAACTTTACTTTGTTGCCTTTCAGTTCATTCATTTATTTATTTAACAAATATTTATCGAGCGCTTCTTCTAAATCAGTATGCTGGTTTTGGAGATACTATGGGGAGATAAGGCACAAACCCTGATTTTCCAGGTATTTTTCTAGTTCAGTATAAGATTCAAGCAAGTTAACAGGCAGTTAATCAGAAACGAGAGGTCACTGGCAATGGAATGCCCTAGAAGACATGCAGCAACCCGTGAGGGAAGTAAATCCTCTGTCCTCTTTCACAGAACTTGTCAGCGGCTGCCCTGAAGAGGCTCTGCGTGTACCTGTCTACGCACCCCCCCCCCACCCCTGCCCTTACTCCAACACTAGCTCTTCGAGGGCAAGGACTTTTTTGTCTTATTTATCCCTGTGTCCTCCATTACTGAATTCAGTTCCTAGTAAGTGACAGCCACTCAATAAATGCTTCTAGGATAAAAATGTGATCTCTTTCTCATAGTATTTGCTTTATCCAGAAAAATATTACCCAAGTGAATTCCAGCTTCCAAACTTAACACTGTAAGAAAAATAGTGTAACTTCATAAAAGAAGAAATGTAATAACACATAATCTCCCCACCATACGTCGTTCATTAATGAGTTAAAATTCATGAGTAAATGAGCGAAATTCCCAAAAAATGTTTATAAGCAGACACAGTTTCAACATGGGAATGCTTCAGTAAAGAACCCACCTGTAGTCCCTTTTGCAATGGAGTTTAGAGCCCAGGGGCGGGGCCAGGAAACAAACACAGATTCAAATTACAGTTGTGCTCAGGATCCCTTTTCTCCCACGGGCCCGTGACTAGTAGTAGCCTCAAGCTCCAGGAGCCCTCTGTTCCTCTGATGGGGAGGGAGGGGCAGACGGAGGCAGGAGGGAAATTCAGTGGCTTGGATGGGGGAAGCACCAAGCTGAGCGCTGGGCCACAGGTTTCCCCTTCCATGGGATTTGCCTGGATTGTCCATAGCACTTTAAGAATATTTACAAATCAAAGGCTGCTCCCAGAGCAAAGTCCCAATATTGCATTCAACAGGATTTGGAATTTCTAGAGAATTGCCGTCCCATAAACCAGAAAACAGCTTTGCTTTGCATTCTGTCTCTTAGATTCCTATTTTATTGACTTCCAGAGAAACTTTAGAAAGTCAGAAGCAGTTTTCCCAATTTTATTAATTTCGGTTTTATTAGCTTTCTCTGGGGAACTTTCAAGTCTATGCCAATCTTATGCAAACCCACTGTCTTAATTTAAGTGTGGTATGTGGCCAGAAGTGAAGTAGAGATAGGGCGTTCTGACGGTGAGGTAGAGATGGGAACATTGGTAGTACTAATTTAACACTGAAGTTAGTTCTCTGTGTATTCCAGTGATCATTCTAAGACTTTCTAAGCTTTAAATTTGATGCTACCCTCGAAATTAATGTGCTTCCAGCAGACCGAACAAGTCAGCAGAATTCGGGGGGGAAACGGAAGTCAATATAATATCATTAACTTAATCTGGGAACCTTGGTTCAAGCAGTTGCTGCTGTGTCTTTGAAATGGGAACTGAGTTTGTTCTAACATGAGTTTGTTTGATATTGAAGATGACTTTTCTGATTCCAGAGATAAGAAGCACAAGTGTGAAAAGATAACAAATAACCAATCTAACAAAGGAGAAGGATTCTCTAAAATTGTACTGTCCGATACAGTAAGCACTAGCTAATTCAATTTAAATTATTTAAAACTAGATTTATTTCCTGAGTTACACTAGCCACATTTCAAGTACTTAATATCCCATGATGGCTAGTGGCTACAGTAATGGACAATGCAGGTGTGGAATGTTTCTGTGATCGCAAAAAGTCCAATTTGAGTGAGAACCAAGCTAAAATAGTCAGAGAATGTATTGCATCTGCTTCATATCATTGCCAAAATAGTGTATTAAAGGATGAGATAAATTCTGTTGATGAAGATGAATCATGATATCAGAATAAGAGATTCTGAGGTCAAGGTGCTATACTAGAATGTGAGCAAGAGAGCTTATTATGAAACAATACATTGGTTAGACATATATATATATATACTCTGCTCAAGTTATATATCTAAAACCTGAATCAAATCTGATGAGAATTGTTCCTTCAGTATAAGAAGATCTAACATATGATGGCTTTGATTGGATTGTTGAATGCTCTTGGTCTTGAAATTCTTGGAGTAATTTTGGAGGCTATTTGAATATATTGTGCAAAAAAAAAAAAAGGAAAAAAAGAAAATATTGTGTTTATACTGTTGCTGACATTTTTTCTTTCCTGAATTCTAGGGGTAAATTATCTATCAAGTGATTAAAAAAATATGATCTATCAAGTGATACTGTATGTCATCTCTTATGGCAAATTCAAAGCCAAGATTTTCCTGTAAAGGGCAATAGAAGAATAATATGTTGAATCTTTGCAGATAATCTTATGCTTGGCAGAGTGGACTAGAATGTCCTCCGCAATTTGTACTTCAAACTAGCATTGCTTTGGCTGTTAGTAGAGGTTTTGCTTAAATTTAAGGCATTTATGGGACCTTCAAACTCTATTCCAGCTAGTTCTTAAATTCACTGGCTCAAATGGAACAGGGATGATTAGGATTTAACATCATACATATTTGTGTTTCTATGCAAACTTTCAAAATACTTTTTAATGTAGATTTTTTTCTCTTACTTTGCAAAATTTGGATAAAGATTATAAATTCAACTTGGACACATTTGCTTTCAGATTATTGTGAAACACCCAAATCTAGATGTTTTTATTTTTTTCCGTATTCCCTTTCAATCTTCATTTGAATTTTAGGTCATTATACTCGTTAAAGATTAAAGATAAACAAAATTAATACTTATTTAGCTTTAAGTGTTATAACTTTTTTCTGTCTTGTTCTATGATGTTATTTCGTATTTATAAAGATATTTTAAAATTTGCTTAATAGTCCACTACGTTTTTGTGCCAGTATTTATTTGATTATTTCTATCTTTCTGGTTATAGTAGTTTTCAATTATTTGCTATTTTGAATTAATATGCATAGACATTCTTATGACATCTTTTTTTCTTAAGATGTTTTCATTTATTTGGAGGGGAGGAGCAGAGGAAGAGGGTGAGAGAGAATCTCAAGTAGACTCCCCAATGAGCATAGAGCCCTACACAGGGCTCAATCTCACAACCCTAAGATTGTGACCTGAGCCAAAATCAAGGGTCAGCCACTCAACCAACACCTACCCAGGTGACCCTCTACTTTTAGTCTTTTGAGTTGTTTTCTTAGGATGAATTCCCGAGAAATGAAATTATCAGTACAAATAGTGTGAACATCATTATGGCTCAATACATGTTCCCATTTCTTTCATAAGAGTTGTATCAGTTTGTACCCATCAGCATATAAACTGACTGGTTTCACCACCATCCATCCATATTACAAATAATTGGTTGTACATAGTTATCCTGAATATATGAAGATCCAACATCCTCAGATTCACATTTCCATATAACCAAATACTAGTTATGTCACCTTGAAAATGTTGCTAATATCTCTAAACCTCAGTTTCATTATGTATAAAATGGAAAGAGAATGTTGACTCCTGTGTTAAGATTAAATAAGATTAAATAAGATAACATCTGCAGTTTAGTCCAGTGCCTACTACATAATAAATGCTCATTATTGTTACTGTTGTTATTAATATTTATTTTCAATTCCTTAACTGCTAACAAGTCGAATATTTTTTCATGTGCTATTTTATAATTTTATTTTCTTTTGTGTGACGAGAGGTGTTTGTCTTTTTGTTTTTTGGGGTCTTGTTATTCTTAAACATTAAGATAAGATATTTATAACACAAATTTTTAAATATTTGTATTGATTTTCCTTTCTAATATTTTTATTGTATAGAAATTTAAATATTTTGGGACACCTGCATGGCTCAGTCGTTAAGCGTCTGCCTTGGGCTCAAGTCATGATCCCTGGGGACTGGGACAGAGCCCCACCTAGGACGCCTTGCTGGGCAAGAAGCCTGCCTCTCCCTCTCCCACTTCCCCTCCTTGTGTTCCTATTCTTGCTCACTCTATCGAATAAATAAATAAAATCTTTAAAAAAAAGAAATTTAAATATATTATATATGTCATCTTGTTATCTCTTTGTGTATATTTCTTCTGCTATGTCAAATCTTAGGAAAATATTATTGTCACTTTTTCAAAGACCTATTTGCTAATTTTGAGTGATCTGAAAACTATTTACTGTACTCTATTTTAGTGTTTGATTTCATGCATTAATATAAATCACTGTTTGGCCTCCTTTTTCCTGCCTGTAGAGTTATCTAGTTATCCTAATACTACATAAAAATTATCTTCTTTTTTCCATTGTCTTATGCTAACTTATTTTCCACACAGTACCTTCTATTATGTGTCCTAATTAGTTGTGAGCTCTGATTTGACCATTTCTTTGAGGTTAGTGGGGCAAGTGGTCTTCAGGAATTTTCACTGTCCTGGGAGAGTCCAACATTTACAAAGAAACTCGTCACCATATTCTGTGTCACAAGGTAATTGTGGGTAGTGCACAAGAGTTTAGTCTTACTTGAAAGCTATAAATCTTATCTTAGTAAATAAAATAAAACTGGCTAATGATCACCAACCATATTTCTTCTCTCCTAAGGGATGGGCTTGAAAAAGAAAAGGGTGTGTTGGGGGATTCTTACAACAGCACTAAAACAGCTTTTAAGCAGAAAATAACCTTATGTCAACCAAGACAGATTATTCTCATTATACAAACACACCTTTCTCAATTTAGTCCTTTTGTGTTACAATTGTTTCCACATCTATAAAACTCCATGAGAAATTATGCTGAAAATAGATATTTGTTTGTACAAAAATATTTTAAGGTACTTTATTTTCCAGAAGCACCAGGAGCTGAATTTCATTAAGGTACGTCAGGGCAGGTTGGTTTCAGAGGAAATATACACTAGTGCTAATAATTTGTCACACAAATTCCACTTATCTGTGAAAAAACATGGTGAACCATTTGGGTGTAGAGTGTGGGGGAAGGCTAGCCTGGTTAGCTATAAATCATTTAATCATTTAGTGAACATGGAATCAGTCTACTTGTTTCTTGATTGGAAAGCTTTGCTTGGAGATAAATCTAGATGAAGCATGGTGAACTGAACTGAACCAGGCTTATGGTTTTGTTCTAGTTCAATTGAAGTATGAAGAGCTGGCCTTTAGGCTCTTCTGACCATACCTATTTTTCTTATGATGGAAACACCATGGGTTTGGTTTGATGCCATTTAGTCAAAAATCAAAGAGTTAAGGGTGCCTGGGTGGCTCAGTTGGTTGAGTGACTGCCTTCGGCTCAGGTCATGATCCTGGAGTCCTGGGATAGAGTCCCACATCCGGCTCCCTGCTTGGCAGGGAGTCTGCTTCTCCCGCTGACCTCTCTCATGCTCTCTCTCTCTCAAATAAATAAATAAAATATTTTTAAAAAATCAAAGAGTTAAATGAACTGCATTTCTATTCATGAAACTTTGCTTTCTTTTAAGGGGAAAACAGAGCTCTTATGTTTTAGCTGTTTATAATTCAGTTTTGGGGACAGGACCTACACATACAAAAACTTAAAACAGCAGGAAAAAACAGTTTTTACTAGAAAAAGAGTCCAATAACGGAAAAGTGACAGAGTGAGCATTCAGAAGGAGAAAATCATTGCTGGTAAGAGCAATCGGTAGCAGTTTCCTAGGCAAGGTAGGACACAATGGGTCCTGAAGGGATCGATGGATGCTGACTGAAAAATGGGAGAGCATTCAGGTGAGGGCTGCCCAAAGAAATGCATAGGATTTAAATGGACAAAATGTGCTGAGGAAGCAGTGACTGAACAAGACAGGCTGGTACAGAAGAAATTCGAGGGAAAAACTTTGAGTCTGATTATGAACAGCCTTGAATGCCAAACTAATAACTAAAAGAAAAGTAAGTTTATTCACTTATCAGTTGATATTCAAGAGCTCTAAATCTGAATGCCGGATATCATTGTAGAAAAATTTGGAATTTTGGAATATTTTTCTGTGCTAGAGTAACAGCAAAGGGTTCATTTAGATTTTGAAGAACATGAGAGAGTTAAAAAAAGGGGGGGGGTGCCTGGGTGGCTCAGTGAGTTAACCTCTGCCTTCAACTTGTGTCATGGTCTCAGGGTCCTGGGATGGAACCCCTCATCCAGCACTCTGCTCAGCGGGGAGCCTGCCCCCCGCCCCCCCGCTGCCTGCCTCTCTGCCTACTTGTGATCTCTGTCTGTCAAATAAATAAATAAAATCTTAAAAAAAAAAAAAAGAAGAAGAGCAGAAGAGAGGCAATACACAGAAGATTTAGGTGACAATGAAACTATTCTGTATGATACTATCATGTGGGTACAAGTAGATATTTGGATGTATTTGCCCAAACCCATAGAATGTACAACACCAAGAGTGAACTCTAATGTAAACCACTAATGATGTATCAGTGAAGGTTTATCAGTTGTAACAAATGCCACTCTGGTGGGGAACGTTGATATGAGGGGAAGCTAGAGTGTGTGAGGGTAGGAGGTGTATGGGGAATCTCTGTACCTTTCACTCAGTTTAGCTGTGAGCCTAAAACTGCTTTAAAAAAAGTCTATTTGAAAAAAAGAATTAAAAAAAAAAAAAGAATGCAAGTGAGTAATGTACCTACATAGGCGTCTTTCTTCTAAAAGTCTAAATCAAGGGACACCTGGGTGGCTCAGTGGGTTAAGCCTCTGCCTTTGGCTCAAGTCATGATCTCAGGGTCCTGGGATCAAGCCCCACATCGGGCTCTCTGCTCAGTGGGGTGCCTGCTTCCCCGCCTCCCTCTGCCTCCCTTTCTGCCTATTTGTGATCTCTGTCTGCCAAATAAATAAGTAAAATATTTTAAAAATAAAATAAAATCTCCCTTCTTCTCCCCTGCCCCCCTGCTTCCTTAATGCTACACTCTCCGAAATCATTTGACTAGTTGTATCCTAAAAACTACATTCCCATTATTAGTCAACTGGGTGGTTACCCTTCAAATATGCCTTAAAATACAGCCCCTCAGTCTCCAAGTCCTATTTGTCAAGCAGTCATGCATGTTTATGTCGCTGGATGCTGCAAAGCAGGGTACCGGCTGTAGCTCCTGCTAGCTGGGCATTTACAACACTACCCTTGGCAAATGGTGCAGAAGGAAGCACCGGGGCACCCACGAGTGGGATGTGCAGGACCAGAAGAAGGGAGAAGTAGGTCTTACATCATTCAGGACAAGATTTCCTTACATTCTTTTTTTTTTTTTTCCTAAATTTATTTATTTATTTATTCCACAGAGAGAGAGATCACAAGTAGGCAGAGAGGCAGGCTGAGAGAGAGCAGGGTTGGGGGGGAGGGAGCAGGCTCCCCGCCCAGCAGAGAGCCTGATGTAAGGCTCGATTTCACCTCACCACCCTGAGATCATGACCTGAGCGGAAGGCAGAGGCTTAACCTACTGAGCCACCCAGGCTCCCCCTTTATGTTCTTTGTGAATGCTTTTGGATAGACCTCAACTCTCCTGCTGGTGGAAGACATTCAGGCACACAGCTGAGGCAGTTAAAAGATCTGTAATGAGAACCAAGAGGTGGCAAAGGACTAAATTCGTTTATTTTGTCTACCTGTTCTGTATCACAAAATTCTCTCATCTCGTATTTCTCATACACATTTTGACATCCTGTTGAATTTTCTCAAATTTCTTCCATCTGGAGAAGCGCAGTATTTATCAGGCAACTGCAACCATCTTGTCGATCTTCAAAACGGAACCTTCAGTCGCTGACCATGGAAAAATACTATAACATACACTTCTTGAGTTGGGTCATGCAGATTTTCCATCTTGAAAGAACGTTAAAAAAGAGAGAGAGAGAAGGAGAGAGAAAGTGAAAATTGATACTAATGAACTACAAGGAGGAATGATTATCTCTATCATCAGCTGTCAAAATTATTTTTGTAGTTTAGAAAGCCCGGGTCCTCCAGAGAACGTTCTATAATCTTGCAATGTGTTCAGTGGAAAAGCCAGCTGGGCTCACACGTGTGCTGCTGGTCAGTGTCTCCCTGGGCCTCAGATCTGGGAAGGCTGCTCAGGCTAGATTACATCACCTGTGGCTCAACTTGACTCCCTTCTCCTGTCGGGCTTGACACGTTGTTTTCAGATGGTAGCCCCTAAGGCCTTTGAGCTCAGTGTCTGAAATGTTTTTGTTTTCTCAAATGCCAGGACTTCTGAAATGCTAGAATTTGATAAAGGGAAGAGTCCTTTCCAAATCTGTGGGCTCTAAGTGATTTCTCTCATGATGTGATCATGTTTAGGGTACATATTTCTATAAGATAGTAACCCTTGAAGGGAAACTCAACTAAATGGATTCAAATAGAATTACTTGTTTCATTTGTAATTCTCGATCTTTCTTGCTCTTTTTTTTTTCTATCTTCAATGTTTAGATTCTATTTTGTCTTCCTTGTAATATTACTGTATGAATACTGCTAAAAAATATAGAAAATGTTCTTTAAAGTGTAAAATTTTTTAAAAATTATAATCCCACCATCAAAGAAAATGTGTGTATACTTGAGAATGTTTTTCTTTCAGCTTTGTTGGGGACATAAATACATTTTTGAAAAACAAAATATTTTGTTTTCTGTTTGTTTTTACTTGATATTTTACCAGGAATATCTTCCCGTATCATGGAACATTCTTTGTACATACGGTTTTTTGAAAGTCCCTTAATATTCCATCTTAGCAATTTGGTTCTACTATTTTAAAAACACATTTCTATTGCTAGAAATGTGTTTTTGGTGTTGTTTGTTTTTTGTTTGTTTTTTTGCTATTAAGACTAAGATGAGTAATCCTGTACAAAAGCTTTTTGATTTGTTGCATTACAAGTATTAAATTTTTTTTTAAAGAAAGTATCACATGTTTTTAAATTAAAATCTTTCTCTTGAAAATATTTCTATATGAAAAAATTCAAACACAGAAATTGAGCCCAATACAATGAACCCCCACATTTTCATTTTCAATTTTAAGTAGAAGAATCCACATATCAAAACATTTGTTAACTTCCTTTTTTTTTTTTTTTTTAAGACTTGCATTATCTTTCTCCATTTAGGATTTTGAAAAATCCTGTGCTCAGAGGTGGTACAACGTGGTGATGAAGTAGGTGAGATCTGGAGCCATGCATACGGTTCAAATCTTCACGTGGCATTTCCAAGCTGTGTGACTGGAAGCAAGATCATGAACCACTTTGTATCTCAGTTTCTTCATCTGTACAATGATTGTATTATTACTTACTTTATGAAACTGATGTAGGGATTCAGATACTTTGGAATACATAGTACATGCTATGCAAATAAATATTAGCTGCTGTTATTGTATATTTAATTCTTTAATCCAGTCGAAGCATTTTGGTTTGTAAATAATAATTACAACATCCTCTCAGTTAAAGTCATTGCTTACACAAATCTTCAATACTTTGTGGTGAATAAAATTCAACAGATGAGTAAATGTACTTAATAAATGATTTTAAAAGAACTGTTTTCCCCGCGCTCCCCATAAGATAGAATCTTTCCCATAAATCATTTTAGCATTATAGAAAAATATGTAATTTTTAGAATTTTTAGAATTTTTAAAGAAAGATTATTTATGTATTTATTTGACAGACAGCAATCACAAGTAGACAGAGAGGCAGGCAGAGAGAGAGGAGGAAGCAGGCTTTCCGCTAAGCAGAGAGCCTGATGCGGGGCTCCATCCCAGGACCCTGGGATCATGACCTGAGCAGAAGGCGGAGGATTTAACCCACTGAGCCACCCAGGCACCCCTAGAATTTTTAGAATTTAGAATACATATTAAAGCTTGTCAAATTCAAAACGTTGGAAACTGAGGTGCAGAGAAGTCAAGATGTCACAACAGAGAATCAGCTGAATCGAGTCTAGAACCAAGGCTTCTGTGGTCTGATTCTTTTTTTTTTTTAAGAGCCAAGAACAAAAACAAAACCTAAAACCATCTGCACCCAAATCCATAATTCATTACAGCTTCACTAATTGGAAACTTTTGAGTTGTTGAGGAAAGAGAAAAGCCCGTTTATAGCCCGATTTACACATACAAAGTCAAGTGGAGCGCTGAAGGAACTGGGAAGATTCACTTTCTCTTGAAATGGATATTTGAGGTCAAAGTGGGTTTTTGCACCTGAATTCTCTGGATATTTGCCACAATTCTTACTTTTGACTTGCTTATGAGGGATTTAACCCATGGACATGGAGCAACTGAAAAATGATCTTCAGGCTTCAGGCACTGTAGACCCCCACCCAGATAATCCGGGTCAAACATCTGCTCACTGGATAAGAAATATTTCTTGGACACTGTTCTGGGCCCCAGCCCTGCTTGGAAAGTCAGGCTGACTGGGACTCTTGCCCTCATGGAGCCTGTATTCAAGTGAGATTGAAAGAAAATGAATCATCAAGATCATTTCAGAGTGACATATGCAGTCCTATTAGAAGTGCGGCTCTGTCCCTGTGGAATGTTGGGAGGCTGGGTGTCAGATCCTTGCTTTAGAAGATATGATCAGGGAAGGTCTTTCTTTTCTTTTCTTTTCTTCTGTTTTTCCTTTTAAAGATTTTATTTATTTATTTGTCAGAGAGAGAGAGAGCGAGCGCACACACACACACACACCTGAGCGGGGAGGGTCAGAGGGAGAAGCAGAGTCCCTGCTGACTGGAGAGCCCGATGCCGGGACTCGATCCCAGCGACCTGAGCTAAAGGCAGACGCTGAACAGACTGAGCCACCCACGCCATCTTGGGGAAGGGCCTTGTGAGGTGAAGAGCTTCTGGAGCTTTGGGGAGAAGCAGCCAGCTAAGTAAATATCTAAGGGAATGGGGAATCAGGTGGAGGGAACACCAAGTACTTAGGACCTGAGATCCGGAAAAGTTGTCTGTGTCATCCACTGGGTTTCCTCTCATTACTCAATCTTCTATTTGTTAATCCAGGCAGACATGATATACAATTATCTGGGGAGCTTATTCTACAGACTTGTTTTAGCCATAGTCCCTGCGGATGCAAAAGGGATTCGCCTCCTCTCCATTACCCAGCAAATACGTCAATCTCATCTAAGAGGTGGTGGGAGGGGGGAGGCTTTTAAGAGGGCCTGACCACCGTAAACAGCACATTTTGATTTTCCTTGAGTGTGCTAATGTTAGCACAAATACTGGCTGTGCTGCCAGGAGATTTCCACACATGTGGCCACAGGGATGATAGAGATAGAGGTAGCCCTGTATTGATTTGAATGTTTGCAACATTTTTTCCCTTTTAACTAGAAAACTCACATTCTGGCAATTTCTTCCAGGGGGCTCCCTAGAAAAGACAGTTTGGTGACAATTTTATTCCATCTTGATTTCTCCCCTGTTGAGGCTCTAGCAAGCAGGAATACTGATTACCTGGTTCACATGCTCCATGGGATGGTTAACAAACAAACAGGATACCGGAAAAACCTCTGTAACAGCTCACTGATTAATTTTATTCCAGGACTAACCCTTAAGAAGGCTCAGATTTTTAGCTCTCCCTTTGAATGGGTCATTCTGCAAAATCATGGAGTCGGAGAAGATGAGACATGTCTGGTAAGGGCAGAGTTTTGTTTTGTTTTCTTCTTTGCATTTGTATCAGAACCTTCAGGACTGCCTGACACGTACAAGGCCCTCAATAAAATAAATACCAGCTGAGTAGAGGATCTAAAAGACATCTTTTTTCCAAGTCCTCCATATGATTTTTTCTCTTCAGAGAAGACAGTCCTGAGAGAGTTCAGATTTACTCATCTAGAGGAGGGCCAAAATGCCTATATTCCAAAATGCCGACTCAGTCTCTTTTCTTGAATGTCCAACTTAGTGTATCCAAAACTGAATTCTGGATATTCCTTATATCCCCAGTTCTGCCCACTCACAGCCTCCATAACAACCTCAGCCTTTCAGTTGCTCAGACCAAAGGCTTTTTTTTTTTTTTAAGATTTTATTTATTCATGAGAGAGAGAGAGAGAGAAAGAGTACTAGCAGTGGGAGTGGCAGGTAGAGGGAGAAGCAGTCTCCCCGATGAGTAAGGAGCCTGATGTGGGACTCAATCCTAGGACTCTGGGATCATGATCTGAGACAAAGGCAGACACTGCACTATCTGAGCCATCTGGGTGCCCGGACCAGATTGATTTTTTTAAAAAAGTTTTATTTATTTATTTGACAGAGAGAGACCCAGAGAGAGAGAGGGAACACAGCAGAGGGAGAGGGAGAAGCAGGCTCCCCGTGGAGCAGGGACCCCGATGAGGGGCTCAATCCCAGGACCCTGGGATCAGGACCTGAGCCCAAGGCAGATGATTAATGACTGAGCCACCCAGGCACCCCCCAGGTTGATTCGTAAATCTATACCGACACCAGTGTCTGTCTGACAGATCTTATTCTGTTCAACACTGGCTCCCATCTCATTCAGTGAAAGCCCAATTTCTCACAGTGGTCTATGGAGTCCATATGATCTGTGCCCCCTCCCGTCCTGCCATTAACTCTCTGAGCTCATCTGCTATGCTTCTCCCCCTTACTCACTCTGCTCCAATCCCATCAGTCCCTTTGCTGTTCCTTGGCCAGGCATATTCCTGCCACAGGTCCTTTGCATGGGGTGTGCTCTACCTTGATAATTGTGTGACTTATTTTTTCAACTCCTTTAATTCTTTTCTCAAATGGTCACTTTTCAAGGGGGATTGCCCTGACTACCCTGTATAAATATGCAACCCATTTCTCTGCACTCCCAATCTCCCTTCTGTTCTATTTTGTCCTCTAGACCTTGCTACCTTTACACATAGTATAGCATTTCTACACCTGTTTTTGGTATGTCTTTCTTCCATTATATTATATTATATTATATTATATTATATTATATTATATTTCTTCCATTATATTATAAGCTTCGAAGAACAGGGACTCTTTTTAATGTTCTATTGATTGCTCGTATCAGCACCGCCTGACACATAGTAGGCACTCAAATTTTTGTTCAATGAATTAAAGAATTCAACTGTGTTCTATGTTCTACTAATGGGACCAAAATGAACTAATTTGTTTTATTGAGCACCAGTGGGTATCAGGCACAAGGAACGAACTGGCTAGCAAAGGGGAAATGACTCCTGCCCTAGAAATATGTAACATTTATCAAGCATTTCTATGTGGCAGGTACTATACTAGGGGTTTTATGGACCCTATTTTGTTTAATATTCACAAAAGCCCTACAAGATAGGTATTTTTCAGATAATGAAACTTAGGTGCAGAGAGGTTGAGTAATTAGTCCAAGGTCACACAGCAAGTAAGAGGCACAGCAAGGATTTGAACCCCAGTAGTGTGACTTCACAGTCCTCTCTATTAGCCAAACTATTACATTGTCTCAAGAAAGTTATAGTGTAATGCAGGCCCAGACTTCAAATAGATAATCAAATGAGCACATATTTAATTGCAGATGGGATTTGTGCTCTAGAGGAAAAGATGAACTCCTTGAGAGTTTTATGATTTTCTTTTTTCCCTTGGAAGCCTGACCTCTAGTAGTCTCTCCGTTAAGTGCTGACTGCATGACTACTTCTCTCTTGATACACACGGTTCTGGAGGACGTTAACCGTTATGTGGAGAACCATTTGAAGTGTGTAAACCTAGAGGTTAGGGATCTGAAAGAGGTGACGGGACTCCTGATGCAGTATACTTCTACAGGTGTGAACATCCCGGGGAATCTGACATGGTAATCATGGACTGATAGCAACATAGCGATCATTTTTTGATGAAGAGGATGACCATGATAAGATCCATTTTTCAACCACAACTTCAAAAGGCAATTTTATAGCCTTTGTGTTTCAAGGCCGGTACAACACTGTGTCTACAGATAACAACATTACGTTGCACCCATAAAAATCTGTGAACAGGGAGGATCTCATGGGACGTGTTCTTACCACATACATACACAAAGTAAACCTATTTTGTTAGAATCTCCTCTTCTTACTTCTTTTTTTAATATATTTTTTTATTTGTTTATTTGACAGAGAGCTAGAGAGAGAGCACAAGTAAGCAGAGCGGCAGGGAGAGGGGGAGAGAGAGAAGCAGGGTCTCTGCTGAGCAGGGAGCCATATGCAGGGCTCTATCCCAGGACCTTGGAATCATGACCCGAGTCGAAGGCAGCCGCTTAACCAACTGAGCCACCCGAACGCCCCTCCTCTTCTTACTTGTGATAGGTCATGCTCACACCACATTCATTCTTCATGGTGGGGCTTCTTCCTCAGTCAAGTTTCCATATGTCCTTTTCTTCTTCACTAAAATGCAAACTATCAGAGGCAAGAGTCTAGTTTGTACATCCCGATATCTCAAACACCTTGCACAGAGTTCTGTATGCAGTCATTGTTCAGTGTGTGCCTGCAGGATTGAATCAATTTGGCCACACCCCCCACCAATAATTTTTTTCTCATCAATAATTTTTGTCTCCCAAATATTATTGGTAACCTACCGAACTCTTCCCTTGTGAGGGAGGATATGGACTTTGTTCTTTTAGAAGCAAAGTTTGAGTATGAGTATGGAATATAGAAAAGTCAAGAATTTAAAATTTCAAAAAAATGAATACGTTATAAAGACCATCTAGGAAGGGGAACACAAAACATTTAATATGGGAAAAAAGTTCTGGGGATAGTTGAACTATTTGGCTCCATAAATTAAGAAGTCTACTGAAGGGGCGCCTGGGTGGCTCAGAGGGTTAAAAGCCTCTGCCTTTGGCTCAGGTCATGATCCCAGGGTTCTGGAATCAAGCCCCACATTGGGTTCTCTGCTTCATGGGGAGCCTGCTTCCTCCTCTCTCTCTGTCTGCCTCTCTGCCTACTACTTGTGATCTGATGATCTCTGTCTGTCAAATAAATAAATAAAATCTTTAAAAAAATAAGTCTACTGAAACTGCATGTGTACGCTCACAGTGTCTCTGCATAAGATATTTAAAATGGAATTTTCTAATCTAGGCTTCATGAAACAACTTGCCTCATATAGACTATTTTCCTGAACATTTGTGCTTGTTTCTACTACTCTGGTTTCTGAAAATTTGGCAAAACTTGTTTTTAGAGTCTGTCAAATCTCATTTTAAAATACATAGTTAGCAAGTTGAATATACACATGAAATGCTAAAAGTAAAAATTCAAGCATTTCCTTTGCATTTTATCTAGTGGAATTTGTTCATTTTACTGAGTTTATCAAAAAGTGCCATGAAGTGATTGACATTTTGCAGAGTCTGGATTTCACGAGTTCAAATAAGATTATATTAGCGTATTAGGACAATGACTTACGTTTTACTATTCCTGTACAAGGAATATTGGGTTAAGAACAGCCCATTTAGAAATTCTAAAAATTTATGTTAATAAAATGAAAAAAGAAATCAATATCCTGTATATGTAGGAGTAATTGTTCCAAAGTCATATGATTAAATTTTTGAAAACCAAACAGGCCAGAACTGATGTATTCAAAGAACGAATACTCTTTCCTCAAAAAAGAATTACTTTGGGAGATATATCCTTAATACATGACGTTATTGATAAATACTGGTAACATATATTGATGATCGTATGTTAATATGTATTGTCTTAATATATACTCTCATTGATGTTATTCAATCTTAAACTATTTTTAGGACCCATTTAAAAATTTTTTTTGTTTACTTATTTGAGAGAAAGAGAGAGAGTGGGAGAGAGCAAGAGAGAGCGTGAGCTAGGGGACGGGCAGAGGGAGAGGGAGAGGCAGACTCCCTGCTGAGCAGAGAGCCCCATGTGTGGCTTGACCAGAGCTGAAGGCAGATGCTTAACCGACTGAGCCACCCAGGTATCCCTAGAACCTATTTTTTTGACACTGTTTTCAAAGCCAAGGAACAAGCTTTTGAATCCCTTCATTGGTATGATAGCTGGGGAGATGTGCTGCTCAGATACCCCTTCAAAAAAGGACTTGTTGGTCACCTGCCTGCTAGGGGTGTGCTGCCCTGATAACCCCACTTGTTGGCTTTCAAGCTGAGGTCATACTCTTCTTGGAGGGGTCTCCACCAATGTCTAAGCAAGGCATATGTGGTCCAGCTTTTTTGTCCAATGTGGGAAATCTTTGCTCTCTACTACTCCCTGCTGAGCTGGCAGAGACATTGTCAGCTTCTAAATACTAGAGATGCATTAAAGAGCAAGACGTGGTCCCTACCTCAAACGGTTTATAGTCTGATGTAGACACAAGTAAATGCACACTGATAACAGAACATACTGAACAGTTTTGTGGGATAAGGACAACATGATGGGACAAGTGAAGGTTTTGACAGATCAGGGAAGACTTCTTAAAGACACGATTTCTAAAGTGATATCAAAGGAAGCCTATGGGGAGGACATAATCTTCCAGGAAAATGAAACTGCCTGCCTAAAGGCTTGGTGGTGGGTAGGAGTGCACGTTGGGTGAATAAAAACGAGTTCTGAAAGGCTGTGGCAGAGAATAAGGAGAAAATTTTTAAATAATTTAGAAGAAGCCCCAAGAGGGAGATTCTGGATTTTCTTCTATTCTGTGTTGAGCATCAGGTAGAGAGAGGAGCAAGAGATGAAATCAGAGAGATACATACATTCTAGATTAGGAATGCCATTTGTAAACTATGTTAAGGAATTTGATCTTTATCCAGAGGATAACAGGAAATTAGGAAGGCAATTATTTAATTTTTAAGAATTTTTAAAATTAACATATAATGTATTATTAGCCACAGTCGTGCAGGTCTGTGAATCACCAGGTTTACACACTTCACAGCACTCACCATAGCACATACCCTTCCCCAATGTCCACAACCCAACAACCTCTCCCTACCCACCTCCCCCAGGCAACCCTCAGTTTATTTTGTGAGATTAAGAGTCTCTTCTGCTTTGTTTCCCTCCTGATCCCATCTTTTTTCATTCATTCCTTTCCTACCCACAAACCCCCTGCCCTGCCTCTCAAATTCCTCATATCAGGAGATCATATGATAATTATCTTTCTCTGATTGACTTATTTCGCTCAGCATAATACCCTTTAGTTCCATCCACGTGGTCGCAAATGGCAAGATTTCATTTCTTTTGATGGCTGCATAGTATTCCATTGTGTATGTGTGTGTGTGTGTGTATGTGTGTGTGTATATACATATACTATATATATGTATATATATACCAAGTCTTCTTTATCCATTCATCAGTTGATGGACATCTAGGTTCTTTCCATAGTTTGGCTATTGTGGATATTGCTGCTATAAACATTCGGGTGCATGTGCCCCTTTGGATCCCTACATTTGTAAGGGTAAACACCCACTAGTGCGATTGCTAGGCCATAGGGTAGCTCTATTTTCACCTTTTGAGGAACCTCCATGCTGTTTTCCAGAGTGGTTGCACCAGCTTGCATTCCCACCAACAGTGTAGGAGGGTTCCCCTTTCTCCGCATCCTCGCCAGCACCTGTCTGTTGTTTCCTGACTTGTTAATTTTAGCCATTCTGACTGGTGAGTTGTTATCTTATTGTGGTTTTGATTTGTATTTAGGAAGGCAATTAAAGTAAATCATACCAGATCAAAGATTTAGAAAAACCATTCCAGATGCAGTGAGGAGACTCCATTACAGGAAGGTGGAACAGCAGGGAGGATCGTTAAGGAACTTTGCAAAAGACCAGGTGGCAGATGATGGCAGCTTGGACTAGAATAGGGACCACTGGGAGGAGGCTAATTGGATAAATCTGATACATATTATGGAGATAGAATTGAAAGTTAGGAAAGATCGCCAAGTTTTTGGCATAGGCAAGCTGTGGTTGATTGCCACTTACCAATCACAGGAAACCTGAGGATTTTTTGCACTCTTGTTGGCTTGACAAAGGAGGGGGCTACATCACAAGGCATGTGTGCAACCCCTAGCAGCCAAGACTGGCTGACAGCCAGCGAGGACATGGGGTCCTCAGTCCCACTATTGCAAGGCATTGAATTCTGCCAACAAAAAGGATGAGCCTAGAGGTGGGGGTGGGGTGGGGGAGCATTGGAGGTGAAAAATTGATAATGAGACAAGAAACCATTAGTTCCAAAGAGTAAACAGGTAAGTGGAGCTACTTGAGAGCCAACTTAACACAGCTGCCAAGCAAAAATACTTCGGTTTTGGGATATAGGAATAAAGGAAACTTGTGAAATAAATGAGTGCGTCCGTGTGTGTGTGTGTGTGTGTGTGTGTGTGTGTTAGTGGGCTTAGGGGATGGAGAGAGAAAGTGGGTCGCGGGACCTTTGAGTTTCTCAGTCTGAGTTTCCCGGAAGTGATCAATCAGGACTAAACAAGGGAAGGAGGGGTAGAAAGATCCCATATCAGTAATTGGAAAGAGTTCTGATCTTTGGAAGGAAAAACAAGACAGTGATTTTGGTCCATGAAGGTGAATTATAAAACCGATCTTACTATAGTGCAGTTGAGCTGGCGTGAGCCTGGGGTGAACTGAGTGTGAGACCCGTGGAACTGAGAGCTGAGAGCTGGAGAGGTAGACCAGACATCAGAGTGGCCCTTCCTGCTCTGGAGTGGGCATCTCCCTGACGGCTCCCCCCTCCCTACATTCACCCTGCTTCGTCCACTGGAATTCCGGAGTAATTCAGGAGAAGTCCCAAGAGAGAGATTCTGGAGTTTCTTCTGGAATGTAGATTAGAAGCAGAGTAATATTTTATCTAGAGCTATTCATTATAATTTGTGCTTAAGAAGCAAAAGCAAAAGAAGACCAGTTGCGTTCAGACTAGTGCTACTCCAGCAAAAAAAGCCTTTAAGATACCTTTGCTTACTCCGTGGATTGCCCAAACCCCAGGCTGAAACCCCTTGAGAATAATGTGTTTCTCTGATCCTCTTGTCATCCTGAAGTTAAATCCCCTGATTTAGGTCAGACTTCAGACTGTGTCATAATTGCCAATGTGGAATGCTCACTTATTTATTATTTTTGGTAGGGAGGACATACCCAAGGTAGACCTTTCTTGTTATCTAAAGCTGGAAAAAACATCCTGAAAACAAGGCGGTTTTTATTCTTGTTACACGCCTGATAGATGTATCACTCTTCTGAAAGTAGCAATTGTTGTTGGGGCACCCGGGTGGCTCAGTGGGTTAAGCCTCTCCCTTCAGCTCAGGTCATGTTCTCAGGGTCCTGGGATGGAGCCTCGCATCAGGCTCTCTGCTCAGTGGGGAGACTGCCTCTCTGCCTACTTGTGATCTCTGTCTGTCAAATAAATAATAAAATCTTAAAAAAAGAGAAAGTAGCAATTGTATATCATAATAGTAAATACCATTTATTTAGGCATTCAGCAAATAAATGTTGAGTGCTTACTGTCTATTCATCCAGTGCTAGGCACTGTTCTAGATGTTACAAATACAGCAGTGAATCAAATAGACAAAACTCTGCTTTCACAGAGGGACAGAAGGAGTTAAATAAATAAAATATATTTTATGTTAGATGACGATAAGTACTACAGAAGAAAATAAAGTCGGGGTGAAGATAGAGCCTCTGGGGTATGTTTCTGGGTAGGGGGGCTGCGGAGGGCCCCACCTGGAAAAGCAAGCTGAGAATAAATGGGAAGGACTGGCTGTCTTGCAGTAGGCATCTTTATCTGGTACCCTATCGACACATTTTACTGTTACGTATTTGAATGCCTCCATAATACAATAGCAGGATTTTTCTTAAGATTTTATTTATTTATTTATTTGACAGAGAGATAGAGACAGAAAGTATAAGCAGGGGGAGGGGCAGAGGGAGAAGGAGAAGCAGGCTCACCACTGAGTAGGGAACCTGATTCCCCGCTGGATCCCAGACCCACCCAGGCACCCCCGGTTATACAGATTTCTTAAAATTCTTTTTTCTTTTTTTTTCCTTTTTTTTTTTTTTTAAGATTTTATTTATTTATTTGACAGACAGAGATCACAGTAGGCGATCTGCTGAGCAGAGAGACCGACCCCAGACTCGATCCCAGGATCCTGAGACCATGACCTGAGCTGAAGGCAGAGGCTTTAACCCATTGAGCCACCCAGGCACCCCTTAAAATTCTTTTTCAATCCTTAAAAAAAAATCCTGCTCTTGGGGCGCCTGGGTGGCTCAGTCAGTTAAGCATCTACCTTCCGCTCAAATCATGATCCTGGGGTCCTAGGATCAAGCTGTACATCTCTTCGGAGCAGAGGGTCTGTGTGCTTGCTCTCTCTCTGTGACACATGAATAAATAAATTCATTTTTTTTAAAGAAATCTCTATGCCAAATGTGGGGCTTGAACCTACAACCCCGAGATCAAGAGTTGCCCCAGCCACACACCCCCATAGAGGATTGGCCAAAAAACCTTTAAATGTAACTTTCAAAGTTTTTATGCTTTTGACTTAAGTTTGTCATGGAGGGGGTCAATTTGCTCCTGTCAGATTGAGAGGTGGTGCCTGCTTTATCTTAGTTCACAGAGAGACCCTCTATTATCTTTAACAACAATTTTGACCTGAAATCTAACTTGTGCCACTTCTAAGAATTCCTTCCTTTGTATATAGGAAAACTAACTTGACGGCTAGTGTGGGAAAACCTGCTTGCCTAGAATGGAGAGCAATCGAATCAGAAAATATTAAAACTATGGGGAATCTCAGAGAACAGTCAGTTTACTCCCCACCCTTTTACAGCAGAAGAAACTGAAAGATTGAGGACTGATGATAAATCCATGGCAGATTAGATAGATCTCCATCTTTCTGCTTGAAGTTCACCGGATCTCCCGTTAGACTCCTTGGTCTCCTGAAGTGATGACGAGGAAAGAATATTTTCATTACGGAGCTAGCTCTCAGTGCCCACCATTAAGGCCCAGCCATGGTTTTTGTTTTTTTTTCCCCCTCTGGGTCCATCACGCACAGAAGAGGGGGAGTTGGGAATGGAGTTAGAGAGAATTATGACACATGGCTTGTGAATTTACTCCCCATCCTCTGAAGTTTCTTGCCCTTGATCGGCTTCTTCAAGCAAGCCAAGGAGTAGCAAAGTCCATTCCAATTAGCTCCCTGTGCATGATATTTTCTGAGTTATCTCACTGGTAGCTTCTGATGGCCACAAAGAGAAAACAAACACAGTGACTGACAGAAGAAAAGGAATTCTGTTATTCAGATTATGACTGTGTACAGAGTGGTTTGGATGGGACCTTGGAAAATTCTGCTGACTCCTGTGGAAGTATTTATTTTTTTGACGGCATATCATTACGGATCATCTTACAAAATGTAAATTGAAAAAATACCAGTAGGTGGAAGTCATGGGTGTCATTAAGTGCCCCGAGTTATTTCCCCCAAATGGCTTGTGTGTTCCTAACTACTGCTGAATACAATCCCATATTTTTTGCTATCTCTATTTTTTATGACATAGTTTCAGTAATATAATGACATACCTTTAAATCTCCATGCATTTCCTTATCTAGGATGATACTCTGAAAAGCTTCAAGAGATAATGGACATGATCTGTTGGGTCTTAACAGCTCTTTCCAGGGGGTGTGGGACAGGCTGAGTTTAGAATATTCCATGACCACAAACCAATTCTTGAGCAGCTGATACCACCAACAAGCAGAATTGAAACACAATGTCAGAGTTGAAAGGAGCATAACCACAGGGCGATAGAGATTAGGACACCTGTGTGGGGTGGGGATGGAGTTGTGGGCAGTGTTTTGCTTCAGGGGAGCCTCTGCTTAATGCCTGTGGGACAGCCCCTGTGGTCTGTGTGCAGAGGGCAGGAGGGCTTTCTGGGTTTTCAAGCCATAATGTGCTAATATCTGCACATGAAACCTTTCCAGATTCCTTTAGAGATAGGCTCACTCCTGTCTTTGAGCTACCAAAGCAATTGTATTTTTTCCTATAATACCTGATAGGTCTATACTATCTTGCAGCATAATCACTTGTGTTGCAATCTTTATAGACTCCCAAATGCCTAGGACTGTGCTTTGCACATATCAAGTACTCAAGAAGCATTTATTGACTTGAATAGATAAGCCCTAATTCAGATAGAGCTTCGTGGAAGGCCTCATTTACTCTTTACTATTTACTAAGACACTCATTTACTATGGATTATTATTTGTTATTATCATTATGAATATTTACTGAATTAAAACAATAAATGAGAATTTAAATACTTGTTTTGCCAACGGGTTTTTTGATTTGTAACAGTTCTAAGAATTAAGAATAAATTTTGATGATTAAAATGAAAGATACATATTTTTTAACCAACTGAGCCATCCAGGTGCCCCCAAAGATATATTTATTTATTTAAGAGGGAGAGAGCATGAGAATGGGAAGGGAGATGGAGAGGGACAAGCAGACTCCATACTGAGTGCAGACCCTGACGGGGGGCTGCACCTTACGATCTCAAGATCATGACCTGAGCTGAAATCAAGAGTTGGACACTTGATTGACTGAGCCACCCAGGTGCCCCTAAAGTATAATATTTTTAATATCCAGAGAAAACTGTGTTTTGAAATATTTCTTGTTCCCTGATGACTGATATTGAGCTAAGGACCGAAGTTGGATTGATTTGAAACAAACGCCTTAGACTTTAAATATTTTGAGTACACAAAGGCCATATTTGGATCACAAAATGATTAGAATAAGAATAATTAAAACCAACTTGCATTTATCACTCGAGACTTATGTAGAAAGATTCTTAAAAAACTCAAGAATGTTTACAGAAATGATATAATAAGATTTTTTTAAAGGCTAAGTGCTGCCCAATATGCATGATATGTTTGAAACCATACATAACTGGCAGATGGTGAGAATAAGAGAAAGAGAACAGGGAATTATTGCAGCCTGAACATCCTCTTAAACACTGAGCCTATGACAATATTCCTATCCATGGACTAATTCCAATAACAAAAACCTGTTCTTTCATGGTTTGAACACTATAAACTGTGACTTTTCAAGGATTCCCATCAACAAGGGAGAAAATGAGTTTTCACCATTTTGTTATCTTTGTTGGTGTGCCTTATGAAATGAGTTTTCCAAGTATAGGAATGAATTATAGTGATATATACAGTGGTATGTACTACCTGAAATTTATATTTACCTTATAATTAAAAAAAATTTTTTTTTTACTTTTTTGAAAAAGATTTACTTATTTATTTAATGGGGGTGAGCAGGGGGAGGGGCAGAGGGAGAGGGAGGGGAGAGAATCTCAGGCAGACTCTCGGATGAGCAGGGAGACAAGCAGGACTCATCCTCTGCCCATGAGATCATGACCTGAGCCAAAATCAGGAGCCCCACCTGCCTAACCAACTGAGCCACCCAGTCATCCCTTAAGTATTTTTTAATATGTTTACTCTTTCATCATAGCTAGATGTTAAACCTGGTAAAAGCAGAAATTGTGCTTATTATTCTCTGTACCCCTGAGTATGTTATCATTGATGATTATCAATTATAAGTTTACTTTTTTTTTTTTAAAGATTTATTTATTTTAGAGAGAGAGAGAGAGCGAGGGTTGGGGCAGAGGGAGACAGAGAATCTCAAGCAGACTCTCTGGTGAGTGGGGTCCCAGGCAGAGCTCATCTCACCACGGTAAATCATGACCTGAGCTCATTCTCACCAAGAATGGGGGCGCCTGGGTAGCTCAGTGGGTTAAAGTCTCTGCCTTTGGCTCAGGTCATGATCCCAGCATCCTGGGAACGAGCCCCACATCGGGCTCTCTGCTCAGCGGGGAGCCTGCTTCCTCCTCTCTCTCTGACTGCCTCTCTGCTTACTTGTGATCTCTGTCTAATAAATAAATTTAAAAAAAAGAAAAAAGAAAAAAAAGAAATCAAGAATGGAAACTTAATGGACGCTTAACCGACTGAGCCACTCAGGTGCCCCTGTATGTTTACTTTGATTTAAGAATTTGATGTAACATTTAGGCCAGTCTGACTTAGCAAAAAGCAAGGGAAGGATTTGGCAATTGTCTTATGAAGGTGTGCTGTCAGTCTATTTGGAATGCTTACTCCAATTATTAAGGCATTGACTTTCAAGTATTTGGGGGATCTATTTTGAAAATTCTTGTCTTCCTGAGATTAAAATCTATACTATACATATAATAAAGAGAGTGAACACCCCACGTAGAAGCAACTTCTTGGCTCCTTCACCAATCTCTGCTTCAGCCTACTTGCCTCCACACCAGCCTCCAACCACATCCATCAGGGTGGCCCAAAAGTCCTAGAGCACGGCCACCTCTAGCCCTTGGGCCTTCAGCAGCATCTTGTGCCTGAGCACACCCTTCTCCCAGGGTGGTCAGCCGCAACAGCTTCCCCAGCGGCCTGGGCACTGTGAATGTGGTCGGGGGCTGAGCGGGAGTAGGGGGTATAGAGGGCATGGCAGCCGTCTCAGTGAACCAGAACCTGCTGAGCCACCATAAGCTGGAGGTGGACTCCAACATCCAGGCTGTGCCCAGCCAGGAGAAGGGGCAGTTCAAGACCCTCAACAGCAAGTTTGCCTCCTTTATACCCAAGGTACAGACCCTGGAGCAGCAGAACGAGATTCTGGAGACTAAATGGAGCCTCCTGCAGTAGCAGAAACGGCTCGCAGTAACATGGGCATGTTCAGGGGTACATCAAAAACTTTGGGTGGCAGCCGATAGCACTGGCCCAGGAGACACTAAAGCCGGAGGTGGAGCCTGTCCAGAGGCAGAGGCTATGCAGGACTTCAAGAAAAAGTAGGTGGAGGAGATCAGAGAGCATGCCGAGCTGGAGAATGCATCTGTCCTCATCAAGAAGGCTGTGCGTGAGGCTTACATCAATGAGGCGGAGCTGGAGTCCGCCTGCAAGGACTGGCTGGTGAGATGGGCTTCCTCCAGCCGCCCCAGGAGAAGGGGAGCCGGGAACCGCAGTCGCAGATCTAGGGCCTCCATGATCCCCTCGGTAGACAGCAGCTGCCCCCCCCCACCCCCCGGGGCCAGATGGCATCACCGCGGAGGTCAAGGCCCAGCACAAAGACATCACTAACCGCAGCCAGGCCGTGGCTGAGACCATGGACCAGATCAGGCATGAGAGCTGCTGACACTGGCTGGGGAGCACGGGAATGACCTCCAGGGCAGAAGATGAAGACCTGTAAGATGAACCGGAACACGGGTAGACTCCAGGCTGAGCTTGATGGCCTCAATGGCCAGGGGACTTCCCTGGAGGCTGCCTTCGCTGGTACTGGGCAGCTTAGGCAGCTGGCCATTAAGGATGCTGACGCCAAGCCGACCGCGCTGGAGGTGCGCTGCGTGGAGCGGAGCGGGACTTGGCGCGACAGTGATCTCAGGAGCTGATGAGCATGACGCTGGCTCTGGACATGGAGGATGTTACCTACTGGATACTGCTGGAGGGAGGGGAGAGCCGGCTGGAGTCCGCTACCCAAACCTGAGTCTCCATACCAGGACCGCCCGTGGCTACTCAGGTGAGCCAAGCTCCGCCCACCGGGGGCTTGTGGCTCAGGAGCCCTGGCCTCAACTAGCCTGAGCTCCCCCCGTCCAGCCTCGGGTGGCGGGCCATCAGTTCTTTTAGCTGAGTCAGCTCCTCCAAGGCTGTGGATGTGAAGAAGACAAGAGACCCGCGATAGGAAGCTGGTGTTGGAGTCATGTGTGATTGCTCCCAGCCTCCCCACTCCTGTGGCTGCCATAGAGCCTTTGCGGGAAGGAGCTGTGCAGGGCAGCGTCAGAAACAGGAGACTCACCTGAGGCTCAGCTCCATTCCTCAGTCCACCCTTGGTGGGGAGCCTACAGCCCTGGGTACCTGCTGCTCTTGCCCCCAACTAAAAGCCAATTCAAGTGTCTATTCCCCATAAAGCCTCAGCTGGCTCTGCCAATCACTCCCCCACCCCCATGAAAAGAATAGCCATATTTGCAACAAATACAAATAGCACATGTTTAGCCCAGAATATAGAGAATTTCAACAAATGAAAATAGAAAAATTAACAACCAGAGTAGAAAAATGGCAAAAGATGCGAGAAGTCATCTTGGGGAATGAAAACCGCAAGGAAGATACTGCTTTATTTTCACCAGACTAAATTTATAAAAATTTTCTAATCCTTGCATTGGAAGGCCTTGTTTTACATGCTTTATAAGCAGTAGCTTATTTCTCTCAACAGTCCTATAAAATATGTTTTATAATTATTTCTATTTAATAGATGAGGAAATTGAGGCGCAGAGTGGTTAAGTAATATTTGTAAGGTCACACAGCATTTAGAAGCATACAGTGTGGGAGCGGGGCCTGATGCAAGGTTGGAGATTTGCAGCATATCCGGATGGCAGGTTGGGGAAGGAAGCATTGAGGACTGAGTGTGGGGTTTTTTATGAACAGTCCTGGCAGTGCTGTTCATCACTTTAGCCCGTTCCAACGTGAGAGGTCTGCGACATGACCTTACCTAACATCACAGCTTCATTGTCATGTTTTAGGGAAATTTTATGGGGGACTTGGGCTTTTATGATAGCTGAAGGAAATGTGCCATCAGTGAAAAGGCTTGCTTTGGAGGTCAGAAGTAGCTGTTTGCTCTGCTTTTTTGTGCTTCCTCAAAAGAAATGCTCCCCCAAGACTATGCCAACAAGTACTTGCTCATCAGTTGTTTAAAATTGGCAGCTTGGCTTAAATCTAACTACAGTCTCCAGCCCGGATTTGGAGAAATGGGGACATGCTCTCTCTCTCTCTCCCATATTCAAACAGGAATATAAAATGCTGGGTCTTATTCCCATTGGGAAATACCAAAGTTATTGTGACAGTACTGTATTTTGAGCAACGTTGGCTATTTGTTTTTTGGAGCACAGAGCAAGCAATAAATCTGTCACCCTGAAAAATCAGGTTGTGACCTAGAGGAAAGAGCAAATTGTGACTTTAGGTAAAAAAGAGTGACCTACCAGGGAGGATAATTTATCATGATAACAAAATTGCTGGTGCTCTCCTGACCGACCAGGAAGAAGGGCTGCCGTAAGCAAATTCAGGAGATGCAAGCGTCCGAATATTTTGAACTGATCAATATTTCCAGAGTTCACAAGCAGCCAAAAAACTGTCATTGTTCAGAGTAAGTACATTGCTCACCTGATTTGTAAAAGGAAAAACTGAGAGATTTAATTACTCTCTTTAAAAACAGTCACCACGCAACAACTGGCATTCTTTGTAAAATGAAAATAAATATTCTCCTGGGGATTAAGGTGAGAATTCTTGATTTTTGTGGGGAGGCAGGAGATAATGTTACCTGGACATGCTTAAGGAAATTGACTCCTGGGGATTAATGTCCTTCGCCTGCTCTTATGTTACACCTGTTCATGCTGGAGAGGAAAGCAAGAAAATAATATCATCGAGGGAATTACCGGTAAAGACTTAGGCAAAACTAGAAGTTGTGTGTCAAGTCAATTACTTGACACAACAATGCTGTCTTTCCACTGACGTTGGGTGTCTTCCATTTACCCCTTTTCATCACTCTACCTGCTACTCCACCCTGTCCTGGGTCCTAGAGATAGTTTCAAAGAGTTCTCTTTGAAGAAACCTGGTTGTGGTTGGGTTCAGTCAATGAGCGGCACCTGCTGGAGAGTACGGGAAGAGGACGCTGGGGTATTTTTCCTCCATTCCCCGCTCCCTGCAGGATGCCTTCGGGCAGGCTGTGTCCCTCTTCTGAAAGTCAGGGTTGCCATAAGGTGACATTTTCTGCCCAGCCTTTTCTGTCTCTAGATTCCGGTAACACTTGACGCTTCTGTTCAACGGTTGATAAGTGCACCCCCCCAATACTACCTCGGGGTATGCGCTGCACTATCTTTGTGGATTCCGTGGGCCTTGGTTGCACCTTCGTATAGTAAGCTTTCCTAAATTAGAGTGGGCTGTTTCCTGCTGGGTCTTTGTCTGATTGACCACCTGAGTAGCCCTTCCCATAGACCTCAACATCATCATGGCTTTCCAGGAGCTCTGGATGACTAAGGCGCTTCCACAGGCCACAGGGATGGCAAATGATATCAGTCATTGGATGAAGAATATTAAGTTTACATGATGTGGCTCAATATTGTTAGCAACGTGATATGCTCAAGCTTTGCATACTATAAAACTGTGATTTTTTTCCCTTTAGATTTTGCTGACAAGTACAGATGTGATAAATCCAGCTTCATGTCATCATCCCTCCTCAATGAAATTGAAGGCTAGACAAAGCATTCAGTTCCTGAGCATGAACGCCCATTATCTTCAGCGCCTGTTGCCACATGGCACAACTTATTTTCACTTCACCAGCTTACAAATTCAGCTGTCCTCCCAACAAACTTGGCAGGCTCATCCCATTTCTCAGAAGAGATTTAATAGCAGTGAGTTCATGTACTACAAAGACTTCATTACTTTTATTAGCTTCCCATGCTCCCTGCTTACTGGTGCACTGAGAGGTATTACTGAATAATCCATAGTTGTCAGAAATATAAATGTGCCCTAGAGTAGTGCAGCTTCAATTCTACTTATTTTATTTTCTTATTTAGGACGTTTTGGAAGAGATTAGACGGAGTTCCTTCTGTAGGCGAACTTGCGGCAGAGTGGTGTTGGTTTAGGTCCAACGTATGAGTAGAGCAGGAATATCCAATTTTGATGGGCCTATGACACATGATAAAAGGCATCCAGAGGGCCAGCCGCTGATTCCTGGTGCTTTTCAGGCTCAGGCGAATTTTTTGGTAGAAAAGAATTTATTCACTACTTCATGTAATCAAATATTCTTGATCTTAAACAAGTTAAATAAGTGTGTGTACCCCTCTTTAATTATAACACATATATACTCACAAATTGGGTCCTAAATATCTATTTTTTTCAAGTTCTATTTTTTTAAAAAGATTTTGTTTATTTATTTATTTTAGAGAGAGGGACCTTGCATATGCATATGTGTTGGGGAGACTCAGAGGAGAAGAAGACAGACAAGCGGACTCCATGCTAAGCTCAAGCCCACCTTGGGGCTTGATCTCACAATCTTGAGATCATGATCTGCACCAAAACCAAGGGTCGGACACTCAAAACGAGGGAGCCACACTGGGACCCTTATATATCTTTTTATAAAAACACCACTACTACAACTATTGGAGAGTACTTTGTAAAATACTTGGTTGCTTATTAAATCTATTTTAATTTAATCATAATTAGTTACAGTACAAGCACATACCTACTAACAGAATAAGAAAGGGGAAAAGTAAGTAGAATTTGTCCAATGAAAATTAATATTGATAAAGCAGAATATCCAACATCAATGGCAGAAAATCTTCCAATTGTCTTAGATTTTAGTATTATTTATTTAAAAGAAAACGGGGGGGCGCCTGGGTGGCTCAGTTGATTAAGTGGTTGAGTCTTGATTCTGTCTCAAGTCATGATCTCAGGGTCATTAAATTGAGCCCCACACTGGGCTACATGCGGGGCATGGAGCTTGCTTAAGATTCTCTCTCTCTCTGGGGGCACCTGGGTGGCTCAGTGGGTTAAAGCCTCTGCCTTCAGCTCAGGTCATGTTCCCAGGGTCCTAGGATCGAGCCCTGCATCGCATCGGGCTCTCTTCTCAGCGGGGAGCCTGCTTCCTCCTCTCTGCCTGCCTCTCTGCCTACTTGTGATCTCTGTCTGTCAAATAAATAAATAAAATCTTTTAAAAAAAAAATTCTCTCTCTTCCTACCCTGAAATAAAGGCTAGAAATTGGACTGACTTCAGGACTAAGATAGCAAGTGTAGAGTATGTGATAATTTATGGAATATCTTTCTTATTTAATCTATATGTCTCTGGGATTTCTCTTATAAGATAAAGGAGGATTATGTGGAAACAGAAATTTTTTGACTGAAAAATAAACAGAGAATCTTTCTATAAAATTTTGTCGCATTACAGAAAGAATAAAATGTATATTTGTGTCAGACACTGAAGTAAGAACTTTGCACACATTATTTAATCTCATTTTGATATTTAAATTACATTTTCTGCTTGTTTTTATTTCTTGCAAACCATAATAGTATATGGACTATATTAGAGGACTAATATAAGCTGCTTGCTATATAAATCATTATATATTTTAAACTATTATGTATTTTATGCTTACTGACAAAGATTTTGGAGTATTGAATTTGATAATATTAATAATCTTTAAAATTTTTTAAAATAGATTTTATTTATTTTTTTTGACAGACAGAGATCACAAGCAGGCAGAGAGGCAGGCAGAGAGAGAGAGAGGGGGGAAGCAGGCTCCCCACTGAACAGAGAGCCCGATGTAGGGCTTGATCCCAGGGTCCTGGGATCATGACCTGCGCCAAAGGCAGAGGCCCAACCGACTGAGCCACCCAGGCACCCCAATAACCTTTAAAATTTACTGAACCAAAAGGGAAGAAAGTAGGGAAAGACTGTCTACCTCCCTTGATAATCCTTCTGTTTTACAGCCTGATGTCTTATAGGAATTGCCTATGTAGTAGCTGGATCTTATCCACAGTTTCGCTATCTGTGGTGTTCTGTTCCCTGCTATGCACCATGGTCTGGAAGCAGATGACGCTCCTTCTGACCAGTCATCGGAAGGTCAGTCATAGCCTAGCTATGGCCAGGGGCCTGCCTCATTCACCTCACTCCATCCCATTTCACAGGCATCTCGTCATCTCCCATCACCACAAGAAGAGTGAGTGCAGTGTAATACTTTGAGAGAAAGGGAGAGGTCATATTCAAGTAACTTTTATTACAATGTATTGGTATAATTGTTCTATTGTATTATTAGTTATTGTTGTTAATCTCTTACTCTGCCTACTTTATAAAGTAAGCCTTATTATAGGTACATATGTATAGAAAAAGCATAGGATAGATAAGGTTCAGGACTCTTCTTGGTTTCAAGCATCCATGCGGCATTCTTGAAAGGGACCCCCGTGGATGAGGGGAGAGGACGGTCCCCGATGTCTTCATTTCCTCATGTCTCAACACCTTGAGCAGCTCTTGCTCAGGATACCACTTGGTCAGGTCTTTCTTTTACTTGACTTCTCCACAGGGTTGGCTGTGCTGACCACTGCTTCTTGGCGTTCTCTCTTCTGCTGGCCTTGGCGACCTTCCTTCCTCCTTCCGTGCTTTTCTCCTTCCACAGTCCTCCTTCTTTCCCACATCCTTGTTGTTCACCAGCTGGCCGTCAATCTAGGGAGTTGGTTTTTTGTTTGTTTGTTTGTTTGTTTTGAGAGAGGGAGCCTAGGTGCCCGTGAGCAGGGGTGGAGGTGTTGGGGGTAGGTGGGAGGCAGGGTGTGGGGGAGTTTTGACTGCGGGGAGGGTTGGGAGGGAGAGAGAGAGAAACTTAGGCAGGCTCCCTTCCCCCCGCCCCCCCGCACAGTGCCTGCCCTGGGGCTTGATATCACGTTCCTGAGATCATGACCTGAGCGGAAATCAAGAGTGGGGTGCTTAATGACTGAGCCACCCAGGCTCCCCAATCTTGGGAGCTTCTAAACGCTAAGTCTTAGGGGCACTTACCTTAACTTACTTCTCTGTTGTCATCTTACTTCTCTGTTCTGAGGGCCTTTCCCACAGCTTCAAATATCCACGTTCTATTAAATGCTGATGAGAGCCAAGTCTCCTCTAGCTCACACCTCTGCTTCATATTTAACCACTTACTTCACTTCTTTTTTTTTTCCCCCTGAAGAGCAACAAGCAGAGGGAGAAGCGGGCTCCCCGCCGAGCAAGGAGCCTGATGTGGGACTTGATCCCAGGACCCTGGGATCATGACTTGATCCAAAGGCACACAATTAATGGCCTGAACCACCCAGGCTTCCCTTGCTTACTTCACTTTTATGTGAATGTTTCAAAGGCAGTTCAGCCTTAGTATGTTTAATGTTTAAGATAAAACTTATAATCCATGTCTTCCCAACCTGGTTCTCTAATTTTTCTTATCCTAGGGAATGCTATTACCACATTCTGATATAATAGATAATTATCTTTCCTCTACTTCCTTAATCCTACCCATCATCAAGCTTCAGTGTGAATGTGTCTGTGTGTGTGTGTGTGTGTGTTTAAAGTATCTTTGAATCCATTTGCTTGGCAATATCTTCATTATCACTATTCTGGAACAAATTCCTAGTGCTTCTTGCCTGTGTCAATAGAGTAACTATCAAAGGTTTGAATCATCTATATTCATCTATATCATCTATATCAACTATATCAACTCATTTATTCAAAAGGTTTTTACAAAACCCAATACGATCATGTCACCCACAAGATTAAAACCCTTCACTTCAAGTAACTTTCTTTATTCTTAAAATGAATATCAAATGTCTTCCTCAGGGTTTATAAGGCCTTGCAAATTCTGGTCCCTGTGTTCCTTTCAGTTCATTCTGAGCCAGTCTCTCATTTGTTGGTTGTGTTCTTGCTGCTTAGACCTTATTCCAGTCTCTCAGATCACCAAATTCCCTCCTACCACAGGATCCTTGCACCTGAAGTTTCCGTTTAGTGGAATGCTCTCTTGTACTTATTGACTTGCTTATATATTGACGCATTCACTAAACGTTAAGTACCATGAGAATAGGGGTTGGGCTCATTTCTACTTTCTTTTTTTTTGCTTTCTTTTTAATCTGCAGATGTGCAGTTCTGGCTTATAGAAGCAGCTCAATAAATATTTGCTATGAAAACATATATCTAGCTATTGCCAAATTTAATTTTTCATTTACCTTTTAAGTGTATATCAAAATATAAAAATTTGGGGCCAAAATTAATGTTTTTGCTTTTTAAACATACACTGGTGTTTATAACTTTTACATAGATCTATCAATCATTCTGTTACAGCTTCTTTGATTGGTAATCATGCTTAAAAAGGCTTTTCTTAATAGAAGATGATATGAATATCTATCTATTTTTTAATAATATAGCTCTTTCTTTAAACAAAATGTTAACTTTTTAACCATATGGAGTGTATTTGAGGGCAAGATGTCAGGTACTGAGGTTTCTGTTTTCCATGCAGCAGCCACTTGTCCCAGCAGACTACAGTGAATGCTCCCTTACTTTCTTAAAATGCCCACTTTTATTTCATATCTTACATATTTTTCAGACTTTTTTAATATTTAATTTTGGTCCATTGATCAATCATTTTGGTGACACATTATTTTAAGAATGATGACTTTAGGGGCACCTGAGTGGTTCAGTCAGTTAAGCAACTGCCTTTGGCCAGGTCAGGATCCCAGGGTCCTGGGATTGAGCCCCACATTGGGCTCCTTGCTTGGCAGGGAGCCTGCTTCTCCCTCTCCCCCTGCTCATGCTCTCTCTCTCTCTCACTCGCTCTCTCTCTTTCAAATAAAAAAGTAAATAAAATCTTAAAAAAAAAAAAAAAGAATGATGAGGGGCACCTGTGTGGCTCAGTGGGTTAAAGCCTCTGCCTTCGGCTCAGGTCGTGATCCCAGGGTCCTGGGATCGAGCCCCGCATTGGGCTCTCTGCTCCGCGGGGAGCCTGCTTCCTCCTCTCTCTCTGTCTGCCTCTCTGCCTACTTGTGATTTCTCTCTCTCTGTCAAATAAATAAAATCTTAAAAAAAAAAAGAAGAATGATGACTTTGTAATGCATTTTAATATATGGTTGCATTAATTATCTGTTGTTACAATTAAGGTGTCCAATGACCACCCAAAATGCAATGGCTTGAAACATCCCTTCTTAGTAGACTCCAGAAGATAGTTAAGCCTTAATGCCCTAAGGCATTTATTAACAAATTAACTACATACCATTTGGGAGAATTGAGAAAATAGTCAAATTTTTTGGGGGGGGAGCTTAATTTTCTTATGGAAACCCCATCTAGAAAATACAGCTTAAAAACAATAAATGTTTATTTAGCTCTATATCTGCAGCTTGTAATTTACAGTGGGCTAAGCTGGGCAGTTTTTCTGGCTTTCGTTGGGCTCATTCTTAAGTCTGGTGGCCTGTTGGCTGTGGACTAAGGAGATGCATGTCCACATATCTTTTGACCACCAGAGGCTAGCCCAGACATGCTCCATGGGGAAGTGCAGAGGGCAGACAAGAAACAAATGCAAAAGCACTTTTTCAAATCTCTGCTTGAGGCAAGTTTGCTAACATGTCATTGGCCAAAACAAGTCACACACATGACCTCACACCTGAGGGGCAGGGAAAAACACTCCACTTTTCCTAGAAGGAACTGCAGAGTCACACTGCAAACAAGATCATGCAGAAGATAGAGAAATGGAATCCACTAATGTAGTTCACGTACCACCATGATAGTTTTCCATTATTCTTTTTTAATACCTCTGACTGGCTCTTCCTGCAGACTTGTGGCATTTTAGAACCATTTTGTCAAGATGAAAAATATTCTTTGGGATACGCAAGGAGAGAAGGCATAAGTTGGAAACTGAGGTAGATATTTTTATGTGTTCATGTCATTTAATATTTTCAGCAGATGAAAGTAGCTATCTTCAGGCATATTTTGCAGGTAATGACACTGAGATTCAGATAGCTTCAATAACTATCAGACAGCTAGTTAAGTCGAGAACCTGGACTCAGACTGCCTTGAGAAGAGGACGCATCTACTGATGCATGGCTGCTTCCTTCGGTAATTTCTGTGAGGGACATGCCTGAAAATGTCCATGAATGGATTTGGAAAACTGTAAAGTGAGCTAAGACCCAATGACTCTGACTCTGAAGTTCCCCAAATACCTGTATTTCTGTAAATGAAACTCTTCAAGTTCTTAATTTGTAGAAGAATCTCTTGTATCTTCTTCCTGTGTCGTCTGTTAGTTTAGGTAACATCATTTACATGATTACTGAAGCAGATGAAATAATCATAAGTGTAACTGCCATTTATTATGGAGGCTCTAACTTTTTAGCTCAATTGTGATATGATACATTCAATTTTCTGGCAATTTAGAAAAATAACTATTTACTTTTTAAGTATTTATTTATTTTTTTTACTTACATAATCGCCACACTCAATATGGGGCTCAAAATCATGACCCTGAGATTAAGAGTCCCATACTCTTCTCACTGAGCTAACCAGGCACCCCCTGAAAAGAACTAATTTCAAGGGGATTACCTATGTCTTCCAGAATCTTCCCTTGGGAGGCTTTGACTGGGGTTCAGAAATGATGGACAGCAGCTGAGGGCCAGAGGTACAAACCGGTGGCAGTGTTGCCAGAGATGCTGTCAGATGTTATCTTATTTCGTTTTATCCAAAACTATTCTCAACAGGTAAATTCTCTATAGGATGCCAAACAGTCGTTTCAAAAGTGAAACATTTATGTGGATTTTGATTAAAGTCAAAATGTTTGTTGCTAGAAATCTTGGAAATAAGCAGCGGTAGAAACATCAGCAAAATATTTCTTGGAGTTAAACTCGTTTTGTCGTGGATATTTTTAATAAAAGCCAAACCATTTTGTGTATGAAAACCTAATCATGTACCCAAGAGTCTTAATGCTCTGGGTGGGCCCATCAATCTAAGTCATATGTTGGTCCAACATGAAAATGGCTGGAGGTGGTAAGAAGAGGTTGAAATCCAGGAGCTCTGGATGCCCAGTGATCAAACACCATGGGTTTGTGTTGGGTAATTTAAAACTTGCAAGTGAAAAATGAAGATATTAATTTCCTAAGAGTTTTTTACCTGATCATTATGGGCTTTGACAGGCCACAACCCTGAGAAGAGTATAGTGTATACTTTAAAGTTTCTAGGAAACATCCCTGAGAAACTGCTGATGAAAAATGCCATTCAACCAATTTATCTTCTTTGTTCAAGATGGCAGGACTTTCTGAAGCACCCCACAGAAACCTAATAATGTCCATCAAAAGCATGTGAAAAGATAAACTGCATGAGAAGGGTGCAGAACATCTAGAGAGAAGGGATTGTAGAAAGATTGTTTACTCACAGCATGAATGTGAGAGTAGTTTCAAGGATTAGAGGGAAGGTGCGTTAAAGGGGTCCACAGCAGGCACTTTACACATTAGCATGATTATTACAACTGAGGAGTTGTCTGCTGTTACATTATTCTAAATGGAAGAAGGGGGATGGACTAGATCTGTGGTGTCCAAAGCTGACTGGTCATCAGAATTTTCTGAAGTGCTTCCTAAGATCCAAGATTTCCAGTTTCCAGCCCTAGAAATTTTTATTCAACAGATCTTTTCTCTAAAGCTCTGCAACTGATTCTGATGGCCTGCTAAATTTAGGGACCACTAGATTAGGAGATTTCTAAATTCCCTCTCTGCTGCACATTCCAGAATTTAAATTTGGAATATTGAGAAGGTTCTGGTTTTGATACTTATTGCTCAAGTTCATGCAAATTTGCACTAACCAAGGTCAACTGATGTCATCAAGGTGCCTGTCATATTGCTAGAGCTGGTTATTCTCAGTGCAGATTGGCTTTAATGGGCCTCACTTACTCTCTCAAAGCCATTCCAAATGCTCCAGGGAATCCAGGACCTGTGATGTCTGTGGATATACCTCAACCCTTAGCCCATTGTCCAAATTTTCCTGTCTTCATTACCAAGTTTATCTTATGGTGTGAACAGAAATAAGGGAATGACTAAAGTACCTGCTGTCACATTTTTCTGCTGCGACATACAATTTATGCCCAAATGTGAAGACATTCCCAGATGTGTACCCCCTGTAGCCCCATGCCTTTTTCTCCTAGACAAGAAAGCATATCAGAATGCATGTGACTGAGAATAATTCATTAATGCATACATATATACATACAATCATTATATATATGAATGCACATGTCTGCATATTAATATATCCATTTGAAAAAAATTAAACAATTATTTGTAAATGAAGACTCGACACATCTTCTAACTGAAAGAGCTACACATTTATGCCCACATATCATGTCGAGAGTTGCCAACATAAAGGTATCTAATAGCCAAGAAAGGCACTCATTTTTGTTCAGTTACCACCCTAAGTAGCATCGTAGGGATCCTCTCTGTTCTCAGACGAAGTGTTGCCTGCCTTCTGCTCTACTTTGGGTTGGTACTCTGGGCAGCGTTTTGCTAGGACATTTGTTATCTTACCAGAGAGTAAGAGAGTTTGTGGTTTGTGGGGGACTTGTGGTTTTTGAGGAAGTTGGCATATTTAGCACATGGTAACTCAGGAATTGTACCGTTTTCTGAGTATACATTTGCCGGGAACTTGAACTGAATTGAACCAGGAACTTAAACCTGGGGCTGGCTAACCAACTTCAGTTTCTGAAGCAATAAATTAATCGGTTAACCACAAACCAATGGAGAAATGTTTTAGTTTTAACCTAGTCAACCTATTCAAACCAGAACCGGCCATGAGTATTTTTTCTAAAACCACAGAACCATAACACTAGAATGTTTTCAAATCAAACTTAAATTAAATTTGGTTCGAGCTCCTGACTTTGACGTTTGTAGCTGTAATGCTTTCTGTAACATTCTACATGCTTAGCAGTGATGGTAATTTGATACATGATGGTATCTTGTATTTGAAGATCATAGAAATGTTGCCAGTTTAGAAATGCCACTTTAAATATGTTATCATTATAATATAAGGTGGAAAATCCTGTCATAGACTACATTCACTGAGGGTCTGGAAGGTGAAGTGATGAGTCAGAGGAAGAGGTGGACAGTGCCTAGGGAACCTACTTAGATGTTTGTTGCATTGGTTATTGAACAAGTTGCCAACATCTAAAGTTTCTTCTTCTTCTTCCTAAAGAAGGAAATAATAGATCCAACTTCATATACCACTTGCTATCTTGTACTACTGAGGAGTAAGTGTTAAGATAATTTAAATTTATAATGGTGAATACCATTTTTTGGAGCTTAGTTAAAAGCTTCATTATTTTCTTACAGGAAGGAACCTTAAGGCTCCGAGAGGCTATAAAAGGAAGAGCTAAATTTTTGTTTTTTATAAGATTTTATTTGTTTAATAAATAAAGAGATCACAAGTAGGCAGAGAGGCAGGCAGAAAGCAGGCTCCCTGCTGAGCAGACAGCCCAAAGCAGGGCTCGATCCCAGGACCCTGAGACCATGACCCAAGCTGAAGGCAGAGGCTTAACCCACTGAGCCACCCAGGTGCCCCAGAAGAGCTAAGTTTTAAGCCCAGCTCCCTTTGATTCCAAAGTGCTAGCTGCCAAGCTGTATGCCCTCTTTCTTGAGACTTTGTCCAGTTGTTTCCTGTTTATTCCAGTTCCTTCCATTTTGATGGAATTAGCAGAAGACCAAGCTGATTGCTTTTATGCTTTGGCAGTACCATACTGGATTAAGTTTCCACTTGCTCTTCAGGGAGCAAGAGCCTTTTGTTTAGCACTGAGAGAGAGAGAGAGAGAACCAGGGAATGGCCTGGTCCATGCCTTCCTACTCAGGGCGCTCGAAGGAAGATTGAACATCACAAAGCCCCGCACAGCTTCATGCTCTGAGCGCGGTCTCAGGCGCCTCTTCAAACTCAAGCAAGACGGATGCAGCAGAAAGCAACTAGTGAACAAAAAACTCCAAAACTGACCCAGCTCCATTTTGACATCTGCTCTGAAACGAATCTCTCAAGTCCCTTATTCTTATTAGGAGATTGTTTTAAAACATATTCCCAAGGAGATGAATTTGATCCTTTATTTCTTCAGGTTTCTTTGGCCTTCGATTACTTTAACTGCAGCCTTATATTTTGTGAAGTGTGTCTGTAGTGAAGCCAGGCAGAGCCCATTAGCAGACCTAGCATGCCACGGCTAAGTAACCCAGTCAAAGTCTTCTTGTTGTGCAGTGCATGCGTTCATAGGACCATTTTAGTTATTGCTATAATTAGTTCTGATTCAAGTATTCCACAGAGAATGAGGTTTCTAGATTGAAAGTGGTCAGATGCAGGTTAGCGGTGGGGAAGTAGGATGCAGATGGCAGACAGAGCCTGAAGGAGAGATGAAAAATGTTTCTATATGCCTCCATTTGTAGCATTTCTGATTTTTATATGGACATTAAACTTGGTCAAGCTGAAGTGCCATTTGCTTTAAGAGAGGATAATGTACACGTATCCCTGTGAATTCTAAAAAAATAGACTGAAGCTGGAAGTGGCAGCCTCTAGGACAGCTTACAGTGACATGTACGTTACAAAATGCCTATAATATAAGGCTTACAAATAGAAGGAGAATAAGCATATATTGCCTGTATAGTTTAGGCAAAATTACTTTCACCATTGACTGATGATAGGAGATCATAGATCTTACATCTGGAAAAGACCCAAGAGATCATGTAGTCTCTCCTAAATTGCAAGTATGACAATTTTTATTGATGAGTCAGCAGAATATTTCCTATGGGCCAGGGACTGCTAGGAATTAGGAGTGGTAACATAAATAATACACAGGGCCCCCTTCCCTCAAGGAACTGATGGTCTAGTGGAGGAGACAGAAGTCTAAATCGTTTTTCAAAACAATGTGATAAGTAGCTTTTGGCATCTCATGCCCTGGGAGCTTGGAGGGGTACTCGTGATGGCTGGGGCAGGGTTCTGAAAGCTTAGGGAAGGTGTCACAGAGAACTTGCTTCTTGAACTGACATGGATGACAAAGATGCCAGGAAAATTCCTAGGCCCAGGCAGCTTGATCCTTATGTGCAAAGTTTTGGTAGTGTCAAAGAGCCCATTGCATTTGGGGAAGTAAAACATATAATAAGGCTAGAGCTTTTGAGGGTGCTAACAAGAGTTGACACTGGAAGAAATAACAAGCTAGGTCATGAGAGGATGTAACATTAAATTAGGGAGTATGGGCTTCCCTATATATGCAGTGGGAGAATGGTTTTGGAGTTTATTTTGTTTATTTATTTTTTTGTTTGCTCAGTTTTGGATTTTATTTTATTTAATTAATTAATTAATTTATTTTTAGTTCTGGATTTTATTTATTTATTTATTTTTGTATACTTTTTTTTTTTCCAGCATAACAGTATTCATTGCTTTTGCACCACACCCAGTGCTCCATGCAATCCGTGCCCTCTCTAATACCCACCACCTGGTTCCCCCAACCTCCCGCCCCCCCCCACTTCAAACCCCTCAGATTGTTTTTATCATATCAAAAAATGGGCAGAAGGTATGAACAGACACTTCTCCAATGAAGACATACAAATGGCTATCAGACACATGAAAAAATGTTCATCATTGCTAGCCATCAGGGAGATTCAAATTAAAACCACATTGAAATATCACCTTCACCAGTTAGAATAGCCAAAATTAGCAAGACAGGAAACAACATGTGTTGGAGGTGATGTGGAGAAAGGGGAACCCTCTTACACTGTTGGGGGAATGCAAGTTGGTGCAGCCACTTTGGAGAACAGTGTGGAGATTCCTCAAGAAATTAAAAATAGAGCTTCCCTATGACCCTGCAATTGCTCTACTGGGTATTTACCCCAAAGACACAGATGTACCCCAATGTTTATAGCAGTAATGGCCACGGTCGCCAAACTGTGGAAAGAACCAAGATGCCCTTCAATGGACAAACGGATAAGGAAGATGTGGTCCAAATACCCTATGGAGTATTATGCCTCCATCAGAAAGGATGAATACCCAACTTTTGTAGCAACATGGACGGGACTGGAAGAGATTATGCTGAGTGAAATTAGTCAAGCAGAGAGAGTCAATTATCATATGGTTTCACTTATTTGTGGAGCATAACAAATAGCATGGAGGACAAGGGGAGTTAGAGAGGAGAAGGGAGTTGGGGGAAATTGAAAGGGGAGGTGAACCATGAGAGACTATTTATTTATTTTTTAAAGATTTTATTTATTTATTTGACAGACAGAGATTACAAGTAGGCATAGAGGCAGGTTGGGGGTGGGGAGCAGGCTCCACACTGAGCAGAGAGCCTGATGCGGGGCTGGATCCCAGGACTCTGGGATCATGGCCTGAGCTGAAGGTAGAGGCTTAACCCACTGAGCCACTCAGGTGCCCCTAGTTTTGGATTTTAAAGAGAAGAGTGACATTTGGGTTTGTCATTTTCTGGTATAAGTGCAAAAGATGGATGATTAACTGTAGAGGATAGTTCTAAAAAGAGAGGTGTGAATGAAGGCATTGAGAACAGGGAGGAGGGAATTTGTCTGGGGGACATTAAGGAATCGAATTGTAGTATTGATAGGAAATAAGGGAGCAGAAAAATGTCAGATGTATGGTAGGGAAAACTGATGGGATGGTGATGCCATTAGTTGGTGGGGGGAGATACAGTTTTGAGGGAGTTGAAATATGAACATATTATAGAGTTCAAGATTTTTATGGGATATTCACATGGGAATATCTACTTGTGAATTAGAAGTATATTTCTGGAATTGACACGAGATGTCCATGCTAGAGGTATGGATTTGGGAGTTAATCAGCCTAAAAATAACAGTTGAAGCCATGGGAACACATGCTACTACTCACTGACTTCTATTTTTTTATTTTTTATTTTTTTAAAGATTTTATTTATTTATTTGACAGAGACAGACACAGTGAGAGAAAGAATACAAGCAGGGGGAATGGAAAGGGGAGAAGCAGGCTTCTTGCCAAGCAAGGAGCCCAATGAAGGGCTGGATCCCAGGACCCTAGGATCATGACCTGAGCCAAAGTCAGACTCTTAATGACTGAACCACCCAGGTGCCCCTTACTGACCCTTATAGAATAAAAGAAAAGGAGGGCACCTCTGGTTCTGAAAATACAACAGACCAGAAAAGTTGAGGATCCACCCCCTGCAAACACATACATATTTAAGATACAAAGTAGCAACTCTTAATGCTCAGAAAGTAATGGGTACTTTCAGGGGTCAGAAATTAAGAAGGAGCAGAAACCTTCCTTCACTTCCTCTAAATTATGACTCTCTCAGAATTATCATAATGGTTAATGAATAAGCTGAGATGGTGTCTGCCTGCTTGAATAAAGTGGAGGTGTTGTTACTTTCAATAGCCTAGAAGGTTGGGTTGTAACACACATATGGTCAAGAGATGAAGCTTTTGTCCCCAGGGAGGTAGAGCACTAAAATTCAAATCCATTTGGGATCCCTGAATGGATATATGCAGTTCAAATGGGGGCTAGAGAACAAAATGCCCACTGGCACAGAAAGAAGACAAGTAAACTCTTCCACTCTGGCTTTGAGATTTTTTTAAAAAGGTCCCATGTGGGAATTTTTAAATAAAAATTTGTATCATTGTGGTTTGGGGTTCAAAAAAATTTCAATCACGTGGAGTTATAATTCACTAACTGTAAATTTCAGTCTTTTAAAGTGAAAAGTTTGATGAGTTCTGACAAATGTATGTAATTATATACTTGCCAAAATAATCAAGATATAGAACATTTAATGCACCTCAAAACTTCAAAGGAATTCCAAAAAAAGAACCATCAAAAGGAAAAGTCCTTGGACACAAAAAACTCAGGATTACACTCCACAGAACTTTGAATAAAGAAATAATCTGATAGAAACCATAAATAAGAATTTTTGGAAAGACTAAATTCGTAAAATCAATTATTGAAAATGTAAAGGAGGATAAGATACTCTAAGAAAAGACCAGATAGATTAAAAAAGAAAAAAGTAATTTCTAGGAATAAAAGATATAGTCAATGGAATAGAAAACTCAGTAGATGGGTTAAATAATAGATTAGCTACAGCTGAAGAGAAAATTAGTGTAGTGGAAGATACTTTTTGAGAAAATAACTCAGAAAACAGTTTAGAGAAATTATATACATTATATATATAATGTATATATAATAATTAAAATACATGTATGTATAAAATAAATAATAGAATATAATTATATAATGTAAATATATAATTATAAAAATATAATGTATACTTATTATAGATATGATTTCCCTAACTAGAGAAATTATATATAATTTATGTATGTATATGTATATATGTATATATGTATGTATATATATGTATGTATGTATATGTATATATGTATATGTATATATACACATGCAACTATGACTGATAATAGAAAACATAAAAATAAGTTAATACTAAAATTCAGAATAAACACAGCTGCTACAATAGGAAGAATATTAAAGTGTTTTTAGGTTCTTCTATTTTTCAGAAGGAGAACAGAATGGTTGATTAAGTTTATATTGTGTTAAGCCACATATGAATATTAAATAATATCAAGAATATTAAAGAGTAAATTTAGCCTAATTTCTACTTGTGATAATGATAACATTCTTTTTTTTTTAATTTAAATTTTATTTTTTATTTTTTTATAAACATATAATGTATTTTTATCCCCAGGGGTACAGGTCTGTGAATCACCAGGTTTACACACTTCACAGCACTCACCATAGCACATACCCTCTCCAATGTCCATAACCCCACCACCCTCTCCCGATTCCCCTCCCCAGCCTCAGCAACCCTCAGTTTGTTTTATGAGACTAAGAGTCACTTATGGTTTGTCTCTCTCCTGATCTCATCTTGTTTCATTTATTCTTTTCCTACCCCTCAAACTCCCCATGTTGCATCTCCACTTCCTCATAATGATAGGCATTCTTGTAGAAAAAAATCTTCTGCAGAGCTCACTAGAAAAACCTGACTAAATATTTAAAGAGCCATTTGAAATCGTTTGAGATCTATCAAGACAGCAAGGAAATATATATATCTATTACACATACACATATATAAACAACCTCCTTGAAAATCATACCCACCAGTTAGGCAAAAATATGCTGTGAGTATATTTGGTATTCTTATACCAAATACAATCGCAATTTGGCAATGTTACGTTAATGCTGACATGTTATATATACCTAAGAGCAGTGGCTCTCAAAATGTGATCTGGGACCCCTGGTGGCCCCTGAAACACTTTGGGATTTTGGAAGGTCAAAATGTCTTATCATAATGCTATGAAATTATTCGATTTTTCCTCTTATCTCCTCAAGTATGGTGGCGTTTCCCAGAGACTACAGTATGCATGATAACATCAGTTGCTGTGATGGCTAATGTGTTGTGTGCTTGTGAAGTCTTGTGTTGTTAATATTTCAGTGTGAAATTCCAATATGACAAATAGTGATAGAAATAGGCCACAGAAACAAAAGTTCCTTGGGTCCTCAGTGATTTTTAGGAGTGTCAAAGTGTTGGGGCACCTGGATGGCTCAGTGGGTTGAGCCTCTGCCTTCACTCAAGTCATGATCCCGGGATCCTGGGATCGAGCTCCGCATTGGAATCTGCTCAGTGGGGAGCCTGCTTCCTCCCCTCTCTCTGCCTGCTGCTCTGCCTACTTGTGATCTCTCTCTGTCAAATAAATAAATAAATAATCTTAAAAAACAAAAAAAAAGGTGTCAAAGTGTCCTGATTATAAACACTTTGAAAATCTTAGGGAAATTCTCATGTGCACCACGAAAACGGAATCCTTACTCCAGTATTATTTGTAGTTGTAAAAAGTGGGGAACAGCTTAAGTGTCCACTAGTAGGAGAAAAGAGGAATTGTTTTAGATCTCTAAAAATAATGTTGAAAATTTGAACGAAAAGAACAAGTTTTAGAAAGATAAAATTATAGAAAGATGTACAGCTTATCCCTTAAAGCTTTTTTTAGACTTTAATACCTGTTGTCCCCACACATATACAGTTTCCCCACCTTACTGACATTCCTCACAGAATGGTACATTTGTTACAACTGAACTTATACGGATGCATCATAACCACTCCAAGTCCATTGTTGACATTAGGGGTCACCCTTGGTGTTGTATATTTTATGGATTTGGACAAATGTATAATGACATGTATCCACCATTATAGTATCATATGGAATATTTTTATTATCCTAAAAATCCTCTGTGCTCTACCTTTCCTCTCTCTCCACCCCCAACCTTGATAACCACTAATATTTTTACTGTCTCCACAGTTTTACCTTCCCAGAATGTCATATAGTTAGAATCCAACACTATGTAGTCTCTTCAGATTGGTTTCTTTTACTAGTAATATTTATTTAAAGTTCCTCCATGTCTTTTCAGGACTTTTTTGCTCATTTTTTTTTTTTTTTAGCACCAATACCATAAAATTTTGGAAACTGCAAAATTATTATATGTGTATATAAATAATTAAAAATTGGCATATATTAAAGAAATAAGCATGAGTATGATGAATACCCAAATCAGGATGATGTTTACCTCTAGAAGTGAGGTGTGAGAATGGGATTCTGTTGTATATGTAATTTCTTTCTTTAAAAAAAAACCGACAAAACTTTTTTTATTGTTTGTCATATTACACTTTATACTTTTCTGTGCTCTTAAAATATGTTAATAAAAGTTACTTAAAATTATAAAGATATAAAAGAGCCATTGAGAAAACCCTTGGAAATCAACATCAAAAGGTTGCGCAGAAAAGCCAATAGAGATTCTTAGAAACAGGTTAGGAAGTAGAGAAACAAGGAAATTCCAACCCCAAGCACTATAAGGTGAGGAGACAACAACCCAGTTCAGTGCTGCTGAATGTCTAAGTAATGCGAGGGCTAGATACAGGACAGGAAAGACGTGACTAAAGTGGAGCATGATGAGAAATTTGGGGACCAGGAAGGCTGGCGAGCAGGGAGTTAGCTTGTTGGAAGTGCAGGTTAAATGTTTATTAAAGGTCTAGAAGGTGAATAACAGTCTAGAAAGCGTGAGTAAGAGAGATTACTAGGAGGCAAATAGGAGGACTGAAATCTCCATGAGGTAGAGGAACATTTGGGAGAAGAGTAAGCAGTCAGGTGAGGTAAAGGGAGATGTAATGCAATTTGGAAGATTTCATATGGGAGCAGTTTCCAGTGTCCACAACTCCTGGTTTGGCACTGAGGTTTGTGGTTATGAAGGGAGAAGCCATCATATTTGGGAAATCAAGGAACTGCGGTTTTCCCATTCATCTAGAAACAGTCGCGGCTAGTGGTTTTAAGTGCAGCTCAGGGGTCAGACTGCCTGAGTTTTTGTCTCAACTCTGCTACTTACTACCTGTGTGATCTTGGCCAAGAGTCAGTAAGAGTGTCTAAGCTTCCCTTTTCTCATCTATAAAACTTTGGGCTTAATTGTAGCACATGCCTCATGGGATCAGTGGGAGGATTAAACAAGGTAATTCTCGAAAGCACTTACGAGGTGCTTAGCACGTAGAAGGTGCTTAAAAATATAGGTAGTATTTTTACTGTTTTAAAACAGTTCCATGTAATTGCTGAAGTTGCCTGTGATAGTGTAAGACATGAAAGGAAACATGTGAATTGGGTGTCAGAGTCATCAATGGCTTTTAGGTAATGGTCTTGAAACAGGTAATTGAAATGGACAAGGAGATGGAGAAGCTGGTAGTAAATAAGGTAGCGTGAACTTCCAGGGAAGAGAGTTTTGCAAGTAGAAGTGCTAGAAGAACAGTCTGAAAATAGCAAAAAGCACCGGAGAGACTACACATTTCTCATTGTCTCCTACTGCAGAGATAAAAATTCTGATAAGAGAGAAAAAGAGAGTGAGAGAGTGGGGTGAGAGGGAGAGAGATTGGGACATGCGTGCAAATATGAGAGTACAAGTAAATACAGAATTGTTTGAGGAGGAGTCCGAGACAGGATGGGTGAGTGCAAGGGCTTGCATTTGGAGTGTCGTCTGCAGAGAACACGTCTGCAGAGAACAACCTGAATGGTGTTAAGGAACTGCTTGAGATGTTGTTATAGTTATTTTATTTTTTTTAATTAATTTTTTCAAAAGATTTAATTTATTTATTTGAGAGAGAGAGAGAGCACAAGCAGGTGGAGGCACAGGCAGAGGGAGAGGGAGAAGCAGGCTCCTCACTGAGCAGGGAGCCCGACATGGGACTTGCATCCCAGGCCCCTGGGATCATGATCTGAGCTGAAGGCAGACCCTTAACCGACTGAGCCACCCAGGCGCCCCTCATTGCTGTTATTTTAGTGCCTACCAATATTCTAGTGACTTTTGAAATCAAATGCTTACAGTTTTAGGAACGGTGCTCAGTGCTAGGGATACAAAAAGGTCTAGAGACAGAGACAGGTAGGTGTATAACTATATAATAGCATGTGAGGAGGTGGAGGGATTAATTTATTAACTGCAGTTTGGGAAGGCTTCACTGAGGAGGTGGCATTTTAAACCAGATTTTGACAGATGATGAGAAGATATGCACAAGAAATTACATCATGAATGAGAAGGGAGACTAAAGAATCTGAACAAGAGGATAATAAAGGTCAGAACACATAAACATAGCACATAATCATTGACACATTTTTTAAAACTAGGGATAAAATGATTGCTTTGATAAAAATGGGTATACAGCAAGACAAATATGAGCTTGGAATTCTTAATAGATCCTTTTTGGCCTTTACTGAATTCCAGTTTAACAAAGCTGCCTTTAAAATTGTACACCAGGAACTTGCTTCTCAGGACCCATACGCAGGCATCTTGCCCATCTCCCATGTTATTCTGGCTACTTCGATTCTACTACTTAACAATGACTTTTATTCCAGATTGTGAATATGTTTAAGATGAGTAATTAAAAATTCTAGACCACTAATGCATTGGCTTTGAAAAAAAATTTTTCCTCTATTTTTAGAACCAAACCTGCTTTCCGTGTACAATCTGGATTGGCACTTAGATGAGTTTGGGATAAGCAGATAATCAATCACAGCCAGATAATAGACATCAGTGATATTGCTTTGCAAGGTATATGCTCTGATTTATGTTAGTGGATTGTTGTTTATGATACCTTTAAAATATTTGTGATGGAATAAGGCTTTTATAACCAAGCAGCAAAGACAAAGCCATTATTTATTTATTTATTTATTTAAACAATCCATTTATCCATATACTGATTAAATTTGAATGTTTGGTGTGGTCATCAGTAACTGTAGTTTGCATAATTTATATAAATGAGTGGGTCTCACGATGAGCATATTAACCAATTGGCAGTACAGACTTCAGTTGTTGGTTTCAAAACTCATTTTTAGTTTGACATTTAAAACTTGCATTTATCCAGTCGAAAGCTGGAGGGTTAAGAGTATTATATTACTTGTAATTCCCTTAACCTATTTTCAAGAGTGAGAGAGACATTTTTAAGTATCTGCAGATCTATTTCTTCCATTTAGCAGCTTTCGTGGGTGTGCCAAGTGAATGTGCAAGTAAATACTTGTATTTAAAAAATTAACCTATAGTCGTACTTGCTGCACCTTATTCCTGTCATTCAACTTTGTTTCCCCCTTTTATCTGTTGTCCACCTTGGTCCCTGGCTTCACATCATGCGTGTGCCTCTTACTATAGACAGCAAATCTCCATTGTCTGAGAAGGCCCTCTTTTCTTGATACCCAAAGAGTTGTTGAGGGTTTCTTCCTCTGTACCACATTGTTATCCCCATCCTATGCCAGGGCTTGCCAGTCCGTACTCTGCAGCACATCACATCACCTCCTACCTTCCAGGAACTTCACACTGTTTATTATTTCCTTCTTTCTTTTTTTAAGATTTTTTATTTATGTATTTGACAGAGAGAGAGATCACAAGTAGGCAGAGAGGCAGACAGAGAGAGAGGAGGAAGCAGGTTCCCTGCCGAGCAGAGAGCCTAGTGCGGAGTTCGATTCCAGGACCCTGAGATCATGACCCGAGCCGAAGGCAGTAGCTTAACCCACTGAGGCACCCAGGCGCCCTTGTTTATTATTTCTATTCTCTTTTAATTTATGTACTTATTTTTACACCAAAGAGCCAATTAAAATGGAATAAAACACCACTATGTACTTATTTTTAAAGTGTTCTGCTGTTTGATTTCATTGATTGGATTTGAGAAAATTTGAGAACCTACTAGATCGTCAGTGATACTTCCGCAATTTACAGTGGATCACATATAGGATCTAAAGTATTATTTATTTTTTCTCAAGCATCTTCACCCTTCTATCAGACTCTTCCCATCAATTTTTAATCATGCTTAAGTACATCCAATTAAAAACAAACAAACCCTCACCTGATCCCTCATTTCCCTCTGTGTCCTTCTCAGTCATCTTTCTTTTACAGCCAAATTCCCTGAAAGACTTGAAAAAATGGACTTTTCTGGCAGTCTCAATTTCCTCACCTTCTTCTTGCCAGCCCACTCCAACTTTTTGCCATCTTTTCTTTGCCTCCCGTATGGGTTTTCCTCTCCCATGCAATTATTAAATACCGGGATATACTGAGGCTCCGTCCTAGACCTCTTTTCTTCCTACACTGCACTGCCTTTAGCCAGACTGGAACCACAACAGACTGTATTCTAGAGGAAAAAAAAAAAAAAAAAACAACTCAGTACTGTTGCCAGAATAAGCAGATCTTGGGTGAACAAAAACTAAACAACAAAAAAATCCAAAAAACCAGACTAGAAGTCTATCACAATGGACACTCTGTTGTTTATAATCTATACTCATACTTATTGTTACTATTCTTTCTGAGCCATTCTATTCCCAACCATTTTGTGACCCTGTCCCACCATGTATTACTTTTGTGCTTTTGGACTGATGCACATTTGGAATTTTAATTTTCCCCCCAAACCTGCTAAATGAAATCCTACTGACAACTAAGACTCAGAAGCTATCTTTCTGGAAACCCTAAATTAAACTTTTCCTTTTGTATATTCTCATAGCTATTTACTTCTCTCTGTGGGCACTTATCACATTCTAATTTGTAGTATAGTTATTTCTGTTTTGTAGTCCAGTTCTCTGCTACAGTGTAAGGGTAAACTCTGCCTGGACAAGGATTATATTTTGTTTATCTTTTTATACCTCATAGGATCTAATTTGTTGCCAAGTTCATGGTAAGATGGTCATTGCCTTTCCTAGAGAGTCATAAGCAAGCATACTGGAACTTTGAAGAATTAAAAAGAGACAGTTAAAGAAAAAAAAGGAAGTTTTATTTTTTATACTCAGTTATTTAAATAACTAAGTCAATCAGAAAGAGCCACAGATTTTAGATTCCCTAGAGCCACTATGTTATAACAAGAGTGCCTTCTGTTTCATATTGTTACATAGAGAAGATATCCTATATTAAATATTGTGAGTTTTTCCCCTCGTCTGGTTTTATCTCTAATAAATGACCTGCCCTTTGGTTGTTTGTGTTGGTCAGACATGATCCCCGTGTCCTAAACAGATGCAAACAATTTTGGAATAGCCTCTTTAAACAGCCAAGTTCTAGGAAAACAGAGTGGCTGCTGTGATAATTTGGAAAGAATACTGATGACCTTCAGCTTCAAAACAATGCAGTTGCAGCATCTTTCATGTATTATTTACGAGAACACTCATTCTATAAGTCACATGGGGAGGGGAATGGCCCATGTTTATACACCAGAGGCTGTTGCACTTTCCCAAGGATGGGTTGGGAGAGCATCATGGCTCATATCTTTTTCCAAACATTGTGTAGGTCTGAGGTGAATGTGACCTCAGTTTTTCCTTCTCAAGACAGTTATGCTTATAGGATTCTAGAATAATAATTTCAGCAGAAGAATCTTTTAATCTGAATATAAGACCCTGACAAATCCTAGTGCTTCAACGTGGGCTTACTCAGCATTACATCACCCAGAAAACTGTTTCTCTAACAATAGCAATGGGGAAGGAATTGATAGAGATAGACGTCAGGGATACTTTGAAGGGTAAATAAAATGGTCTCTGTTAGTGGTCCCTCAGCTCTGTGCATGGAGTGTTTCCATTTCCACACAGCTCCAGATTTCTTCTTAAAACCAATCCTGTCTAGGTCATCTGCCCAGAAATACAGCATTGTCACTTCTGAATCACCTAGCTCCCACAATCTTTAAGCATATTTCCTATAAACATTATGCCTTCTGCCAAGAACAGAGTAAGACCTTAATATATCATATTTAAGAAACAGAATACCATGGAGTCGATTATATTCTGGTTGGTTAAAATGATGTCTGGGAAAGGCAGTTTTTCATCTTCATTTGTTTTAATGTCTTTTGTCTTTGGGATAACTGACATTCATCATTTTCTTTGCTGCCTAGGTTTTTTTTTTTTTTTTTTTTTAAAATCAACATGTGTTTCTGTGTTGTTTGAGCCAGAAACAGACTTAAATGGGACTGATTCTTCCTATTTTAAAATTATACTTTTAAAGGTATAGAGAGGAGGGGTCCTTTTTTCCTAGTAATAGGAAAACTAGACTTGGATCAAGGTGTCCTAGACGCATGTGTTTTGGTAAAGCCTCAAATCGGTTGAGATCTAATCATGATTAAATGGTATTTCACCCAAATAAATGTTGTCAGTGTTTGGCAACATGTATGTAGATTAACATACTCTGGCATGGGACGTTTTCTGAGAGTTATGAAAAAAAGACCCGGGTAGCTTGTCTACCATTAGGAATTTGCCCCAAGTTATGAACCATTCCCCAACTTTTCTAACAGACTTTAGGACTTGTGAAATCCCTGTGCACATGGGGAGACAGTCCTCCCCCAACCCCTCAGGTCATCAGCTTATAGCCCGAGGCATAGGTTTCATTAGAGCACATCATTACCATAGCTTGCATAGCGACGGATGCAAATGACGGTAATTAATCCAATCCTATTTTCAAAGAAATGGTTTAGGAGGAGCCTTCAGCCTTTCACGGAGACTCAGGACGGAGTGACCACCTTGCTGTTATGACCTCTGACAGCCTTATTCGAGGCCTTGTTCACGTGCACGGTGGAAACAGACGAGGCACACGGCTAATGAATTTAACAGCCTCATTAGGTAACTCTGCCCACCCTTAATAGTTCACAGAAATGCTCTCGGCATTTTAAAATAGGCATTAGCGGGGAAAGCTTTGGGGATTTCAGGCAACCGCCTCCCCGCATTTGCCTCTCTCTCTCCCAGATGCCTTCCTACTAACAGCGGAACTCTTGGGCCGCCTCGAAACTGTCTGCTTGTCAGGTCCTATCTGTGTTTGGGGCGCGCTACAGGACTGCTGAAGGGGGCAATCATTTTAAATGGCTCCAAACGAAGTCAGTTATTGCCTATTATTTATTTACTTGATCTTGGAGTCACAAGAAATTATATAAGCCGAGATCTGACGCTTCCCTCTTTGCTTTGGCCTGAGCTTTCATTCTCGGAGTTTAGTTGGGGATGTTTCACTTGCTGTGTGAACGGCAGCTCTCTGCAGGTCTGTGTATTCTGGGGGCCATGTTGCCCTCATCCTTTGTGCAGAGCTGCTTCCAATACAGTCCGACCTCTTTCAGTGGAACATTCTTCCATTTTGGACTGCTCGGAATCCCCCTCTGGGATATCTGAAAGCTTGGGATTGGTACAATGTATATGGGTCTGCAATGCAGTTTCTTCCTCATTCTTCCTGGGATACATATTAGATACTGTGTATTAGATAAGCAGATGCTACAGTAATTTAGGCAATACCTAAAAGACCAGAAAGAACTAGAGAAGAATGCATTGTTTAGGAATTTGAAGAAGGAAGAATTCATTCCATAAATTCAGGACTCCCCTTTCATTTCCAAATAGCTTAGAGAGACAGGTGTCTCTCTCTGGAATTTTCTGATGAAGACATTCATATTCTATCATATTCTATCAAACGTGCCTTGTGTATTTTCTGCTGATCTTATATTCAGTTGGTATCAGTGCACCTCTGTACCTCCCAACAGTACCCTTTTCACTGAAGTGGCACCCACAGAGAAAATGATACTCGTGTTTCACACTGGAATCAACTGAAGGGAATTTGAGATGCCTATATGAAGCCTGGGGGGGGGAAATTCCTTATTGTTTTTATTTAATGATTATGAGAAGAGAAGAACATACCAAGTATTAGGGGAGGTAGCAAATATTAAAAAAAAAAAAAAACCCAGAACAATAAATAAAATCTTTTCAAAAAAAAAATTTTTTTGAAAAGATTTTATTATTGTTCTGGGTTTTTTTTTCAAAAAAAAATTTTTTTTTGAAAAGATTTTATTATTTATTTGACAGACAGAGATCACAAGAGGGCAGAGAGGCAGGCAGAGAGAGAGGGAGGAAGCAGGCTACCTGCCAAGCAGAGAGCCCGATGCGGGGCTCGATCCCAGGACCCTGAGACCATAACCGGAGCCAAAGGCAGAGGCTTTAACTCACTGAGCCACCCAGGTGCCCCAATATTTTCAAACATTTTTATGATAACTTTAAACTAGCTTTCATGTGCATAAAATTTTAACATCAGGTGTTAAGAGTTGAAATGCAATTTCTGATTAAGACTTTTTAATAATAGTATATTTATGGTCAAGTTTGCTAATAGACTCTTTCTCTATGATAAAAATTTTAAACTATTAAAAAATGTAGGGGCTCCTGAGTGGCTCAGTGTGTTAAGCCTCTGCCTTCAGTTCAGGTCATGATCTCAGGGCCCTGGCATCGAGCCCCACATTGGACGGTCTGCTCAGCAGGGAGCTTGCTTCCTGGCCCACCCCCACCCCCCCCACCCCATGCCTTTCTGCCTACTTGTGATCTTTGTCTGTCAAATACATAAATAAATAAATTTTTAAAAAATGTATAACACTTGAATTATATCGGAAGTAACAGTTTTTCCTTCTACTTACAAATGTAATTAATGTTGATTTCTTAGAATAATATGATTTCTGTAAAACTTTTTCCTAACAGATTTTTATAACATAACACTAAAGTTACATGTTGAAGAATGCACTTGCTTTGTTAGAGCAGTCAGTAGCAAATGGGCAGAGAGGTATGTGACATCAATAATGACAAAGATTTAAGCTGGTAAACCCAGTCAGTGCCTGCCCGGAGCTCTCATCCAACCTCCTGAAACCAGGGACTCAGGGAGCTACTGAAGGAGTTTGTGTAGAAGGTTCCTATGGTGCATTCCTGCCCAGAGTATTAGGGTAGAAAGTGGTGCTGAGGCCGACGGGGCTTTCAGCAGGCACTGGGAAGGAACCAGTTTGAGTTTTCATCACAAGGTACATTGGACACATCTGTCCATCGGTACTGATGCGTTCTAAGTGACCACGCTAAAAAGTCAAACATACTGATAAATAGCTTGACTATTATTTTGGAATAATCTGGAGTGCTGGCTTCTAAAAATTAGTATCCAGGCTGGAGAACACCCTTTTGGCCACGCTTAGTGAGTGGTAGAGCAGCAAATGCTGGAGAGCAGTCATTTTGCTTGTCCCCGGCAGACTCTTCTGAGATGTGTCCAACTCTCCTCACACCCCTTCAAGCCTCTGAGCATCCTTGCTAATCCCTGATTAGTGTGTGAGTAATGTTTTATTAAAGTGTGAGTAATGTTTTGAAAGGACATCTCCATGTCCCATTCCGTATGCCACGTGTATGCCTGACTAAAATGGTGTAAAACCTGATTGAGCCTAACTATGACCCTGAAATTCCATACTTAGAGCAAATTTCTGAGGGAGCGATCTTCCCCAGCTGCCTCCCACAAAACCATACATGGTCATGGCTGGATGATTCCCAGTATGGTATTCAACCTTGACCAGCTGACTCATGAAAAAATGGCATTTCTCCAGGCAGGCAGACTTTTTTAAGGTGTATCAGCTCAAAGATGCTGCTCCTGTGGTGGAAGGAGAAGGCAGAGATGAAAGACTCTGCTTTGAGAACTCAGGCATACACTTGCTGACACTCGAGGTACAGAATCACCCGTGGTGATATCACTCCTCTTGTCCTTCCTGCTCAGAAGCTGGAACGTGTCTGTGCTCGCTTTGGCAGCTCATATACTAAAAAAAGAAGTTGAGACATTTCTTTTCTTTCTTTTTCTTTTTTTTTTTTTTTAAGATTTTATTTATTTATTTGACAGAGAGAGAGAGAGAAAGAGACAGAGAGAGCACAAGCAGGCAGAGCAGTAGGCAGAGGGAGAAGCAGGCTCCTTGCTGATCTGGGAGCCTGATGTGGGATCATGACCTAAGCCAAAGGCAGATGCTTAACCATCTGAACCACCCAGGTGCCCCTAAAAGTTGAAATATTTCTTCTCTCATTCCGGGGCAAACTTCCCATCTCTGCTTTTTACCCCTTTCCTTCTAACTTCTTCTAGGACCTCACTTATCTCTTTTCCATCCTATGGTTTGAGCAGTTCCTCCTCTGATTTCTTCTTCTCAACCTGTCAGTGTTTTGTTTTGTTTTTATTTTGTTTTTCCTTCCTAAAAGAACTCTCCTGTCCTTCCTCTGGCTGAAATTCTATTTTCCCATTCTCTTTTATGCCTCTGAAGTATAATAAATTTCAATTCATTTCTCAAACACTTGAATTTGTCTTCTGCTTTAACGGCTGCGTTGAGCTGATCTCATTATGGTTCCCGTTGACCTTCATATTATTAAACGCAATATAATTTTCCAGCTCTCAGTGATCTCTTTGCTCACACGCTACTGTTAATCATTCCTTCTTTGAGAGATTAAAGAGGTTCAAGAATTCTTTGACACTCCTCCCATCAAGAGGTGTTTAATTGCTGTTAAAACTAGTGGTACTTATTAACTGTGGACCACAACACAGACCAAGTAGATGACAGTTTGTTTATTCCCTACAGAATTATCTGTAGCTATAACTGCTCATTTCTAACTCAGAGAAAAATAATAAGTGATTCCTGGAAATAATAATGATAATGTATTGATAGGGGAATACTGAATCTATAGTAATTTTATATCTAAAATATTATTCACAAATATTAGTAGTTCATTATTTGTAAGAAGTTTTTGGCAGTCCACCTCTCAGGTGGTTCCAGTGCCTGCAGTCATGGCACTGTGGTTGAGAACAGTTGCTCTAAGTTAACATTGTAATGAACTCTATAACCTGTAGAGCCACTGTGAAGAGATTTTAGCCCTCTGACAGTGAAGTCAATGGGTATGGACCTTGAAATAATACTTGAATGTCCAATACATTTTGCTGCCTAGTTTTCAATATAAATCACTTTTGTTTCTCTTGGGAATCCTCTGGCTGAGGTTCAAGGCCTTTTACCAATGCCAAAATCTAAAATCTTCATTTCATCAGCTTTGAATGTATTTTTAAAATGTCAGAATGCATTATGACAAGTTTATTATGGAATAAAGCCAGAAATATTTTTCTATTGTCTTCAAATACTCAGAAGACATAACATGGACAAGAATATCAGAGATGCTTCTCTGCAAACCTTAGTGTTATGCTTGTAGCTGCCGAAAATTTGCACTATAATCTTACAGTCTAGATGGGTAGGAGGGGTTATGAATAGGTGATAATATAATGCAAAAAATATTATACTTGAAGCAGTATGTAACAGGTTACCAACTCCATTTGAAGAAGTCTTCCCAGCGCGCCTGGGTGGCTCAGTGGTTTAGCCTCTACCTTTGGCTCAGGTCATGGGCTCTGCTCAGCGGGGAGCCTGCTTCCTCCTTCTCTCTGCCTGCCTCTCTGCCTACTTGTGATCTCTATCTGTAAAATAAATAAATAAAATCTTTAAAAAAAAATATATGCATTGAAGATGTCTTCCCAGAAAGGAGAAACTTTGAGATGGGCCTTGAAGAACGAGCTGGAGTTCGCAAAGGGAAGAAGCCTAAGGGTCTTTCAGTCACAGGAAACAACATATGAAAGAGCTTTTGGAAGTAAGAGGTTTGGGAGAAATGTGAATTATTCCATACAATTAAGTTAAAAGGAGTATGTGACTTTTGGCTGGAGTCCCACTTGCATTGTATTTCTGAGGATACACTGGGGTAGCTCCTATCTACTACTTTCTTAAGGGTAGTAGTGATCCAAGACAGGCTCTGCACCGTGTAGCTTCCCATACTATTACACAGTGGGTTAAGATGAATCTTTAGGATATTTATAGATGATACCTTTAAAGCACTCACAGTATATTGACTAAGACAAACTAGAAGCATTGTGTATCTGTTTACTTGTGGTGGGACTAGGGAGGGAGCTAAAGCTTAGAGAGCAGCGAGAGATTTGTTCAGGAGGGTTTAGATTATGTCTCAGGAACCCCGATTTCCAGGCAAGGGATGGCTTCATACCTGCACACCACCTAAGATCTCCAGACATTGTTTTCCATAGTATTGTTAGGGTCCGTGATCAAAGGAGCGAGACTGATACAAAACGAAACTCAAGCAAAGCTTTATTTCGCACCAGTACTGAGAATCAAACAGACCGGTTGGGGCTGTCCCTTATGGAGAGGGCGACCCCTCCCAGCCTCACAGACTAACTTTTATAGAGCAAAGGCCATGTGGTTGAGCCTGGCCACACACAGGGGGCCAATGAGATTGCAACACACAGAGAAAGTTGCATAGTCATGCTAGGTCACACACAGGTGGCCAATTGAATTACAATTCACCCTGTAATAGCTATTCGAACTAGCCTATCACCTTGGTCAGAATTGGCGCCCAAAAGGCACCCAAAAGGCGGGGCCCACATTCTTTGGTATTAGGGAGATAGTATGTGCGCTTCACTGATTGGATGTCTCCACCTGGCCTGGCTCATCCTTGCATTCTGGGCTCTGTTATCGCCACCTGACCTGACCCATGCTTGTATTTGGGCTCTGTTGTCAGGGACTGGTCGACCATATTTTACTGGTTTCCCGGACTCGCTTCTAAGTAAGTTCCTCTGGGGGTTGGGGGGCAGGGTCAGTTTAAGTTTTACTGCACAAACAACAAAATGGCTGTTCAACCGAGATGGAGTCGCCCTGGCTAAGCAGGCCCTTACCGTATCCATGTTTGTCATCATCTTAAGGGGAGATACGTAAGAAGGACAACTATCTCTGCCAAACTGACATCCTTTTTACTCTGAGAAGAGTGACCACTCGTATCACCCACCAAGAAAGGAAATACTTCACGGTTCAGTCTTGGATATCTACTGGCTTGAGTATGTCCTTATGCCATACTCAGCACGAGCTAAGGGGAATTAGAGTTTAAGGGTTCTGCATCCAATTCCAGTGTGTGGAGTTTTCCCCACATACCGAGCAATGTTTGGACACCAGCCAGGTGTCCTACAATTCAGCTCCACTTTCATAACCGGAAGATAATGTCAGATTCCACAGATTAAGGGTTCCGTTCTATAAACTGCATCCCTTCCCCATCCCACACTCCAGATGCCACCTGGGCTTCTAATCTACCAGCTATAGCTCCTAGATTTCAGTGACCCCTTTCTGGGGTTTGATTAATTTGCTAGAGTGGCTCACAGACCTCAGAGAAAGATTTGACTTACTTACAAGTGTTTACTTACCTTACTTACTAGTTTGTGAAAAAAGGATATAGCTCAGGAACAGCCAAATGGAAGAGATGAATAGGGTAAGGTATGAAGAAAGAAAGCAGAACTTTCATGCCTTCTCCCACCACCTCCATGTGTTCACCAACCTGGAAGCTCTCTGAACCCACCCCTTTTAGGTTTTAATGGAGGTCTTTTGCATAAGCATGACTGATTAAATCATTGGCCATTGCGGATTGAACTCAATCTCCAGCCCCTCTCCCATTCGTGGAGGTGTAATCACATGATTGGCTCCAAGAGCAACCAGCATCCATTCTTAGTTTAGCTAGGGGCTTTCTAAAAGTCACATCATTAACTTAATAATAATAACTTATCACTTAGGGAAATCCAAGTGTTTTAGAGGCTCTGCCAGAAAGCAGGACGAAGACCAACTATGTATTTCTTATTATAAGTCATAGCATCACAGGTATCTATAAGACTCTTTTGGAGTTCACAATCAAGGTGATAATATAGTCCAGTTGGAGCTTAATTACATAGAGTTGGCTCTAAGAGTACAGGAATTCTACCTTGTTTTCCTCAATAATCTTATCTGTTTCCATTAGCATTAGCTCAAGTTTGCAGTGCAACCTGAAGACTCTCCCAAAACTTTTTTTCTGAATCATAATTTCCAACTGCCTCCAGGGTATCTTTACTAAGGTGCCCCAGAGTCCCTTCAAATTCAGAAGATACAAAATCATATTTTTTTTTTCCCTTATAAACCCATTCCAGGTGTTCCTGTCATATTTACATATTAGTTAATGGTATTATCTCCCACTGAGCAACCAAGGCAGATATCTGGGGGTCATATCTGATTTCTCCCTTTCCCTCACACCTTAATATCCAACCTGTTGCTAAGTCATGTTCATTTAATCCCAAGATAATATTCCATTTTCTTTTGTAGTTTAGTGAAGATGGAACATTCTACAATTCAAAACTGTGCCAAAAATTAGGTTAACTTAGCTTTTTAAGATTTGTTTCCTCCCCGATTTCTTCTTAAGAGGGCATCTGGGTAGAGGAAAGCTGACTTATCTCACACAACATGGTGTGTGTGTGTGTGTGTGTGTGTGTCTGTGTGTGTGTCTGGGGACAGTGGGTATGTGTGCACAGGAGGTGAGATCCATATGCTATCATTTGATTTCTTGCTGGTTTCCGGCTGAGATGTCCTTCTGCTTCTCCCTGGGCATTAACCTCTGTCTTCTGTAAACCATCAGTGGCTACCAAGTCTTAGCTGGTCTTTGATGGTGTTAGTATTCACTGTTGCCAATCATGGGCTCCACCATTATGCCTAGACCTGAGGTACCTGCTCTTTGTGGCTTCTGCATTCTGACTCCAGGTCCCTGCCACTAAAGGGGTCCTTTCAGCCTGCCCTTGCCTCCATGGCAAGTGGGAACTTCTGGATCTTTTGTATATTAAGCTATGTGTTAACTAAGTGTATCTTGCTGATCACCTCTTTCCACCAATGCCATTTCTATACTGTTACCATTAGCTCTAGTGTCCTCAGATCTAGTCATATTTATCTGAATTTCCAGTGCATCCCTTTGAGTTCTGACCTTTTTGTTCTACCCCTGGAAAATGAAGGAACTTCTCTTTTTACTTCTTTATGATCAGATTATATCTTTCTCCATATGGAGGTAGCATTTGGCATCCTTTCCCTGTGGCCGTAGGCTGATAGGACTATGGGTGAGTATGATTTATAGACGTAATAAAGACTACATTTACTATTTTCAGAACAGTATTATTATACAAAGACTAATTATCATACATATATTTTTATTAAAACAAAAGTATACTAGACATATTTTTTCTGAATATTCTCTTTTATTTTTAAAGCAATCTCTACACCTAACATGAGGCTTGAACTTATAACCCCAAGACCAAGAGTCACACACTCTGGGGTGTCTGGGTGGCTCAGTGGGTTAAAGAATCACACACTCTTCTGACTGAGCCAGCTAGGCACCCCTGAAACTTCTCTTTTAACCTAATAATATATTTTGGAACATTTTTCATGTTTAGATATTTAGATATACCTCATTCTTTTTAATGGATACATAGAATTCTATTTTATGATTATCATAATTTGTCTATTGATGGACATTTAGTTTGTATTCTATTTTTTTTCAAAGATTTTATTTATTTATTTGACAGAGATCACAAGTAGGCAGAGAGTCAGGCAGAGAGAGAGGGAGGCAGCAGGCTCCCTGCTGAGCAGCCTGACCTGGGGCTCGATCCCAGGACTCTTGAGATCATGACCTGAGCCAGAGGCAGAAGCTTAACCCACTGAGCTACCCAGGTGCTCCCTTTTTTTATTATTATGGATGTTTTTGCAGTAGATATCCTTCTATATTATGCAACAAAAATTTTAATTCCTCCATTTCCTTTATTAATTTGATGTTTTTGGTTATGCTTAAAAAACTTTTTTTTCTATTCCAAAATAAAAAAATTTATTTCTTTTCTGGGTTTTTTTTTTTTTTTTTTTTTTGTGTGTGTGTGTGTGTGCCTTTAAATGTTTAGTGCATTTGGATTTTAGTTTTTACATGTTCATTGCTATTTTCTATATATTTTAGAATTGTGTGTTTTTCAAAGAAAACCATTTTTTTTTTCCACAGAAGAGTTTTCTGGTTGAGTTGGTTTCATAGGGAAAAATTTAGGTTGAGGGAACCTAAAAATTTAGGTTCTAATTGACCTCAATTTCACATTCAACATTTCAGTTCCGATTCTTTTGTCTTAAGCTACAATTGCTAAATGTCCTAAACCTGTCTTTGGAATAAGATGGATATGAATTTCCTACTCCTCTGTTTGCAATTGTTAGGTTGTTACTTATCCAGATACTCAATCTCAGTTCACAGATCCTCACTACAAACATAATGATGTGCAAGCAAAGTTAGGTCTATTTAAAAATCCTTATAGAGCCTGAAAGTGAACTCCAAGAGTTAGAATTTGTACACCTTTGTCATCATGTTAAAATATTACCAATGATATGTTTGTAATAAGATATAAAAGCAGAACTATCAAAGTCTGTATTTTAATGATAATTGTATATACTGCTATTTTTACAAAAAGAGCATTTGTTTCTTTTTTTCCCAAGTACCAATATATATTTTTTGAAGAAATTGGGAAACATGGGCACCTGAGTGGCTCAGTTGTTAAGCGTCTGCCTTTCGGCTAGGGTCATGACTCTGGGGTCCTGGGATTCAGCCCCCCCCCCCCATTGCACTCCCTTGTGGGGAAAAGCCTGCTTCTCCTTCTCCCACTCCCCCTGTTTATGTTCCCTCTTTCCCTCCCTCCCTCAAATAAATAAATAAAATCTTAAAAAAAAATGAAGACATTGGGAAACATGAGAATGTACAAAAAAAAATAATTCACTGGCACCTAGAGAAAGTCATGTTTAAGGTGTTTTGGCCTATTTTTTTTCTCATATTGTACCTACCTAATGCACCCACAGTTTCTCTACATAGAGAGTGAAGGAATGCCAAATTCATTTTGGCCAAATGCTGAGAGATTGACTATTAAGATCGATATTCAGTGGAACTGAGACCAAAGGCAAATATAACCATTAGAAATGAATTTACCAAAGTAAATTAAAAATGAGGTCAATAAACTTAACTATTACTACAGTTCCATATCAAAATTTTCATCGTATAATTTTAAAAGTTTGACATTGTGGTACAGGAGCATTACTATCTACCTAGACATCTTAGCTGCTGGCCTGCTCAAGGGCCTCAGACTCCACGTTTGGCTACTAAAGAGATGCTCATTTTCAGCTCAGTTCTGTGGGGAACGTGGTGTTTGCTGCTAATGGCCATGTTGCCAGCCAGTGACCGAATGTTCGCTTCTTCGGAATTGTAACCCACTAAGGTAAAAATGTATCTACTGTTCATATTCTGCCTTTGAAAATTGCGTAGTTATGCAATTTTATTGAAGCAATTCCACAAATTTAGCTTTTTGTTCAGTTACAGAAAAAAAAAACCTAATGAATAATATATATATATATATATATATATATATATATATATATAAATATATATATTAATTAAAGTATGTCACAGTGGGCGACTTCTGCAGCACTGGTAATGAATGACCTATTTCTTAATGGAAGTAACTACAATTTATTTTATTATATTATTTGTTGTATTATCTAAAGGAGATATGTTTTAGACATTCTTCCACATACGTATGTTTATGTGTGTGTATCACTATTTTCAACTCCTTACCTCTCATCGTTTCAGTTTTTGCTCCCATTCCTTTTCATCCACAAGAGAATTCCATCTAATGTAAAATGTGGAAATATAAGGTAGACACAGGGAAACCAGATGATGCATGATGCCTTCATTAACGCAGAATTTGAGCCAAAAGGAGAAAGGAGCAAGACTGACTGAAGTCATCAAAGTTGAAGACAACAACTATTGATACTCCTAAAATACTGTAAGATCAGTTGTGACTATGGATACTGACATAGTTGGCAAAGAAACATTGAATGAATCTCCTAAGCACAATACAGTATTTTGTGGACTGAGAAATACAGAGGTAAAATAATGAAAGAAAAATTACCCAAAGACATTGAGATACACAGATACGTTTTATATAGTATGTAGATGTATAATCTTCTGTTGCATACCATCTTTTTAATAGACTCTAACCCCTTCTCTAGTATAGGTGACCATAGGTATATGAGACTAGAAGTTAAACATGGGGTCATAAAACCAAGCCTAGGGGTACCTGGGTGGCTCAGTGGGTTAAAGCCTCTGCCTTCAGCTCAGGTCATGATCCCAGGGTCCTGGGATGGAGCCTTGCATCAGGCTCTCTGCTCAGCAGGGAGTCTGCTTCCTCCTCTCTCTCTGCCTGCTTCTCTACTTGTGATCTCTGTCTGTCAAATAAATAAATAAAATCTTAAAAAAAAAAACAAAAAACAAAGCCTATGTGTTTGGAAGTGATTTTATTGTACTCCTAGGCCTAAAAACTTTGGGTAATATCAATTCTATTGTCAAGGGCTATCACTGATCTTGAATTGCAGGATATCTTCTTTGTTCTTGACTTCTCTATAAGTGATTTTACTGTCACTTAGAATATAAAGCTCTCAGAGCTTGTATGTCAGTTTTAGAGCAGGAACTTAAATGAGTTTTGGTTAGTCTAGCTAAAAGTTTGTCAATTTTATTGATACTTTCGAAGAACCAATTTTGTTTTCATTGCCTTTTCTCTACTGTTTTTCTGTTCCTCATTTATCTCTATCCTAATCTCTGTTATTTCCTTCCTCTACTAGCTTTGAGTTTAGTGTGCTCTTCTGTTTCTAGTTTCTAAAGGGGGAGGCTTAGGTATTGATTTGAGGTACTTTTTTCTATTCTAATTTTGGTGCCACAGCTAAAAATTTCCCTCTAAGCACTGCTTTACCTCTGTCTAATAAATTTTGATATATTTAAGAATGGCACTTGATAGAACATCTCATATAGAATGTCACTGTCTAGCTTCCAGTATTGTTGAAAAGTTAGAAAATGTTCATATGGATCCCCTTTCTCCCCTCTTATTCTTTTTCTTTCTTGCAAGTTTTTTTTTTTTTTTTAAAGTAGACTCCATGTGGGGAGACTTTCTCCAATGTGGGGCTTGAACTCACCACTCTAAGATCAAGACCCGAGCTGAGATCAAGAGCGGCTTAAACAACTGAGCCACCCAAGCACCCTGTCCTTGCAAATCTTTTAATTGTCCCCAGTGTTCTGAAGTTACAAACTCGTGTGCCATAATGTGGTCTGTTTTCATCTATTTTCCTGGGCATTTGATGGCTCCTTTCTTTTTTTTTAAAGTTTTTATTTTAATTCTAGTTAGTTAACATACAGTGTTATTTTAGTTTCAGGTGTACGATATAGTAATTTAATATTTCCATACCTCACCCTGTGCTCATGTTGGCAAGATTATCTTATTAAATTACCACCTCTCCATGGTAACCAGCAGTTTGTTCTCAAAAATTGTCAGTTTCTTGCTTTGTCTCTCTCTTGTTTTTTTCCTCTTTGCTCATTAGTTTTTTTCTTCAATTCTACACCAGTGAAATCACATAGTATTTGTCTTTCTCTGACTGATTTATTTCACTTAGCATTATAACTCTTTAGCTCCATCCATGTCATTGCAAATGTAAGAAAATTTCATTCTTTTTTATGGCTGACTAATATTCGTGTGTGTGTGTGTGTGTGTGTGAGTGCCTTATCCATTCATCAGTTGATGGACACTTAGGCTGCTTCCGTAGTTTGACTATTGTAAATAATGTTGCAATAAACACAGGGGTGAATATATTGCTTTGAATTAGTGTTCTTGTATTCTTTGTAAATACCCAGTAGTGCAATTGCTAGATCAGGAGGTAGTTCTATTTTTATTTATTTAGTTTTTTTTTCTTAAGAGAGGGAGAGGGAGAGGAAGAGAGAGAGAGATTCCTAAGGTGAACATGGAGTCCAATGCAGGGCTCCATTGCACAACTCTGAGATCATAACCTGAGCCAAAATCAAGACTTGGATGACTGACTGAGCCACCCAGGTATCCCTCTATTTTTAACTTTTTAAGGATCTTCCCTACTGTTTAGCACAGTGGCTGCACCAGTTTGCATTCTCACCAACAGTGCATGAAGGTTGTTTGTTTTTTTTCACATCCTCGCCAACAATTGTTGTTTTTGACATTGTTGATTTTTAGCCATGCTGACATGTGTGATGTGATATCTCATTGTAATTTTGATCTGCAATTCCCTGATGATGAGTGATGATGAGCATCTTTTCCTGTGTCTATTTGCCATCTGTATGTCTTCTTTGCAAAATGTCTGTTCATGTCTTCTGCCCATTTTTTATTTTTTAAATTTATTTTAATTAATTAATTAATTAATTAGTTTAAAAAAATTTATTTATTTGACAGAGACGTAGCAAGAGAGGGAACATAAGCATGGGGAGTGGAAGATGGAGAAATAGGCTTCCTGTCAAGCAGGGAGCCTGATGTGGGGCTCAATCCCAGGATGAGGGGATCATGACCTCAGCTAAAGGCAGACACTTAATGGACTGAGCCACCCAGGCACCCCCGCCCATTTTTAAATTGGCTTATTTGTTTTTTGGGTATTGAGTTTGATAAGTTCTTTATATATTTTGGATACTAACCCTCTATTGGATGTGTCATCTACATATATCTCCTCCCATTCCATGGCTGCCTTTTAGTTTTGTTGATTGATTCCTTCACTGTGCAGAAGCTTTTTATTTTGATGAAGTCCCAGTAGTTTATTTCTGCCTTTCTTAGGCTTTAGGAGAAGTGTCTAGAAAAAAAGTTACTATGGCTGATGTCAAAGAAGTTACTGCCTATGTTCTCTTCTAGGATTTTTAAAAAAATGATTTATTTATTTATTTATTTATTTAAGAGATAGAGAGAGAGAGAGAGAGCGAGAGAGAGCGCATGCACGCAGGGCAGGGAGGGGCAGAAGGACAGTGAGAGAGACAATCTCAAGGAGACCTCTGCAGAGCACAGAGCCCCATGTAGGGCTCAATCTCAGGACTCTGAGATCATGACCTGAACCCAAACTGGACTTGGATGTTCATCACATTGAGCCACCAAAGTACCCCTGTTGAAAATTAATAGTGGATTTATTTCTGGGTTTTCTATTCTGTTACACTGATCTACATGTCTATTTTTCTGAGTTGATGGCTCTTTTCAGTCTAGATACCCAAATCCTGCAGCTGTGAAAAATTTTCTTGTATTATATCCATGATGATTTCATTGTCTCCATTTCATTTTTCTCCATTTCTGTAATTCTTATTATTCAGATGTCTAATATTTTAGGTAAATTATCTTTTTTTTTTTTTAAAGATTTTATTTATTTATTTGCAGAGAGAGATCACAAGTAGACAGAGAGGCAGGCAGAGATAGAGAGAGGGAAGCAGGCTCCCTGCTGAGCAGAGAGTCCGATGCGGGGCTCGATCCCAGGACCCTGAGATCATGACCTGAGCCGAAGGCAGAGGCTTAACCCACTGAGCCACCCAGGCGCCCCGGTAAATTATCTTTTAATTTCCTTAGCTTTTCTTTACATTTTCCACTTTTCTTTTTGTTTTGCTCTACCTACAGGAATGTTTCCTTAATTATATTTTTCAGCTCTCCTAGTGTGTTGTTTATTTTTGCCCCTGCCCCTTTTTTAATCAAGAGCTCTTTATCTCTGACCACTGCCCTTTGATAGTAATTTCTTTTCTCTTGTAGCAATATATTCTCTTGTCTCTGAAGAAATTAATAATTTCTTGGAAGTTTTTATCTTGGCACCATCTATTTAAGTTGCTTTTATTTTTTATTACTTATTTATTTATTGTGCATGCATGCTGTCTCTCTCTTCTCATGTTGGCCAATTTTTCCTCTGTTGTCTAGTGACTTTTGGCTGCTGTTCATATTAAAGAATAAGGTACAAAAATACTGATTGGAAGCTCTGTGTGCACTTTGTTCTAGAGTGAGCTGACTATCATTGTCTTTTTTGTTCCTTGGAATGGCCAGAAAATAATTTTCTTATCTCTTCTTTGGTTGTCATTGATTTGGGAGCCAGGTGGGGTAAGAAGTGGTGGTTGTAATCTTCAGTTAATAGTATTTTACTTGAATTTTCTGTCAGTGGGCACTCATTGCTCGACTGTGCCTGGTATCATCCAGTTTAGAGACCAGATAATAAATCTGCACCCCTCCTCTTTAGTAATACCTGACTATGCAGAGTGAGGAAGGAAACCTGGGTCTCATTGCTTCTAAAGCAAACTTTCAAACAATTTCTTCTTCTTTTTTTTAATTTGTTTATTGTTTGTAGTTTTTTTTTTTTTTGGATACTTAAAACCCCGCTCATGCCTGTAATTCCTTTAAAGAGGTTGGAGGTCTTAAGAAAGTAAATGTTTCTGGGAGAGGTATCAGATTGGTTTCTTGAGATTGATGTCATATCTTGTCATCAGGGTCAGTGGAGAGTATAAGCTGATAGGGAGATGGTGCATGAGGTCAGAGGGTCCATGCAAAGTCAAAGACCCAAGTTTCTCAGCAAACATTTCTCATTTGAAAGAAAATTTCAGTTGGATCAATTCACTGTAAGCTTGTGAACCAGACACTCTCCTAAAGGTATATATATGACTTCTTTAATCTTTTTCATTTTGGGTAAGCTTGTGTTCACTTTTTGCCTTGCCTAATTCTCACAACAGTAATATTAGTAATAATAATGCCATCTTGTGTATTTGTAGCTTTGATAAGTGTCAAGGACTGCACATATTTGATCTCTAGTCCTTTCAACAAACCAGGCAGGAAAAATTATTCTTTCCAGTTTGCTATAAAAACACTGAATCTTAGAGGGGCTAAGTGCCCTCTTCAAAGTCATATAGGATATAAGTATTAGAGCTGGAATTTGGCCATAGGATGTTCTGGCTCCAATACCCCATTTTTTTTTTTTTTAATCACACCATACTGTCCCTTATCCTATGTGTCAGAGCAATATTTTTTTTAGTTAAGAGTGATGACAATAACTACAATAAGTATGTTATTTAGTTTGGCTATAATGTCCTAATTTAAATACTCAAGGCTCTCAGAGTGTAGCTGAGGGGCACAAATAAATACTTCTTGTGAAAGAGCGATCCTTAACCACTTCATGAATTAGAAAGCAAACTGTGTGCAAAAGAGACTAAACAGCAATATATTGTGCAGGTCAAATACGGTATCATCAGTGTAAACAGAATATACTGGTATTACACAAGAAGGAGGCTCTATTTGCATGGCATCAATTTCACTGTTCTTACTAGAGCTTAAACATGTGTCACTGTGTATTGCTAAATATTTGACATCAGAACCAGAATTTACCCTTACACTGTAGGGAGTTTTAAGAGGTCCATAACTCAGCTGACCCTGTGTGTTGGGCAATGGGTGTTAGGTACTTTATTAGGAATAGCAAGTTCTCCTTGTCCATAGGAGGGAGAGCCACCAGCAGGAAAGAGAGGTCCAGTGGCTATGACGTTAGACATCACCTTAATTTGCTGTCTTATTCTTAGGAAAAAGAATACTTCGGAAAGAGAAATCAATTTGAGATTTGAGATTTGAAATCCATTTTGAGATTTGAAATCTATTTGAGATTTGAAATCAGTTTGAAATCTATTAATCCATGTTCTGGATGTTTGCAAAGATTATTCCTATATTCATATTCTTAGAGACTTCCAAAGCAAATGGTCCTATAACTTTTCTCCAAAGCACATTGTTGGGTGGGGGAGTTCTTCATTATATCTTACTTTCATCTCTCTCTTTTCATATGTCTTCCATGGAATAACAATTAGAATTCCTTAGAACAAAAACAATTCCTCAGTTTTCCTTTTATTCTGATATCTAAATTCTGACATCTGAGTTGGGTAAATTCCCTAAGAATATTATGAAAAGTGTATAACTCTGTGGCTAAATACTACTTTAGGCTGGATTTTTTTTGTTTTTACATCAGTGAGGTTATGCTATTATACTTAAAAATATACTTACCTGTATCTACTGGAAAAATTAATTAAAAGTTAGTGTATGTTTGTAAGTGCTATATTTGTGACATTTTCTTTGCTGATATGAATTTTGTCTTTTCAACAAGCACCAATCTTTATATTTCTTAATTGCTGTAATCCCCCAGAAAGTCTTTGCTGAGGTACGAGTCATTTATTGATGTTCTGGTGTTCATTCCTTTGTTAAATGCCTTGTTTGTAAAAGGCATAGGTGGGAAATATAGAGAAATGCTGCTATTAGGAGCCTCGATTCTTGGAATTCACAATTAGGTTTAGATACTTGTAAATTAAACAGTAGTCCAAGGCAGTCTCTAGTTATGTATAAAGTTAATGGTACAGAGAGTAAAGTTTGAGATTTCAGAGAAAAGGCCTTGAAGGTGGGCTTGTGCTGGTTGAGCACAATAAAAGGAGCATACCTCCTTTTATGGAGGAGGTATGACTTTCACTGGGTCTTGAACCATAGGCAGGATTTAAATTGGTTGGAGAGGTGGAGGCCATATTGGGTTTGGGGAACAGAATGGATGAGAATGAGCTGTATGAGTGGGAGTGATGTTCATTCTGAAGAGACGTTTGTGCCGGCAGAGCCAAGTGAGAGAGAGAGGCTGTGGTTAGATTATGAGGGCCTTGAAGATTGGTACGGATTTGAGCCTGCGGGAAATGTGTTTTGCAAAAGAGAGTGACGGGCGCCTGAGTGGCTCAGTCATTCAGCGTCTGCCTTCGGCTCAGGTCATGACCCCAGGATCCTGGGATGAGCCCCACATCGGGCTCCCTGCTCGTTGGGAAGCCTGCTTCTCCCTCTCCCACTCCCCCTGCTTGTATTCCCTCTCTTGCTGTGTCTCTCTCTGTCAAATAAATAAAAAAGAAGTCTTTAAAAAAAAAAGAGAGAGTGACAGAGTGTAAGGACCTATTTAGAAACTGTGCCTGCTCTCCTTCCCCCAGGGGATTTACTTGGAGACGAGTCCCGGAAACCAGCTTCAGGTAACAAAGCGCAGATACAAAGGTGGGTCAGACCAGGTGGAGACACCCGATCAGTGGGGGGGCTGCATACTGTCTCCCTGGTTACCAAGGAGTATGGGCCCCGCCCTTTCGGAGCCTTTTGGGTGCCACTCCCAATCAAGGTGTAACAGGCTGGTTCAAATGTCTACTAGGGTAAACTGTAACTCAACTGGTCACCTAGCATCACTGTGGAGTTTCCTGTGTGTGTTACCATCTCGTTGACCACCTGTGCGTGGCCAGGCCCGACCGCATGGCCTTTGCCCTTAAAAACTAGTCTGTGAAACAGAGAAGGGTTGCCCTCTCATGTAAGAGGTGCGTCCCTGAACGTACGGTTAGATTCTTGATGCTTGGCATGAAATAAAGCTTTGCTTGACCTTCGCTTTATATCAGTCTCGCTCCTTTAATCATGGACCCATTATTGGGGCATAACACAGAGTATTTTGAGAAAATGAATCTGATGATTGTGTACAGTAGAGCACAGTGGGAAAGAACACGGGTACAGAAACAAAACCAAAGCCTTGACGATTTCTTTGCTGGATAAACTTTGGCAAGAAGTTTATTCATTCCGCACCTTAGCTTCCTCATTAAAGAAATCAATCAATCAATTAATTTTTATTTTTAATTGTGGTGAAAAAATAAAATGGAGTTTTTGTTTGTTTGTTTGTTTGTTTGTTTATTTGACAGAGAGAGAGAGAGAGAAAGAGAGGGAGAAAACACAAGCTGGGGGAGTGGCAGGCAGAGAGAGAGAGAAGCAGGTTCCTCACGAGCAGGGAACCCATCTGGGATTCAATCCCAGGACCCTGGGATCATGACCTGCGCTGAAGGCAGCTGCTTAACCAACTGAACCAGCCAGGCAGCCCTAAAATGAGGTATGAAGTATTAATACCACTTGCCTCTAGGGCTATCTTGTGGTGTAAATGAGATGAAGTAGGCAAAACACTTGTAGTTCCATAAATGTGGGCACAGAATCCTTCAGGATAGATTAGCTAAAAATACTTTCTAAGGGAAAGAGGCTTATGGGGCCCCAGCTCCTGGTGGTGCCATCCGAGGACCCTGAAACTGGCCAATGAGCAGCCCAATGGCAAGACCATTTTCTCCTGCTTTACTGGCTCTAAGGGCCAGGAATTATAAGGAAGAATAAATAAATTGACACTAGTGTACTGTAAAAAAAAAAAAAAATCCACATGGAGGGAAGAGCTGGTGCCCCGACTGCAGCTGGTGCCCTGGACTGCGACTGACCCAGCTGTAGGAGGGGGGCTGAAGTGTGCTAGTGAAGGCTGCATGTTCATCTACTGCCAAGTATGAGAAAAAACCTTATTGGAAAGATCCAAATAATGACTTCAGAAAAACCTTGAAAGTAACTATAGTGCTTACACTACTTAAATATAGAAACTCTGGTAGAATCTGAGGTCTCCCAGCCAACCTCGTGGAGATGTTCTCTGAAGATTAACATTTGGGGATGAAAGTTGTGTCTTGGTTTCCTGATTTGCTCTGGTATAAAAAAAACTGCACGCTTGCTTTGAATTCATGCTAGTAATAAATAAGTAAATAAGTACATATTGATGTAAAAAAAATGCTTAAAAAAAAAATAGAAAGTGCTATTAAATGCTCCTGAACCCTCAACAAAAATAGAAGGGAAGAGGCTAGGGACAGTGAGAGGGGAGACTATTACAATAATTCAATCGTTAGTTGCTCAGGCATTTTTCCTTGTAAATAGCTCCATGGTTATTTTTGTCACACTGTATTATAGCTGGCCCTTCAATAAGGTTGGGGGGGGCAGTTAGGGGCATTGAACTTACCCCTTCAAGTGACAAATTTGGGTATAAATTTTGACCTCCCAACTTAATTACTAATAGCCTACTGTTGATCGGAAGCCTTGCTGATAATACAAACAGTCAATTAACACATATATTGTGTGTTATATATATTATACACTGTAACCTTACAACAAAGTAAGTCAGAGAAAAGAATGCTAAGAAAATTTTAAGGGGGTGACACCTGGGTGGCTCAGTAGGTTAAAGGTCAGACTCTTGGTTTTGGCTAAGGTCATGATCTCAGGGTTGTTGAGATCCAGACCCACCTTGGGGGGGGGTCTTTACTCACTGGGGAGTCTCCTTGAGACTTTCTCCCTCTCCCTCTGCCCCTCTCACTCATGCTTTTTCTCTTCTCTGTCAAATAAACAAATAAGTAAATCTTTTTTAAAAAGTGCCAAAAAAGAGGAATTATAAGGAAGAATAAATAAATTGACACTAGTGTACTGTAAAAAAAAAAAAGAAAAACAAATCCACATGTAGGCAGAGCCACAGGATCTGTCTCTTGCTTCAGGAGGAATTGGAGGCAACAGACCTAGGGGCACAGGTTCTTTTAACCTTCCACCACCCTCCCAACTTCTCCAGTGGAAACCTTCAGAACCATCTACTTACCATTTTCTACCTCCGAGGCCAGCCAACATCACCTCTTCTTTTCTTTTCAGATTTTATTTACTTGAGAGAGAGAGAAAGGACCAGCCGGGGGTGAAGGGCAGAGGGAGAAGCCGAGTCTCCATTGTGCGGGGAGCCCGATGCAGGACTCCATCCCAGAACCCTGGGATCATGACCCAAGCCAAAAGCAGTCATTTCATGACTGAGCCACCCAGGCGTCCCCCAATACCATTTCTTTTTCTTCTTCTTCTTCTTTTTTTAACAATTTTATTTATTTATTTGATAGAGAGAGATCACAAGTAGGCAGAGAGGCAGGCAGAGAGAGAGTGGGGAAGAGGCTCCCTGCTGAGCAGAGAGCCCAATACGGGGCTCGATCCCAAGACCCTGAGCCGAAGGCAGAGGGTTTAACGCACTGAGCCACCCATGCGCCCCTCCCAACACGGTTTCTTGAGCACCTCATTGCTGATGAAGCATGAGCTCTCAGAGTCTTCGGAATTACTCCGTGGAGATGGAGGCTGCAGCCTAGACCAACCACCTGGTCAAAGTGCACGCGAGGGGCCTCCGCACCTCCGGGATTTCCCCCTGGAGGCGGCGGCTCTGGAGGGCGGAGGTCCCTCTTCCACCAGGGGGCGCCAGGTGCGCCTGGGACGTGCCGCGGATCCCGCGCCGCGCTGCGCCCTCTTCCGGCGCGGGCAGGAAGGCGGTGGTCCGGGAAGCCGTCCTGCCCCCGGATGCTGGAGAACCTGAACCTGGGTCCCCAGAACCGTGCCTGCCCTGCCTGCACCCGGGGCCGACCACCGTCTCCCTGACTTCCTGGAGAACCACTTCCGGGATGAGGAGGTGAAACTCTTCAGGAAGAGGGGCAGCCCCCGTCTAACTCCGCGGGCTGTCAGGCCCCAGGCGGGGCTGGGCCAGCAGGTCTCAGTCACGCCTGAGAGCCTCCGGAGCAGGGCGGCCCCCTAGGGACCCTCTGCACCCCGGGTGTCGGGCCTCTGCCGGAGCTTGTCTCTGCAGTCACCAGCTCTTGGACCACCGTGGAGCCCTCTCCCAAGCCGCGGACCAAAGGGCAACAATAAAACTTTTTGCAGACAAAAAAAGCAAAAACTGGGTATAAGTGGTTCAAAGCACTAATTGGTTCAAACCTGCCTTATTCACGGGCCAACGTGTTTGTTTTTGTGTCTGATTTGAACTCACCGAAGGCAAGAACCATCTTCAATGACTGGCCTGGTGTACGGGAAGTTACCACCGCAAGGATGCAGGACGCGTACCATACCCGCCCCCGACCCTTGTTGAGTCCGTCATCACCGGGTGGGCTGGGTTGCTCAGAGCAGACAGACGAGGTGGGGAAAGGAGACGTGAGGAGGAAGGGATTAGTGATGCTTGCGTGACTGAAGCTGGCACCCCAGAGGTAGAGCGAATAGTGGAGGTGATTCCAGGATTTTAAGAGCTTGCCCCGTTGGGAAAAAGAGGGCATGAGCGGAAGAAAGGAGGTCAGCGAAGAGTGAGTTTTGGAGAAGAAATGGTGAGTTTGCCTGTATTGTCGTTACTTTAAAGTTAGCCACTCATGTATTTATTTATTCAACGAAGAGTATCTTTTTTTTTTTTTTTTAACATGTGAAATGAAGTACTTTGCCCACATTCTGCTTAGGAAGTAAAATATTGTATGTCTTTCCTGTTCCTCAGTTTTAAGTTTCTGTCCCCCTTTGTCTTTTTAGCGGCCTTTTGTTTTGCCTGCTGTCAGGGGAATAGTTTTTTCTAATGATTGATTGATTGATTGATTGATTATTTTACTTATTTGACAGAGAGAGAGAGCACACGTGGGGGCAGGAGTGGCAGGCAGAGGGAGAGGGAGAAGCGGGCTCCCCGCTGAGCAGAGAGCCCGATGTGGGGCTCCATCCCAGGATCCTGGGATCTTGACCTGAGCCAAAGGCAGACGCTTAACTGACTGAGCCACCCAGACATCCCCTGATTGATTATCTTAAGATTTTATTTATTTATTTGACAGAGATCACAAGTAGGCAGAGAGGCAGGCAGAGAGAGAGGAGGAAGCAGGCTCCCCGCCAAGCAGAGAGCCCGATGCAGGGCTCTATCATAGGACCCTGGGATCATGACCTGAACCGAAGGCAGAGGCTTTAACCCACTGAGCCACCCAGGTGCCCCTGATTGATTATTTTAAATCCGGAATCGTTAACATATGGTGTTATCTCAGTTTCAGGTGTGTAAGAGACTATTCAACAATACTGTACATTATTCAGTGCTCATCATGATAAGTGTACTCTTGACCCCTTCACCTGTTTAACCCATCCCACGATTTTTTTCTTGTGTTCATTATCTTTTTGGTTTTAACACTATTTTTCTTACCCGAAGAATTACTTCTAACCCATTTATTGCTCTTTCCTTCCCACGCTTCTCCGTCTCACCTTCAGTGCACACTTTCTCTTTCTCCTCTTTCTTCCCCGCCTTGCAACAAAATCGAGAATTCTCTAGCCCAGGATGCACCTCCTTCTGAAGAGCTTTTTTTTTTTTTTTTTTTTTTAAGAGCTGAGTTTTGAGCAGTAAAAATGAAGGTAGTAATTGCAATTTAGGAGGGCTGTGTGTGTGCAGAGGTTGTATGCACTGTTTCTCTTGGATCTGGAACCAAAGAATGATTTCTTTGGAGCATGTTGATAGTTTGTACTTTTGCTTCTGATTATGTGGAATATTTTGGTTATGGTGAGATGAGAGAGGAATGAGTGTAACGTGATCAAGTCAGTTTTAGATAAACCCAACAAGAGTTAATGAGTTGTACTTCTCAGAGGAATTTCTATGTAGGTGGGCCTTTTGTTTTTCTGGGGTGCATTGAGGTGGGCCAGCCAGCATAAGCCCCGTGTATAAAAAGAGCGTTAGCTGGCTAGGTAGAATTAGAACATTCAGGGAACTTAATTCTGAGACCTGAATTTAAAATCTCTTTTTCTTCTCATTCACTGCTTTACCATGATCTATCCTGAGAAAGACCAAATGAAATTGGAACCCGAGTGATTTTCTACTGGTTATGGTTGAGTCAGGAGCAGTTCTGAAGTTTATTTTGCTAGGCAAACACTGAATTTATAGATAACACACATTAAGTATGTAAACAAGACCTGAGGGTAGGAGGAGATTTTTAAGTTGTTCAACAGAATATGTGGTTTGAGGCACTTAAGAAATTCCACTGAGCACTGCAGAAACACAATTTATATATGGATAATTGATGTGCTAATTACAGTTTGAAATCTCATTAAACTCATTTTTAAAAGATCTCTACCAGGTGATTTTTTTTTCTCTAGATTAGTTAGTGTTGTTTGTACTTGAAAGGAATGAAGCTGTACTTGCAGAATGTTTATAATTCAGATGCTTCACAAATTCCATTGTTCCTCATCCCTAATTAGTGAAATTTGATGGTTTCTTTCTTTCTTTCTTTCTTTCTTTTAAAGATTTTATTTATTTATTTGACAGAGATCACAAGTAGGCAGAGAGGCAGGGGGAAAAGCGGGCTTTCTGATGAGCAGAGAGCCCGATGCGGGGCTCGATCCCAGGACCAGAAATCATGACCGGAGCTGAAGGCAGAGGTTTAACCCACTGAGCCACCCAGGCACCTCTGATGGTTTATTCCTACCTTGTTTCAAGAAGCTCCTAAAAGATGTACCAGGTTAGCTCAGTTGGGTAAGCCTCTGCCTTTGGCTTGGGGTCCTGGGATCAAGCCCCAGTTTGGTTCCCTGTTCAGTGAGGAGTCTGCTGCTTCTACTTCTGTACCTTTGCCTGCTCATGCTCTGTCTCTGTCTCCCAAGTAAATAAATGGAATCTTTAAAAAAAAAATTACTTAAAAAAAAAGAAGCTCCTAAAAGAAGGATTTGCCTATATTTCTACCTAAAAAAAAAAATATATATATATATATATATATATATATATATATATATAATTTGCTTTCAGGCAAATATATGTTTAAGGTTGGGCATTTCCAAGTTTATCTCTGCTAAGAATTCCTCTCTGCATTTTAAGCTTTGAATGCAGACTTAAAATTTATAAAAAGACAGAACATTATTTTTAGTAGGCTGGATTATTTTTTCCACATCTTCGTTCCTTCTAGTTATGGATTATACATGTAAGCCTTTACTGTGTGGCGTGAGCATACGTAATAGGCATACGTAATAGGCAGAGCATACGTATTTTCTTATCTCATTGATTTACTTTGGAAAATGGAATCTTATTTTTTATTGAAACATTATTCATATACCATAAACTTCATCATTGTGAAGTGCAACATTACCATTATCTAATTCGAGGACATTTTCATTACCCCCAAAAGGAACCATATACCAATTAGCAGTCTATCCCTATTCCACTCCCCCTGACCTCCACACAGTCACTTATCTCTTTTCTGTCTTTATGGATTTGCTGAGTCTGGATAGGTCATATAAAACAGAGTCACACATTATGTGAAATTTAGTACACTTTTAAAAAAAGATTTTATTTATTTATTTATTTGAGAGACAGAGAGAGAGAGAAAGAGAGCTTGAACAGGGGTAGGAGGAAGAACAGAGGGAGGGGACGCCATCGGGCTCCTTGCTCGGCAGGGAGCCTGCTTCTCCCTCTGCCTCTGCCTGCCATTCTGTCTGCCTGTGCTCGCTCGCTCTCCCTCTCTCTCTCTCTGACAAATAAAATCTTTAAAAAAAAAAAAAAACAGAGGGAGAAGGGGAGAGAAAGGATCTCAAGCAGACTCCTCGTTGAGAGTCATGACTCTGAAATCATGACCTGAGCTGAAATCAAGAGTCAGACCCTTAACCAACTGAGCCACCCAGGTGCCCCTTACTCAGTAGAATGTTTTTAAGACTTATTTAAGGCATACCAGGGCTTCATTACTTTTTATGGTCAAATGATATTCCTTTGTGCAGGTATACCACATTTTGTTTATCCATGCGTCAGTTAATGGACCTTTTGGTTGTTTCCACTATTTGGCTGTTATGAATAATGCTGTTAAGAATGTTCATGTACAAGTTTTTATATGAGCAAATTGTTTCAGTTCTCCTGAGTATAGACATAGGAATAGCATTGAGCCATAAGATATCTCTGTTGTGGAGAACTGCCCACCTCTTTTTTTTTTATAGTAGATGTACCATTTTACGTTCCAGCAGTAATAGGAGGATTCCAGTTCCTCCATATCTTCTCCAACATTGTGATTATATTTTGATTATAGCCAATCCAGTGGGTGTGACACTGTATCTTACTGTGGTTTTGATTTTCATTTCCCTAAGGGCTAATGATGTTGAACATCTTTTCATGTCCTGGTCAGTGAACTTTCAGCGGCTGTGATGTGAGCAGAGGTTTTAAATCTTCCTGTGTGATTTGACCTGGCTCCTTGTGCTTCTACCAGCTAACACAAGAACATACCCCAGATAGCTGCTGATCCAAAGAGAGTAAGGAGACCGGTGAAGCAGACCTAAACCCAGTTCACGGTCTGCAGCCAAGACCAGCCAAGCCCTGTGCTCTTGAGTAAGACTACAGTAGTCTATGTCTAATTTTTAAGGAATATCCATTTTTAAAGATTTTATTTATTTATTTATTTATTTGAGAGAGAGAAAATGAGAGACTAGAGCATGAGTGGAGGCAGAGGGGCAAAGGGAAAAGGAGAAGCTGGCTCCCCACTGAGCAGGGAGCCAAACATGGGGCTCCATCCTGGGAATCCAGGATCATGTCCTAAGCCAAAGGCAGACACTTAACTGACTGAGCCACCCAGGCACCCCAAGGAATATCCATTTTTAGGGCAAATTATGTGTATTATGTATAGTAACAGAAAAAGAATTACCTTTATCTATGTACTACAATGAAATATAATAAGTTATGTAACATGTTAGCAACATCTGTGTTGAATCTGTTCTAAAACTTAAAAATCAGGGGACTTTGGGCCACTATTCAATCCTAGAATGATAGAGCCAGGATGAGATTTTGAGACTATATAATCCAACTTCATCCTTTTGCAGGTCAGGAAGTTGAGACATCCAGGGCTTATGCTACATGCTCAGGTAACTTAGTTAACCAGGGGCTCAGCCATGAGAGGAATCCAGTTATCTGGCTCCCAGGATAGTGTGCATGAGTTTTAAATGAACCCTCTCCCTTCTCTTTGTTCTCTTTGTGCAATCAACATTCAGTCTTGGCCCTAATGTTTCTCATCATGGTATTTAATGAGCATGTGATAATAATGACTAAGGTATTTTATAAGTTAGCTGAAAAGTGAGAGAAGGGGAATAGACTATGCCTTCTTTTATTCAGCACCTTTACTGAGTGCTTACCATGTTGCCATGGATTGTGTAAGACCCTGAGACATAGTAGGATATAACAGGGATGGAGCCTTGCCAGTAAGTGTGGGAATTTCAGTCTAGGTGATTGAATCAAGGTGGTACTTTAATTTCATTTTTTATAATTATTTTTATTAACATATAATGTATTATTAGCCCAGCGGTACAGGTCTGTGAATCATCAGGCTTATACACTTCACAGCACTCACCATAGCACATACCCTCCCCAATGTCCATAACCCAACCACCCTCTCCATATCCCCCCTCCCCTTGGCAACCTTCAGTTTGTTTCCTGAGATTGAGAGTCTCTTATGATTTATCTCCCTCCCAATCCCATCTCGTTTCATTCCCCCCCCCCACCCCGCCATAACCCCCCGCCTCTCGAAGTCCACATATCAGGGAGATCATATGATAGTTGTCTTTCTCTGATTGACTTATTTTGCTTAGCATAATAACCTCTAGTTCCATCCATGTTGTTGTAAATGGCAAGATTTCATTTCTTTTGATGGCTGCATAGTATTCTATTGTATGTATATACACCACATCTTCTTTATCCATTCTTCTGTTGATGGACGCCTTGGTTCTTTCCATAGTTTGGCTATTGTGGACATTGCTGCTACAAACATTTGGGTGCACATGCCCCTATTATCCCTACATTTGTATCTTTAGCATAAATACCCAGTAGTGTGCTTTCTGGGTCATAGGGTAGCTCTATTTTCAACTTTTTGAGGAACCTCCATGCTGTTTTCCAGAGTGGCTGCCCCAACTTGCATTCCCACCAACAGTGTAGGAGGTTCCTCTTTCTCCAGATCCTCGCCAGCATCTGTTCTTTCCTGGATGGTTAATTTTAGCCGTTCTGACTGGTATGAGGTGGAATCTCACTGTGGTGCTGATCTGTGTTTCCCTGATGCCGAGGGATATTGAGGACTTTGTCATGTGTCTGTTGGCCAAGGTGGTACTTTAAAGCTAATCTTTGTCCCATAAGGAAATATAGATTATTGGATTGTCAATACATGTTTCACCACCGTTATTCCTCATTTCATCACCTAAAATACAATCTTATTTGTCAACTAAAATTACAGGAAGGTGTTTGTCCACTAAGATCTGGAAACAGAACATACTTCAGGTCTCCTGTCAAGGGCTATATGGATGTCCCAGCTGACTGGAATGAACACCTGTAATCTCAGGAGGGTCAGGCTGAAGGGCACAGGTCAGTGGGAGATTTAACAGGGGATGTGGCACTGATCCCAGAGCTGGCACAGCCTCCAGAAGTCCAAAGAGCCCACAGCAAGTGTGAGGCAGATGAGAGCTTGGCAGCTCGGTGTGGTGCTGGAGACCCTGAGCCTCATTTTCAGGGCCAGGGGACTAGTCACCTAGAGTAGTAAGCTCTTAGATGGGATGAAGAGCAGAGATCAAACAAAAGATAATACGGAGATTTACTGAAATTGAATAATGGGGGCAAAACTTGCTCAAGAGAATACGAAAAGAGCCTGGTTGCTCAGAGTAGACCAAAGCTGATGGATAACCCTGGTAAAACTTGTTTTATGCTGACCTGTCAAACTTTGTCCCCATATTTTTCTTGCCTGAAGACTGAAGAAGATCACCTTATAATTGATATTTAGGCAGTTCTAAGTGTGGGGGAAGGGCCTAAGGACTCTGTTGAGTAAAGAGCCTTGCCATTGGGGATGGATTTTGGCTGACACTATCTTATCGAAGAGGCTTCCCCACTGTAGTGTGCCGTAGAACCACCTGGTAGGATTATTAAAGCACAGATTTCTGGGCCCTGCTGCAGAGTTCTGACTTGGTAGGTCTAGGCTAGGGCTGAACAGTGCATTTTTCAAGAGTTCCAATGTAAAGCAGATGAAGCAGGTCCAGGGACCACACTTGGCTAGTTTTGGAGATGCTTGAGGTAAAATAATGGAGGTTGTTAGGGCCTTATCATGGTACCTGGTGGATTTGTTCCAGGAAGAAGCAGAAACCTCAGGGAACCTGTGTCCTTTGAGTATGTAGTAAAAACTTGCACGCTTTTGTCAGTAACTTTCAAACACCCCACTTTTCCCCTTCTAATATAGCTAAGATACATAATTTGCTTTAAAAAATAGATATTCCTGGGGGAGGAGTCAAGATGGCGGAGAAGTAGCAGGCTGAGACTACTTCAGCTAGCAGGAGATCAGCTATATAGCTTATCTAAAGATTGCAAACACCTGAAAATCCATCAGCAGATCGAAGAGAAGAAGAACAGCAATTCTAGAAACAGTAAAACAACCACTTTCTGAAAGGTAGGACTGGCAGAGAAGTGAATCCAAAGCGACGGGAAGATAGACCCCTGGGGGAGGGGCCGGCTCCTGGCAAGCAGTGGAGCAACGGAGCACAAAATCAGGACTTTTAAAAGTCTGTTCCGCTGAGGGACATTGCTCCAGAGGCTAAACCGGGGCGAAGCCCACGCGGGGGCAGCGTGGCCTCAGGTCCCGCAGGGTCACAGAAGGATTGGGGGTGTCTGAGTGTCGCAGAGCTTGCGGGTATTGGAACGGGAAAGCCGGCTACAGAGACAGAGCCGACAGTAAGCTCACAGCTCGGGGTTACCTTAAACCAGCCGCAGGCTCGGTGAGATCGGAGCGCGGTCGGAGGTCAGGCAGACGGGAGTTACTGGGCGCTGTTCTCTGAGGGCACACTGAGGAGTGGAGCCCTGGGCTCTCGGCTCCTCCAGGCCGGGAACCAGGAGGCCGCCATTTGTATTCCTGTCCTCCAGAACTCTACAGAAAGCGCTCAGGGAACAAAAGCTCCTGAAAGCAAACCCGAGCGGATTACTCAGCCTGGCCCCTGGTAAGGGCAGTGCAATTCTGCCTCGGGCAAAGACGCTTGAGAATCACTACACCAGGCCCCTCCCCCAGAAGATCAACAAGAAATCCAGCCAAGACCAAGTTCACCTACCAAGGAGTGCGGTTTCAATACCAAGGAGAACAGCAGAATTCCAGAGGAGGAGAAAGAAAAGCACGGAACTCATGGCTTTCTCCCTGTGATTTTTTAGTCTTGCAGTTAATTTATTTTTTTTCTTTTTCATTTTTTTTCTCTTCTTCTGCTAAATTTTTTTTAAACTTTTACCCTTTTCTTTTTAAATGTTTTTAACTAGTTTATCTAATATATATATTTTTCTTTTTTATACTTTTCTTTATTCGTTTTCTTTTTTTAATTCTTTTTTTTCCCCCTTTCTTTCGTTTTGAACCTCTTTTTATCCCCTTTCTCCCCCCTCATGATTTGGGATCTCTTCTGATTTGGTTAAAGCATATTTTCCAGGGGTTGTTGCCACCCTTTTAGTATTTTACTTGCTCCTTCATATACTCTTATCTGGACAAAATGACAAGGTGGAAAAATTCACCACAAAAAAAAAAAAGAATAAGAGGCAGTACCGAAGACTAGGGACCTAATCAATACAGACATTGGTAATATGTCAGATCTAGAGTTCAGAATGACAATTCTCAAGGTTCTAGCCGGGCTCGAAAAAGGCATGGAAGATATTAGAGAAACCCTCTCGGGAGATATTAAAGCCCTTTCTGGAGAAATAAAAGAACTAAAATCTAACCAAGTTGAAATAAAAAAAGCTATTAATGAGGTGTAATAAAAAATGGAGGCTCTCACTGCTAGGATAAATGAGGCAGAAGAAAGAATTAGCGATATAGAAGACCAAATGACAGAGAATAAAGAAACTGAGCAAAAGAGGGACAAACAGCTACTGGACCACGAGGGGAGAATTCGAGAGATAAGTGACTCCATAAGATGAAACAACATTAGAATAATTGGGATTCCAGAAGAAGAAGAAAGAGAGAGGGGAGCAGAAGGTATACTGGAGAGAATTATTGGGGAGAATTTCCCCAATATGGCAAAGGGAACGAGCATCAAAATTCAGGAGGTTCAGAGAACGCCCCTCAAAATCAGTAAGAATAGGCCCACACCCCGTCACCTAATAGTAAAATTTACAAGTCTCAGTGACAAAGAGAAAATCCTGAAAGCAGCCCGGGAAAAGAAGTCTGTAACATACAATGGTAAAAATATTAGATTGGCAGCTGACTTATCCACAGAGATCTGGCAGGCCAGAAAGAGCTGGCATGATATTTTCAGAGCACTAAACGAGAAAAACATGCAGCCAGGAATACTATATCCAGCTAGGCTATCATTGAAAATAGAAGGAGAGATTAAAAGCTTCCAGGACAAAAAAAAAAAAAAAACAAAACTGAAAGAATTTGCAAACACCAAACCAGCTCTACAGGAAATATTGAAAGGGGTCCTCTAAGCAAAGAGAGAGCCTACAAGTGGTAGATCAGAAAGGAACAGAGACAATATACAGTAACAGTCACCTTACAGGCAATACAATGGCACTAAATTCATATCTCTCAATAGTTACTCTGAATGTTAATGGGCTAAATGCCCCAATCAAAGACATAGGGTATCAGAATGGATAAAAAAAAACAAAACCCATCTATATGTTGCCTCCAAGAAACTCATTTTAAGCCTGAAGACACCTCCAGATTTAAAGTGAGGGGGTGGAAAAGAATTTACCATGCTAATGGACATCAGAAGAAAGCAGGAGTGGCAATCCTTATAACAGATCAATTAGATTTTAAGCCAAAGACTATAATAAGAGATGAGGAAGGACATTATATCATACTCAAAGGGTCTGTCCAACAAGAAGATATAACAATTTTAAGTATCTATGCCCCCAATGTGGGAGCAGCCAACTATATAAACCAATTAATAACAAAATCAAAAGAAACACATCAACAATAATACAAAAATAGTAGGGGACTTTAACACTCCCCTCACTGAAATGGACAGATCATCCAAGCAAAAGATCAACAAGGAAATAAAGGCCTTAAATGACACACTGGACCAGATGGACATCACAGATATATTCAGAACATTTCATCCCAAAGCAACAGAATACACATTCTTCTCTAGTGCACATGGAACATTCTCCAGAATAGATCACATCCTCGGTCTTAAATTAGGACTCAACCGGTATCAAAAGATTGGGATCATTCCCTGCATATTTTCAGACCACAGTGCTCTGAAGCTAGAACTCAACCACAAGAGGAAGTTTGGAAAGAACCCAAATACATGGAGACTAAACAGCATCCTTCTAAAGAATGAATGGGTCAACCGGGAAATTAAAGAAGAATTGAAAAAAATCATGGAAACAAATGATAATGAAAATACAACAGTTCAAAATCTGTGGGACACAACAAAGGCAGTCCTGAGAGGAAAATATATAGCGGTACAAGCCTTTCTCAAGAAACAAGAAAGGTCTCAGGTACACAACCTAACCCTACACCTAAAGGAGCTGGAGAAAGAACAAGAAAGAAACCCTAAGCCCAGCAGGAGAAGAGAAATCATAAAGATCAGAGCAGAAATCAACAAAATAGAAACCAAAAAAACAATAGAACAACGAAACTAGGAGCTGGTTCTTTGAAAGAATTAATGAAATTGATAAACCCCTGGCCAGACTTATCAAAAAGAAAAGAGAAAGGACCCAAATAAATAAAATCTTGAATGAAAGAGGGGAGATCACAACTAACACCAAAGAAATACAAACTATTATAAGAACGTAGTATGAGCAACTCTACGCCAACAAATTTGACAATCTGGAAGAAATGGATGCATTCCTAGAAACATATAAACTACCACAACTGAACCAGGAAGAAATAGAAAGCCTGAACAGACCCATAACCAGTAAGGAGATTGAAACAATCATTAAAAATCTCCAAACAAACAAAAGCCCAGGGCCAGACGGCTTCCCGGGGGAATTCTACCAAACATTTAAAGAAGAACTAATTCCTATTCTCCTGAAACTGTTGCAAAAAATAGAAATGGAAGGAAAACTTCCAAACTCATTTTATGAGGCCAGCATCACCTTGATCCCCAAACCAGACAAGGATCCCATCAAAAAAGAGAGCTATAGACCAATATCCTTGATGAACACAGATGCGAAAATTCTCACCAAAATACTAGCCAATAGGATTCAACAGTACATTAAAAGGATTATTCACCATGACCAAGTAGGATTTATTCCAGGGCTGCAAGGTTGGTTCAACATCCGTAAATCAGTCAATGTGATACAACACATCAATAAAAGAAAGAACAAGAACCATATGATCCTCTCAATAGATGCTGAAAAAGCATTTGACAAAGTACAGCATCCCTTCCTGATCAAAACTCTTCAAAGTGTAGGGATATAGGGCACATACCTCAATATTATTAAAGCCATTTATGAAAAACTCACCGCAAATATCATTCTCAATGGAGAAAAACTGAAAGCTTTTCCGCTAAGGTCAGGAACATGGCAGGGATATCCATTATCACCACTGCTATTCAACATAGTACTAGAAGTCCTAGCCTCAGCAATCAGACAACGAAAGGAAATTAAAGGCATCCAAATTGGCAAAGAAGAAGTCAAATTATCACTCTTCGCAGATGATATGACACTATATGTGGAAATCCCAAAAGACTCCACTCCAAAACTGCTAGAACTTGTACAGGAATTCAGTAAAGTGTCAGGATATAAAATCAATGCACAGAAATCAGTTGCATTTCTCTACACCAACAACAAGACAGAAGAAAGAGAAATTACGGAGTCAATCCCATTTACAATTGCACCCCAAACCATAAGATACCTAGGAATAAACCTAACCAAAGAGGCACAGAATCTATACTCAGAAAACTATAAAGTACTCATGAAAGAAATTGAGGGAAGACACAAAGAAATGAAAAAATGTTCCATGCTCCTGGATTGGAAGAATAAATATTGTGAAAATGTCTATGCTACCTAAAGCAATCTACACATTTAATGCAATTCCTATCAAAGTACCATCCATCTTTTTCAAAGACATGGAACAAATAATTCTAAAATTTATATGGAACCAGAAAAGACCTCGAATAGCCAAAGGGATATTGAAAAAGAAAGCCAACGTTGGTGGCATTACAATTCCGGACTTCAAGCTCTATTACAAAGCTGTCATCATCAAGACAGCATGGTACTGGCACAAAAACAGACACATAGATCAATGGAACAAAATAGAGAGCCCAGAAATAGACCCTCAACTCTATGGTCAACTAATCTTCGACAAAGCAGGAAAGAATGTCCAATGGAAAAAAAGACAGCCTCTTCAATAAATGGTGTTGGGAAAATTGGACAGCCACATGCAGAAAAATGAAATTGGTCCATTTTCTTACACCACACACAAAAATAGACTCAAAATGGATGAAGGACCTCAATGTGCGAAAGGAATCCATCAAAATCCTTGAGGAGAACACAGGCAGCAACCTCTTCAACCTCAGCCGCAGCAACATCTTCCTAGGAACATCGCCAAAGGCAAGGGAAGCAAGGGCAAAAATGAACTATTGGGATTTCATCAAGATCAAAAGCTTTTGCACAGCAAAGGAAACAGTTAACAAAATCAAAAGACAACTGACAGAATGGGAGAAGATATTTGCAAATGACATATCAGATAAAGGACTAGTGTCCAAAATCTATAAAGAACTTAGCAAACTCAATACCCAAAGAACAAATAATCCAGTCAAGAAATGGGAAGAAGACATGAACAGACATTTCTGCAAAGAAGACATCCAGATGGCCAACAGACACATGAAAAAGTGCTCCATATCACTCGGCATCAGGGAAATACAAATCAAAACCACAATGAGATATCACCTCACACCAGTCAGAATGGCTAAAATCAACAAGTCAGGAAATGACAGATGCTGGCGAGGATGCGGAGAAAGGGGAACCCTCCTACACTGTTGGTGGGAATGCAAGCTGGTGCAACCACTCTGGAAAACAGCATGGAGGTTCCTCAAAATGTTGAAAATAGAACTGCCCTATGACCCAGCAATTACACTACTGGGTATTTACCCTAAAGATACAAACGTAGTGATCCGAAGGGGCACGTGCACCCGAATGTTTATAGCAGCAATGTCCACAATAGCCAAACTATGGAAAGAACCTAGCTGTCCATCAACAGATGAATGGATAAAGAAGATGTGGTAGATATACACAATGGAATACTATGCAGCCATCAAAAGAAATGAAATCTTGCCATTTGAGACAACATGGATGGAACTAGAGCGCATCATGCTTAGCGAAATAAGTCAAGCGGAGAAAGACAACTATCATATGATCTCCCTGATATGAGGAAGTGGTGATGCAACATGGGGGCTTAAGGGGGTAGGAGAAGAATAAATGAAACAAGATGGGATTGGGAGGGAGACAAACCATAAATGACTCTTAATCTCGCAAAACAAACTGAGGGTTGCTGGGGGAGGGGCATTGGGAGAAGGGGGGTGGGGTTATGGACATTGGGGAGGTTATGTGCTTTGGTGAGTGCTGTGAAGTGTGTAAACCTGGCGATTCACAGACCTGTACCCCTGGGGATAAAAATATATGTTTATAAAAAATAAATAAAAAAAAAAGATATTCCTTAAAAATTAGAGCAAGGTTAAATACTTGCCTCCATGAGAGCAGGACCCCCTCTGTTCTCTCATCGCTGTATCCCTGACACACACTTCTGGTGTATAATAGGGGCTCAGGAAGTATTTCTCTCTTTTCTTTTCTTTAAAGATTTTATTTATTTATTTATTTGACAGGCAGAGATCACAAGTAGGCAGAGAGGCAAGCTGAGAGAGAGAGAGGAGGAAGAAGGCTCCCTGCCGAGCAGAGAGCCTAATGTGAACTCGGTCCCAGGACCCTGGGATCATGACCTAAGCTGAAGGCAGAGGCCTAACCCACTGAGCCACCCAGGTGCCCCTCAGGAAGTATTTCTTGAGTGAGCAAATACATTTAATTTGCATATAATTAAACAAAATTTGTTTAGTTAGCAACTCACAGAGTGGCATTTTTTTCCCCCAAAGATTTTATTTAATTATGTGTCAGAGAGAGAGTGCACAAGCATGGAGAGTGGCAGGCAGAGGAAGAAGCAGGCTCCCCACTGAGCGAGGAGCCTGATGTGGGACTCAATCCCACATCAGCATGCATCATGACCTGAGTTGAAGGCAGATGCTTAATGACTGTGTCACCCAGATGTCCCTAATTTGCACTTAATTTAAATTTATATTTTATTAACTTTTGTCTGTGGTGGCATTAAAAATAAGAAGGCAAAATAATTGACATGAAGGGGAAAAAAATGAGGCCCCACAGGGACCCTGGGCAGGTGCTCTTAAGTGGGAACCTCAGGAAGTGGGTGCAGAGACTCCCCAACTTGGTGAGAGGGGTGGCTGGAGAGGGACACACCCACATTTCTCAACCCTCTGCACTTCCCCTCGCTAAGAAAGGCACCGGGCGAGGGGTGGGTCTGCTTATCCGGCTTTCCACTGCCCTCACTCATCAGACCGCACAGTCCCGAATGAGGGATGGGAGCTCAGCTCCGCCTGACCCTCCCTTCTTCCTCCAGGCCACCTCCTCCGCTCACTGGAAGTTTCTGCCTTTCTTCTTGGCTTTCTCAGATGCTCTTCCCTGGCGGTCAGGACTCAGCGGCTGCACAGAGTGCTCCCACATGCTGATTGCAAATCACTGGCCCTCAGTTTCCACTAATACAGAAATGCAACTTCTGGGTCACCTAAAAGAGATTGTAAACACTAAACTGTTAACTGCAAGGTTTCTTGAGCTGCTCAAGAAAGCAGCTTGTTTTGCTTTCAGATGCAAAATTTGATTCTTGTTACCATCCAGTGGTCCGTTCTCTTTTACCCCCGGTGTCTCTTGCTTCCATTTCAAGTTTCTCTTTTAGTCAAACCTCTAATCATCTAGAACAAAAGTTTTCGTTCCCCCACCTTCCTAAAAACCATGAAATCTTGGATTCGAACAAACCTCCTGTAAAAACTCAATGTATACACACCAGGATTAGGGGTGTCTGTGCTCTCCATGAACCCAGCAATGTCACCGTTTACAGCAAGTCAGGCCAGCGTGGTACACGACAATAAATTAGCGAGGACAGATGCAACACAGTTATTTCCTCAACAATTACATTCTGGGTGCCTCAGAAAATGACTGCTTCACCGGATGCTCATTTCAAACGGTATTAGGGAAAGGAAATAAAATGGAATCAAATGCTGAGAACAAGGGAAGCTATTTGTGCTTTATCTTCTGAAATATTCTTTTTTTTCCCCCTGGGGATTTTAATCTGACCACAGGCAGAAAGGTGGTCATTAGAGTGAGACGGTATCTTCTTTTTTAAATGCTCTCCGCGTTGTATGTACATGGTAATAATTGGTCCTCGAACGCTAACTAGACACCGAAATGAAGGAGATGAAATTAGGTCCTGGACAGCCCCAGCTTCTGTAAAGCTCAGACTCCAGAAGAAGCCGAAGCTGAGCCAGGAGGAGCCAGGAGTTCAGGGCCAGAAGACCTGCCCCTGTGCTGGCTGCAAGACCGAAGGCAAAAATCTCTGGGCCTTTGGGACCTTCAGTTTTCTAGATGTAACATGGGGATAGTCATCCTTGTTTTGCCTCCTTCTTAGGAGATGTCGGGTCTCCGTCCCCTAGGGTAGGAGCTCACATCACATAAGGTACATGAGCGTGTTTCTTTCTTTCTTACTTTCTTTTTTTCGTAAAGATTTTATTTATTTGTCAGAGAGGGAGGTCCCAAGTAGGCAGGCAGGCAGAGAGAGAAGGGGAAGCAGGCTCCCCGCTAAGCAGAGAGCCCGACTCGGGGCTCGATCCCAGGACCCTAGGATCATGACCTGAGCCGAAGGCACAGGCTTAACCCATTGAGCCACCCAGACAACCCAAGAGTGTTTCATGGACTTTCATTATGTGAGCATTTGAGACATCCTTGTGGGTGCGGTGCAGAAGTTTTTTACGAAGGTGCACTGTGCATATTAGACTGTCTTTGGGGAGGAAGAATGGGACCCATAGATTGTGTGTTTAGGAGATAATAATCCAATGAGCCCTCAGATTGAAAAGGGCGTTGTCAGCTGCCATTTGTTTGTTGAGCATCTTCATTGTGTCAGGTACTGACTCAAGGGATCTTCATGACAGTCTTACTAAGTAGAAATAACTGTTCTCGTTATAAAGGGGGGGACCCAGGAGGCGACAGTAACTCGTACCAGGTTCTGCGGCGTGTGAGGGTCAGATCCAGGACTCAGACCTCTCCCTCTTCCTCCTCTTTCTCCCCACCCTTCTTCTCCTCATCTTCCTTTTCCTTGCCCATCCCCTTCTGTTCGTCCGTCTGCATGTGCACGTGTGTCTCACACACATACGCACACACACACACACACACAGAGTTATGCCTATCCTATATTTAAAACTAAGCACAGATTTTATTACTATTAGCCAATTGGATTAGTTTTCCTGTCAATTTCTAGGAATCATATCTTAGTGTTTAAATTTTTACATTTTTGTGTTTTCAGTTTTCATGTTTTAAAATAAGGCTATCGATTATCATCTTCCAAATAAGACCTTTTAGAGCACAGGTTGTTGCAACTGACATCAAATCTATGCTTTATGAGACTGACGCGCTGTCTACTGTGCTAAGGAGGCACCTCAAATCTATGCTTTAAAAAAACCAAAAAGACTGGTGGAGCAAACTAAGCCTGTTTCTTTCAGTGTTCCACCAACTCTCTGATATATGGGGTTATTCATTTAGTAAAAAGTCCTCTCATAGAAGAAAGATTTCAGTTGTAAGTAAAATTCGACGTGATAGCAGTTAGGTTTGATATTCTTTTTTTTTTTTTTTTTAAAGATTTTATTTATTTGACAGACAGAGATCACAAGTAGGCAGAGAGGCAGGCAGAGAGAGAGGGGGAGGGGAAAGCAGGCTCCCTGCTGAGCAGAGCGCCCCGATGTGGGGCTCGATCCCAGGACCCTGGGATCATGACCTGAGCCAAAGGCAGAGGCTTTAACCCACTGAACCACCCAGGCGCCCCAAGTTTGATATTCTTACTGAGAGCATTACTCAGAGCCGTAGGGGTATAGGTGTCTTTTTACCAAGCATAAGGAAACGTTTCACAGATGTTCTGTTAACTAGTTAATTCCATCACAGCTTTATCCTGAGCCGATGTGATATAACAGAACCCGCTTTCCTGGATTACTTTATAACTTGGTGGGGGGAATCAGGTACATGGTAAAGGTGAAAATTTTTAGCAGATACCACATGTGCATCTCCTCGATTTCGCTATGGGGAACACATGTATGTGGACATGAATGGGCTGCTAATTATGTCACTAGAAGTATTACGTACTTAGCAAACAAGCAAGTCTCAAATGTGCATGAGAAGAGTCTAACTTTTCAAACAATCCTTTGAAACTTCTGAACAAAAATATATATTTAGACTAGCACAGATTGAAACAGTGCATGGAAACTAGTGTGCATCTCACTGTCACACCTTTTTCCGAGTCAAGGTCCACGGTTCTTTCCTTAAGATCCAAGGAGAGAGTGATTCTTTATGAGCTGGAGGTTTGTGGGGTTACTTTCAGAAGCTTATCCAACTCTTTGAAAGGCTGATGGGAAAGTTTAGCTATTGTAGCTAAAATCATCAAAACAAGGGTGCCTGGGTGGCTGTCGGCTAAGCATTTACCTTTGGCTTGGGTCTGGGATCGAGCCCCACATGGGGTTCCCTGCCCAATGGGGAGCCTGCTTCTCCCTCTCCATCAGCCACTCCCCCACTTGTGCTTTTAAATAAATAAATAAATACGATCTTTAAAAAAAAATAAAATTATCAAAACGTATATAGCTTCTGATATAGCTACTCAGAATGTTAGGATATTTATTATTCTAAGTTCTGTGTACCCGAGGAATTTATTTTTTAAAATTTATTTTTTAGGGAATCTCTATACCCAGCATAGGGTTGAACTCATGACCCCGAGATCAGGAGTCGCACACTCTTCCGACTGAACCAACTAGGTGTCCCTCCCTGAGAAATAGTAATTTGCAATTACTATATTCATTGTTGAAGTGTGTTTTGGAACGTTAAAAAAGCTCATTTGCAATGTTCATCTAACAATATGTTGAAACGTTTGCCAAGGATTCAGTTTGCTGCACATCACTGATAAGAGTATTTTAAGGAAGTACTTAAAAATTAGTTATAATATAGGCTGTGATTTTTAAAACAAAATTTCAGTGCACCATAGAAGTAAATGATTTTATTTTGTTTCTAACACATGAGTGGCCAATAAAAGTATATCTTGAGGTGTCCATTTGAATAACAGAGACACACACTCCTCCTCTGAAAGATGTTTGGAAAAACAGTTCTTCATTAGCATGAGCTTTTGGGTTTCTTTTTTCTCTCCAGTTTTATTGAGATATAATTGACATATAATGTATAAGTTTAAGTTGTACAATGTATTGAACTGGCACACATATGTTATAGAATGATTATTATCATAGTCATCACATCAAATAATTACCATATCTTTTTTGTGGTGAGAACACTGAAGTTCTACTTTCTTAGCAACTTTCAAGTGTATTATACAATATTATTAACTATAATTGCCATATTGAACATTGGATCCCCAGAACTTATTTATTGTATAGCTGGAAATTTGTACTCTTTGACCAGTATCTCCCCATTTCCCTCACCCCTGAGTTCCTGGCCACCACCATTCTAGTCTCTGTTTCTATAAGTTTGGGTTTTTTAGATTCTGCATATAAGTAAGATCATACAGTATTTATCTTTCTCTATCTGGCATTTTTCACTTCGCATAATGTCTTCAAGGTCCATCCATCTTGTCAAAAGTGACAGGATTTCCTTCTTTGTAATGGCTTAATAGTATTTACTGTTTAATATTATATATAGTATTATACATTTAACATATATATCACATCTTTATACAGTCTTCTATTGACTGGCACTTAAGTTGTTTCCATATCTTGGCTATAGTGAATAATGCCACTATAAACAGTGGCCGCTGTGTATCTCCTCAAGATTCTGTTTTCATTTTTGTTGGACTTATGCTTTGTAGTGGGATTGCTGGATCATATGCTAGTTCAATTTTTAATTTTTTGAGGAACCTCCTTACTGTTTTCCATAGTGGCTACACCACTTTACATTACAAAGCACAAAAGTTCCCTTCTCTCCACATCCTCAACAACACTTGATATCTCTTGTCTTTTTGATGATCAACAGTCTAACAGGTTTAAGGTGATATCTTGTGGTTTTGATTTGCATTTCCCTGATGATTAGTGATATTGAGAACCTTTTCATGTACTGGTTGGCTTTTTTGTACGTCTTTGGAAAAATGTCTTCAATTCCTCTGCCCATTTTTTAATCAGAATTTTTTTTGCTATTAGGTCGTATGAATTCCTTATATATTTTGGATATTAACTTTATGGGTTCAGGTCTTACGCTCAAGTGTTTAATCCATTTTGAGTTGATATGCGTGTGTGATGTAGGAGTCTAGTTTCATTCTTTCGCATATGGCTTACCAGTTTTTCCAGTATCATTATTAAGAAGATTATCCTTTCCTCATTGTATATTGTTGGTTCCTTTATCATAAATTAATTGACCACATATGTGTGGTTGATTTCTGGGCTCTCTATTCTATTCTGTTGGTCTGTGTATCTGTTTTTAAGCCAATACCACACTGTTTTGGTGACTGTAGCTTTATAATATAGTTTGAAATTAGGACACTTAATACTTTGGTATAGTTTGAAATTAGGACACTCAATGCTCAAACTTTGTTCTTTCTTTCTTTCTTTTTAAAGATTTCTTTATTTTAGAGAGAGCGAGTGTGTGTGTGCATATGTGTGTGCAAGAGTGGGGGGAGGGGCAGAGGGAGAGAATCTCAAGCAGACTCCCGACTAAGTGTAGAGCCTGATCTAGGGCTTGAACTCTTGACCTATGAGATCATGACCTGAGCAGAAACCAAGAGTCGTATGCTTAACCACTGAGCTACCCAGGCGCCCTCCAGCTTTGTTCTTTCTTCAGATTGCTTTGGCTATTCAGGTTTTTTTTGTGGTTCTGTACATATTTTAGGATTGTTTCTGAAGGAAAAAAAGGTATTGAAATTTTGATAGGAGTTGTATTGAATCTGTAGATTTCTTTGGATACTATGGGCATTTTAACAATATTCTTTTAATTCACAAACGTGGAATATGTTTCCATTTATTTGTGTCACCTTCAATTTCTTTCAACAGCATTGTAAGTTTTCAGCGTTTAGATTTTTAACCTCTTTTGTTAAATTTATGCCTAAGTATGTTATTGTTTTTTGATTCTGTGCTGTAAATTGTATTGTTTTTAATTTCTCTATTGATAGATTATTAGTATATGGAATGCAGCTGATTTTTATATATTGATTTTGTTTCCTGCAACTTTACTGAAATTCTAACAGTTCTAACAGTTTTTTGTTGGAGTCTTTAGGACTTTTTTTTTTTTTTTAAGATTTATTTATTTATTTGACAGTGAGAGAGACAGCGAGAGAGGGAACACAAGCTGGGGGAGAGGGAAGGGGAGAAGCAGGTTTCCTGCCGAGCAGGGAGCCCATGTGGAGATCCATTCCAGAACCCTGGGATCATGACCTGAGTCTAAGGCAGAGGCCTAACATTCTATGTCCAACATAAGGCTTGAATTCGTAACCCTGAGATAAGAGTTACATACTCTGCTGACTGAGCCAGCCAGAGCCCCTAATGTTTGTTTGTTTGTTTGTTTTAAAGATTTTATTTGTTTGTCAGAGAGAGAGAGCGGGAGAGAGAGCGAGCACAGGCACAGGGCAGACAGAAACAGAGGGAGAAGCAGGCTCCCTGGTGAGCAAGGAGCCCGATGCGGGACTCGATCCCAGGACGCTGGGATCATGACCTGAGCCGAAGGCAGCTGCTTAACCAACTGAGCCACCCAGGCGTCCCGTGTTTGTTTGTTTTAAGGTTATTTATTTATTTGACAGACAGAGATCACAAGTAGGCAGAGAGGCAGGCTCCCTGCTGAGCAGAGAGCCTGATGCGGGCTTGATTGCAGGACGCTAGGATCATGACAGGAGCCAAAGGCAGAGACTTTAACCCATGAGCCACCCAGGTGCCCGTTTGTTTCTTTCTTTCGTATAATTTTTCAGTTTTTTTTTTTTTAAGATTTCATTTATTTATTTATTTGACAGACAGAGATCACAAATAGGCAGAGAGAGAGGAGGAAGCAGGCTCCCCGCTGAGCAGACAGCCCGATGCGAGGCTCGATCCCAGGACCCCGGGATCATGACCCGAGCCGAAGGCAGAGGCTTTAACCCACTGAGCCACCCAGGCGCCCCTAATTTTTCAGTTATGTGTTCATAGTTGTACTTACGATCATTTTTATTTATGTCATAACTGCTGGAATGTCTCCCTTTTCCTTTATAATTTTATTTGAGCCCTTTTTTGCCCTTGATTACTCTAGCTAAAGACTTGTGTATTTTATCATTTCAAAAAAATAGCTTTCAGTTTCATTGACTTTTCAGTTGTGTTTTTAATTTTTATTTATTTCCACTCTGATCTTTGTTTTTTCTTTCCTTCTGCTAATTTTGGGCTTACTTTTTTCTTATTTTTCTAGTTTCCTTTAGGTGTAAAAGTAGGTTGTTTAAAATCTTTCTTTTTTCTTAATATAGCTGTGTATCACTATAAACTTCCCTCTTCACACTGCTTTTACTATATCCCATAAGTTTTAGTGTGTTGGGCTTCCATTTTCCTTTGTCTAAAGATATTTTTAAATTTCTTTTTGATTTCTTCTTTGACCCATTGGTTGTTCAAAAACATGTTATTTAATTTTCACATACTTGTGAATTTTCCAGTTTTATCATTTTAATTAATTTCTAGTTTTATACCGTTGTGATTGGCAAAGATGCTTGACACGATTGAAGATGATACGATGAACAATGAAGATGACACGATGAAGAAAATGAAGAAAGCAGGGGTAACTGTACTTATACCAGACAAAATAGACTTTAAGCCAAAGATTGTACAAGAGACAAAAAAGTTCATGCTATAATGATAAAGGGATCAACCCAACTAGAGGATGTAACATTTGTAAATGTTCATGCACCCAGCATAGAAGCACCTAAATATATAAAGCAAATATTAACAAATCTGAAGGGAGGAATAGGTAAAATACAATAATAATAGGGTAATTTACCCCACAATAGGTGGATTATCCAGATTGAAAATCAATGAGGAAACACGGGACTTAAATGATATGTTTGACTGGTAGACAGTCATTTACAGACATTTCATCTAATGGCAAGAGATTTCACAATCTTCTCAAACACACAAGGAACATTATCTAGAATAGATCATATGTTAGATCACAAAACAAGTCTTAATAAGTTTATAAAGTTGTGTTCTTATACCACCCTAAAAATTGGGAAACCAAGGCTCTGAGAGGTTGAGAAGAAGGCTCAGTGTTTCTTAGCTACTGGGCGTGGAGCTGGTGTTTGAACTTCCATCTTTGCACTGCCAGTACCAGGTACTCTTCTGTGGTTACTCTGGGAATAAATGTATGTCAGTTACATTTCCCATTTCATGAGAATTTTATAATATACAAAGGCAAACTATATGGGGCAGAAATAAGAGCCTATACATATGAGTTTGAGAAATTGTGATGTACTTAAATTTAGGAAACATAGGACTAAAACTTGAAAATTATTTCATTACTTAAAAATTTAACACACTAGGGGCACCTGGGTGGTTCAGTTGGCTAAGTGTCTGCCTTCGGCTTGGGTCATGATCCCAGGGTCCTGGGATGGAGCCCCATGTTGGGGGGGGGGTCGCTGCTCTGTGGGGAGTCTGCTTCTCCCTCTCCCCACTGCTCATGTTCTCTCTTGCTCTCTCTCACAAATAGATGAATAAAATATTTAAAAAAAGAAAATCATAAATCATGTAGCTTTGATATCCTGATATTTCATTGAGAAAGATTGTTTTCCACACTTTCTTTTTCTGCAGAGATCTACATATGTAATGTACTGTATTAGATTTAGTTATATAGATGAAAACTTTTCAGGTTCTTAACTTTATCTGCCAAAATTGGTTTCCCAAAATGGTCATTGCTAATATTTAGTGAGTGCTTGCTGTATATGTTTATGATCTATGTCCTTCACGTGAATTGCTTTTCTGAATCCTCACCACCTCATGAGGTGTTTGGTGTAATTATTTCCATTTTACAGATGAGAAAATCCAAAGGCCATCAGGCTGGTAGAGAGGGAAATCTAGAACTGAACCAAGAATTCTGATGCCAGAGCCCATGCTCTTAAGCATATTATTCATCTATAATGTAAGGTAAAATTGGGGGAATTAGTCTAGGAATAGACTAATACTTACTTCTGCTTCTCATTCTTTCCTAAGTCAGTGTTGGCTCATGTTTTTTTTTTAATTCTTATTTACTTAAGGTTTCTATCTCGTGTGATATCATATAAATACCTCCTCCAAAGTAGAATATTGCTGGGGTGGGCTTCTCTTTGGGGCACCCCAAAGTGATAGTTTCTATGAAGGGATGATGATTTCCCTGATATAATTCCTGTGGTGCCTGGTGGGTGAACACAGATCCTTGTCCCCTCAGTTGTGCCCCTGTGTAATAGAAAAGCAAGAGTATGGCTGCCAACCAGTGTAAGACGAGAGCAACAGAGGCACAGTCTCTGGATAAGCGTTGCTTGATAGTTCTGTAGGGTGAGGAAAGGGGCAAGTTTGGGGGCATATCATGGGTAGAGGGAAGGAAGCAGACTAGTACATTTCTACAGAAGTAGAACCAGCCAAGGGCTGATAGTCTTTGGCAGCAGGAAATTGGATATTATTTCTGGAGAACACTTCCTGTCCCCAAAGGAAGAATGTATGCACTTTGCACATTTCCCTATGAATACTAGGGGCTTCCTAAGAAAAAAATGCTGTTGTGGCTTCATGTCTCTCTGTTCAGCCAGGGGTCTGTGATAACTTTTGCCCAGGAAGTTCTCTGGGGGAACTCACAGGACAGGAGTGAAGACATTTATCTTTGGTGGAGGTGAACCTTTTCACTCCCCTTCCTCTTTGTCACCCCCACTCCACTGATTTGTCTTTAAGCTACTAGGCCACTAATTTTTTTTTTAATTGTCATTTACTGAAATTCTGTAGGTTTTAACCACGGAATTCCGAAGTTCCCCGTGTGGGCTGGGGTGCTGTCCCAGGAAACTGGCCAGTTCTAGTGGGTCCACCCAGCCCCAGCTTATCCCTTCTGCCTGAGGGATCTTTGAGGGATGTTGGTGATGGGATTACCCATAAGACCCCTGCACTGTTCAGGCTGGGTGAACTTGCAGGCAGGTAGATACTGAGTGTGCTTGTTCCTTGGGAACCAGATCTTACATCTTCCTGTCTCCTTGATATTGTGTTCTGGTGCCTTCTGATCGGATACCCCCCCTTTCCCATCTGAAATACAGCAAATTCTCAGTTCTAATCATTTCCATGTATAGTATTGCTGGTGAAATTATCTAGGAGATTCCATTGACCATTAATTTTTATTGGATATTGACTTTTGGGCTAAATTGTGCCACCCAAAGTTCATAAATACCACATGCTGCACCAGCCTGATGCCCTCCAAGCCCTTCTGGATAGTTCCGCAGCAAGTGCCTGATGCAAAGCAAGGAGAGTGGTACAAAGTCAGGGTGGTGGTATAAGGCATCACGTTTTATGTATCAAAATCAACTCTTTGAAATAACATTTAAATCTTAATAGGAGTATTTTTTTTATTACTACGAAACATGCTTTTAAAAAGGAATATGGAACCTCATATATTCTTTGCAGACTTATTTTATTCACCGCCTTCTTTTTCTTTGTTGTAAACAACCGTTTCTCCTTAGTCGTTCATACAGACAGATGGTCTCAGTTATGTACAGGGGCTGCCATCCTCTGTGTTGCTATGCAACAAAATGCATCCTATCTGCGTCCTTTCTCTGTTGTATTCCGTTTCCGTTCAACAACTCAAAATAACTAGCCGCGTGCTTCAACATGCTACTTCCTCCTTTCTACAGAGTTGAATATCTATCAAGTATCTTCCTGGGCTTCCTATCTCTTCCTGTTACAGCCTTGAAAAAAATGTGTTTGCCCCAAATTGATTTTCCTCATCACTTCCTATTTACATCAGCCCACTCAGTGCGAAGACAGGCAAAACATACAGCAGTGAGTCATGCAGCTGTTGGCTCATAGGAAACAAAAACAAAAACAAAAACGGGTCAGCCAATTGTGTGATGTTTGAAACCAAGATTTTTTTATTGTGGTCAGGTGTGGGGTTCCTTCCTGTTTGTCTTTCTTATCATGGTGTTGTTTCCCAATAGACACTAGAATGTAAAAAACTAAAAATTAAAACCAACCAACTAAACAAATATTAAAGTAACTTGTTTCTCATATCTGGGCTTAAGAAGGAGGATAATAAACTTGACCGTTCTTACAAAATAAGAGACAAGCAGAAGGCATGAAAGTGTTCTGCATTTTGAAGGTAGGAAGTTCAGAATTTAAAGAGAACCCCCTACCAAAACACAGAAACAGGAAGAAGTCTTTTTAGAGATGGTAGGTGTTGTTGGGGTTCTCTTTCTTTTTCTTAAGCACTAGGGAATTAAATTCATTTATAGATTCTCTCAAAATTCATTTCATGCCCCCTTAATTCATGCCATTTTTCTAATTCCCAGCAGTCTCAAATAATTAGCAGTCTCAAATAATTCCCACAAATATCAAATAATTAGACTAAAGTTGACCCAGCTATGGAGCGCCTGGGTGGCTCAGTGGGTTAAGCCTCTGCCTTTGACTCAGGTCATGATCTCAGGGTCCTGGGATCGAGCCCTGCATCAGGCTCTCTGCTCAGTGGGGAGGCTGCTTCCCCCCCTCTCTCTGCCTACTTGTAGTCTCTCTCTCTCTGTCACATAAATGAATAAGATCTTTAAAAATAAAAACAAATAAAGTTTACCCAGCTAAGAAATCAGTGGATGTGGAATGGGAGAGGTGGTAGCATTGAGGTTGGAGCAGTTGGGGAAAATATGTTCATCACTCCTCGCTCATTAGTGGCTTCAAATTCCAATATCTGAAGGAAAATCTGATGTCAAGTGGAAAGCACGCATTATTTGAAAACTCGAAGAACCCATATGATTCACATTAGTGTTATCTTTCTTAATTTTAAAAATGGAAGGTGCTACAACATTGCATGTTTTAAAAGTATAAAACATAATAGAATTATGATACAGTACAATAACTGTAAATTCAGCAAAAAGTTTCAGCTGTCTTACATTTATGTGAAATTGTGCAAAATGTTCTCCTTAGAGGTAGGTACATTGATCTTTTTTTCTGGGACCTTTTGGTTTCTCTGTCAAGTATTCTCTGTGGAGTCATTATAAATTTCCTTTTGCACTGGCTGAGGTGGATGCACTTTTCTTCATTCCTCATTGTTTTTCATGCCCCTCTTTGCTACATTTATGTTGGCCTCTTGCCTGAAGAAGATTGTAATGACACACACTGATAATTATCAGAATAGATGACTATTGTGGCCAGATCCCTCACCACACTGTTTATGTGGATACTTGGAACACTGAGAATTATTCTTCAGGTCTTGACCATAATAGAAGCTAAGTCATGTTGAGGATCTGAGTTCCATAGCAGATGGAACCTCATTTGAGGTTACTGTGGTTTTTTGTTAAACGACCTTATCAATATTTCCACAATACCATTTGTCCCTCGTGAACACTCTATGTTACGTGTGTGAACTGAAAGTGAAGCCCTAGCTTGGGTAGGGACGGTGTCAGGTTGGACCCAGTGGAGAACAGTAGAATGGAGCCATATCTGTGCCTTTGATGTAGGCTGTTCATGATTATTTGTGTTCATGCATGGGTGAGGGGGTGGGATGCTGAAGTTATTTGCTAGACAGATGTTGGTGTTCTTTGGTCATATGAGAAAGAAAAAGGAGGACATGTGCATGGCTCAGTCAGTGAAGCATGTAACTTTGCCTCAGGTCAGGATCTCAGGGCCCTGAGATTGAGCCCTGAGCCCTGCATTGGGCTCTTTGCTCAGTGGGGAGTCTGCTTCTCCTGCTGCCCCTCCCCCTGCCATGTTCTCTCTCTTGGTCTCAAATAAAAAAATAATATCTTAAAAAAAAGAAAAAGGAGATGTAAGATTGCTACTGTGGATATGTTAAATCCATGTGTATGTATTTATATATCTGTAACTATGTGTGTATATATGTATGCATGTGAAGATATGTATGTGTGTACACATATGAATATGTATATGCATGTATATGTGTGTGTGTGTGTGTGTATTTATGGAAACAAGTAGGTAATAAACATGATTATAATCACTCCAAATAATTTTAGCTCATTCTTTCAACCTGTGCCTCAAAATACTACTTTACATTTCATCTTTATTTTATCTGGGTTTTAGTTTACTTATTTATTTTTAAGTAATTTCTATACCCAACGTGGGGCTCAAACTCATGACCCTGGGATCAAGGGTTGTCTGCTCTTCAAACTGAGGTAGCCGGGTGCCTCTATTTTATCTACGGTTTTAAAAAAAGTTAGGTAAAATAACTCTTCTCTACTAGATATTTAAAATATTCAAAACTATGTTTAAAAGTTGTAATACTGTAAATTTCACCAGATCTCCAGTTTTTTGTTTTTTTAAATCCTGTGCTTAAGAGAGTGTCCTGTCCTCTGGTTCATATCATAGTCAGGAAGAGTAAATAATAGATTCAAGTAAAAAAAAAAAACAACTCACTTGTATTTCATTTGGTTTTGAGGGTTCAGGAACATTTAGTCCACCTTTCATCATTCCTCATAGAATATTTCATCATATCATTTTAAACCATGAGGCTTAAAAATTCCTCTCCATCCTGACCATGGTGCACATTCCAGACAAGATAGCGAGGTCATGGAGTGCAAGTCCTCGTTTCCCCCAGACAGGCCTGATGCCCAGGCACGTGAGGGGAACAGCCAGGAGCAGCAACTCATTGACTTGAGGGAAAGCAGCCTAAGTATGTTAAACTCTCAGCAAAGCTGTGGTGACTGGGTGTGATGTCTCATCTCCAGAATTCATGGAGGCAGACATAGAGATTAATATCAGAGAGAATCTTTTTTTTCCCTCCATTTAAATAATAAGTTTTGTTGTTTCTTTTAATACTGAAGTGCAACATGTTTTATTGTAGAAAATTTTGAAAAGCAACAGGGTGAGAAACACATTTTATGGATTACCACCTGTTCCCCTGGGCTGTATTTTCTTTTCCCTCTCATTTTCTTTCCTTTGGGTTATGATTGTTCTGCAGATGTTTTTCTAGTTTTTTTTTCCTACTTATGGTTTTCCATGTCATTAAATATTTTAAATTTGGATTGATAATATCTGCATATATATTCTATATACAAATAACTTTGGCTATTTAATAACTTCATTAGTCCAAATAGTAAATTCATTCTCCTTTAAAAAATATCTGGGAATTTTATTACAAACTAATGCAAAATTGTGAGAAGGGTGCATTTTGAAGATTATTTATTTATTTATTTATTTATTTGACAGAGAGAAATCACAAGTAGGCAGAGAGGCAGGCAGAGAGAGAGAGAGGAGGAAGCAGGCTCCCCGCTGAGCAGAGAGCCCGATGTGGGACTCGATCCCAGGACCCTGAGATCATGACCCGAGCCGAAGGCAGCGGCCTAACCCACTGAGCCACCCAGGCGCCCCGAAGGGTGCATTTTGTATCTGGTACCTAGTACCTACCCACCTCTCTGGTACCTCATCTTATCCTGGCACACAACACATAGAACAACCTCACGATGGTAAGTCTGTTCAGGGTCACCTCTTCTAGAACAATCCAACTCTTAAAAATTAAGCCTTTCTTCTGAACTCTGTTGAGGCTTTTATTTTAGGGCTATCTTTTTTTTTTTTTTTTAATTTATTTGAGAGAGCAAGTGAGCAAAAGAGAGAATGAATCAGTAGTGGGGAAGGGCATAGGGGAAGAGAGAGAGAGAAGCAGACTTCCTGCTGAGCAGGAAGCTTGATGTGGAGCTCAATCCCGGGACCCCTAGATGGCATGACTTGTGCTGAAGGCAGATGCTTCACCGCTTCACTGACTGAGCCACTCAGGCACTCCAGGAGTATCTTTAGAAATTCTATTCTTTCCTAGTATTCACCCTTCAAAGAGGATACAGAAAATGTAGACATTGTATTTAGTGCAGCCTGAGCATGTCTGTGGCATCTTCAGGAGAAGATATCCTGCTCTGTCAACATATATGGCCAGTTCTGCTTTAGAACCATAATTGTTTCCCAGTTATTTTTTTTTTAATTTTTTTAATTTTTAATTTCTTTTCAGCGTAACAGTATTCATTGTTTTTGCACCACACCCAGTGCTCCATGCAATCCGTGCCCTCTCTATTACCCACCACCTGGTTCCCCCAACCTCCCACCCTCTGCCCCTTCAAAACCCTCAGATTGTTTTTCAGAGTCCATAGTCTCTCATGGTTCACCTCCCCTTCCAATTTCCCTCAACTCCCTTCTCTCCCAGTTATTTTATAATTTTGGCCCTGGTCTTCCCAGTATCAATTGTCAGTTTTTTAAAGTCTTTTTTTTTTTTTTTTTTTTTAAGCAGTGGGATGGGGGAAGAGGGATAGGGAGAGAGAGAATCTTAATCAGGTTCCACACCCAGTGTGGAGCCCCACTCGGGGCTCCATCTCACAGCCCTGAGATCATGACCTGAGCTGAAATCAGGAGTTGGACCCTTAACCAACTGAATCACCCAGGTGCCCTGTAATTTTCAAAACAAAGGTCCAGAGAGGGAAAATTTTCTTGTTTCTGGTCAAAGCTTAGCCCAATTCTTGGTATGTTACTACTACTACTACTAATAATAATTACTATTATTATTTTAAAAGTGGTGTACTTACTTAGAGTGATCAGGTGGGACACTCAAACCTTAAGATCCTGGGATGTAGTCAGTCTCAGCAATGAAGGGATGTTTCTTACACTACTATTCCCAGGACAAAGTCACACAGAGGATGGCTAAAAGAAAAAATAGTCAGCAAATTTGCATGATGAAAAAGAGATAGGATGATATTAAGCAGAATAATTAGGCTTATGTCTAGGGTTAGAACATTTTGAGTACATTAGGTAAATTTTGAGATAATGTATCTTGGAGTCATAGTGTTGTCAGAATTTTTAATTAGCATGGCATTCTTTTCTGTTGAACCATATCCAGCCAAACAGATAATCCTGGTCGTCAGAGATTCGTTTCCTTGAGTGGGAGATGAATAATGCTCTCTTCTAAGTAATGGAGATAGGAATGAGCCCGGAGGCTACCCACCTTTGCCATTACTCTTCCTCTCTGTAATGTATTTTTTGTCTTCTCCTAACAAACTCTTACTCATCCTTTAAGATTCAATTCAGATATTCTTCCGTACACTTACTGATGTCCCTGCCCTGACGCTGCACACCCTAAGACGTGTTCTTCAGTTCTTTCACAACATTCTTGTTCTATGTTTGCAAATATTTAGTTACCACAGAAAAGCATCATGCTGTCCTTGAATGTCCCCTTACCTCCACTCTCCTGTGAACTTATCAAGTCTGGAAACATATCCTCTTTTCCTTTGCATTCTGGGGACTTATCACAACCCATTGCTCATATGGTACACAGTAGATTTTATCAGGTAAATGAAGGTTGACCCACAGATCATGTTGCAAGTTATTGACAAAGTCATAAAACCAAGTACAATGATGGGTTTCACTATGCTATCTTTCTTTGGCTATCTTGGTCAAATCCACAAACAAGCTGGGGTATTAAGTCTCAGCCTATGACATCTACAAGGCCCTGTTTTTCTTGTGGTCTCTTCTTTGCCTTAGATTATCTACCTCAAACTGTAAGGGCCAGTTCCCTATTCCTGACTGAGCTGGAGTACGTTCCTATCACAGAGGCCTTTTCTCTTTGGTTCTCTTTGTCTGGAATAATTTTCCTGCAGGGGTTTGCGTGTCTCAGTTCATCACTTCATTATGTCTTATATCCTCAAAGCCCACCCTGTTTAAAAGACCAAACTTCTCAACTCCATCACTTTATCCTGATTTATGTTTTTTTTGTAATACTGAACACTATTTGACATTTTAATACACATTTTAAAACATAGATGTTTCTTGTTGTTATCCTCTCCTAGAATATAAACTCCCCAAGGGTATGGAATTTATTCATTGCTCTGTCCCCAGGACCCAGTACAATGTGTGTGTCTGGTAGCTTATAAGTAATTATTTGTTGAAGGTTCAGTGAACCCCTCTCTCTGAGAACTAGGATGATAGTTTCTTTTTATTTATATATATATATATATTTAAAAGATTTTTTATTTTTTTTAATTTGACAGAGAGAGAGAGCGAGAGAGAGAGAGCGCCTAAGTAGGCAGAGAGGCAGGCAGAGAGAGAGGGGGAAGCAGGCTCCTCGCTGAGCAGGGAGCTTGATCCCAGGACCCTGAGACCATGACCCGAGTTGAATGCAGAGGCTTAACCCACTGAGCCGCCAGACACCCCTAGGATGATAGTTTAGATGTGCTGAGAGTTTGCATTGGTATGCAAAAGAAACAATTTTTCTTAAGAAGAAAAATGCAAGTTATGGATCAACCATTGTATGTGGTTTGATATGTATGAACCCACCAATGTACTATGCTGTCTGCTCTTGACAATTTACTTTGTAGCTGAGTGCTCTGTTTTTGGCTTAACTCACTATTGTAGCTGTAACTGTTCTGAACCTATCAATGTGTTAAAGGATATCATAGCACTTTCCAGGACAGAAAGAGCTCTAGGTCTCTAATACTACATTTCCAATAAAAGTAAAGGAATTTCTTTTTTTTTTTTTTTTTAAGATTTTATTTATTTGTTTGACAAACAGAGATCACAAGTAGGCAGAGAGGCAGGCAGAGAGAGAGGAGGAAGCAGGCTCCCTGCGGAGCAGAGAGCCCGATGCGGAGCTCGATCCCAGGACCCTGGGATCATGACCTGAGCCGAAGACAAAGGCTTTAACCCACTATGCCACCCAGGCGCCCCAAAGTAAAGGAATTTCTTATCATAGAATAAACATTATAGAAGTAGAAATTTCAATAATTCTAATTAAAAATCCTGTTGAAAGGGGCGCCTAGGTGGCTCAGTCATTGAGCGTCTGCCTTCGGCTCAGGTCATGATCCCAGGGTCCTGGGATTGAACCCTGCATCAGGCTCCCTGCTCAGCTGGAAGCCAGCTCTCCCTCTCCCACTCCCCTGCTTGTGTTCCCTCTCTCGCTGTGTCTCTTTCTGTTAAATAAATAAATAAAATCTTTAGAAAAAATTCCTGTTGAAAAACTTTTATCTCACAAGTATGTCCAATATGTTTTAGAGCAGCGCAAAAGCAATTCAATAAAGAATTCAAGAAAAAATAAGCTTTTTAACAAGTGATTCTGGAGCAATTGGACCTCCATAAGCAAATAAATGAACCTCAAACTGAGCCTCCCCCCATTAACTCAAATATATCTTGCAAAATAGAAAATATAAATCTATCAAACTTTTAGAAAAAACGTAGAAGAAAATCTTTGGAACCAAGGGCTAGACAAAAAGTTTATAGACTTGATACCAAAAGAATGATCAATAAAAGGAAATATTGAGAAATTAGACCTTATCAGAATGAAAAAAAACCTTTGGTCTATTAAAGATGGACTCCATGATGAGGACGTAAAGATAATTGTGAGAAAACATTTGTAAATCCTATATCTGGTGAGTGCCTTGTATCTAGAGTATATGTAAAGAACTCTCAAAACTCAGCAGTAGAAAGCTTTATAATCCAATCAGAAAAGAGACAAAAATATGAACAGACATCTCACTGAAGATGATATATGGATGGAACATGAGGAGGGGTTTACTGTCATTAGTTATTAGGGGAATGCAGATTAACATCACTGTAAGATATCTTTACACATCTATAAAAATGGCTAAAATAAAATGTAGTGACTATGTCAAATGCTGATGAGGACGTAAAGAAACTGGATCTTTCATACATTGTTGGTGGGAATGTCAAGTGTTATATCTACTCTGGAAAAGTTTGGCAGATTTAAAAAAAAAAAAAATAAACTCTGCCCCCAATGTGGGGTTCAAATTTGAGACCCCAAGGCCAAAAGTCACATGCTCTACTGACTGAGCCAGCTAGGTGCCCAATAGCTTGACAACTTAAAAAAAAAAAAATAATTTTGGGGGCACGTGGGTGGCTCAGTTGGTTAAGCGGCTGCCTTCAGCTCAGGTCAAGATCTCCGGGTCCTGGGATCGAGCATCGGGCTCCCTGCTCATTGAGGGAGCCTGCTTCTCCCTCTTCCTCTGCCTGCTGCTCTGCCTGCCTACTTGTGGTCTCTCTCCATCTCTCTAATAAATAAAATCTTTAAAAAAAATTAAAAAAATAAACAAAAAACCCCCCACTAAGTTTGCACTTAACAGACAGCTCAGCAATTTCACTCTTGAGCATTTATCCCAGAGAAATAAAAACTGACATTGATGCAAAAATCTGTCCGTGAATATTCATAGCAGGTTTACTTATAATAGCCCCAAACTGAAAATAACTGGAATGTCCTTTAGCAGGTGAATGGTTGCACCAGCTGTGGTAGTACAACTATCCCGTGCAGTACTGCTCAGCAATAAAAGGAATAAACTGGTGACACGTGGATGGATCTCAAGGGGGTTTTGGATGGATCTTGGATGGATCTCAAGGGGGTTTTTTCTGAATAAACAAAGACGGCATACTGTACGATTCCTGAAACGACAAAATTGTAGAGATGGAGAACATATTGGTGATTGTCAGAGGTTAGGGCAGTGGAGGAGGGAATGGGGTCAGTGCAGCTCTAAAGAGGTAGGAAATGGGGCCTTAATCTGATGGAGCAGTTCTGTATCTTAATTGTGCAAGTGAATACATGAATTCACACCTATGATAAAACTGCATGTAACTAGGCACTCACACACGAGTGCACATTGGATTAGGACTCATCCTGCTCAACATGGCCTCTTCTTAATATCAATTATATCTGCAAAGACCCTGTTTCCAAATAAGATCACTTTCAGAGGTACTGGGGTTTAGAGCTTAAGTATATTTTTTTGAGGGTACAATTCAACCCACAATGGCTACTTTTGTTTTCTTTAGAAAAATAATAAAGTGTACAATCTGGTACCAGCCTTGAAGTAGGACAAATTTATTAGCTGTGGCCAGTTATTATCTTAGAAAATACGCATGTCTGTCCACATGGAAAGTATTGGTGACCACTTGCTGCTTTGGGGGAGTAGTAAGGGAAACAACTGTAACATCCCCTCCCTTCACTGTTAGGATTCTCCCTAGTTGTCTCTGCTACCATACCTTTGACCCACTTCATACAGCCTGTGAGTAAGAGTGAAAAGACACAGCATTCCTGTGATTCACATTCAGCAACTTGGTTTGTACCAAGGGAGAATTTCTTCCTCTGTAGACACATGCGGATGTGACATTGTAGTCAGTGTCACTGGTAACTTTGCTTTTGAGCCAGTATAGATATTCATTATAGGTTAACTTCATTTAGAAGGTGAAAAATGGGGATAAAACATGTCTTACACCACAGTGCTTTTAACTGGGCAGGAAATCAAATCAAGAGCCCAGAGCACATTCCTTCTGGAAAATCTGTTAAAGGAAGGAAGTTCCCTGAGGGATTTTTAAGCCTCTTGCACAAGACTTTGTTTTTTTTGAGGGTCATTCAAAAACAAATCTGTACAAAGTGCCCTATAGGGCACTCATGACACATTTGGGGAAAATTTATAATGCTGCAGCATTAGGATGCCAAATGCCCTTGTTGTGCTGAAAGATACAGGGCCTACTGTCCTCGTTGAGTAAGAAGAGTAGCATAAGAAAGAGCAGGTGTGCTCAGAGTTTCCGGCTTATTAGAAAGAGTTCACGGTAGCAGGGAGCAACTTACTTCAAAAGCTTGGCAAACAAGAGAAACCCAAAGAAAACAACAAATTAGGATGAAGTGGGGCAATGGTTTTTGTTTTTGTTTTCCTTTTTGTAAGGAACATTTTTTTCCTTTTATATTTCAGGATCCCAGGCACCCAAGAGGTTGGGTCCCTCCTAGCTTTCCTGTTGATACTAAGTGGCCTGTGTGGGGAATACATTATTCACATCAAAGGAAAGAAATTGGAGTTGCAGTGGAAATATTAGCAGAGCTAACGGTTTTGTGAGGTTTTGAGATAGGAAATTTCAAGTTACCACTGCAGCACGCATTCTTAACCCAAAGAAACAGGTTCTACTCGTTGGCTTGGTTTGTTAACATGTGGTACTAATGAGGTGAAGGTCTTGGATTTATTGGCACTGAAGGTCTCATTCTCCCCCCTGGGGGTTGGCCACTGGGTTCTCTCCAATTTCTGTCCAGTCATTTTGCACATGTTATCAAGTGATCACAGGGAGTTTCCTGTCAGAGCATAGCTAGATGGTGCAGGTACATGACAGACCTATAGTGAAGTCTGTTTATTCTACAGACTTTAAGGGCCACGGGTATAACTATTTATGGAAATACAGATAACGCCTAACAGTTTCCAGTATTAAAAGTCTGTCCAAAAGTACAGAGTATTTTCTGTATGGGATCTCTTTTTTTTTTTTTAATAAAGATTTTATTTATTTATTTAACACGGAGAGAGACACACAGCGAGAGAGGGAATGCAAGCAGGGGAGTGGGAGAGGGTTCCCACTTCCCTGGGAACCTGGGATCATGACCTGAGGTGAAGGCAGACACCTAACTGACTGAGCCACCCAGGCGCCCCTGGGATCTCTTCTTAATTAATGAAAACTTTCTGCTGTTTCCTTTTGGCTCAAGATTTAGGCATCTCATTGTTATTTTTATTATTATTATTTATTTATTTTTATAGGCATCTCTTTTTAAAATCTTCATTCAGTGAATTCCAGATATAGGTCTATTGTTCATATGTATGAAAATGAAAAAAATCATGAATAAATACACTTGCTTTTTAATATAAGCAGTGCTTCTCTGTTAGGTGGAAGAGAGGAGAAAAAGTGGTGAAAGGGAGTTCTTATGAACAGCAGAATAGGCTGGGCATACCCTCCTCACCAAGCAGGTTCAGACCTTCTCCTCCTCCTAGGTGGTTACTCTGATAATCAGGTCACATGGAGTCACCATTATTCACAGAAATCTGTTAAACCCCTTTACTTTATTGGGAAGGAAAAAAGGTTGAGATCATATACCCATTTTAGTTCACATTCATTCTAAGAGAGCAGAATCCTGACCTTTTCCCCATCTGGAATTGATTTCAAATCCTAGTAGGGCAAAGCATTGCATTTACCCAGTAAGGATATATTTTCATTACAATTGCATAACAACAATACTAATTAACTAATGTTAACAAAGCACTTTTACCAGCTAGGGCTCTTCGAACAGTCTCCTTTCTATGTAGTGAGCATTCACTTTAGCAACGACTGGTCAAAAGTTGCCTTTGGACAGAATCACAAATGGAGGCATGGACTCCTGCCTACTCACTGTCCTTGAGTTGTGCTCTGGGAAACAGTGCTCATTTCACTCTCTTCTCTGCCAAGGACTTCTGAAAGCTTATTTATGGCTTAAAGTCAGTAGTGTAATATATTACCTCTTTTATCTGATTTTTTTCTTTCATTCAAATTGAAAAATTCAAATACATAAATGAAATTGTTGAATACACTTCTTTGAGCCAGAGTGCCTTCTTGAGGCAATATTCCCCCCAAAGCAGCAGCATCCTTCCTGTCTCTCACAGTCCTTAGCACCGATAATACCTTGAAATAACAGGCTCTCATGGACTTAGGTTGAATGAATAAGTCCCTGGGAGGCTGGTGGAGCTAATGAGGGTTCCCCAAATTTGTGAGGAATTTCAAGTGAATGAACTCTAATACTGTTAGTTTGCACTCATTTCATTCGTTCAAAATTATTTATAGAGCATGTGTCAAAATGGTGACATTTTGCTAGGAAACCACAGTCACATATTCCTATATGTCATCTCAACACTAGGAATTGCATAACACTCCTTGGGCAAGAGACAGGAGGAGGGCATAGAACACCCCACAGAAAGGGAAGTACTGGACAGTGATGGGGATAATGATACTTAAATTTGATGGGAAAAATCATTCCATCAGTTATAGTATCAGGATGAGATGGAGTAAGTTGTCTGTTCTATAGGCAGATTGAGGCCTGAGAGCTATGTTGAGTTCAGTTATTGTTGAGTTCAGTTGAGTTCAGTTATTGAAGATAAAGGAATTTCCTCTTCTGAATGCCTAAGTTATAGTGAGCGTACTTTGGCCTCTGCACTACAGACATAATACTTTCAAAAGTTAACTCCTGTGAACAAAATAGGGCAGCAAGAGTGAAAACAGACAGTTAGGAGGACCCATGATGGTGGTTTGGACCAAAAGGAGCAAGAGTAGGGACAGAGAAAAGTGGATGGATTCAGATCTATTTTGGAGATGAAGCAGGAAGGATTCACTGATTCACTGTTGGATTGGGTGGAGAGTAGACTTCAAGGGCCCTCCTGGGTCTTTCACTTGAGCAGCTGGGTAATACTGCCTTATAGTAAGAAACAGAAGTCTGGGGGGAGGGCAAGTCACGATGGGAGGGGGCATGGCAACTCTGAGGAACTACAGGAATAAATCTGACTGGATGATGGAAATGAGAGGGAGAGATGGTTTGAAAGGGTAGTTGCAGTTGGACCATCAGGGCTTGTCTTTATTCCCGTGGGAAGTGAAATCTTTCTCTTCCTTTCTCTCTCTCGGGCACCCCCAGCCTTCTGATGATTAGATGTAATTAAGGTCTTGCTTCTGTGGGGTTTCTCCTGAAGCTAAAAGTCCTCAGTTTAAGTGTATGAAACAACTGTATTGCCCCTCTAATTAAAAAAAAGTTATTTCTATGTAATGCTATTCAGTCCTTTTAACAAAACTGAAAAAAACCTCAGAAAGGGATTATTATCATTATTAATTAATGAATGAGACAACAGAGCCCCAAATAGCTACATGATATGCCCAAGTTCATACAGAAAATGGCAGTATCATATTAGATGCCATACTTCCCTGTTGCTTGCTCTGGTGAGTTGGTAGCTATTACAAAGGAATGAATGAAGAAAGGGCATACTTTGCCTCTGATGGAGAGACTAAAAGGACACCTGGTAGAAACCTTCAACAATTTGGAGGGCTCTTATCCACAAAACTGCCTTTGTTGGGGCGCCTGGGTGGCTCAGTCATGAAGCGTCTGCCTTCAGCTCAGGTCATGATCCCAGAGTCCTGGGATTGAGCCCCGCATCGGGTTCCCGGCTCGGTGGGAAGCCTGCTTCTCCTGCTCTCTCTGCTGCTCCCCTGCTTGTGTTCCCTCTCTCACCGTGTCTCTCTTTGTCAAATAAATAAATAAAATCCTAAAAACAACAACAACAACAACAAAAACTGCCTTTGTCATCTGTTGCTCTTAAGAGCACAACGAGAATCAGACCATGCAAGTTAACATGATGCGATCTGTGATTTGAGAGAGAGATTGGTCAATGAACTGAAGCAGACACACTAGCTTATGTAAGAGATCATGGGGTCTTGTAGGGGGCCAGGCAGTTGGAAATGAAGTGGGGACACAGAGAGAAGGAACAGTGAAGAGGCAGCCCCCAAGGCCTTGTGAGTGATCCTATGTGTGCAACCGTGAGGTGGTGAGAATGTGAGTTTCTAGCTTGTTCGCTGGATGGATAAATGCTGATGGCATGCCTCAATGTAGGAAGTGTACCAAATATACGCTTATCTCACCCCAACTGTGAAAATAAGTATATTCAAGCCACATTAGCCATTTTCTCAGGATTTGTGTACTTACAAATTTTATTCTTATTAAATTTGCTTACTTTTAAAAGTCAAGGTTCAGAAATAATGGTATGTGTCTTGAAAACAACGATTTCTTTTTATTATCTGAGATACTAGAATGATAACATATATAAATTTTTAAGTCTTTTTCCCTTGACCATCCAATTTAGCTCTTTATCCCTTTTAAATGATAGCTTCAGTAATTCGTTGTCAGGACTGTTCTTTAGGATTATAGTTCACATTCCATTTTTTACAGCACATGGCACTTCAAACAAGTACAGATTAGTACTGATGTTCTATGCCTTATGAATGGAATTTGAGTTCTCTTCATTTGCCTACACATCTACATACCACTAAGATCGATTGCTAATTACAGTGGTTGGCTGTCTCCATTACAATGTCAATAACAAAGTTAGTGCCCCTTACGGAACACTTCAATATAATTGACATCTGTTTTAAAATCTGCTAGAATAAACTTCCCTTACTCTTCTACTTATGTTTGTGTTGGAAATAATCAGGGAGATATTGAAAACAGACTTATGTTCGATGACAATAAATGCTTCAAGTAGTCTTGTTGGACACATACTTCATCTGGAGTACAGCAAATGATTAATGCAGATTCTTACAATATCCGTGTGGATAAAAGGATTTGAGACACACTTTCTCCTCACCTCAAGTGTGTTGTTGACTGACATGCACTTCTGTTGTTTATTACTACATAAAATAAAAGAGCAGAACATATGTTTGCTGAGATAGCATTCACAGAGGGGCGAGGCGGCGGGTCAAGAGCTGACTAAGATTTATTTCCTCTGCATACTACACAATTATTCTTGTACTTATTTGGTTGTTTAGAAGGAAGAGAACTTAAGACTTTTCCTGGAATGTTCTCTTTGCCCCAAACATTCAGAGTTCAAGAAAATATAAAGTAAAAAATGTCTGAGAAAGGAAGAACATTTAAAAACAGTAACTGTCATCAGCAAATGATTCCTACTACTAATGATGATAATAATGATAGGACTTTAAAGACAGAAGATTATTAACAAAGCTGGGTACATGTAATATCTGCTTCTTTAGTCCTTTATTCTCCATTTGAATGAAAGATCTCAAGGTAATACTGGATTTTCTGATATCCTTTCATCTCTTTTGGGCTTGTTAAAATTGTTGCCTTTTAGTATTTAATTTAAAAATATTTTTATAATATTCTGAAATATCAGTATAGTAGAATTTCTTCATACCTTATTTTATTTCATATTTACTATCTTGAATTTCTTCTCAGAGGGAGTTGATTCATTCCCTGTGGGCATCAGTTCACTAATCTGTATGACAGATATCATAATATCTCCCTTACAGGGACGTTATGAGCACAGAATGAGAGAATGGTACGGCAGTGCTTAGCATCGAGCAGTCATTAGGTAAAATTTTTTTCCTCCTTCCTTTCTTTTTTTCCCCTTATTTTCTTATATCCTTTCTTCATTCTTCCCTAGTCGTAAATCTTAAATCCATTATTTTTAAATGACACTATTTTTCAGTTTTAAGTTGTGACCATGGACTTACCTCAGTCAAAATGAAGAGGAGAGACTCTTTTTATGGAATGATTGGTAGAAGAAAGGGAAGGAGGGAGGCGCAGGAGAGAGGAAGACTTACAAGGGAAGAGCTTTTCTTTATCAATACTAGTTATACTTTAATTTTCTGTTTTGTTTCATATTTTTCTATTACTTAATAAAAATAGACTTGGTAAAATATAGCTAATATTCTCAAAGGTACAATTCTACAAATAAAATACGGTTTTATACCGAATTACTATCCAGTTTTTTTTTTAAGCTTTATTTATTCACTTGATACAGAAAGAGAAAGCACCAGCAGGAGGAGCAGCTGGCAGAGGGAGAGGGAGAAGCAGGCTCCATGCTCAGGGGGAAGTCCAAAGTGGGGCTCAATTCCAGGACCCTGGGATCATGACCTGAGCCAAAGGCAGATGCTTAACTGACTGGGCCACCCAGACACCCCTTAATGTCCAGTTCTCTTTAAAAGTCTACTCTGCAATTATTATGATCCAGGCATAGACTTATCATGTGTATCTAAAATGTATTTAAAAGCAAATTAAATTCATTATTTTTATTTTGAGATAATTGTAGATTCATATGCCATTGTAAGAGATAAAGAGAGCCTGTGTCCCCTTTACCCAATTCCCCCAAATTGGAACATCTTGCACAACTCCACTACAGTATCACAACCAGGAAATTGACATCGATGGAATCAAGATACACAACATTTTCATCACCACAGGCAAGTCTCATGGTGTCCTTTCATAGCCATACTCATGTCCCTTCCATTCCTCCTTCCTTAACCCCTGGCAACCACTAATCTGTTCTCCATTTATATAATTTATAATTCTAAGAATATTATATAAATGGAATCGTACGGTATGTAACCTTTTGGGATTGGCTTTTCTTACTCAGTATAATTTTCTGGAGATTCATCCAGGTTACTGAGTGTGTCAACAGTTCATTCCCTTTTATCACTAAGTAGTGTTCCATTGGCTATACCACAGTTGTTAAACCATTCACCCACTGTAGGACATCTGTTGTCCCCCCCTACCTCCGCCCCTGCTACTCTTCTGCTGTCATGAATCAAGTTGCCAGAAACAGTATAGGTCCTCCTCAACTTACGATGGGGTTATGTTCTGATAAACCCATTATAAGTTGAAAATATTGTAAGTTAAAAACGCATTTATTTATTATTATTTTTTATTTTTTAAATTAATTTATTTTCAGCATAACAGTATTCATTATTTTTTCACCACACCCAGTGCTCCATGCAATCTGTGCCCTCTATAATACCCACCAAAGTACATTTAATACAACTAACTTACCAAACATCATACCTTAGCCTAGCCTAAGTTAATGTGCTCAGAACACTTATATTAGCCTACAGTTGGGAAAGTAATTTAATACAAAACCTATTTTTTGATAAAGATTGAATATCTCTTGTAATTTATTGAAAACTGTAGTGAAAATGAAAAGCAGAATGGTTGTATGGGTACAGAATGCCTATACGCATGTGGGTTGTTTACCTGCGTGCTTGCACCGATGACTGGGAGCTTGGCTCACTGCCCTTGCCCTGCATCACGGGAGAGTGTTAGACTGCCTATCAGTAGCCCAGGAAAAGATTAAAATTCAAAATTTGAAGTATGGCTTCTACTGGATACGTAAAACTTTGACACCATCATAAAGTTGAAAAATTGTTGTTGAATCATCATAAGTTGGTCACTGTTAGTAGTGTTTTGTGTGAACGTAAGTTTTCATTTCTCTGTGATAAATGCCCAAGAGTGCAATTCCTGGATCATATTATAGTTTCCTGCTTATTTTTTAAGGAACTACCATTTTCTAGAGTGGCTATACCATTTTATATTCCTATCAGCATCTAGTATTTGATGATGTCACTTTTTTATTTTAGCCTTTCTGATAGAAGTATAGTGATAGCTCGTTATGGTTTTAATTTACATTTCCCCTACATCTAATTATGTAATGTACTTATATGCCATCTGTATATCCCCTTCTGTTCTATAGTCTGTGTGTTCGTGCCTCTACCAGTATTATACAGCCTTGATTACTATAACTATATAATAAACTCTGAAATCAGGTAGACTAATTCTTCCCACTTAGTTTTTCCTTTTCAAAATTGTTTTGATTACTCTAATTCCTTTACTTTTTCATATACATTTTAGAATAAGCTGTCTGTATCAACAGATTTTTTTTGCTGGATTCTGAGAGGAATTGTGTTAAACCTATATATCAATTTTGAGAAAACTGGTATTTTACTATTAACCTTCTAATCTACTAACATATTATTTCTCTTTATTTAGATCTTTAAAAATTTCTTGGGGTGCTTGGGTGGCTTAGTTGTTAAGTGTCTGCCCTTGGCTCAGGCTATGATCCCAGGGGCCTGGGACAGAGCCCCACATCAGACTCCCTGCTCAGGAGGGAGCTTCTTCCCTCTCCCACTCTCCCTGCTAGTGTTTCCTCTCTTGCTGTGTTTCTCTCTGTAAAATAAATAAATAAATTCTTAAAAATTTTTTTTTTTATCAGTGTTTGGTAGCTTTTAGAATACAAGATCTTGGTCCTAATTCTATAATGTATATGTATAACTAATTATCACCATGTTATACACTTTTATTTTATTTTTAAAGGTTTATTTTGATAGAGAGAGCACCCATGTGCAGGATGGAGGGAAGGGGCAGAGGGAGAGGGAGGGACTCTCAAGTAGACTCTCCACTGAGCATGATCCTGAGATCATGACATGAGCCAAAGTCATTGGGAAGCTCAACTGGCTGAGTCACCCAGGTGCCCCATTTTGTCCATTTTTCAGTATATATAATTAGATTTGTCAATTATTCTACAATAGTATATATCTATATCTATATAGATATAGATATAGATATCTCCTGTACATGTTTTGTGAGGTTTACATACAAGTGTTTAATTCTTTTTTTTTTTTTTGAGTGATGGAAATGGTATTGTATTTTTAAGCTTGATATCCATGTGTTCCTTGCTAGTGTACAGAAATACCATTGATTGTATGTTTATCTTGTATCCTAAAACCTTGCCAAACTCCCTTAGTTTTATAACTTTTATTTTAGGTTCCTTGAGATTTTCTACATAGGTGATCATATTTTTCAAATAGGGATGGTTTCATTTCTTCCTTTCTGATCAGTTTGCCTTTTATTTTTCCTTTATTGCCATCTTGCCAGTGTCCAGGACTCTTAGCACAGTGTTAAATAAAAGCAGTTGACTATAGACATTCTTGTCTTGCTCCCAGGGGGAAAGCATTTAGTCTTTACCATTAAGTGTAATGTTGACTAGCTTTTTTATTTTTTTAGATACTCTTTATTAAGTTAAAGAAGTTCTACTAGCTTACTTTTCTGAGAATTTTTATCATGAGTGAATATGGAATTGTATGAGATGATTTTTTCTTCATTGATTGATATGATCATATGATGTTTTTTCTTAGCCTGTTAATATGGCAGATTATCTTAAATTGATTTTTGGATATTGAACCAGCCTTGCATCCCTGGAACAAATCTTGCTTGGTCACAATAAATAATTCTTTTGTATATTACTGAATTTTGTTTGTTAGTATTTTCTTAAAGAATTTAGCATCTCTGCTGTATTGTCTTTGTCTAGTTTCAATATCAGGACAATAATAGCTTTTAAAATCATTTGGGCAATAATTTCTCTTCTGCTATTTTCTGAAGATTGTATAAGATGTTAATTCTTTACATGTTTGGTAGATTCTCCAGTGAGAGATGTTTAGAGATTTTGTGTTTAGAGATTTCTTTTTTGGGGAGTTTTTAAATTATAAATTGAATTTCCCTAATAGTTATAGAACTATTCAAATGATTTATTTCATATTGGATGACTCTGCCATATTGGATGGGAGGGGGTTGTCCTCCTTGCTTCTTGGCAATGACAAAAGTCCTGACTCACTGCTAGACTTCCTCTAACATTGTCCCAGTGGAGAGGAGGAGGATGCTTTATTACTGCCAAGCAGAGGTGGAAGTCTATGTAACCATGTCGTCTCCATTGACCACACTGGGTGGGGGGCTCATTTTTGACGGGTCGGGCAGAATGTCTCAGCTCCTTATTTGGTCTTCTCTGACACCACTCTTGTGGGCATGTTGGCAGATCAGTCTGTGAGGTTGTGTTCTAGGTTCCCCACTTGGCTTTTGCTGTTGTGGGTATGGGTGGGACCACAGTTTTTCCAGGGGTGTTTGACTAGAATAGAGTGGTTATTGTCTAAAAGTGTTATATATAAGGTAAAAAGACAATCCAGGAAAGTCACCACTGTATTCTTTGGATCCTGCTTTGGCTCACTGGTTTGCTTGTCTCTTCTCTCCATTTTACAGCTTTATGTTTATTTTATTTATAATATCTAGGATTTGTAGTTGAACTTAGAGGAATAGGGAAAAATATATCTACTCCATCTTTCTAGAAGTAGAAGTCTTTTAAGATAGAAATTGTAGTATACATATTCATTTAGTTTTGTTTAGAGCTTCCCCTAGATAGCTAGGCAGAAATTTTAAACTTTGCAATTCATCTTTTGACTTTCTCCTTTTCTCTGACACACTTTTTTTTTTTTTTTTAAAGAACAAGTATATTTGAAGTTAACTAAAGACAGAAGTTACAGTACAGCTTATAGATGTTTTTACTGTATTTTAGATCGGGTCTGAATTTTTCAGAATAATACTTGTTAATTATTAGTTAATTCTCTTAGGGAGGGTGGCATTATAAGAAATAACAGGGATTTTTACTTGCTAGGTAATATTTAAGATTATTTTGCATCTAAACATTGAAGTTGCTCACAAGGGACAGATAATTTAATATCGACACAACCTTAAATAAATTGAAGAGGCATAAATCAGTGTAATGAGATTCATAAAGCTGTTAATATTAATGGGGAAACCTTTTGGGAAACATGGTATGAAATCAAAGAAACTAGGAACCCTAGATATAAATGATGAAACTAGTTAATGATTAAAAATTTGGTTATTTTTGTTTTAATTTCTTTTCAAGTCAGGTTATTCTGTGCCCTTAGAAAAAGTGCAAGTCTTTACAATTATAATCAGAAAATGGAATGCAGAATTCTCAGAAATTAAAAAAAATTGACATCTATAGAGAACACAGTATATGTCTTTTGGTTTTGCATATAAGGAAACAAGATGGCATTAAATTTTTTCTGAAGTAAATATGTGAGCTCTTTACCAAATAACAATGTCATAAATATTTATTAAGAAGTAGTGTATATAGGGATGCCTGGGTGGCTCAGTTGGTTGAGCCGCTGCCTTTGGCTCGGGTCATGATCCTGGGGTCCTGGGATCCAGTCCCACATCGGGCTCCTTGCTTCGCGGGGAGCCTGCTTCTCTTCCTGCCTCTGCCTGCCTGCCTCCCTGCCTGCTTGTGTGTACTCTCTCTCTCTGGCAAATAAATAAATTATTAAAAAAAAAAAAAGAAGTAGTGTATATATGTTTTACACACACAAAGGTATGTGTAAACTTTGGCAATTTTTTAATCCCCAATTTTAAGTACAGATTGAAAGGATATAAATTGAATAAGTTAAGTTTGGGGTCTTGAATGTTCAAAAGAAATAAATATGAAATCTGGAGAAACATAAGGTAGGTATACACAAAAGTGACTTAATAGTAAATGTGGACAAGATATACTGAGGGAGGGGCGCCTGGGTGGCTCAGAGGTGGATTAAACCTCTGCCTTCAGCTCATGTCATGATCTCAGGGTCCCAGAATTGAGCCCTGCATCGGGCTCTCTGCTCAGCAGGGCCCCTGCTTCTCTGTCCCCCGGCCCCCGCCCATCTCTCTCTGCCTTCCTCTTTGCCTACTTGTGATCTGTCAAATAAATAAATAAAATCTTTAAAAAAAGATATATTGAGGCAGTCTGTGGAAAAACTCTTTGGAGACCTAAAGCTGTGTTAGGATGGAAGGGATGTAGAACTGAGCCTTTAGGCTGTGCAAAGTGGAATAGAAATCCCCCTCATCATTTTTTAAAGTTCTTATTCTCTATAATATTTTAAAAAGATATTTAATTCAGTGAAACCATTGGCTGTTTTGAAAAATAACTGTTTTGGAGAAAAAAGTAAAGTTTAGGCAAAATATGTTGAAATTGTCTACTTTGGAAAAATTCTGTGGAAGGACATAGGGTGAACAAACAGAAATGTGGGGTCTTGCTTCCAGCACCAAACTGGGGAAAGATGTACATAAATTACTTAACTGATGGCTTTCTTTTTCCTCATGGAGGGGGGATAGATTCTTTTTAATTTTTTTTAGCTTTGGTTTTGTCTGCCTTGTTCTGGTGGCAGAATTGGTCTTCTGTGGTAGCTTTTTATTTTATTTTATTTTTTTACAAAGCTATTGCTGTTGAGGCAGTCAAATCTTATTCAAGTATTTACTCATGAATATACTAGAGTTTATACATGTTGCATTTGTCAGCTCTGATGGGGGTTTTAATCATGATGTGGGAGATGTGATGCCCTAATCTGTTTATGAAAACTAAAGGATACGTGCTACCTAAAACAAATGTAAACTTCTGACGTCTCACTGAAAATTTTGCAATTATGATTTGTAGCTGTTGAAGATCATTGATTGTGGACATTTTAGTCTTTTGTTGGGGGAAATACTGCTCTCTGTTTTTCTTGTGTAGTTGTGTCAGGTATGGTTATATGGGCATTCTAATAAGAAGACTGGGAACAGAGGAAGTGGTTCAGACTTAAGTAATTTAAGGATTATTTAATTAACAAACCCATTATTTTAAAAGAACATTGCAATTTCTATCTACTCATCTCCCTGTCTTCTTATAAAGAATGTGTCTTTCACTAATCACTAGAGCTCAGTCAGATTTTGAGGAATCAATGTAGGTGACCAAGAACTCATATCTGATTTAGTAGGAAGAAGAGGTTAAGCCTCTGCTCATCAGGAAAGAACCAAAGTAGGTATATTATGATGTTGGTAACTAGCGAGGAAAATATCTCTGAAGTAGTGGCAGAGAAATAAAGAACCAAGTACTCAACTTCAGACTGCATGTGTGAAGTAGCATAACACATCTACATTTTCATTTCAGTTGTTTTGTTTCTCCTGGCACTCCTTTTGCTACCCCACACTTACTGCCAATCAATAGCACTTAGTACCTCAGTGGAGAGAGGCTATAGTAGAACAGAAGAGTCTAATTCTTGGCATTTAAGATTCAAAATCTGAAATGTATAAGGAAAAAGAAAATTGGGAGGATAAGATAATGCGGAGTCAATTTTTCGCATCCCTCGCCATCAGTTAGAAGTTTCTCTGGATTTTAGGAAGAAGGATGCCCGTAGAGGAAATTGACTCCAGAATGACATCCCAAGAAAAAGACCCTAATCCATGTCTTCAGCTAAAATAAAATTAGGTATGTAGGCTGATGGGCTAGACAGGTTTGGGATTTGACAGGAGAAGGGCCACATTTGCTTGGATTAGAAGCCAAACTCTAAACTATATAGGAAGTGACATAGATACTATTATCTCCATTGTACAGATGAGGAAATAGAGGGTCAAAGAGTGTAAGTTGTTTGCCTACGGTAACACAACTGCAACTGTCTTAGATTTCCATTTCAAAATGGAATGAGAGTAGATTGGAGAAGTGCTGTAGAATTTGATAAAGAGGGGATTAAGAAACAGTTCTTTTGAAGTATAGTTTATATATAATAATAATTACTCTTTGGAAGTATACAGTTTCATTCTTTTTAGAAAATTTATATAGGAGTTCAACCATAACCACAATCCAGTTTTATAACATTTTATCACTCCAAAGAGATCCTCCTCATGCCTGTTTGCCATTGTTCCTTCTTCCCAGCCTTAGCCTTAAGCAACCACTGGTTTACTTTCTGGGTCTAAAAATTTGTCTTTTCTAGAAATATTATGTAAATGGAATAATATGGTATTGGTATCATAGAATGAGCTGGGGAGTATGAGCTTCTCTGTTTCCTGAAAGAGTTTGTGTAGGATTGGTATTATTTTCTTCCTTCCACAGCTGATAAATTCTCCAGGGAAGCCATCTGAGCCTGGGCTTTTCTTTATGGGACTCTTAAATAGTTAATTTGATTTCTTCATTTGTTATAGATCTATTCATATTTTCTATTTCTTCTTGAGACATCTTTGGCAATTTGTGTCTTCCAGGACATATTTCATCAAAGTTGTCTAATTTGTTGGCATAAAGATGTTCATAATATTTTCTTTCAGCTAAAATATTTTTTTCTGTAGAGTCATTAGTGATGTCTAAGAGGGGATTATTTTTTAAACAAAGAAAGAACAGGACTAATTGGATCTATGGCTCCTGGTCTGGTTGTTTTTGATAAGCAAATGTGATAATTGAAACCAGTGTATGAGCTTAAAAATAAATATTTAACTCTGTAATATATTTAAAAATATTGATTCCTATAACTTTCTAAACATATTTTGACATCTTAGCAGCAGGCCCTTCCTGACCTTTCTGTGTGGCAGAGGCCCTTTCGCTGTATGTCTCATACTTCCTGCTTTCATCATTCCCTTCAGATTTTTCTGACTCTACAGTAATTCCACAAAGTTTCCCCAAGCAATGTATACCTCTTCCCCATCTTTTTATATCATCCTATGTATCTTTCTTATTTATTTATTTATTTATTTGACATACAGAGATCACAAGTGGGCAGTGAGGCAGGCAGAGAGAGAGGAGGAAGCAGGCTCCCTGCTGAGCAGAGAGCCCAATGCAGGGCTCGATCCCAGGATCCTGGGATCATGACCTGAGCCAAAGGCAAAGGCTTTAACCTGCTGAGCCACCCAGGCGCCCCCCCTACGTATCTTTCTAAGCCATAATTTAAGTCCATCATTTATTTAAATTGATTTTTGTTCACCTGCTCTAGGGTAGGGAATGTGAGGGATCTATAAATAGCACATTGAATGGACCCCCACCTGGAGTCCTGCCCCTCATGCAGAGTAAGTCACATACACAGATTGTTGTCAGATCAATCTGAAATAGTTCGAAACTTTTAATTTATTGTAGTGGCAATGAAATCAGAGGTATTAAAAGAAGGAGCTGTCACCTCCAGGTAAGGGCTAGAAAAGCCATTTGGTAGACAAAAGGGCCATTTGAGTTAGGTTTTAAAGCAGGAGTCAGGTACGTGTATGGTTGAGAACTGTTGCAGTTGAGGGAAGAAATGGGGACAAAGTGGTAAAGTGAGCAGTTGAGCAAAACAGACAAAAAAATCCATGTGAAAATTGTTCATGTTTCGCATATATTTTGATAGTAGTGCTATCATGACTTACCAAAGTTTCGATTGTGAAGGGAGAGAGCAAGAGAAAGACAAAGAGTAAAGATGATGCCAAGGTTTTGGCCTTAGTTGTTAGAAAGCAGGAAATGGGGAAGTCTACAGGGAGACTCGGTTTTAGGGGTAGAGATTGGGAGTTCAGTTCTGCACATGTTGAGTTATCTAAGTGGAGACGTGAATATGCCAGAGAGTTGGATATCTGAATGTGGAGTTGGGGAAGGAGAGCTAGACTGGAGACCCATATTTTTGAATCTTTAGCATTAAGATGGTATTTTATAGCCATTGGATTGGGCAAGTGTAAACCCAGACAGCATGAGTAGATAAAGGGAAGAGGGCCAAATTTATAACAAGGCTTGCATTTTCTAGATGGAGAGGATGTTGGTGCCTTAATAAAAATAGAAAACACAGGGAGGTAGGTGGAGAATTTGATTGGGCACATTTGAATTTGGGAGATATCTATACAATTGTGAGCATATAAGCCTAGAACTTGAGAGAGGAGGAAGATATCTGCTGAGAGATGAAGGCAGGTCAGTGATAAGCTTATCAAAGGAAAGAAAAGAAAAGGGGGCCAATGGTGCTAGCACGGGTTCCATAGATATAGCTGAATCAGTCCAGGCTGGTTTGGGCACAATGGAGAGGCCATCAAGGGGCTGATGTAGTATGTAAATAAATAAGAAGCTGGAAGCATTTGACTGATGAGGAAACTAAGTTCTGTCAGCAAGTAAATTGTTCAGGGACTCACCGTAAGCAATGATATTACAATTCAAACTCAGCTTCCAAAATCTGCTCTCGTTTCCCTACAACACGAAAGCTTCGCTAATTCATTCCCCTTGTTCTGTATAAGAATTAACTCACAAGGTCATATAGCTAGATAGCATTTGAGATAGTTCTAGAACCAGGTTATTTGATTCTCTTGTGTTATCTTCACCATCATAGAATTTTAATAAAGTCTCAGCTGAAATATGATCACATAATATGTGTGCTTCTCATAGTCCCTCAAATAGAACATGTATAGTAAAACTAAGTAAGTTATTTCAAATTTCACTAAATTCAGCTTTAGCTCTTGGAATTCTAGATTAAGGCCAACTATTCTATAGGTGCTTAGAATTCCCTAAGAAGACAGTTCACTTGGAACCGGACATGTCCGTAAATTTATGAAAATCACCAAGTCATTTTCTTAGTCTAAATGCATTGATAAAGTTATGATTGGATTATTAGTGGCCATGAATATGTTGAATACTGAAGATAGACTTTCACAGTACTGCTCTTTTCAGTAATGAAGTTGGAAGTGTTGCTGAGGTTTAGGTTCACCTTTACCAGCTTCCCAGGGTATATCCTTAGAAGTCACACGCATCAGTTTTACCATTGGCTGTGCTCTTACTGGAGGAACTGACTTCTGCCTCTTCTGTATAGACCCACACAAAAGCTGCCTGAACAGATTTACAGTGTATTGCCCAGGTCTCCAGTTAGTGAATTAGGAAGTGGAACTCTTATTGTTAACAATCTAATAGGGCCCTCGAAAGCCATTAAAGTGGAGAGTTGAAATAACATTCGTACATTTCAGGAAAGACATACTTTGGTTTGAAATACTCATTTGGGAGTTTCCCTTTAAACCTTGCTGAAAGTGGTCTCACTTTGCTTGTCCAAATAATTCTATGACAGTGTATTTCCATATTCTTTTTTTGCAGGAGCTTAAAATATAGGCTATCCTCTATTTTTTTGAATCTCCACACCATTTGGAGCCTTGGGGTCATGCCCTGTTACCTGGCTTTGGATTGCTTCATAGGAAAAACTCAGAGGAGTCATTCCTTGGCTTGGTGGGAAATCATTCCCATTGCTACTCGCTCATTGTTTATCTGAACGTGTTTGCTATCTGGCTTTGTGGATTTATCTGTATCCTAGAAAATACTTGGTTTTCTAGATATCTTCATATTTGTAAAACTTGTGGGAGTATAGGGGTGTACATGTATAACATATATTTAATTACTCTGTACCTCTGTAAACTTATGCACAAGTCTCCCACTACCCCCTGCCATGTTGAATGTATTGACGATTATATGCCTTTCTATATACTTCCCTCTCCACTTAAAGCATCTCAGCGAAGAGGGGTGTTGAGTACTCAGTAGAGAAAATCAACACTTTTTTGAGTGTTGATTGAGTTTGAGTATAAAAGAATTCTAAAAGTTTCTCTCTCTTCTTTTTTGTCCATAGAGCTTCAAGTGATTGGACTAGTGGTTTTCCTTAGTATGTTTCACTTTCAGAAAACTAGGACAGTAGGGAACTCTCTTTGTCTTTCTTATTTTATAATGATCAATTTTAAAATTTGAGCCATAAATGAACCTTCTACCTTCTTTAGTTTGAATCATTTATTTCTTGATATTAAAAAAAGCCAGAATAGGGGTGCCTGGGTGGCTCAGTGGGTTAGGCCTCTGCCTTTGGCTAAGGTCATGATCCCGGGGTCCTGGGATAGAGCCTCAGTTCGGACTCTCTGCTTCGTGGGGAGCCTGCTTCCCCCTCTCTCTCTGCCTGCCTCTCTGCCTGCTTGTGATCTCTCTTTCTCTCTGTCAAATAAATAAATAAAATATTTTAGAAAAAAGCCAAATTAACTATATATCTATACACACACACACACACACACACACACACATACACATATATACATATAATGCATTATGTGTAATACAATTTACTTGAAAAAAGCATCTTTTAAAAAAATTAAATTCGGGGGGTGCCTGGGTGGCTCAGTGGGTTAAGCCTCTGCACCTCAGGTCATGATCCCAGGGTCCTGGGATCGAGCCCCGCATGGGCTCTCTGCTCAGCAGGGAGCCTGCTTCCCCCTCTCTCTCTGCCTGCCTCTCTGCCTACTTGTGATCTCTGTCAAATAAATAAAATATTAAAAAAAAATTATATTTGGGACACCTGGGTGGCTCAGTGGTTTAAAGCCTCTGCCTTCGGCTCAGGTCATGATCCTGGGTCCTGGGATCGAGCCCCACATTGGGCTCTTTGCTCAATAGGGAGCCTGCTTTCTCTTCTCTCTCCCTGCCTGCCTCTCTGCCTACTTGTGATCTCTGTCTATCAAATAAATAAATAAAATCTTAAAAAAAATTAAATTCAATTAATTAACATATAGTGCATTATTAATTTCAGAGGCAGAGTTGAGTGATTCATCAGTCTTATATAATACCAGTGCTCATTATATCATGTGTCCTCCTTAATGTCCATCATCCAGTTACCCCATCCGTCCCCCATCACCACTTCCCTTGAAAAAACACACTTTTTGTTTATTTAGGCTAAAATTTACTTCATTGATAAGTTGACTGTTGTCTCAAATCAAGCATTAATTCAACCGATACAATTACTTCTTTTTCATTAACAAATATATTACTAATAGCAGAGTAGCAATTACCGAGTGCTATAAATAGGAGCTTATTTATGCAGTTATGGGTTAAACAAAATTATTCTTTGAGAGATCTAGACTCTGGGAAACAAACTGAGGGTTACAGAAGGGGGGGTGGGAGGATGTGGTAAGTGGGTTATGGGTATTAAGGAGGGCACATGTTGTGATGAGCACTGGCCCTTATATGCAACTAATGAATTGTTGAGCAATACGTCTAAAACTAATGATGTACTGTATGTTGCTAAATGAATATAATAATAATAAAAATTATTCTTGTAGTTTGGGAATTGGGCATTGATGATTTTAAGACCAAATACCTCTTGTATAAACTTTTTTTTTTTTTAAGATTTTATTTATTTGTTTGGTAGAGGGAGACACAGCGACGGAGGGAACACAAGCAGGGGGAGTGAGAGAGGGAGAAGCAGGCTTGCTGCCAACAGGGAGCCCAAAGCGGGGCTCCATCCCAGGACCCTGGAATCATGACATGAGCCGAAGGCAGACGCTTAATGACTGAGCCACTCAGGCGCCCCCAAACATATTTTTAAAAGAAGTCATTTTTAATGCCAGCCAATTACATCATTCAAACCCTTTATATAGGGAAGAGGGACACATTATGGTCCCCCGTGGTATTCAACAGCCCCGCTTCATTGAATTTCCTGCTGTTCTCTGTGGGTCGATGGCCTGATTCTGCTCACCTTCCCCTGCAGTGCCCCCCTTACATTCCTGTTCAATCCATCATTCAAATCTCCTTCATGAGGTTTTCTTGGACCCTCTCAACCAGTTGTAATTTGTACTATCTTTCTTTTCAGTCCCTAAAATATTACCCTCCCAGTCCTGAACGGAAGAAGATAAGGAAAAATTAGAAGGCTATTGTCACAATCCAGGTAAACAATACAGTAGTTTGCATTAGGGAGTTGGTAGTAGAGATTAAAAAAAAAAATAGATCACTTTAGGAAGCATTTTAGAGATAGAATTTACACAGATTGCATGTGAAAAATGAAGGAAAAAAGAATCAGGAATAACTCCCAGATTTCTGACCTTTGAGACCATATAAAAGGTAGTACTATTTTCTAAACTAGGGAAGGTTGATGAGGACAAGTTTGGGTGGAGATCACGTGAAGCTTGAGATTCTTGTGAGAAAACTACGCTCGTTTGGAAGGCTAACTGCCTTTCTGACTAGCAATTAGATAAAAAACATATATATAAGCCTAAAGAGTAGTTTTTTACATGTGTAATACATGGGTAACGCAGCTCTCTTCTACGCAGTGGCTCAGAGATCCAGGCTGACAGAAATTTGGCCACCTTCATCATGTGACTTTAGCTGTTACCCTGAGATCATTCCCACGTACTGGAAGGAAGAGGAGGAAAAAAAATAAAAACATGAAGCAGTGGGCATGGGAGGTTTTTATGGGCCAGGACTGGAAACCGCACACCCATTCATTACTTCTGCTTGTATTTCGTTAAATCAAACACAGCCATAAGGCTACACTTGCCTAGGAAATATGGTCTAGTTTTATGCCCGCATATGATTTGATGAGCACGAGAGGTCACCACATCCAATTAGAGACTTCGAGAAGGCAGGTGGAGTTTAAGTCTAGCACTCAGGGAAGTCTACAGTGGAGATGTAAGTTTTGGAAATACACAGCATAAAATAATATTTAAAAGTATGAGATGGAGAGAGTCTTAGGTAGACAAGGTCTAGGACCAAGTGATTCCTGACATTTATGGCCAAGTATTATAAAAGAGAAAATTGACAGGAGACAGAGTAGAATTGGATGCAGCCTAACACACTCATCAGGTAGAAGGATATTAGCCTTCCGGTCTGAGCCCTGACAACCCATGGCAGTGGTCAGAACCTTGGCAGTAAGAAGGAAGGCGTTTTGAAGGGTGAGTACTTGTAGGCATATAAAGATGTAGCTTTAGCCCTGAGGACCAGAGAGACCAGTTTGGAGTTGTGGAAGAAAACAGGAAATGGGACTACATGGTTGAATTGGGTATGTCTACTCTTTAGCATCTGGAAAGAGCGGGGAAGAGGACAGATGGGCCTATTTCAGAGTCATCCACTTTAGCTGTAGGCACTTGGGCAAGTTACTTAAACTCCCTATTTGCTCATTTGTAAAATGGAGATAATTATAACACCTTTTACCTATGTTTTGGGAATGAGATGAGGCACGTAAAACAAACACAGTGACTACCACAGGGGCATGGCTCAGTATGATCTCTTAGTTCTTTTCAGTTTAATATCTTTGAGAAACATCTATATGTTTGCAAATGGCTGTGTGTTATCTCTGGTACTTAGTGAATGTTTATTGAATGAATAAGTATAGATGTAATAAAGGCAGAGCAAATCTTAAGGCTGTTAGGAGATTATAATGATGAACCTTCATAAAAACAGATGTTATGTGAAGAACATTGTAGTCTCAGGGATAAACAAAAATATCTCAATAGAACAAGACATTCAGATAAAATATTAAGCCACTTGGTGAAATTATTTCATAATTTCTTTTATTTGGGGGCTTACATTTTTAAAGCAGATTTACAACAAAAGAATTTTTTTTTGTTGGAATCTTACAGCAGTAGAAATTATAAACATTTCGTATTTTTCTTACATTAAAAATTCTGTAGTTCATTCTTATTCAGGTATAACTGACAGCTATACATCAATACTATTTTCAATTCTCAGATCAATAGCCTGGATGTTTTTTTGGGAAAAAAAAATCTAATTAGTTTCATAGAGGGGTTACCTTGTAACACAGGGGAAAAGCCCACTGCTCCTGAGGTATTGACTGGGATGGAAACCCTTTTTAACGGCCCCCTATGAGGTCAATTTAAGGGCTCTGGGCAATGTGTGGGAACTAAAGTAGCTGTAAAGACAACTTATGTTCTTTGGCCCAACTCAGTTAGTACCACTTTGTTTACCTTTGGTAAAAAATATGCTTTTCACTTTGGGGGCTAGTTTCCTACAAGTGCCCTGTTGTTGCCCAAATCGACGTAAATCATCCATGAACAGAACAAAAGATGTCTCAATGTAAATGCTGGGCCACTATTAGTTCTTTGGCTATATTCTTTTGCATATATTCCTCATAGAATGTGTTTCTCTGTCATTCTCACGTAACGAATGTATAGTTATCTTTCAAGATCCAGCTGAAACATCACTTTCTCTTTGACTCTTTTTTTCTCCTGTCAGAATAGCTTTCACTATTTTGCTACTAGAGTCTTTTGTGCTTGTTGAGATTAGCGCTTTTCCCAATGCAATTGCAGATAGTTCTTTATGTGCCTCACTGGGTTATGGACTTCATGAGGACCTGGTGCATATCATATTTAACTTTGAGTCTCCAGAGCTTAGCATTGTACCTGGCACATATTTACCCAATAAAAACCTTTATGTGAAAACATCTTTATCTCAATATGTAGATTTCTGTTGAATGACATCATGTCTCATTGCTATAATACACTTAGAACGGTGGTTCTCAACTGGAAGTGATTTTTTACCCCCATAGCTCCCCCACCCCAGGGATATTCGGCTATGGCTGTAGACATTTTCAGTGATCATAACAGAGGAGGGGTAGTAGCACCCACTGGAATCTAGTGGTGAAAGCCAGGGATATTGTTAAACATCCTATAATGCACAGGACAGCTTCCCACCTCACTCCCTAAATATCAGTTGTGCTAAGGTTGAGAAACCCTGTTCTAGAAGAAAAGAAGCCTATATATTCATACTTTCTATTAAACCCATATTGGTCTATGCACTGTTAATGACTATTTAATACTGCTATTGCCAGACAGTATCTCCAGCCCAAATGTACGCTTCTCTTTTCACTTCCTTCTCTTACTCCCTTCGTCCCCTCCCTGCCTTCTTTTCTTGTTTCTTTCTCTCTCTCTCTTTTAAAACATTTTAAAAGGTTTTATTTATTTGACAGAGAGAGAGTACAAGTAGGCAGAGCAGCTGGCATAGGGAGAGGGAGAAGCAGGTTCCCCACTGAACAGGCAGCCTGAGGCGGGGCTCGAACCCAGGACCCTGGGATCATGACCTGAGCTGAAGACAAAACGCTTAACTGATGGAGCCACCCAGGGGCCCCTCCTTCTTTCTCTTTCTTACCACGTTTACTCATCATCTCTACTTGCATGTCTTCAGAGACCTCAAACATATGTCAAAAATAACATTTATCATTTTCCTAAGACAACTACATATATTCTCCTAATTAGTGTTCTTTCTATCTGCACAGCTGCTCAAGCCAGAAAACTCGTAGTCAGCTTCTACGTAAAATGAGATCTTTAATAATTCCTAAATCTTTTTCTCTCTAGGTCCTTATCACCCTCTTGTCTTGACAACTGTAGAGTCTTCTCATTGATCAACTTGACCCTCTCTCCATGTTACTACAAGGATAAAATTTTTAAAAGATATTGCTACTTCATGAGTATAAGATTAATGAGTGATCATTTTAATAATTTGGAGGTACCAAAAACAATAAAGAAGAAAATATAATTCATTTTTTATGTTACTACAACCTAGTACATTTCTTTTAGTTCTTTTTCTATGTAAATAGTCTGTATTTCTTGTACTAAATTGGAAATATGTAATATATATAATATAAAATTATATATAATGTCTTTTTCACTTTTGTTACATATTCTCATAACATTAAGTATTACTGAATAGATTCAGAGACATTTGTGTATCTGAACCTTATTGTAATTATCCAGGTAATCACTTGGATCAGGCTCTTCTGACTGAGAAAGACTGAATATAATAAATGAATCTATGTACTGTAGTATACGTAACACACTGGAGTAATGTTGTACATTGGATAATGTGATTGGATTGGCTCCTGTGACTCAGATGCAGGAGTCTGTAGCATTTATCTAGATTTACCTACATGCAGATCTACATTTGACTTTATATTAAGTTTCATGATAGTGTTGGTAAAATGGTCAAATGTCAGCAACTTCATATATTATAACCTCTTCTATGAGGCTGAGCTCGGAAGTGGGACAGCCAAGTCTCCAGGACATGTGATGGCTTCCTTAGTTCTTTAGACTTAACTGTGACCTTCTGATAAGGTCTTTGGGGGATTTAGCACTTACCACTCTATCTAAAATGTTCAGTGGTTTCCTTCTAAATCTTCTTCGTTAGAAAACCTTCTTTAATTTTCTAAAGCGGTGTCTATGTCTAGTTTTTCACCCTGAGATGCCCAGTGACATTTGTAATCTTAAATATTTTCCTTTTGAGTAGTTTTCTGGGAATTTTAGTTCTAAAAAGATGTAAAAAGAAATGTAATAAAGGCTGCGTGACAGTTTGCGGATTGGTTCAGATTGAGATAGGGTACAGAATTTGCCAAGAAGGATTAAATACCTCTTTACAGCATTTGAAGAAGGTGTGCTTGATTTTATCCTGAAAGCCAGGGGATCTGTTAGCGGGTTCTAAGCAGGGGAAACGAGTCATTCAAATTGGCACTTGGGCTGTCGCCTCTACTGTCCTGTGTGATGATAGATATTCATCATTCTTCTCCAAAGTGTGTGTGGAGTGTGCAGTAGTGACAGAGAGAAGCTAAATAATTCTAAGGGTTTTTGTGCTTTTGAGGTTTTATTGATATAGATATCTAATGACAGTTGTCTATTCCCTGACCTCCCCACTTTTTAAGGTTTACGGAATCCTTTTTAGATATTTTCCATCTGTTCTATGTCAGAAATTATTTTCTTTCTTTTTTTTTTTTTAAAGATTTTATTCGTTTATTTGACAGACAGAGAGATCACAAGTAGGCAGAGAGGCAGGCAGGGAGAGGAGGAAACAGGCTCCCCAGTGAGCAGAGAGTGCAATGCGGGGCTCTGTCCCAGGACCCTAGGATCATGACCTGAGCTGAAGGCAGAGGCTTTAACCCACTGAGCAACCCAGGTGCCCCAAGATGATATCAGGAATTTCTGAATTTCATGTCAAGTTCTGTTAAATATATCTGAAGAAGTCATTAAACACATAAAAGAAGAAAAAAAAAGTTAGTCTCCTGTGTCCTACAGGTTGGTTATGTGTCTTAGAGCAGATGAAATGGATAGGAATTTATTAGTTAAAATAGTCTATTAAACAATACATTGTACATCCGGTTTATCGACATTTGCTCATTATAAGGAGGCTTCCAAGCCTCTGTAAAACTCTTATTTCTGAATCATCAGATAAAGGGTATTATTATTTTCAGTTTATTTTTGTGTATATTTTAGTGTGATTTAAATTTATAAAATATTTGTGATCTTGCCTATACAAGTAATTCTAAGTTCAGCAGATTTTTTTTTTTTGATGTACTAGAATATCTTCATGGAAATTAGTCTCCCTTCCTAAGTTCTACAGTTTGATCCTCATTATAAAGCTCCCTATAGTCTGTTTGGATCAGAGCTATCTCAATGTGTGCCTTTTTTCCTTGATTTATTATTATTTTTTACTTTATTACTTACATAATTAATTAATTTGCTATTTGCCTTACTATTTTTTACTTTACTATTTATTTTACTTTGTTTACTATAGCGAGGAAGTGGATCACCTGTTCTATTAATGGAATTGCCAAATCCTCTCCTGCCCCATGCCCCTCCATCCCCCGTGTTCCTGGTTCCTAGTGTCTGCCTGTATGGAATACTCAGAAAAACTGTGGGAAGGTTTTAAAGTTCTATGCAAGTATTCTCACAACGGTTTGGCTGATTTCTGAATCATTATAGGCAAAACTTTATTGCTCTAGCATCGATTCAAATGAAAATGCAAATGTGTCTGAGAAGGATTATGCTTTAAGGTACTAGGGTCTTTTGCAATCCGGTAGGAATAAAGTATCAAGGCATGTATTTTACAGGATGGAAAAGAAAAAGCCCAATTATAGGTCAGAGGTTTGGATGCCAGGGGTACCCAGGAAAAGCTTCCCCACCATGGCATTGTGGCCCCAGTCTGGATGTGCTCTCTGGTCATGAACTATCACCAGGGAATGAAGAGTCTAGGCAAAGAGTCACTAATTCTAAAATTCTCCCATCTGGCTGAAATCAATGTACTTTGTAATTTAAATCCATCATTCTTACAGTGGGAGCAGAAGACAGCTTGATCAAGGGTTCAGTGATGTCATGGCTTCCCTCCTCACAGCTCTTCTTCAGGGGAGTTTTATATCAATTCCTTTAGCCTTTAATCTGCCACTCAGACTTTTTAATTTTTGCTCTGTTCTCTCAAGTCTTCTTTTCTTGAAGATTTCTACAACTTCCAGGGCTCAGATGGTATGATGCCCCGGTGAATGAGTGTCAGCTAAACTCAGTTTTCAATGGGTTGCGATTTCACACTTTTTCTTGTACTCTTGTCTATAGAGTTCATAGCTGAAACCTTGTAAACCCTTATAGTAAAACATTATCTTTGTGACTATACTTTTTCCTAATTTCTTGCTTTAGAGTCAGAACTGAACTTTGTCATTTGCTGTTTAATACAGCAATTTTTAAAGGCCGTCTTGCCTAAGGCCTGCAAGGACATCATCAGGACCTTTACAGAAGCAAGGGAATAAGGATAACTAATGATTTTTTTGTACCAGTAGTCCAGTATCTACTAGAAAATGACAGTAAGCCCAGCACTGCAGAGACCTGCAGTAAATTCGTATATTCGTATTCGTAGAGATCTGGTAAAACCAACCTGCTTATATGTCAACATGCTTCTCTGTAAAATTAAGTTCATGATATTTGACTTCTTTTGGCCCCACATTGGCATTTTTGAAAACTAAGGAAAAAGCAAACATGGCTGTAAAAAATTTAAGCTGAAAAGTACTATCAGTAATTGTTAATTTACCTGAAATTAATGTTGGTATCACTAAATCAAAGTCAAAGTAAATTCCATCACCAGAATTTATTCATCTATTTCCTTTCTTCATTCCCATATTCATACTTGTCCCATAAATATGCACTTAGTACAACATGTACCAGGTACTGGTCTGGGTATTACATTGATAAATAAGACAGGGAGATCCTTGCTGTCATGGAGTTTACATTACAGTGTGCATGAGTGTATGTAGTTTTTGCAGGACAGACAAAAGTAGGTAAATAAATGAATGTAGAAGCAAGTGACACATTGCAACCACCACTGAGAAGGAAATAGAGTGATGTAATAGAGGATGATCAGGTGGTGGGTGGAAGAAGGTGAGGAAGAGGCTATGTCCTATAGTAAGAAGTTTGGTTTTATTTTATGAGCAAGGGGAAGACACTCAAGTGTGAAGAGCATTTTGAGCTGATTTAAATTTTGGAAAAATCAATGTAATTGCTCTTTGGAGGAACCTTATGGTCTTTGGAGGTGAAGGTGGAAGGGAGCCCACCTCGGAGGCTATTGCAATTGTTCAGATGGGAGTCAATGATGCCTTGAACTGGTGCGATAGTCCAGAGGAGTATAGAGAGGAGTAGACATGTTCCAGGTGTATAGTGAAAATAAAACCAACACATTTTAAAAAAATTATTCTATTTTATTTTTTCAGTGTTCCAAGATTCATTGTTTATGCACCACATCCAGTGCTCCATGCCTTCCTTAATACCCAACACCAGGCTCACTCAAGTCCCCACTCCACTCCCTTCCAAAACCCTCAGTTTGTTTCTCAGAGTCCACAGTCTCTCATGGTTTGTCTCCTCCTCTGATTTCCCCCAAATCACTTTTCCTTTCCTCCTCCTAATGTCCTCCATGTTACTCCTTATGCTCCACAAGTTAGTGAAACCATATGATAATTGACTCTCTCTGCTTGACTTATTTCACTCAGCATAATCTCCCCCAGTCCTGTCCCTGTTGATACAAAAGTTGGGTATTCATCCTTTCTGATGGAGGCGTAAGACTCCATTATATATATGGACCATATCTTCTTTATTCATTCATCTATTGAAGGGTATCTTGGCTCTTTCCACAGTTTGGCAATTGTGGCCGTTGCTGCTATGAACATTGGGGTACATGTGGCCCTTTTTTCCCACTACATCTGTATCTTTGGCGTAAATACCCAATAGTGCAATTTCTGGGTTATAGGGTAGCTCTATTTTTAATTTCTTAAGGAATCTCCACACTATTTTCCAAAGTGACTGTACCAACTTGCATTCCCACCAACAGTGTAAGAGGGTTCCCCTTTTTCCACATCCTCCCCAACACTTGTTGTTTACTGTCTTGTTAATTTTGGCCATTCTAACTGATGTAAGGTGGTATCTCAATGTGGTTTTTATTTGAATCTCCCTGATTAAAACTGGCAAATCTTAGAGATTGGTCTTGGGGGATGTGAGAAAAGAGACATCAGGGATGAACTTGAGGATGATGCTGTCTTTTATTGAGCTAGGAACATGTTTGAAGGGGGCAGGGGATCAGCAGTCTTTTAGGTTTTTGTTGTTGTGTTTTTGTTTTTATATTGCTTTTATGTTTGAGAAGCCTAATAGTAGTAGATATCCAAAGGTAGAAGTCAAATAGGCTGTTTTACATTTAGGTTTGTTTCACAAGGGAAAGGTCAGCTCTGGAGATCTCTAGGAGATGTTAATATACAGGTGTGTTTAAAGCAGAAGATTTGATAAGATTTTCCAGGGAGCGTGTATAGAGCAAAGAAAGTAGGGGTTAAAGCTGAGCTGGAAAGAGCAGGAGCACTTCTATATTTGTCAGTCAACTAGAATAGAGGTCAGCAAACCACAGCCTATGGACCAAATCCAGCCTGGGGCCTGTTTCTGCATGACTCCCAGCTAAGAAAGGGTTTTATATTTTTAATGGCTTGTAAGGAAAACGAAGAAGAATATGCAAGATTGCATGTGGCTCACAAAGCCTGAAATATTTATGATCTAGCCTTTTAGAGAAAAAGTTTGAAAAAGTTCAAGAAACTGAAGCCAGCAAAGGAAACTGAGAAAAAAATGTGCAGAAATGTAAGGTGGGGAATCAGAAGAGTGTGATATCATGGAAGTTATGACAAGAGAGTGTTTGAAAAAAATTCTCTGAGAGGGTGGTGGGGTTATGGACATTGGGGAAGCTATGGGCTATGAAGTGTGTAAACTTGGTGATTCACAGACCTGTACCCCTGGGGCTAATAATACATTATTTGTTAATAAAAAAATAAAAAATTAAAAAAAATAAAATTTATAAAACAAAACAAAAAAGGAAAAAATTCTCTTAGAGACTGCTAAGTTGAGGACAAAGAATGACCTGAATATCATAGATGTTCTCATTAGTTAAGGAAAGCAACACTAACGTCTGTAGCAAACAAGACTAACATTTCAATGCCTTGACACATGCAAGGTTATTTCTCATTGGCGCAATTTTCAGTTGCTAAAGGTACAGAGATAATATGCTCTGTTCCATATATATATATATATCCTTTTCCCTTGTGGCTCTGTAATACTTTAGGGCTTTGAAATATGAAGCTGGATCCATCAGCATCAGGTCGGCAGATGAAAGAATGGAAGGATCACATGTGAGAACTTTTTAATGGTGCACATCACTTTTGCTCACATTTGGTTGGCTAGAGCTTTATCACATGACTCTATTCAACAGCAAAGGAGGCTGGGAATTGTAGTTTGAATATGTTTCTAGAAGGCATAGTAGATGGGCTTTGATAAAAACATAATAGTCTCTACTACAGAGATCTCAAACAGAACAGTTTTTATACTGTAGAGACAGAGGAAGCCATAGCTCAGTGGCTGTGGATGTGAGGTTAAGAAATGGAGGGGCACCAGGGTGGCTCAGTGGGTTAAAGCCTCTGCCTTTGGCTCAGGTCATGATCCTGGGATCGAGCCCCAATGGCCGGCTCTCTGCTCAGCAGGGACCCTGCTTCCCCGCTCTCACCCCGCCCCCACCTCTCCCTGCCTGCCTCTCTGCCTACTTGTGATCTCTGTCTGTCAAATAAATAAATAAAATCTTAAAAAAAAAAAAAAGAAATGGAGTCAGTAAGCATAGATATTTCTTTCAGTAAGTGTGACTGTGAAGGGGATCATGAAGTGGGATGGTAGATGGAGAGGAATGTAGGGTCAGGAGAAGTGTCCCTTGGAGAAAACCTTGTGTTGTAGTAGTAATACAGTAATGGTAATAATGATAATGAGACCAACAGCCATGGATTTTTGAGCACTTACTATGTACTAGACATGGTTCCAGATACTTTTCCTATGGTAACTCATTTAATCCCTGCCGTACTCTTAGTTAGTAGGTGTTTTTGTTATTTCAATTTAAAAGATGAGGAAACTGAAGGACAGCAAGTTTAAAATAACTAGCCCAACATCACATAGTCATCAAAAGAGCCAGGTTTAGAATCCAGCTAACTTGGTTCCCGAGTTAATGTTAACTATAATGCTTGTAGGAAGAGCACAGCTTTTAGAATCAAATGGACTTGGATCTGAATTCTTCACCTGTTTCTTTAAAATTTTTTTAAACTATTGTTAAAGATTTTATTTATTTATTTGAGAGAGAGAGAAAGAGAGGGAGCATGAGTAGGGGGAGGAGCAGAGGGAGAGGGACAAGCAGACACCATGCTGAGCGTGGAGCCCAAAGCAGGGCTTGATCTCACGACCCCGAGACCATGACCTGAGCCAAAATCAGCAGTTGGATACTTAACCAGCTGAGCCACCCAGGTGCTCTTTGACTTGTTTCTTAATAGCTATTTGACTTTGGGGAAGTCACATAACTCCTCACTTTTCTTATTGATATAAAGGAGATAATGATGAGTATAGAATTATTTTTAGTGTGAAATAATATAACATATGTAAAGCACTTAGTATTATGCCCAATACTTATTAGACACTGAATAAGTTTAACCTTATATACTAATTATGAGAGTAAAAGTTTGGATAGATTTTTTTTTCATTTTATACATTTCTTCTTTACATTTTTGAATATTTGTTAACAGATTTCGAAAACTTGCTCCTGCTTTATATTCCAGTGGATATGAGTGAAAATATCATTATGTATAAGTATTTTAAGAGACTCACGCATTGAAAATCAAGTTGTATATGATTTTAAATGTGTATACTCCTTTATAAGCTCTGTAACACTTTAGGGAAAACCTTCACCAAACAACCTGCTATCTGATAGCAAATTGATGTTCTGTGCTTTTATTGTCATTTATCCCCTTATCTTGAATAAGTGTGCCTTTGTTTAAAAAATTCTGGAGTGGAGGGATAATCTATTAAAAGACTTTCCTACCTTTCACATTTGAAAGGTCGCTTGCATTTTATAAATACAAATAAACGGATATATCATCCAGTCAGAAAAACATTTCACCTATCAAGCCAGGGCCTCTGTCCAGTGAAATGTGAAACTCCTAAATTCTTTGTGTTTTTTAGTAAGAAGAGAAAGAAAGCAGAAAATGCTAAAACTGGTTGAGCATGTAGTCAGCTAGTAATACTCTCCAGGTAGCCAACATATCTTGGCCACTTTAAAATTTCTATAAAAAAAAAAAATCTACCACAGTTGGAAGTTGCTTTAGGTAGCTTTTCATTGGTGGGGTTTGTGTGAAAAGATATCTAAGATAGATTCATTCCTGAAGGTGAATGTCCTCATTATAACGCAATTATAGGATATGGGTCCCATGGGAAGAGTTATAGAGAGGGTTCCAGGTACTATATAATTTTTCATCAGAGACTGTAAGCCTAATGTGGTGTTCCTCTGGAAAAAGCTGTGTTTTCTGGATTCTAGCTCCTTAAAGAACTAAGATGTCTTAGGGAGAGATACATGGAAGCGCTCATCTGGCCATGTTCTCCTGCTTCTTCTGAGAATTCCAGACCAACTTCAGCCTTTTCACAGCTGTACTGGTGATATCTCAGGCTGGTAAGGGCTGATTGGAATCATCAGGGACACCTAGAGCATGTGCTGGTTGGGATTATGTGGCCCCAGAGCCAAAGGCTTTGCAGCATAGCTATTGGTAAAGAGCTATGGATTCAAATTTTCTGTTGATCTTATCACTTACCAGTAGCAAACTTATTTAATCTCTCTAAGCCTCACTGTCCCCTTTGTAAAGTGTGGCTGTTGATGCCTCTGACATAGAGTTGCTGTGAGGATAAAAGAAACAATGAATGTAAGGTTCATCGCATCATTTCTAACTATGAAGTCCATCAAAGATGGAAACCATTATTATTATTACTTGGGCATTAGTAAGCACTCTGATCGACCTGGGACTTGGGCAATGCTGAGGTGATTCTTAATTTCAGAGACCAAGTGAGAGAAAGAGTAAGATAAAAACTGGGTACTTCCTGCTCCAAATCCTCTAGTTTAAGCATAGCCTTGTAGGGGGTTGGGTCTGGGCAGGAAATCAAGAGCCGAAAGTCAGCCCAGAGGCTATAACATGATCCTGGGTAGAAAAAAAGTGCTCACAAGGTAAAAACTCAATTCCAATGAGTGTGGTGTTGGAGAGAATCAAAGGCCCTATCAGGACATGGGACTGGGACTGATAGATAATTTCAGTCTATGGCCACTTGGTTGGAGAGTTTTCTTCAGGCATATGGAGCGGGGCAGTAATGGCAGGTGGGAGGAAGAGCCAGAGAGGCGAGAGTTGTGAGTTCAGACTAGAGGAAAAGGGTCCTAAAGGGAGGGAGAATTTAGGACCTGGAGAAAATCAAACCATGTGGATCCTCAGTTAATACCCTTCAGTCATAGGGAGAGGGAGGCAAGATCTACACAGGCAAGGTCAGATCCATACATCAGAGAGGTAAGGGTCCCAAAGCTGGAATTTAGGCTAACAAGGTCAAGCCCCTGAAGACAGAAAGGGACACCATCCCTCGCCAAGGGAGAGGGGGGATTACTGAGGCAGAGGGCTGCTTTTGAAGAATGGAGGCTTCCGGGTATGAGTAGGACCAACCTCGAGCCAGACTCCATGCTAGTTCCAGGAGAGTCACCTTATGTTTGCTCTTGTTCATTGTTAAGATGTGCCCTAGAGATGTACCCGGACTGAGACCGTGCTCGGGGTAGGCGTCAGATTTGTGAACAGGTGTGAACTGATTATGGCAAGGCCCTCACAACTAGTGGGTGATCTTTCTACAAATGCAAATCTGGTCCTCTTTCTCCTCCTCATAAAGCCATTTAGGGGCTTCTGTTGTCTGTGGGGCAGTCTATCTTGCCTAGGTTGGCATAAAGGCCTGCCATGATGGACCTCCAACCTCCTTCCCAAGTTTGACTTTTTCCCTCAGATACACTCTGCACCCCAACCATGCAAAACTATTCATCATTTTCCAAACATGGCTGTGCCAGCCTCTCATGTCATACAACCTCTTATTTTCTGTGATCCTACTTGAATTAAAGTCTATTCTTATGAAGAAGGCAAATTATAAGAAAAACAAAGCAGTGGAAATCCAACTAGTGTTTTGAGTTTGTCTCTCGAATAGTCTATCTGTAAATACAAGTACTTAAAACATATTTGGACTTCTTGGTGAGGTCTTAAATAGATCTTGTCTCTACCCGTTTGGGCCAGATATCTTTCTTGGTGTTTCTATGGAGTCCTCGGCACATCTCTGTGATGGCAGTTGTCATTCAATGGTATGCTTTCGTTTTCTTCTTCATCTTTGCATTCCCGAAGCTAAGCACAGTATCTGACATGTAGGTGCTCATTTCTGAAGTATTGAGTGACTATTAGATCATCTGTGGACCTCCTTTCCTCCGCTCTGTTACACACTGAACATGCCCATATTGTAACCCTCATCTGATAGTACAGCTCATTGGTTTCCATGACTATGCCATTTTCTAACTAAAAGCTCAGCGAGGCCAGGGGCTGGAATTTTTCTGTCTGTATATCTTGCACCTGGCACAGAGGAGATGCTCAAACAGTATTTGCTGATTGAAAGAACTCAAGTAAACTTTCAAAAGACAGATGGCCTTTGTGCAGAACCTGTAAAGATTGTGTTCCAAAACTGTTACTGTCCATTAAAAGCAAGTAGTCCCAGAAGATTTTTAGCTGCATAAAAGTTTTCCCATTATTCTTTAATTGGTGCCCTGTAGCTAAAACTCCTGTTGTTTTGTCTATTTCCCTGTACAATAGATATGGATTCTCTTCTGGGTCTCCCTGAAGTGAATAGCAGTGTGTAAACATCCTATAGCTTCAATATATTGATTGAAAAACTGGATACTTCATATAACTTTTATCTTTCTACTACTTATATTATCTTAAAGGTTATATTTATATGCAGGCTATACATGTAAAAGTTTTGAATGGCATTGTTCTTGGGTGGGGGTGGGAAAGAAATTTCTTAGCTCTTCATGAATTACTTCTAAAGGACTATATTTTAGTGCCATAGATAATTAAATAGTATCATGTTTTAGTCAGTATCTGGACTCTGGGAAAAAAGTCTTTACATCGTAAGTTAGAAATATTCTAAGCATAAAAATGCTGAGAAAAAATGCTCAAGTTTACATTCAGAAAATTTACGCAGAAGATTTTAGTGGTGTTTTCTTCTTTCATTAATTTGTAACAATTTTTTTTAGTGAATAAAAACCAGAGAATTATTAAAGGTCTGTAAGGAGCTTATTTCTATTAATTGAAGGAAAACAGTCCAGCTTTGAACATGTGTTAGAACATATATCTTTATGTTGAAATACTTTTAGTCATTTCTAAAGTTGAAATTCCTTGAAATATATTGGAAAGTACATTCTCACAAAGAAGGAAAATGATAAAATAATTAAAGCAGTGGAGATGCAATAACTGTTTTAAGTTTGTTCCCTTGATATTAAATCTGAAAACACAAAAAGTACTTTAAGCATGTTTAAACTTTTAGCGGGTTTATAGTAAAACGGAGTGGTTGCCTTCAAGAAATGGAAAAAATTTAGAGATAAATAAAAGCAAACAGCTGTTATATCCTATCTAGAGTAAAAATACCTCGCTCTGTATTACTGTATCACAGTACTATTAGTATATTCTTTTAAAATGTGGATCAAAGACAGTGAGGTTGTAGAATTAATATATTTTATGCTATCCATATTTTTGTGTATAAGAAACTTGTCCATCAGAGTGCAAGCACCAGTGGAGGAAAAATATCTTGAGCAGGGTGGATAACAGATGTTGATGGTGATCAGTGATAGATGAGTTTCAGGTCACTGAGGCACAGGCCGGAAACTTCAGGGTGGCCTCTTTGATGAAATCCCAAAGGGGTAGGGGGGAAGGGGAAGAGTAGGTCCCCCACTCAACCCATGCAGTGTTGATTGGCCAATAAGGAAACCATGTAATCCAATATATCTTTAAGAAAGTCTCTGAGTGACTTTAGATGTGATTAAAAGAGAGATCTTCATATTAAGGGAGATAAATGAGGCAAAACCCCGTTTACTTGGATGATCACTTCTTCTTACTCAGCCATTTAACTCCTCCACACATTGCTTGCAACGTCCTACAAGTCTATTCTGGTCTGTACAGGGAGCAGAGAATAAGAAATTAAAATTCTTTCTTTGTGTGTAAAAAATGTCACATATAGTTGGTTTAGAAGTGGCAAAATCAGCTATTCAATGGATTGTTTTGTCTGTGTCAAAGACCTCAAAGCGCTGTCTGTCCACAGGTGGTCCGTTAGCTGGTGAGGCCCAAGGGAAAGAAGTAGCAGGAAATATGACCGGGCAGTCCTAGTGGTTGCAAAGGTAAGGCAATGAATGTGTAAATACTCAGGTATTTAGAATGAATTTCCCGGCCAGAGAGGAGAAAATTCTAGAGTTGTACATTCTACATTTATTAGGGTGGGTCTGTATCTCTTGACCCTTCATTTCCTTTCTTTGTTCCTTTAAAATTCCTCCCACTGATATATCAAGGTGAAGGGGGAGAGTGTGAGAAATTAAGAAAATATTATTTATAGGCCATTTTATTTCACATCATAATTTGTAGGCTCAAATGAATAGAGAAAGAAGAGGGAAAAACATTGGTTTATGTGACTTTAGAAAAGTTGATAACTTCAGAGTCACATAGAAAAATAAGATCTTTAGTTCTCATGGTGGATTTTAAAAATTTTCAGCAGTAATTGTTAAGAAGAGCTTCTAGTAAGTCCTATTCTATGTCTAAAGGTAAATCCTGTTTGTGGAGACTGGTTTCTAGAATTCTTAATCAGTTTTTATCACAAATGAGATATGTGTCTTTTGCAAAATCTTTTTTTTTATTCCGACACTTTCTTCATTTTCAAAATGAGGTGGTGTACTAAATTCTAAGGACTCTTCGACCTCTTGACAGTCTCTTGATATAATAACTTTTGACTAAATTGAATTTCCTTCCTTTTCCTTGTTGGTCTCATCAATGTGCAGAGAAATGATTTTAGTATCTAGTGGATAGTGAAACAAGACGTTTGAAGACAAAACAATTCACAAAACTGGAAACTCCTTCATAGCTGAGATCGTCTACACACAGTTGCTTCAGTTGTTTTGATCTGTCAATGAGTTCATAGCTTTCTAATTCATTACTGGGGGAGGCTGGGAAATGAAGACCCTGATAGTTAACTAAGTTGATCAGTTGCGGTACCGATTGGATGTCTGATTAGACCATATGGAATCTGATTTCAATTGATGCCACATTCTGGTTTTATTCATAAAGCTCTGTCTGGAAGTGGCTCTTCAGGCCAGGAGCTATCAAACACATTCTCTGTTGGGAGTAAGGAGGAGTTTCCCTACATTTTCCCTCTGGACGGTACCTCTCTATGGCTTAACCTCAGCCAGTCAAAACACCGATCGATGTCACTGTGACAGATATTTTTCCTACCTTTATAGTGTCTGTAAATCAAACACCATCAGGGTATAACGGAAGATATCATGACACTACATCATCCTTTGCAATTCCACCAGTGTCAAAGAACAATAAGCATTACTTTAAAGGAAAATATTTTTTGAAAATAAATTGAGGCAATATTTCAAAAAGTTGAATTTTGTAGTGCAAAATGTGGTTGGAAATATAGTTCCTGGTTCGCTGCTCAAATGCATGTCCTTTTCTTTTTTGGTTGTAATTGAGCATGGGAAGGACTGGATGGCACCCAAGTAACAAAATGAAGGTGCTTTGGGGAAGACAAAGAAGAAAAAAGATGTTTCTCCCCTGCTTACCAACTAGTAGGAGAAATAAGGTGTGAACATGAATAATTCTGATACATGACCGTAAGTGATGGGAGAGGAGACTCAGAGCTGTCTGAGCTAGCCTACAGAGGAGAGAAAATGGAGGAAGCTGGGATTGGCAGAGAAGACAGGGAAGGACTTCTTCCTTCCAGGGGTGAAGGGGACCTCGGGTGTTAATTGTTGCCTATAAAGAGAGTTTTAATACAGAGGACTCTCGAAAAGAGCATACATAACCAGAAAGACCCAGAGAGGGAGGTGAGTGAAGATGGGGAGTCCAGTCATCTGCCCTGGGTGTGAACGTGAGGTGAGCTGTTGAGAGTCCATTTTGGTGACTCGCACTTCGGGCAGAAGGGGGTCTGCGGCCAGAGGTGCGGTCATCTGCAAGCTGGTGAAGCGCTGCTGTTCTAACATGAGTGAAAGATAAAGGGTTGTAGTAATTAGGTGGCAGTGGGTTATCCTGAGGTGCTAGCGAGATGGGGACCTTCCTTTTTCTCCTGGCTTCACCTCAGGGCCAGCATGGTGTAGCACATTGCTTGGAAGCTCTGGTTATGGACCCTGTTTGACTGGCTTCAACTCCCTTACTAATTATGCAACCTTTGAGCAAGTTTTGTAATGACTCTGTGCCTCAGTTTTACCATCTCTAAAATGGGGATAATTTTTATCTACCTCATAAGGTTGCTCTGAAGACCAAGCAAGTTGGTGCTTGCAAAGCATCCGGAACGGTGCCCTGCACAAGGTACACACCGTGGAACTAGCTGTAAGATCTTACCATGCAGTCTGCGGTTGAATTCTGGGTGTGACTTCCCTGCCCAGCCTAGCTTCAGTTACCAGCCGATGAAGAGAGGTGTGGGTAACAAAACTTGAACTCCACATTCATAAGGTATTTGAGAAACTGCTCAGAATACTTTGATGTTCACAGAAAAACTTTTTGCCTAGGGTCATCACTCATGTTGGGACAGTGAAATCTCTAGGGGCACAGCCAGGAAAACCTCTTCAGTGGACTATAGAAGGATCTAGGTTCATTTAAATATCCTTGATTGTGAGGAAGCACAGAGCCTTATATTAAAAAAGAAGAAGAATCTATTAGGATTTGAGAGAAAGCTGATTACGGATGAATGCAGAGAAGAGAATGTTAAGAAGATTAAGGATGCCATGCCCAAGCCCCCTTTTCCACAGGGATATTCTAATGCTGATACCATCCCAATCAGTAGTACCCAAAGGCGATCCTTACCTCTCTGTGCCTCTCCTGCTAAAGAGTGAACTCAGGCTTTGGCCAAAGGTAACAATAAATATTAAAATCTTTATTATCAATGTTTGATAGCAGCATGAAACATTTATATTTATGTATTATTTCATTTGCTGCAACGATGCAGGTGGTTTTAAGGATGCTATTGCTAGGTCATTTTTAAAAAGAAGATCTAATTATCTTCCCACCATTTCCCTTTGTTAGAGCTGAGCAGAGTGCGTTAGACAAAGAAAAACCATGCTGGAAGTAGGGCTGGGATAATGCTGGCTTACAGCTAAATCATTTGTTCTGAATCAAGGTCGACAGTATAGAGGCTGTTGTGTTTTCCTGTTTCTTAATTTTCTATTTAACTTCCTTCACAATCTTTCTGTGATTTAGAAGCAAATGCGTGCAGACATTTTGGCAATTACAAAAGCCATTTTCAAATGATAGAAAACGTTAACACGAGCTAAGACATTAAGAATTCCTTCGGCATGGTTGTGGTGAGACCTTGTTCTTCATGTAGATGTCTTTGTGTAGTATAAAAATGAAGAGAAACTGGAGCCCTCCATCTGCCACCCTTTTCTGTATCGACATAATTATGCCAGGCATTTAACATCTTTTGTTATAATAAAGGTTGGACATACACAAATATTTTAAAAACGTGTGTTGCAGCGGGATTAAGAAAAAAAATTCCCACTTGTATTTGTAATCCTAAATCCCTATCTGGCCCAAAGAGGTGGTCAGACCTCAGAAAGAACATTGGTTTTAGCACACCTGGATTTGAATTCCCAATCTACCACTCACTACTTGGGCGACCCTGGGCATAATGTTTTCTGAAACTTAGTTCCACTGTCCACAGACTGGAATAATGCCATCTATCTTCCTGGGCATTTGTGACAATGAAATAAAATAACATTTATAGAGGTTCTAAGCAGGGTGTTTGGTGCAGAGCAATCCGCTTCTTAAATGGTAAGTGTTTCGCCAGTACTGATAATACTCCTCTTCCTTCCTAAGTTTAGAGGTGAAAATAAGTAACCGTGTTTTTCTCTATATGTAGTTATTTTGTCATGTTATTTAAAAGTTGCATTTTTGCTATGCTAAAGGGTGTCTAGCTTCTTAAAAGTGTTTAGCTATATCTAAAAAGTACAAGATTTGCTCTGCCTCCCACAAATTCCTCTCTTTTTTGAAGACATGGCTTTACAGATCTACATGGAGGTGACAGTTTGTGTGGGTGAGTGGTGTATGATTTCTAACCAATTCTTCTTGTATATGATTAAATATGTTTATTCTTACCTGGTTGTGCTTTAGTTAAAGTGGTTGTGGACAAATTTTAGATATCAGATCTAATCTGCTTAATAATGTCTCCCATTGGGTGTCTGGAGATCTGACACAATGTAAACCATACACTTAATAAATAATTAAGTACATATCTTTAAAGGAGCTGAAAATAACACCCCTTATAATGACTTCTCAAAGTACAAAGGACCATTCATCCATCCATTTGAAACACACGTTAATTAAAAATTGAAAGTCATAAGTAATTGAATATTGATTTAATGTTTCTGCCCTGCAGGGCAAGTTGAGGAATTCTGGCAAATTTATTTAGGAAGGAAGCCTTCTGCAGGCATCCCAGGGGAGGAACATGTCTCTAGAAAGCCCTTGTTGAACTGAATTTTGTTGGTGGTTCTTAAGGCTCCAAGCACTCATCCAATGGCATTTCTGAGATTTTCCATCTTTAAGCAACCTTGGTCTTGTCACTGCATGGAGTGCTCAGTGAGATGGATCACAGGCTTATTCAAGGACCCTGGAGGCCAGCCTGAGGATCCTAAAAGGTTGGGGGTGGGATGTTGACAGAATGAGATTGGTGAATAGTTAAGCTAGCAGCATTTCTATTACGTGGGACAGTTTATTAATTGTGCTCACTGAAACAGAAAGAATATTATTTAAATAATTTAAATTTCTTTTGATTATAAAGGACGGTGCATTTATTACTTCAAATTTGGAAAAATCAAGAAAAATGTATGTGAAAATTACTGATAATCTTATTATCCAATAGCAGTAGCTGTTAGTGTCTTGGGAAACTACCTTCTAGTCTTTTTTTTCCCCCTTTGCTAATCATTGTTTTACTTAATGTTTAGAATATAAAACATGAAAAGGAGAAATGAGAAGAAAACTAATTAATAGAGCCAGATGAGTGATTCTTTTTTTAAAAATTTTAAAAAGACTTTATTTATTCATTTAACAGAGATTACAAGTAGGCAGAAGGAGGCAGAGAGAGAGGGAAGCAGGCTCTCTGCTGAGCAGAGACGCCTGACTCAGGGCTCGATCCCAAGACCCTGAGACCATGGCCTGAGCCAAAGGCAGAGGCTTTAACCCACTGAGCCACCCAGGTGCCCCTTTTTAAATTTTTTTTAAAAATATTTTATTTATTTGAGAAAGAGAGAATGAGAGACAGAGAATGAGAGACAGAGAGCATGAAAAGTGGAAGGGCCAGAGTGAGAACCAGACTCTCTGAAGAAGACTCCCCACTCAGCAAGGAGCCCGATGTGGGACTTGATTCTGGGACTCCAGGATCATGACCTGAGTGGAAGGCAGATGCTTAATGAACTGAGCCACCAAATGAGTGATTCTTGTATTCAACAAAATAATCCCAAAGATAGGGAAGTTAGTATTGTTCTCTATTTGCACAGTATCTTTTATCTCAAACCAAAAAAAAAGTATGTCAGTGAGTTACTTGTTTTTTCACTTGTGTGAGCAAGGGACATATATTACCATCTGCTTTTTTTTTTTTTTTTTTTTTGCAACAGGTGTTCATGAATAGAAACTTCATTGCATGATTCACACTTCAGAATTCTGTATTTCTTTCTTAATCTTTGTTTTTTTCTGGAAATAACACTAGAAGAAAGAGTAATTCCAACTTGAAAATAGCTGAACACTAGGGATGAATTATAGAACAAATATTACATGGCATCATAAAAATTCAACTGCTTTCGATGATTGGAAAATTGAGTGTTGGTAGAATTTTGCATAGTTTAATACTTAGGGAATTTCAAATGAAAATGTTTATTAATTACTTGCTTATGAAAGTAACTCTATATAAGGGGGAATATTGGAATAGTACTGTATATTTTATATTTTCTCTTATTTATTCTGCTAGATTTTGAATTCTGTGAAAAAAAGGAAAAAAGAACATGTTCATTCTGATAGATCATAGTCCTAACCTATTGCACAAAAAATCATCTCTTTTAAGTAAAACAGGTGTAGAGAAAAATGAAAACTCGTTAAATGGGAAATTAAATCTTCTGAGTCTTAAGTGAATTTCTTACATGTTTTAAGATAGTAGGGATTTTCTAGTTGCTTAAACATTACTTATTAAATTTTTAACACCCCACATCGGTATATTTTATGGGCTTTTATAGAATTTAGAGCATATCCTCTGTGTCCTCTTTTGAGGGAGATGTTCTTTCTCACTTTCTCAGCTTAGATAAACCATGCCTAAGCTCTGATTAAACAGATCCTCAGAGTTCATAAATTCACTCTGAACCACAAAGGAGAGCTCATCTTTAGAACTGAAATGTTACCAAACCCTTGACATACTAGGAGCCAAATGTGGTATTATTTTCCTGCAAACAAAACTTCTCACATATTGAACAGGTTGAATTACGGAATTGATAAACATCCTATGATAAAAATGTATAAACAGTACAAGTGAGAAAGAAAATCTTTTGAGCTTATACTTTGGTCCACACCTATTTCAGTGCCAGAAGATCGGGATGAAATAATTGTTCGAAAATTTTGATATGCTATACTCTAACTTGTGGTTTTATAATAGAAATAAAATTCAAAGTGATAAATGGTTTTAATTGTAGGATTATGTAGAATACTGTTTAGGTGTGCTTAACGAAAGCCCAGAATTTCAGAAATTACCTAATTTTTATTTTATTTTAGCTACAGATGCAAATATTTTATTCCATAAAGGGCTTTATCATAATTATGTCTATTTCATTTCATTTCATTTCATTTCACTTCATTTTCTTCCAAAGTTTTATTTAAATTTGAGTTAGTTAATATACAGTGTAGTATTGGGGCTCCTGGGTTGCTCAGCTGCTTAAGAATCAGACTCTTGATTTCAGCTCAGGTGATGATCTCAGCATCATGAGATTAAGCCCAGTGTACAGCTCTGCAATGACTGTGGACCCTGCTTAAGATTCTCTCTTCCTTTTCCTCTGCCCTTCCCCCTCCCTCTCTAAAATAAACAAACAAACACCCCCCCACCCCAACATATAATGTACTATTCATTTCAGGAATAGAATTTAGTGATTCATCACTTATATATACCAAGTGCTTTTAAATTAACAACTAAATAACTGTATTTGTTAAGTAACTTGTTATGTGCAAGTTTTATGATAAGTGCTACAGAGAGCAAAAAATAAATACAAGTTATCTATTTGGGGAGCTTAGGGATTTGAATTGGAAATTATCAGAGACAAAGCAGTTTATGGTAAAATATTTACTAAATAAATTTTTGAGAATAATAATTGCAAATAATCAATAAAATATAAAAATTATCTCACTAATGAAGTTTTTTAAAATAATTTTTTAAAAAAGATTTTATTTATTTATTTGACAGAGAGATCACAAGCAGGCAGGGAGGCAGGCAGAGGGAGAGGAAAGGAAGCAGGCTCCCTGCTGAGTAGAGAGCCTGATGTGGGGCTTGATTTCAGGACCCTGGGATCACGACCGGAGCCGAAGGCAGAGGCTTAACCTACTGAGCCACCCAGGTGCCCCTAACTAATGAATTTTTATTATTTATTTTAAAAAGTAAATAATTAAAACCAGTATAGTTGATATCTGTAGGTAGCAAAAACTGTGTGTGTGTGTGTGTGTGTGTGTGTGTGTGTGTATGTGTGCATGTGTGCACATTTATATATGTGGAGGTTTTCCTGTTATCTGAAAGCACAGTATTCCTATGAAAATTATGTAAACTGAGATGGTATAAATCTCAGAAGCAGTTCTCATTAATTTACATGGAAAATTTTTTGAGCATTCTCAGACCCAGAGAATAATCTGTCTTAGGCCTTTCTTATACCTTGGGGTACATCTTGCTAATGGCTGCACAAAATAAATCAGGATGAAGTACAGACACTCATGGACATTCTTCAAAGCTGTGATGGCTTGATGCTGACACACTGAGTGTAGTTCCTGGGGTAGGAGCTAGGCGGGGCTGCTCCTGATACTGGGTGTACACGCTGCCTCTGTAAGGGCTCACTTCAAAACAAATGCCTAGTGCTATTTTCGCTTTTCAACATTTTTCATAAAAGAGAAAATTGTCTTCAGATTTCTTTTGGTCAGCAAAAACAAGTTCTAATGCAGCTCTTTCACAGAAGCAGAGTGCCCCAGGGTGGACTTTCTGAAAGTGGGGATACCTGCACCTAGTACTGGGAAGGGATATGTAAATATATACATTTTATATATGTATATATATATATACATTATATATGTATATGAGAGTACATCTTTATATAAAGTATCAATAAGTAAAAGGAAGAGTGAATCAGAAGAAAAAAATGATATTTTTTGGCATTGTTCACTAAGATTCAATTAGATATGAACTCGGGAAATATAGCAGGAAGCTTAAGGAAAGAAGAAGCTAATATGAAAGACCAATTGCCTAAAGTGTACAGAAGCCAGGTAAGAAAAAGATTTTGCCTGAATCTGAAAGCTCTATGCAAGACTTATATGCAAGGTGCATGTCTTAATCTGTTCAGGCTGTTTTAACAGAATGCTACAGACCAGATGACTTATAAACAATAGAAATTTATTTCTCAGAGTTCTGTAGGCTGAGAAATTCAAGATCAAGTCACAGGCAAATTTGGTGTCTGCCAAGGGGTAGCTTCCTGGTTCACAGATAGCATTTTCTCCGTGTCCTCACATGATGGAAGGGGAAGGGTGGTCTCTCAGGTTTCTCTCAGTAGGGCAGTAATACCAGCAGTAAGGACCCCACTCTCATGGCTTAATCACTTCCCAAACACCCTACCTCAAAGTACCATCACACTGGGGGTAGGTTTCAGGGAGTTTTAGGGAGACATAAACATTTAAACCACAATGGCGCCTATGATAAAAATTAAGTGTGTTCCTGAAAGCTCCACGGCTGGTATGGAGAGCAAATGCCCCTAATACTGAGTAATAGACAAAGAGTGGAAATTGATGAGAGAGGAAACAGACGTGAAGGACAAGGTCTAGAGATTAATGCTGAGAAGTTTTTCTGAAGAAAATAGTAGAAAATGACTAAATATGTCTGAAACTCAAGAAAAACCAGTATGTTAACATATTTTGGTCAATAATTTATTCTTAAATTAGAAAGTTAAAGTAAAAAGTGCTTTATATACATACAAGGAGAACAAGAAGTGACCTGTAAAAAAATCAAGGTGCTCTCAGATTTATCTCCTGTGATATGAAAGATCAGAAGATAGTGTAATAGCATCCGCAGTTTTGAGGGAAAAAGACTCTGACTTCGCAATGTTATACCCAGACACATAATTCATGTTCAAGTGTTCCAAATTACATTCTTTTTACTATTTTGAAAAAAAAAATTGCTTACATCTGTCACCAGGTAGATGAAGCAGAATTAAGAGTTCAAGGATGGAGACTTTGTGCTGTAAAAGAAATGGCAGTGAATATCAAAAACATTTACATATAGAATTTAGAATAAATTTATAACTTTTGGGAATAAGTTCAATGCGGATACAAATACAACTTTAAAAGAAAAGATACAAAATGTAACACTTACTTCTTTTGTGGCAATAATCTGGGGACTGGCGGAGGTGGAGAGGAGTGGGAGGAAACCAGTCTGGTTCAGAGAGCTCATCAAAGTCTTATGTGGCTGATAGCCAACAAAGCACAATTCATATGGCAAAAGGTAAGAAAAGAAGTCAGGGAAGAAGAAATACAGAAGTGAAAGCAAATGTTTTAGTAATCAAAAATAGATGAGTTAAAATTCAAATTCATGGACAAAATTTCTCAGATAAGTTAAAAAAAACCACCCAGAATATATTATTTATAATTTCTATGAGGTTTCAAGTGAATTATGAAAAAATTCATTATAAAAAGAAAGAGATGGCAACAATAACTTTGAATTTATTAAAATGAAAGACAAGTAGAATAGAATTGGATGAAGATTAGTATTTAATGGTAAAATGTAAGTTTCATAAGCATGGTAAATTTTTAGGTAAAAACCAGATTATTGTTGGAGATGTTCCTTTTTTAAGCTTTGGTAAATCAGGTGACCAAAACATAAATTAGAATGAAGAAAATTTGAAAAATGTAGTCATCACAGTTGAGTAGTCCATGGGACATTTTACATATATTCTCCTAAATGCTTATTTGGCAAATGAGGAAGTCAAAGGCACAATGACCATTTTAAAAAACAAAAATTCTTCATCATCACTAATGGATTTTTTTTTTTTGCCACAAAGTGATACTCAGAGAAAAATTGAAAGACTAAATGATTTAAAAATAAAAATAAATAATGAAAATACCTCAACTACGTATTCAACACAAAATATTAGAACACAAATAATAAAGTAAATGTTATGAAGAAAGGGGAAGCCATAATAGAAGCACAGGTAGAAAAACAAGTCAGAAACAGCAAAGCAGAGACTTGAAAAATCAGTCTGAGAGTTGGTTATTTGAAAAAACATTGAGAGAATCCTGGTTTCTATTTAACAAAAAGGGAAAACAATATTAAATGAAAGTATAAATGAGAAAAAGTATTTAATAGCACAGAGAGAGGCAAAAGAGTATTTGCAGTTGAATGCTATAGAGAACTTCATAGTAATGCACTTGAGAAAAAGAAGAAATTCTTAACATTATGAAAAGGTAATCAAGAGGTAAATGTCTTGAAGAGACTAATAACATGAGAGAAACTTAAACTCTTATTACTATTTAGAATAAATAAGTTGTAGGACTAATGTTTTTTCCAGTGACTTATTTTTTTTCCAAAGAACTTTGTGTAGAAAATTAAGAAAAGTTTACATTTTTAAAATGTAACCATGATATAAAACATTTCAAAGAGGACACAAAAAAGGAAAATGACAACTTATTTTTCAGATTTTATTTTCAAATGTAGATACAAACAAAATTTCAAAGTTATGCTAACATAAGAATAGCAACTAATTTATAGCAAAGAGAGTTTATTATCAGAGGGCCTATTACATGTGTCACCAATATGTGAGAAAAATCATCAAAAAAGATGCTAGGGTGGTATTAACAACATTCTATATTGATTCTTTATAATCTTAAAGTATTATCAGAAGTATTCTTCTTTAGCCTGATTAAAATAAGATATCTGGAACCAACAATCAATATACTATTTAATGAAATATTAGAACTATTTCTATAAAGTTAGGAACAAGGATGGGTTATAATCGTTATTGTTATTTAAGATTATCCTGGAAATTCTGGCCATTTCAATAATCATGAGGTAAGAAATTATTAAGAATTATAAGCTATTAAAGAGGAAAAAGAATATACTTACTTTCAGATTATTATCATTGTTACTATTTTTAAAGATTTTGTTTATTTAATTATTAGAGAGAGAGAGAGAGAGCAAGCACAAGCAGGCAGAGAGGCAGGCAGAGGCAGAGAGAGAAGCAGGTTCCCTACTGAGCAAGGAGCCTGATGCGGTACTCGATCCCAGGACCCTGGGATCATGACCCAAGCTGAAGGCAGTGGCTCAACCAATGGAGTCACCCAGGTGTCCCACTTTCAGATTATTTTAATGGTCCCTCCAAAAATATTCAAGACAAGTGAAATAGCAATTAGGAAAACCATTGGTAATGTGGCTAATTAGTCATCAAAACCAATAATTTTTCTATAAACTTAAATAACACATTAGAAATGTGATGAATAAAATCTTCCCAATAGACACAATACTAAGTAAAAATGCCTATCATTTATTTAAGATATATTTATATATTTAAAAAAAATAAAAATACATTATTCTCAAAAATATAAACTTAGGGGTACTTGGGTCACTCAGTCGTTAAGTGTCTGCCTTCAGTTCAGGTCATGATCCCAGAGTCCTGGGATCAAGCCCCGCATCGGGCTCCCTGCTCAGTGGGAAGTCTGCTTCTCCCACTCCCTCTGCTTGTGTTCTCTCTCTCACTGAGTCTCTCTCTGTCAAATAAATAAATAAAATATTAAAAATATATATATATAAACTTAAAAGACAAATAAAAAATAGGAAATCACTTATCACTGATGTTAGAGAGACCAAGGGCTGATATAGTAAACATAAAAAAACCTCGTAAAAGCAGATTACCAAAAACACTAGCTCTCTGGAATGAAAAAATGAAAATGGGCAAAATATATGGTTAGGCAAGACACAGGAGGAAATACTCACGTGAAAGTAAATTAAGGAAAGAAATTCAGCAGAAAGAAGTGTAAACTTAATTGTATGCTTTTCCTACTTATTAGTTTGACAAATATGAGGAGGAAAGTGATATTTGGTGTTAGCAGGGATTTGGAGAAATGTACTCTTGGAGAGCTGGTGGGTATGTAAATTGGTATAATCTTCCTGGTGGTAACATGGCATGAAAATAGTTCTGATCCTTTGACTCACTAATTCCCCTGGTAAGGTGTTATCTTAGAAAAATAATCCTAGATGTAGACAAAGATTTATATGGTCTGATATATATAATATTAATAAAATTAGAGATGAGAGAAAATAATAAATTTTAGGACATACATAATGGAATATTATGTAATCACTAACAATTATATTTTCAAACTGTATTTAAACAGGTGGAACAACATCTATAAAGTTAAAGAAAAGGAAGGAAACCTAAACCACTGTAAAATGATACTAATTGTGAGTCTCCGTGTTTGTCTATATAAAATATATGTATACATAAAGAAAAGAAGATAGGAAATAAAGTGTCAACAGTGTATGTCTCATGGTACCATTATTTTCTTTATACTCTACTTAAAAAAAATTCTGTATTCCAGATGGTTCTGAACACTATGATTTCATCTAGGTAAATTATGAGTGCTTACTGAGAATAATATATAAAAGTTAGAGTTGTATTAAGACAGTAGGGTAATGGAATTTATTATTACTTTAAATAATTTTAGTATGCCATTTTTAAATCTAAGAAAATGGGAATTTATGGAGAGTTGAAGACCAAGATACTTTAATATTTCTGAGTATTCTAATGGACATTTTTGTTGGGAAACTATCATTACAATAAAATCCAGGTAAAAGTATAGCAAATATGGCTCCATTTCCTACAGTTTTTTTGTTTTTGTTTTTGTTGTTTTTTCTCTTTGCTTGCCTGGGTTTAGGAATGAGTTTCAGAAATGTCAACTCATATTTTCCCTAAAAGATCTTTGAAAAATGAAGTACTCTGCTATACATTTTTAAGTTGACATCTACAGTTTTGTTTTACATTAATGAATAACGTAGAATAATAGTAATTTCTGATGAATTAGAAATGTTTAAAATTTTAAAGTAAGTTGGTTAGATTACTTTCTAAATGTATTCAGTGGATTCAAAATAGCTTAGCCCTACAGTCTTGCTTTGTGGCCCATGGACTACGGAATTCAGAAGACCCTTTCAGGTTATCTGCCAGGTTAGTGATATTTTCATAATGGTAATAGTTATTTGCCTTTTCCCACTGGGTTGGCCTTTATACTATTAATGTAAAAGCAATGATGGATAAAACGGCTGGCACTTTAGCATGAATCGAGATAGGCAGTCAACTGTATTGGTTATTGGTGAGTGTAACCTCCTCACCACACAATCATGGTAAAAAAAAATGACAGTTGCATTTAAGAATGTCCTTTACTTTTATTAATCTTGACCCTTGAGGATACATATTTTTGATATTCTCCGTGCCAACATATGAAGACAAGTAGTTACTTCAAGGAAAAGCACTTTGCAATTGATAACTGAGCTAGTTACTTTTTATTTTTCTCATGGAATCACATTTTACCTGAAAGAACTATTGTCAGACAAACCGTGGTTCTTCGGACTTGGATGTTTGTTAGACTTTTTTTTTTTTTTTTTTAATGATTTTATTTATTTATTTGAGAGAGAGAGAGACTATGAGAGGGGAGAAGGTCAGAGGGAGAAGCAGACTCCCCATGGAGCTTGGAGCCTTATGCGGGACTTGATCCCAGGACTCCAGGATCATGACCTGAGCCGAAGGCAGTCGCTTAGCTGAGCCCTCCAGGCGCCCTTTGTTAGACGTTTTTGGAAAAATGAGCCAAGTGAGCCTATTGTGTCAAGAAAAACAACTGATAGTACTTGCTGTCAGAAGTACAAGTAAGGTTTTCATACAAAACTTAGATTTTGGAACATTTGTACTTGCTATTGGGAACATGGCAGCTTCCCAGAATGTCCAGACTTTTCTGGAGACTAGAGGGGAAAGCTAATGCAAATTTTTGATGCTGCATAATGAAATGTATCAGTACTTGGATTATCGCTTACCTTGGTGAATGCATATTTTCTGAGTGACCAGTGTAAAGTGTTTCAAAATCATGCACAGGAAAAACATCCATTCAAGGCACAAGAAAGATCAATGGAATTTAATGTAGCAGAATATGAAAACTTCATTGATAATGTTTTCAGATTCACATTGCAACTAACCTTTAAGGAACTACCACTTGTTGAGTTTTACTGTAGTGTCAAAAAAGGTATCTACAATGAATTAAAATACTCTTCCCTTTTCCAGTTACGTATCTTTGAGAGACTAGATTTTCTTCATATACTTTAACAAAATGGATTATCAAATAGGTAAAATGCAGAAGCAGAAAGGAGAATGCAGTTGTCTTCTCACACAGAGGTTTAAGATACTTGCAAAAATGTAAAATAGTGTCACTCTTCTTACTAACTTCTTTTCTTTTTGGAAAATGTAGTTATTTTTCATCAAACATGAAATTTGTATCAACATGAATGTTTTTTATATCAAAACAAATTTATATCAAAATGAATGTTTTAAATGAATGAATTTTAAAACCTATAATAAATAGCTTGAATTTTGAAAATGTTATTAAAAATATCTTTTGGGGGCGCCTGGGTGGCTCAGTGGGTTAAGCCGCTGCCTTCGGCTCAGGTCATGATCTCAGGGTCCTGGGATCGAGTCCCGCATCGGGCTCTCTGCTCAGCAGGGAGCCTGCTTCCCTCTCTCTGCCTGCCTCTCCGTCTACTTGTGATTTCTCTCTGTCAAAAAAAAAAAAAAAAAAAAAAATCTTTAAAAAAAAAAATATCTTTTGGGTTGAAACATTACACTTTTATTAGTGCATAACTGATTAAAACAGTAACATCTCACGTTTCAGTAAATACTAAACATCAGAAGTAAAATGTTATTGAAATAGTATGTCTTCAGATGGTGGATGTGGCTGTTTTTCTCCTTCAATTAGTTCATGTGTCTTATAAATAAATATCACATTTGCTAGTTGAAACATGAGTCAATAAAAATTAACATTAAAGGAAGAGAAGTTATTGGACTATTAATAAGAGCAGTGCCTACAAAAGTTGCATTAGTGATTATATTTTAAGAGCAATTGTAACATTTGGATCCACGACATCTTCCTATTGAATTAATTTAAATTCAATAAATATATTTGAAGAGTAAATATGTTTCAGAGAAATGGTTGAGGGCAAGCTGGAGACAATCCCAAGGAGGAGAAATGAATATAGCTCTCTGCTATCCAGTAGTCTTTTGGAAAAGTAATGAAAATTTTTATGAATTTGAATACAGGGCCAAGAAAATATAAATGCCAGTTACATTTGACATGTGTAACTTCTACCCAAGATGGAATGTCGAGCTGTCAAAGGTCAATGTGAAACTTTTTACCACTCTGAAATCCTGCAGAATCTACAACTGAGAAGCAGGCTCATGTCCTGATTTACAGAAACTTAGTAGGCATACATATTTCATAATGTCCCTTGGCCACCTTAAGGAATTCATACAATGTACCATAATAAGATGCAGAAAGGGCAAAAAGTATGACTTTCTTTGGTAAAGAGGGTAAAGGGCAATTGTACAGGGAAGGTGGGAAAGGAGAATAGGTGTGGTGCTGTGACCATGACTTGCTCTTAAGCACATCAGTTTAGGAAAATATATATGGACTATGTGGGTCTGGAAGTTGATTACCTTAAAACTAAAATAAACTGCTACATCATTCTTTTCAATGTATCCTATGGAATCTAAATATCAGAGCAATTTGTTACTCATTTCACTCATTTTATAAAATACATGGAAAAGCTCTTCTTTTATAGTTGAAATTTATCATTTCATTTCTTAATTAAATTCATATTTTATCCTTTACGCTTGAAAGCTTTTTACTAATCTCTCTGCAATGGAAGTGCCTTCCACTAGGGAGTACCTGGACGGCGGTTTGAAGATCTCTTTCTTAGAAATTCACAGTAGGAATGTGAGCTACACCTGGTGAGACATCCAGTTCTCCTGATGCCTTCTTTAAGGCTGCCAAACATTGCAGTGGGATTCGTTAATTTTGCTTTCAGTTTTGGTGGGTTTCTTATGTTAGAATGAAGGTCGACTAAGGACTACTTACACTTTCTGCAAATTCCCTGGACTCGGATTTCTATTTCAAATATTGAAGGCAAAGATTTTTTTTTCTCCCCGCCCTCTTGCACAACTTTAAGGGAAGGAGGGAGGTATTGACTCAAGCTATTCATCTGTAGACTGATCTTAGCAGGAATATAAGAGGTTCATGCTTTTGAACTTCTTTTGATCTTAATCCCAAATGCCTCCCTATTCAGAGCCTTGGTGCTTAAAATTCTCCCCCAAAGGGTGCATTTGCCTTAGACTAGCCTTCTTGTTGCTTTTTCTCTACCAGTGAAGTAATAGGGTCAAAGAACCCAGGACAGCTGGTCCTGACAGAAGTACTGAAGGAAGATCGAAACTTAGGAGGTAGGTGCAGTTCTTAAGAATGGAGAGGAGGCTCTTCTGAAGTTCTAAGACCAACTACAACATGTGTGTCACCAAGCAGTTCTCAGATACCAGCAGGGCATCCTAGAATTCACCTGAGTTCAGGCACTATCTACCAGATAGCATCCACAAAGCTGATGGCTCAATCTTTCAAGTCGGACTCCCAACCATAGACTCCTCGGATTCCAGTCAAAAGCCCAGGTTCTCACCTGTCCTTTTGACCAACTGGCTACAAATCAGAAGTTCCTGCAACCTGTTCGATTAATTTACTTGAGCGGCTCATAGAGCTCAGAAAAACATTTTACATACTAGAATGCTGGTTTATTATAAAAAGATACGACTCAGGAATAGCCAGATGGAAGAGACACACAGAGCCAGGTATGTAGAAAGGGGCAGGGCTGCTGTGCCTTCTGAGTATGCCAGTGTCCCCAAATCTCCGTGTATTTACCAACCCAGAAGCTCTCTGATCCCCAGTCCTTTTGGATTTTTTATTAGGAGGCATCATTACTTAGGCATGATTGATTAAATCAATGGTCACTGATGATTGATTCAAGCTTCAGCCCCTTTCCTCTCCCTGGAGGTCAGGGGATGGGACTGGGACATGGTTGATTCCCCTGGCAACCAGCCTTCATTCCCTATGTGAAGTCTCAAAGTCACCTCATTAATATAAGGATAGGTATCTTTATGGCTTTCATAAGGAAATTCCAAGGATTTTAAGAGCTGTGAGCCAGGAACAATGGAGAAGACCAAATATGTATGAACAATCTGAATGCTCAAATAGTTATATTTTTATAAATAGCAGTATCTCATAGACCAAACATAAAGCAATCTGACTTCATGATTTTGCCTCAGACTAACTGTGAAACTATTATAAATTAGAAAGCCTAGTGTTAGAATCAAAATTCCATCAAGGAGGACTGTGTAGAGAGGAAATTTTGGATGGGATTCCAAATATCTGAGTTTGTCATTTATCAACACATTGAGCAGTCTTATATTTATATTAAGGGAGTTTGAAATTCCTTATGTCTTATAATAAGACCTTTGTAAGGGGACTATGTGGATTGTGTTTAGAGACAAAACCAATTTGCCCATTTTAACTAAACTGAAGAGTTTTCCATCTCAATTGACTTGTAAAAGATAGAAATGTTAATGCAGGATGACACTGTTTAATAATGATTTTCCTCTGAGGACCACATTTTCATGTGTCCAAGTCATTTTTATGGCTTACATAAAAAACTATGCCACATGGCTTATGTATGTACAGGTATTGCTTTGAAGACAAGCACAGGTCCTCACCTGCTAAGCCTATGTTGGAATTTATTTTAATTCGTAGTATAGAAGAAACTAGTGACCAGAAAAGACTGTCAGATTCACACATCTATAGAGATTCATTAAAGTGAACTGGGTCACATATAAATTAATTTTCTAGTGAGTGTATTAAAATATGATTAAAATCATAGGCAGAAAGTTAGATATCATTTAGTTTGTATTTATAACTTACACTTCTAAAATTATATATTAGCCAACCTAAAAATTGACTGTTATGATTAATATAATCAAATACATACAATCAAATATATGTGTAATCAAAAGGTGGTCATGTGTATCGTGGGCTTTGGAGTCCTGGGTTTGAATTTTGACTATGACACTTGCTTTGGACTTTGAACAAATTACTTAACTTCCTTTTGACTTAGTTTCTGTATCGGTAGAGTGGGGGATTTTAGAGATCCCTCATAGAGATGTTGTAAATGTTGAATGACATAGTCCAAATGAGGTGCTTGGCATAATGTCTGACATGCTAAGTGTTCAGTACATGTTGGCTAAATTGTTTTTATTTATAAATTAAGGATTTGAAACAAATTGCTTATTTTTTTGCAGTGATGTGGAATATATACTCAAGTAATAGTAGAGCTTGATATAGTCAAACATCAGTTGATAACAAGGGTAAAGAAATACACATATATTATGTCTAAGTAAATGGGTCAGCATAAACTAGAGGCTCAGTTAAGCTCAATGAGCTGCTCTGTATGAACCTGATTGTGACGATGTAGTTGCCATGTGGGAACAAGGCCAGGACTCATTGAGACAAAATGAAGTCTTAAGGTACCAGGCTTTCAACTCATATTATATACAGTGAAAACCTCCCTGCTACATTGATGCTTGAAGGTTTTTTTATTTTTTTAATTTAATACAAATCCATCTCCTTTTATTTATTTTTTAAAATATGAGCAGGGGAGAATATTATAATCATTCTTCATAAAACACTATATTGTAAAGAGTTTTTGTAAATGTCCACAGACGTCCTTAGCTGGGAATGAATCTGTTTGAATAAAACCAGCAATCTGAAGGTAATTAAAGTAGTTTTGTAAGGTGCAATAAACATCCATTGTTGGGTCTACGGAGCATTAGTTTATGCTATTGTGAAGAAGATGTCTTTTTAGGCCCTGAGCTGTTTTGAAAAATTTCAGAGGCCACAAGTCTGAAAAAAAACAAGGACAAGATAATGACTGGAGACACAATTAATCCTGGTGCCTCTGTATAGTACAAACTGTTACATCAAGCAAAGAAAAAGCTGGGCAAGGGTTATAGAAGGAGAAGTTAATGCATAGTCTTTAAAAAAAAAAAAAAGCTTCTACATAGAGGACTAAATGGGTAGCGTGAACAATAGCGGAGAAATTCAACTAGCCTGAGACGATACACTGTGTTATAAAGAAAGGGAAAACGAATTTAAAATGTTTGCAGAAAAAATGAGATATAATTTGTGTCAATGTGTATGTGAAGACAAGATTGAATTTGGGTAAATACTTTTGTTTCTTTAGGCCTGACCTCAGTTGGTGTCAAGATTTCAAAAGCCCGTGCACCACGTCACACATTCCTGACTCAGAATTCTCACTCAGCATGTGAAGGGGTTGCGTGTTACGAGGAGCCTGGAAGAAATGGCTGGGGCACACTCCCAAGGTCAGCTTTTATCTGGCAGCAACTTTTTATTACTTTTAACTCTTTTTCAAGCTTCCTTCACAATGGGCTATGTTTATGAGGATGAACAGGGAGAAACAAGACACTTTTCTGGGTCTGACTCCTATCCTAATGGCCTCTAAATTTGGTGCCTGATTTTGGAAATTAAATCTACCTCTTTTTTTTTGTTTTTAAGATTTTATTTATTTATTTGACAGACAGAGATTACAAGTAGGCAGAGAGGCAGGCAGAGAGAGAGAGGAGGAAGCAGGCTTCCTGCAGAGCAGAGAGCCCGATGTGGGGCTCGATCCCAGGGCCCTGGAATCATGACCTGAGCTGAAGGCAGAGGCTTTAACCCACTGAGCCACCCAGACACCCCTAAATCTATCCTTTTAATATGAAATAGTTAACTTCTCCACCTGGAAGCTGAGTTCTTAAGCATAGATCTTTCAGCTTCTCTGCTGCCCACCCCCTTGCTCACAAAACAGATTCAGTCAGCGTTTTAGGAAAACCTCATTTTTTATCCGTGACCATTTCACATGGGATTTAAAATAAAACAATGGAGTATTCAGTTAGCCCCAGTGACCTCTTCTAGATTCCAGGGTGGGCATTTAATGTCTGTTATTTGAACGCCTCATAACTTCAGACAAGTCGGAAGTGTCTTCTTGCTCTTGCATTCAGTTGGTTGGAGCTGGGCTCAGTTAAAGCAGTCTTTCTCCAAGTTGTATGAAGTGACTATACCAATCCAAATCAAGTGTTTTCCCCCTCATTCTCACCAATCACTTGCTGGGTTTTACACATGGAGACAACCGTGTCAATCTATAGATCTTGGGACATATCTTTTCATATCTATTTTCAGCCACTATTCCTTTTAGGCTGGACACAGTTTGGCCCCTGAAGAATCAAGCATTGGTCTCCAGGAAAATCAGGATGCCTCACCTGAACACCTATGGCTTGAACATGTCATTTTGCATCATATACTGAAATCTTTGGCACACCTAATAACTATAGTTTTCTGAATGAATCTCTGGGTTCTCAGTCATAGCCATTTTCCATCAAAAACAGCAGTGATTCTGGGCTAAAATTCTAATGTTTGCATTCCCTTGGAAGAGGGCTACTAAGTTTAGCAGAAGGCAAACAAACAAACAACAATAATGAAGGTTTCCCAGTTAAATTTGAATATCAAGTAAATCTTGATTTTTTTTAACTTTAAAAATGTATGATACAATAATGACATGCTTATATAAAAAAAATTCACTGTTTATCTGAAATTCAGATTTAACCAAGTACCTATTTTATTTGGCAGCTCTGTCTTAGAACCACGATGGAAACCAGTTAGGAAAGAATGTCTCTCTTCCACAGCTGAAGTAATTGAGGCCTAGAGGGGAAAAATAGCTTTGCTTCAGGATCCCAAAGAGTTGCTGCGTTCAGTCACTTTGCTGTGTGGCACCTTTAGACACAGCTGAGAGGGGGCAAGGTGGTCATGGACATTTTCACAGGCTCATATTCATTTTGATTTTACTGTTCTTGGTCTGCCATACTTGTCACAAAAATACATATTCAGATAACTGCCAGTTGAGAAAGCTCTATTCTAATATTTTGTCATCGTGGGTAAAATATTGGTTTACTCGCTTATTTACTTTTCCCTCATGGAATGAAACTATATTGGTAGAATTTCAGGCATCATTTTGTGGTAAATGGAGGACAAAATTTGAGGTTGAGGTGTGGGTTCTCAAAATATTACTACATTGGGCCAAATTTCAGTACCCTAAATATTAATGCTATAAGCCTGCAGTTGATGTCTTGGCAAACTTAACAATATCTAGATAAATGGCAAGTTTATCCCTTTGCCCCAGGCTCTGGGATAGGGGATTCAGAATATATACTTTACCCCCAATATTATATTATGAAATTTTTTGAATATAGCAAACTTGAAAGAATTATGCAGTGAATAGCAATATACCTTCTACCTAGAGTCTACAATGAACATTTTGCTGTATTTACTTTATTGTGTGTCTGTCCATCTTTTCATCCATCTATCCATCTATCAAGTCATCTTATCTCTGATGCATTTCAAGGTAAGTTAACATTTGTATACTTCATGCCTAAACATTTCAGCAGGTACATCACCAACCAGAACTCATTTGTTTATTGTTCTGAAGGTAAAAGTTACATATAGTAAAAGGCACAAATCTTAAGAGCACCATTTGGTACATTTTGACAAATATATACTCTTTTGCAACCTATAGGTTACACAGATTATGTCTGTGTAAGATACAGAACACTATCATCAGTATAGAAAGTCTCTTTATGACTCATTCTAGAATAAGCAATTGCTGTTCTGATTTTTTTTCATTATAGATTAGTTTTGTCTGTTTAGAACTTCAGAGAAAGAGAATCACCCAAAATGTACTCTTCTGTAAGGTTTCATTCACTCAGCACGTGTTTGAGATTTATCTGTGTTGTTGGATGTATCAGTAATTTATTTCTTTTTATTGATGAGTAGCATTTCATTCTATGACTATACCACAGAATGGTTAGCCATCCCTCTATTGAAAAATACCTGGGATGTTTCCAATTCCTGACTATATAATTTTTTATAAATCCCCAATTTTACATCTTATGGACGTGTTTTCTTCCCCTCTCCCTACCAAATATCCCATCCCCCACCTTTGAAATAAACACTCAAAAGAGTGGAATCAACCAGGTTTGGGAAGCATTTTACTAACTTTTGTTATTTTGAAAAATATTGGTTATCTTATTGATTACCTACTAGCTTTTATCGGTAAACTTTTCTAGTTTGCAAGTCTAGACTGTCTTTAATTTTTCTCTTAACTTCTTACTTTGCTCTTAGTTCTCAAAGGATCTAGATCCTCTCTAAATGGTTGAGACCAGTAAAAAGGCACTCTGGATCCCTGCAACTTGCTTAGAATAAGTCCTCATTCTGTTCTGGATATGGAACACCTGTGGTAGGGTCTTTCTCAGAGTCACATAATATCATGAGGATGAATGTGTCATTGCCTTATTTTCTTAGTCATTGAGCATGTATTAAGTGGATGCTATATGCTGTTCTCTGAGAATATAAAGATAATAAAGCTTGGTCCCTGATTCAAAGAGCTCGAGACTTAATGGAGAGATAGACAAGACAGATGGCCGTTTCAGTACAAGGTGGTAAATATTTTGGTAGGGATAAATACAGGGTGCTGATAGGAGAACCTTGAAAATGCCCTTGACCCAGAGTAGGGTACATCAAGTAAGAGTTTCCAGAGGATCTGAAGACTGTGTTATGTTATGATGGACCCAGGAGCAGTTGAAGAGCAGGTAGTGTGTTTCAGACAGAGAGGCTCCGATGAAGTCAGTGTTGGGGGCAGGGGACTGTGAGTAGCTTTGAAAGTTCAATGTCAGTAGGTGAGGTTAAAGAGAAGGAAGGAGGCAGAGCATAATGGGCTTTCAGATTAAGTGAAGGGTGACTTTATATTCTGAAAAGTTTGTGCACCTATTTGTATTCATATAAGGAGTAGGTGATAGACCTCCAGTTATTTCTGTACCCATTTTGATAAACTGAAAAGAACCTCAGCTCAGTGGCTTCAGCATGTGTTCACTTTTCAAAATAATGTTCACAATGAGTGTAAGATGTCTAACTGGTGAGACTGCATGAGATTTTCTTAAAAAAAAAAAAAAGGCTGAGTATTAGGACATACTTGAAGGGAAATTTCAGAATCTTTGCTAGAACTGGGTAACTGCTGACCCCAGCATCCTTAAATTAACCTCTCAGGAAATGCAAGATTTATAAGTTGTGGGCCTTTTTTTTTCTTTTGAAAAAAGGTCTTAATAATTCAAAGAACTTTTTAATGATTTTAAAAGTGCATGTTAAGTACTTGATGGATTGGATCAATTCAGCCTTTGTAGTGCTGTGTGTGGACTTCCTCCTCTCTACATATGGAAATTCGACAGATGTACAGAAATGCTACACAGGATGGGATGTTTCTTTATGACATTTCCTTGTGCATTTCATTGGAGAAAAGAAATGTGTATATGCACTTTATAGTTAGTCATTAACTATAAAAACGAGCTTATTCACAAACCTGCTTTGATCTGAATTTCCTGTGATTTATCTTTTGTGTCTTAGCATGCACTGAACTTCCGATTGTTATTAACTCCCCAAATATTTACATCACTCCAGATAATCAATGCTTATCACAGTCAATACAGATGTTACAAGATCCTAGAAGAAAGATAGTGTCAGCATAACATTTTAATTATTATAGCATGTGTTTTCAACTGCATCTTTTGTTTACAGCATCTGCTAACACAGCTACTGTGTATATCTAATACATAGAAAGTATTAAAACGGTAGAACATGTAAATTATAGCTTTTCCCACCAAAGACTAGAGGCAGTAGTGTGCAAACACTTGAAGGTATTAACGCTTGTTTAATTAATTTAAATCATGCTGCTAAGACCATATTTTCACTTTCTGTTCCCCTGAGCCCGTACTCTCTGCATGATTACTCAACTGTTATGTCAAACAAATTTGCTTGTAGATATTTTAATGATACAAAATATCTGATTTAAACTAACATGTCACTTCTGTTAACGAACTTGCGAGATGGACCACCGTGAGAAAAAAAATAATTTCACTTTATCTGTTGGGCAAAATCTTGCTTGATTTGTACATTTCATTTTCAAGCATCACGCTTCAGCTTTTACTATGCTGAGAGTGAAGTGCTGCCAAGCTCTGTGAGACCTAGATTACATATTTCCTTGACACCCCCCTGCCCCCCACACCACTCTTGGAGGGGTGCAAACGGCATATTGGGGACGGAATGACCAGGATCAGGTTGCCGGGGCAACCTTGTCCAGGTTCTCCGCCATCACACCTCACCAGCTCCCTTGTAAATGGTGCAGTTCTGCCAAGGTACGGCCACATTCACTCTTACTGGAAGAGCTGTGGTTTTATATCAAGCTGCTGAGACAAAGGTAACAGCATGAAAGTTGCAATGCGTGGAGGGCGTGGGATAGAAGGACTGACCCGCAGCTCCATCCCTGTGTCCTCACCTGAAAACTAGATGCAGGCGGCAGTGAGAGCTTGCTGATGGTTGAAAGTTGAAGGTCTGGCTTCTTTCACTTGTGTCTTAGGATGAATATTTGCTCTGATAGAATAAAATGGCTGCAGACTTTCCTGGCTGTGAGGCTGGGCAAACTACAGCTTCTATAAATGAGAGATATCACAGGGACTCAGTTTTTTAATTGAAACACCAGAGGAAATAAGCGGTAATACTGAAGCTCTAGTTTTAATGGGAAGCCCGTGATGATGGCTAAGAATCGCCCCCTCTCCCCCGCTTTTTTGTATCCACTGGAATAAGGGTTTAAGGAAAGAAACCATCTCTCAAAAGGAAGGACCTCTGTCATAGAGAAGACTAGGAGGGCTGTTCTGCTTTTTAGGCTTCCTGTCTTCTCCAAGGCCCTGACTTGACCACATTCTCTCAACCAAACGTGTTTCTAGATAATTTCTCTTTTTCAGGTCAAGATGCTGAATGTGTGGGCTAGCTTCAGATCGGTGCTAGCTTCTGCCTTATGGAAAAGTCATATCACAGTCATGCAAGAAATCCTGTGAGGTGCTGGGAGGCCATGAAGGCAGGTGGTGGCATCTTCTATTCTTGAAGAAGCTTGGGAATTTTACCAAAGCCCAACTAAATAGAAACCATTCTGGAAAAATGGGTATAGGATTTACTTCAACTTAAAATAAAAATAAGCAAATGCAGTAGAATCCTCTAGGGAGACAATAACACATCCCCACAGATTCTCCATTCTGCTCCATAAAATACCATCATCACTAGGTTCCTCTCATTGTTATTATTATTGTTCTTTTGGTTCCTTTGATTATTTCACCCAAACTAGAATACTGCACATTAACTTCGTTTCTGAGAGTTTTGCCTTTGGTTCAGTTATTCACTAGTCATCATTTTTTGAGCTTCTACAGCTCAAATTTCTGAACAACTAAAGAGATCATGATGGTAAAATGAGGGAAGTGGAAATAACAGAGGTGTGCATGAGACATTACTGAGATAGAGTTTGGGGCCTGAATCCAGCTAGGAGCAGAAGTTGGTCAAGAAAAGCTTCCTAAAGGTCGGTTGGTTTTGCTGGAGGTTGAAGAGATTAAAAAGGGGAGGCGAGAAAAGACTGCCTCTGTGGGCAGGGTCATCTGACGGGGTAAGGGCTTCCCAATAACACCAATTTATAGTAAGTTTTCTAGGTACAAAACTAAAATGTACTTACATTTTGAAGATTCTTTACATATTAGAATGGAAGACAAAAGTTGCAATCACTTGCCAGGATTGAATTTCAAATATCTTAAGTAACAAAGGTGTTTTTGGATCAGTCTTCACTTTGTGGAATTCCATTAGTGTGTACCACCTAAAGTCACACTCATTGTGTCTCTTTCCGTAGAAGAGCGATTCTTCAGTCACCAAAGCAATTGTCAGTGTGTGAATCAATTTTTTTTAAGGGAATCAAGTAATATATAAATGTTGTTTTTCTTTAATATTTATTTTGACCCAAGTCGTCAGGATTTACTAATTTTTTAAATTATTTTGGACCATGAGAACTTGGAATTAATACTATATTAGGACTTGGTGTGATTTTTAAAATGAATAATATTGTTAAGAAGTTAATGGAAAGCAGTTTATGTACTAATTTGAAATTACTACTATGGCATTTTTAAAAGTTCGATCTTCCAGGGGATGGATTCCAAAGATACAAATCATGTTCTTCCAAATAATGAATTTGCATTTCTTTGAAATATTTCATACTGTAAACTTTTCTCCAAGATTAGTTCTCAGTTCATTAATACTTTATTTCTCTTGTGAAATATTTGAACTAGTGTTTCTATAGTACATATGGCATAGATATTGTCTATGTGCTGTAAGGTTTTGAGAAATCAAATACGGGGTTGGGACAGTCTCTCAGACACTATGAAGTGCAACTCCAGGGGGCGCCATATACAGAAATTCAGCTGAAAGGAAACCAGTTCTTGAAATTGTGCGAAGCGGCTGCCCTTGGGGGCTGGGACGTGGGGCATGGGGAATGATGTTTTCTAAAAAACAAACACCCACACTGAATCAACTGGTTATTTAATTGATAAGCTTTCCTAAATTCTTTTTGAAGAAATCCTAGTTGAAAGGGTTGTTTGAAGTATTTTTGGACCAAAAGTTTCTGTACTCTAAGTTTGAGAAACTCTGGGATAAACAAGTTTTTCTCTGTAGGAGCTCCCATAGTTTTAAAAATGCTTGTGTGCTCTGTGTATCTACAAGTGAGGATTGTAATAGGCATTACTTCTAAGCTTATTTGGCCGTAGAAATGTGTATTGATTGATTGCGTAATACTGATGTATTTAAGGTCTCATCTATCTGGTGTTTGGTTATCACGGTCGATCAGAATGACACTCCATTTTCATGGATCCCAAAGAATAGGCAAGGAATATAGAATGGGAAATTCTGACTAAGAAACAAGGGAAGAATGCTCCAGATCTCTAAACTATAAGATGAAAAATGGGCATTTGACTGTATCTCTCCAAGTCTTTTAAGTCCTACTTCCCTTAATGATGCTATGCTATACTGCATATAAAGATATATATGCATATGAGATGATATATTGTATTGCTATCCTCCCACCTATTAAATGATAACAATGCAGCTTAATAAATGAAAAATCCAGGGTGCTGTAATCTCAAATAGAAGCCTCACATTAAGATACATGCATGCAGGTATATGTTGTGACTTATAAATAATATGGGTTAATGTAATATTTTTGATGATACTCGGAGCAAAGACCTCCCCCCCCACCCCCTTCCCCTGTCTGGTGGCAGTGTGTATCCTCAGTTGTTTAAGATACTAAATGACTTGAAAATGATTTAGGAAACATGAAATTTCAATTCTCAGTCTTTGATTTGTTAAATGAAAAGAAATGCCCCAGCAGCCATTCGTTTTTGTCCCATGGACAGTGATGAATCAGAACGCTGTGGCTCTCCGTGTGGAAAACTGTCCCAGGCTGCTCCGTCAGCCATGGCGACTCCGACTGCAGACTTTCTGTTTCACATCAGAACATAACTTTCTTTCTGAGTGGCTTAGAGTGAAGTTTTGTTTTGAACAGTAGATACTTCAGTTCCCCAATTCCATGATTTGCTGGTGAGGGTAAAGAAATCATTATTTTATGGTTGCATACTTTCATTTTTGTTCACTCAGTCATTACGGTTAGTTAAGGATAAGACCGTTTATCACTTACAATGCCACATGGATTTGACAATTTTCTGAATTGTTTTCCTTTGACATTGTGAAACGAAACCCACATTTTTTAGAATCACACACCAAACTATTATAAAAATGAAGTGTTAGAAATCAATTCAAATGTTAAATACAAAGGACATCCTTGGCTCATTAAGTAAAAATATCTCATTTAATGAGCAGGAAAGCACTGGAGCACACTGAACCCTGACACAAAGCAAATTATTTAAGTGATAAATTATACTTTATGGGGAGTGTAAAAGTTAATAATACTCAGGGGCATGGTAATAAATGCAGAGGTGTAACTGACTTCATCGACTGCTTTACCTACAAACATGCCATATGTACTTAGTTACTTGGGATGATCATAAAAAGAAAGAATAGGAACAACACAAAGATTCACAAAGCGACCTTAGCACGATTATTTTTTACTTGCATCCATGACGGATTGTTTGAAGAGATCCTTTCTCCTGTTTTTCCTGTCATTTGCAACATTGTGCTTCTTCCATTTTTGTTTTCACTTTTGGTCAAGTATTTGACCTTGTAGCAGTTAGACTGCAGCCTGCTTCTTATCTCTTGGCAGGCCTCATAAAATCAGCCATGCATTCATCCTCTCTGGTGGCCCACAAATGACCTCAGACCACACTTCAAGAGGACCAATGTGTCGTATGCAGAAATGGGTGGGTTAGCTTCGAATGCCCCCCCCCCCACCTCACCCCGCTACCCCGGCTCTTCCCAGAGCTGTCTCCATGCCATAGGGGAGCAGGGAAGAGTTGCTGCGCTTGTCTGGATCATTGGGGATACAGACTGAGCGTGAAGTGCCAGGAAAGGAGCTGTCTTTTTTTTAAATTTTAAAAAAAAAAAATTTTTTTTAATTTAAATGATACCTATGTTTTTTTCTGTTTTGAAATGAAATTTTCTTCACTTCCCCCCCCCCCCTTGATCTTTGCCTACTTTTGGATTATGAGCAAATTCTAATGCCATATAATCTTGCCTTTGTAGAGGTAGATTCTAGATGAAAATGTAGCTTATTGATACTACACGAATGATTTTTTTTCCCTCCTGGATTTGGAAGATAATGCAGTTTGGAATCTTTATTCAAAGCTGGCTTTAGAGGCGCCTGAGTGGGTCAGTGGGTTAAAGCCTCTGCCTTCGGCTCAGGTCACGATCTCAGGGTCCTGGGATCAAGCCCCACAGGGAGCCTGCTTCCTCCTCTCCCTCTCTCTCTCTCTGCCTGCTACTTGTGATCTCTCTCTATGTCAAATAAATAAATACAATCTTAAAAAAAAAAAAAAAAAAAGCTGACTTTAGTTTGTGAAACTGCTTTGAGGTCAGTTGCAGGGTGGAGAGTAGAGAATTCCCGTAAGGCCAGAGCAGATATGACTTCCAGTGGTGTTTCATGTTTCCGAGCCTTTGCAGATGTTTTTTTTAAGATTTTATTTATTTATTTAATTAACAGAGAGAGAGACAGTGAAAGAGGGAACACAAGCAGAAGGAGTGGGAGAGCAAGAAGCAGGCTTCTCACTGAGCAGGGAGCCCGATGTGGGATCCGATCCCAGGACTCTGGGATCATGACTTGAGCTGAAGGCAGATGCTTAACCAACTGAACCACCCAGGTGCCCCACCTTGCAGATTCTCTTTTCTTTGCCTGGTTGCTTTTCCCTCTTGTCCATTCAGCAAGGTTCAATTGATGTTTCAGACCTCACTCAGAAATGGATTCCTCGGACCATTCTCATCCTTTCTCTCTTCAGGTTGAGTTAATTATTTTTTTTTATGCTACTTCTTTTTTTTTTTTTTAAGTTTTTTTTTAAAGACTTTATTTATTTATTTGACAGACAGAGATCACAAGTAGGCAGAGAGGCAGGCAGAGAGAGAGAGCAAGGGAAACAGGCTCCCTGCTGAGCAGAGGTCCGGCTTCGATCCCAGGACCCTGGGATCATGACCTGAGCTGAAAGCAGAGGCTTTAACCCACTGAGCCACCCAGGCACCCTCTATGCTACTTCTTAAAAAAGATTTTATTTATTTGAGAGAGACAGAACACGGCACAAGGTGGGGCCAGGGCAGAGACAGAGGGAGAAGCAGACTCCCTGCTGAGCAAGGAGCCCAACACACGGCTCTATCCCATGACCCCTGGGATCATGACCTGAGCCAAAGGCAGACACTTAACTGACTCAACCACCCAGGTGCCCCCTGTCTATGCTACTTAAAAAAAAAAAAAAAAGATTTTACTTTTTATTTGGCAGAGAGAAAGAGAGAGAGAGAGCACAAGAAGGGGGAGCTGCAGGCAGAGAGACCGGGAGAATCATTTGATCCTTTGAAAGTAATGATTAGTCTACCAGCTGGATGCCTATCTTGGACAATTGAAGTTCCTCAAAATTTGCTTTTTTCAACTCTAAAATGTGTACGAATATCTACCTCAGAGGTTGTTTTGTGGTCTTGGTGAGATAATGTTTGTAGTGTGCTTAATATAGAGCTTGATATCATTAGTTTCTTATTATGATGGCTTAATGACAAAATATGTTGTAAATTTCTTTTTCATGTGTATATTTTGTTTTTTGCCTACACCATTTATTTTCCTTTGGAAAACTATTTCTCTTTTACTTTCAGTTCGTGAGGTTTCTGTGGGGGTGATGATATCCCTTGGCTACAGTTGGTAGACACATTCCAAAGCCAGTTCAATAGGAGCTGATGAGTGTCAGTGTGGAACTGGTGTATGAGGAATTGCTCACTGAAACTGCTGGTAACCATTTTCTCACTTCACACGGGGGACCTGCCTGAGATATTTGCTGTTGCAGAAGATGGCACACCAAGTGTTTGCAGAGAGAGAGAATGAGGCAGATAGCTAGCTACTTAGCTAGATTATTCTGGCTGATATTGTTTGAGCAGCTGGATCCAGACCTAATGATAGCTAGAGCTGGAAGCTAGAACTATCTCTGGACTTTTTGATATATGAACTTTGATGAAGCAAGTTTGAGCTGGAGTGTTTTTGATTTGCAGATGAAAGAGTCCCAACTAATTGTAAGTTTATTGTGGTCATTCACAATAGTGTATTAGTGGAAATGGGCCCCTACCCCCTCCATGCTTATGACTGTGGGATTCTTTGGCCCCTTCCTGTTTGATGTCCGTGTACCCGTTTGTAGCAGGTACAACCCCTCTAGTTAAGTTAGAATCCTTAATGAAAATGAAATTTAGCTGTTATTTGTGATGATTTATCTAGAATAAGGCACTAGCAATTGAGGGTTTTTATTTAAATAAAAAAATCTTTTTAAAAAAACATACTCATGTGCTTACCAGACTTGTCCAGGGAAGCTTCTCCAGGACAGGGTCTATGTCTCACTCATTCTGGTGCACCCTGCCCTGGGAATAGTGCCTGCCAGTTCATAGGCAGTCACTGAACATTTGTAGATTTTAATACACTTGACTACCTTGGATGTGGAAGATAGGCCTCTCTCTCCTCCCCTCGCCCTCCGCTCAATCCTCCTCTTCCTCCTCTTCTCAACTCCCCCTCCCTTTCTTTCGCCTTCTGCCCTTCTTCCTTTATAAGAAAAATTTAAAAAATACTAAAAAGTACAAAGAATCATAAAAGAAGCACCCATGTTTTCACCTTACATTAATAACAATTAATATTTTGACATGTTTTCTTCAGGTCTTTAAATCTTCCATTTGACCTTTCCAACTTTTTCTCCTACCACCTCTTCTGGATAACCATTATCATTTTGTGTGTGTGTCTTCCCTGTTTAGTTCCTGTAACATTATACACCAGTGTGCCTCCATTAATATAGTATGTCACTGTTTTATGTGTGCTTGGTTAAGTTTCATTAATAGTATACTGCTGTAGGGGCGCCGGGGTGGCTCAGTCATTAAGCGTCTGCGTTCTTCTCGAGTTATGATCCCGGGGTCCTGGGATCGAGCCCCACATTAGGCTCCTTGCTCCACAGGAAGTCTGCTTCTCCCTCTCCAGCTCCCCTGGCTTGTGTTCCCTCTCTCACTGTGTTTCTGTCAAAAAAATATATAAAATCTAAAAAAAAAATAGCATAGTGCTGTACATATTTTCCAGTACATCCTTTTCAGTTAACATTATTGTTTTGTGATATGTCCATTTTGATTCCTTTTAATATTTCATTTGTTTAATATTTCATTAAATTAGCTTATTACATTTAATTTATCTTTTGGGGGACATGTAATGTCTTTTTATGGTAAGAATATTTTATAAAAGCTGCTTTTATAAACAGAATCTTGTGTTTGAAATGTATAATGATTTCAATTTAAATTTTTGAGTTGAATCATTGGGAAACAATTAGAAAAATTAAAATAAACAGAACTTCCATATGATCAATTTCACCAAAGGGATATTTTCTTACTCTGCTTTCACATATATGTGCTGATACAGATATATATTTTTATTTTCTTTTTAAAAAAAATGTCTCTAACCCATTATAAAAAATGCCATGATCATTTGCTCTGGCCCCACTGGCTTCTTTGTTGTTCTTTGAACAATCCAGGCACACTTCTACCTCAGAACCTTTGCACCTGCTGTCTCCTCTGCTAGTACACTTCCCTAGACCTCACATAGCTTTGTCCTCATCTCCTTAAGGTCTCTGTTCACCATCTCAGTGAGGCCTACCCTGACTGTCCATTTTAAAATTACATTCTTTCGGGCGCCTGGGTGGCTCAGTTCGTTGGGCATCCGACTCTTAATTTCAGCTCAGGTCATGACCTCAGGGTTGTGAGATTAAGCCCTGCATCAAGCTTCATGCTCAGAGTGGAGCGTACTTAAGATTCTCTCTCTCTCTCAGCCCCTTCCCACCTCAGAAAAATCCCCACATTGTTTACCTTCTTGTTGGTACTCTCAATCGCTGTGTTTTGATGACTTTTTCTCTACAACATTTAATCACTTTCTCTCATACTATATATTCTAATTTTGTTTATTGTTTATCTTCTCAAAGGGGCAGAGCTCCATGGAAGTTGGGGTTTTATCTGTTTAATTTTTCCATTGCTAGTTCCCCAATATCAAGAATAATGAATAGCATATAATAATGCTCAATAGTGTGTTGAGTGAGTAAATGAAAGATAGTAAATGTGAAAATTATAGACAGTATGATATAGAAGATAGAAAAGTACTCATAAGCTTACCTCTTAGAGGTAACATTTTGTTGTATCGACATAATGTCTTCAGATGTAAATATTTTATTTAGTTGAGATCATATAGCAAAGAAGATTTTTGAACAAAGTATGATCCTATCTTTTTAGCTATTACAATTAAACAATTCTAAAATTTTCAAACAATCGTATTTCCTCATATATATGTGCCATATGCTGTGCTATTGATTTCCTATTGGTAGAAATTTAGGCCATTTAAAATTTTGGATTTTGTAAATGACACCATGGTGAGTATTATTGTGCATGTATCTTTATTTGTATTTTGTAGTTTTAAAAATCATGTATTCACAGAAGTAAAAGTATTGCATTTGAGTGAATGATGCGTATTGACAGATAGTTCTCCCAAAGAGACTATACAAATTACCCTCCTTTCCATGCTGCATGCAAATACTCATTTCAGATCATTCTTACCACCACTGAGTATTTTCAAATAAAACAAATTTGCTATTTCGTTAGGGGAAAAAAGTAGTTATTTGTTCCAAGTTGTATTTCTTTGGCATACAAGAAGAAGAGGGGGAGAACCCTATCTGTCCTTGCCCTTTTAAATGATGGGAGGAAGAATGGCAGTGGAGATAAGAGAATCTGGGGATGAGATACATCTGTCCTGACATTCCTTCAATTTAAGGAGGAGGGAGCTAGTTTGATAGATCTAGAGGAACTCTGAGAGAAAATGTTGCTTAGTCTTAAGTGCAGGACTTGAAGAAGAGACTGCTTTGTAGAATTCCTTGGGACCAAACTGAAATGGGTGATCATTAGGGGAAGAGTAGAAGTGAAGCAGAAGGAAAGCTGATTGTAACTCCCGTGTAACTCACTTATAGCTAAGGGGTGCATGGTGGGCTGCCTCGGTGTGGGACCACATTAGTGTTACAGTCAGATTTCAGAGCCACAGTAGTACCAGTATAGTGTAGAGATGAGGCCTGCTTGTCAAAGCAATCTATCTTGAGTAGGAGATTGCAGTGTGAATGTAGAAGGTGATGGAATCAGGAAATGTATGGAAAAAGAATTTACTGGTGGGGGAGTAGGAAAGGTGGTGGGAAGAGGTGAAAAATAGTTTCCAGATGTCTGGCACAAGGAACTGGGTGAATTGTAATGCCATTTGCTAAGATATAGAACATTAGAGGAAGAAGAAGAAGAAAAATATTTGGAGGGTTGGAATCAGGCATTGCTTTGTGGGCCTATCAAGTCTGAAACACCTGTGAAATATCCAAGTGGAGTTGTTGAACAGGCAATAGGAGGCATTAGTCTGGGCCTCGGAAGAGAAATCTGGGTTGGAAATTTGCATTTAGAAGCTCTTGTAATATCTCTAGTAAATGAAGCACAGGGTAGATTAGGAGGCCTACAACGAGAATGTAGAATGAGAAAAAAGAGAGGCCTTTAAACTGGATGAACTCTATCAGTTAATAGAGGAGAAGACAAAGGAGTGTGGAGAAAATAGGCCAGAAAGTTAGGAGGAAAGCTCTGAGGGAATCTGAAGGAAGTCTGTTTAAAGCAGAAGGGAACAGTCAGCCACCAGCTGCTGTTGAGAATGCAACTTCCTCCCTTTGGTTGAAAGTGGTTGAAAATCATGTCTGTTGTGTAAAGGCATAGAGGCCATTAGCCATCTGCAATGATCCCCAACTTAGGATGGTTCAGCGATTTTTCAGCTTTACAGTGGTGAAGAAGTGATACGCATTCAGTAAAAACCGAACTCTGAGTTTTGAATTTTGCTCTATTCTTGGGCTAGCAATACGCGGTAAGATGCTCTCTTGTGATGCTGGGTGGTGGCAGCAAGTCTCAGCCTCCCGTTAGCCCTGGAATCACAAGGGTAAACAATTAACATACCTACAACCATTCTGTACCCATACAACCCTCTGTTCTTCACGTTCAGTACCCTGTTCAATAAATTACCTGGCGGGAAGCCTGCTTCCCCCTCTCTCTCTGCCTGCCTCTCTGCCTACTTGTGATCTCTCTCTGTCTATCAAGTAAATAAATAAAAATCTTTAAAAAAAATTACATGAACTTTTCAACACTTTATTATCAAGTAAACTTTCTGTTGGATGATTGTGCCAACTGTTAGCTGATGTAAGTGTTCTGTGCACCTTTAAAGTAGTCTAGGCTAAGCTATGATGTAGGTTTGGTGTATTAAATGCATTTTCGACTTCGTTTCAGCTTATGACGGGCTTATGGGGACATAGTCCCGCTATAAGTTGAGGAGTATCTGTAGAGGATGTAGTTGCATCCTGTCCAAATTCCTTTTACCAGGCTGTTGCTTCTACACTCCTGATACTGTGAGATGTCTGCTAAGGGCTCACAGTGGACCCCTTCTTCTTCTGAATTACCCTTTTCCAAATGGAGGCATTTGCTTTTCTCACCTCTACTACTGTGGTATTTTTTTTTAAAGTTTTTTTTAAATTTATTATTTGACAGAAATGACAAGTAGGCAGGGAGGCAGGCAGAGAGAGAGAGGGAGAAGCAGGCTCCCTGCTGAGCAGAGAGCCCGATGCGGGACTCCATCCCAGGACCCTGAGATTATGACCTGAGCCGAAGGCAGAAGTTTAACCCACTGAACTACCCAGGCACCCCCGTGGTATGTTTGTATATGTTTAACACCCAGATTTCTCAAAAAGAAATGTATGCCTCTGTCTGTGTCTCTCTATCTATATGTCTACTTTTATTATAAATTTTACTGATGTGAAAGATGTGTAGTATACAACAATAATAAAATACCCAATATTCTTTATTCTAAATTTGGTATAGCCAGATGATTCTTACAGAATGCTTTCCTTTTTCTTTTCTTTCTTTCTTTTACTCTTTCTTGTTTTTCCCCCAAACTCTTGTATTCATAGCGAACCTATATATTCAACTGACTAACCAATGTAATTACGTATATGCTGGTTGATATTTGTGTTTATGTTTATAAGTAGTAGGAAATGAAACAGCAAGGACGTAGGCCAGGATTTCACTTATTTGTCAATGACATGACTTCTTTGCTGAATCAGATAATAGTTTTCAAATACTCCAAGAGTATTTCCTTAATTTTTTTGTGCTATTTGCAGTCTAATGGCTACTTCATTAAGGTTTTCTTCATCACCTTTTTTTTTTTTAAGATTTATTTATTCATTTATTTGACAGAAATAGAGAGAGAGAGAGATCACATGTAGGCAGAGAGGCAGGCAGAGAGAGAGAGAGATGGGGAAGCAGGCTCCCCTGATAAAGCAGGGAGCCCGATGCGGGGCTCAAACCGAGGACCCTGAGATCATGACCTGAGCCGAAGGCAGAGGCCTAACCCACTGAGCCACCCAGGTGCCCCTCTTCATCACCTTTTTAAGACTATCTGATCAAGAAACAAAAACCAAGCCCCACTTTGTAGTGTCTGTCAGTTTCTGTGTAAATACTTGCATCACAGCTGATTTCAAGCTACCAATGTGATGTCATGAATCTGGAATTGGAAAGCGATGCTCATTAATAAACCATTAATAGTATTTCTACTTACAGCATATACTAGATGTAATTAACCTCAAGAACATGGATAAAATATGGAAATATGGAAAAATAGGAAGTGAGGCGTGTTGAGATTTATTACCTTTATTTTTTATATACTTTAATTGTAAATTTATATAATTTAACTTACAATAGTAGCTGTGTTTAACAACCAGCTTACAAAATTTTGAGAAATTTAGAAATTGGCTCTCACAGGCTATATAAGACCGCTCCAGTATACCACTCCCTGATTCCACTCTTTATGCAGTCTACCACCAATGACTGACTGACATGGAGGTAGAGAGAAGCCCATGTCTTTTGCCTCTGTGGGGCAATCCACAGGACTCCTTGTGGATTTGGCTAAAGCTAGTCTCTAGTTGAGATGACATTCTTGCTTGGACCTTTTCCCCTCTGCCCAATTATACTTCTCTCACTCCCTTTCTCTGAGAGCATCCCATGAATAAATCATTTGCACAGGAATTCCCATCTCAGGATCTGCTTCTTGGGAATCCACCCAAGACACTCTCTTATTAAGAATACGTTTGGTAGGGCTAAAACCTAATTGAAAAGAGTGAGGAGTGAATTGTAAAGTGAGGAAATGGAGACAGTTTGTGTACACAGATCGCGAAGAGCAATAATGAATGAGAAAGTGAGTGGAAAGTGAGTGCAGTGCAAAGCGCATTCACATTGCTGGACCATGAAGTGGAAACCAGGGTGGCAGGAGATGAGGCACTGGAATCCGTTCTTCCACTTCTCCTAACATCTTATTCTCTTTCTCAGCTTCATAGCACTTATCCCATTTTCTAATTATATTCTCACTTCTGTGTTTGAAAACCGTAACTGGCTTCTCCCCATAGATTGAGAACTCTGTGAGTACAGGGACCTTGTCTGTTTATTCTCCACTAATAGTTACTGCCTAATGTAGGGCTTCTTCCAGAGTATTTATTGAAAGAATAAGTGAATGAGTGAGTGAGTGAGTGAATGAATGAATGCATAGTACGCAAATGGACAGATAGGGTTATACAAGCTTATGTATTTTTGGTTTAACATATTCAAAGTGAGTTCTTCAAAGGAAATTAAAAATGAGAAAATGTCTTCCATATTTACCACATATTTACCTTTTGGGAGACCTTTCATTCATTTGTGTGGATCCAAGTTTCCATGAGGTGTTATTTTCCTTTGAGCTGGAGAACTTTCTTTAGCATTTCTTACAGTGCAGGTCTGCTGATATCAAATTCTCACAGATTTTGCTTATCTGAGGACATCATTTTTTAATGAGATGGAAATACATTTATTGTTTAAGAAAAAATCCATATATAGTATATGTTTTCATTTTTGTTGTTAAACCTGTGTGAATTACAAAAGTAAAAATTTTACATCCAAATGTAACTGTAGTTATGAGGGGATTATAACTGATTTTTTTTTTACTTCTTTTTTTGCTCATCTAAATTGTTTCATATTGTCATATTTTCTTTTTTATTGTGTAAAATACATGTAATAATATTTATCATTTTTATAATTTATAAGTATGCAGTTCCTTGGCATTAAATACAGTCCTAATGTTGTATAACATCACCCTCGATCTAAACTCAAACCATTTTATCATCCCCAACAAAATCTCTTTACATGTTAAATAATAATTTCTCCTCTGTTCTTCCTCCCCTCCCTGGTAACCTCAATTCTACTTTCTGTGTCCAAGAACTTGCCTTTTCTAGGTACCTCATGTATGTGGAATCATATATAGTATTTGACCTTCTGTGTCTGACTTATTTCACCAGACATAATGTCCTCAAGATCCATCCATGTTGTAGGATATATCAAAATTTCATTCCCTTTTATGGGTGAATAATACTCTACTGGACACACAGACCACATTTTGTTTATCTCTGCTTTTATTTTATTTTATTTTTAAAAAGATTTTATTTGACAGACAGAGATCACAAATAGGCAGAGAGGCAGGCAGAAAGAGGAGGAAGCAGGCTCCCCACTGAGCAGAGAAACCGATGTGGGGCTCGATCCCAGGACCCTGAGTTCATGACCTGAGCCAAAAGCATAGGCTTAACCCACTGAGCCATCCAGGCGCTCCCATCCCTGCATTTATTGATGGACAGTTGGGTTGCTTTGCCTTTTGGCTTTGGTGGATAATGCTACTGTGAGCTTTAGTGTACAAACACCCATTTGTGTCTCTGCTTTCAGTTTGTTCAGATATACACCTAGGAGTGGAAATGCTGGGTCATATGGTAATTCTATGTTTAACCTTTTGAGAAACTGTCAAACTGTTGTCTGTAGCAGCTGTACCATTTTGTATTCCCGCTAGCAATGCACAGGATTCCGATATCTCCTTACCTTGCCTACACATGTTGTTTTCCAGTTTTAAAAATTGTAGCCATCCTAGGAGGTGTGACATAACACCTCATTGTGGTTTTGATTTGTATTCTTCTAATTACTAATGATGTTGATTATCTCTTATGTACAATATATTGGCCATTTGTATATCTTCTTTGGGGAAATGTTTATTGAGGTCCTTTGCCTATTTTTAAAAAATATATATTTTATTTATTTGTTTGGCAGAGAGAGAGCGAGAGAGCAAGCAGAAGCAGTAGGAAGTGGTAGGCAAGGGAAGAGGGAGAATTAGGCTCCTTGGTGAGCGGGGAGCCCGATGCGGGGCTCAACCCAATCATGACCTAAGCCAAAGGCTGATGCTTAACCAACTGAGCCACCCACGCACCCCTCCTTTGCCTATTTTTGAATAGGGTTATTTGTATTTTGTTGTTGAATTTTAGGATTTCTTTATACACTGATATTAATCTCTTAACAGATAAATGATTTGAAATATTTTCTCCCATTCCATAGGTTATTCTTTTACTTTCTTAGTAGTATCTCTTGGTACATAAAAGTTTTTAATTTTGATGAGGTTTGATGAGTTTGTATATTTTATCTTTTGTTGCCTGTGCTTTTGGTGTTACATTCATGAAGTCAATGTCAAATTTGATGTTATAAAGATTTTCCCATGCCCTTCATTTTTGAAGGGTATTTTTTTCTGGATATAGAATAGTAGGTTGACTTTTTTTTTTAAGTTCAGGTCTTTAAAGATACTGTTTCATATTCTTCAGTTTGCATTCTTTCTGATAAGAAATGTGAGATTATTATGATCTTTATTCTGTTGATCTCATAGATCATTATTATGATCTATGTTCCCATTTTTAAGAACCTTTCTTTCACTGGTTTTCAGCAATTTGACTATGATGTGCCTTGGTGTAGTTTTCTTTTTGTTTATCTTGTTTGGGGTTCATTGAGATTCTTGGCTTGTTGGATTTTTAGTGTTCATCAAATTTGTAAAAAACATTCTGCCACTATGTCAACAAATATATATATTTTTTGTATTTATTTTTTGTATATATGTCTTTTTCTCTGAAACTCCAGTTACTATTTGTGAGACCATTTGATATTATTCCACAGATTATTTGTTAAGGCTTTGTTAAAAATTTTCCAGTCTTTTTTTCTTTCTATGCTTCAGTTCAGATAGAATTTACTACTATTTCATTTTATGTAAACTGCTCTCTGAGGAAGTCTTAAGTCTTGAGTTTATCCATGATTAGAAGTCAGGAATCTCAGATTTTACTGACAATTGCTATTCTTTTTGGAGGTATGTATGTATGTATGTATGTATGTATTTATGTATTTTAAGTAGCCCAACATGGAGCCCAGTGAGGGTCTGAACTCTGAGATCAAGACCTGAGCTGAGATTAAGAGTCAGATGCTTAACTGACTGAGCCACCTAGGAGACCCATATTCTTTTTGGAGGTCTTTAAAGTATTATGGAAAAAAAAAATAAGATCCCCAAAGCTGGATAGATGTAGATTTAAATGATACAGATTACAAATGGCTGTGTATTTTTGGGAAAATTATCCTCTAAACATTGGTTTTCTATTCTAATAATAGAATTTATCTACCTACTTTATAGGGTTACTGTGAATTAATACTAGGTATTTAGTAAATGCTACTTGTCTTCTGGTCACCCTTAAGTTGTTTATTCTGGTTATGCCGACAACTGTGCTTTCATTTGTTTTTTGGAATAGTAGGTACTTTAATGAGCCTGTCCTCTCAGGTGCCTTGATCATATATTGGCTTATATTTCTACAAATTTTACAATGTTTCTGTGAGTTCACTGAGTTTGTTAGAAAAGTGGATGTGTGGGGCACCTGGGTGGCTCAGTGGGTTAAAGCCTCTGCCTTTGGCTCAGGTCATGATCCCAGGGTCCTGGGATCAAGCCCCGCATGGGACTCTCTGCCCAGAAGGGAGTCTGCTTTCATTCCTCTCTCTCTGCCTACTTGTGATCTCTGTCTGTCAAGTAAATAAATATAATCTAAAAAAAAAAAAAATGGATGTGACAATTTACCCACTAAGTGAAATTTATTTAGTTAAACAAACAAACAAACAAAAAAAAGGGGAATCACCTGAGTTTAAGGATCCCATTTAGAAGGTAGAGCCCAGAAAACATAGAAAGAGCTTTATTTACTCAGTTTACCTCTTCTTATTTCTACATTTTCTTCTTGCATAAATGTTACTACTTTTATATCTATGGCTCTCTAACCAGGTGTTGAGAAAGGTAGCAAAAACAAGAGAGAATAAGGCAATGTAATTGGTTTTTTTTTTTTTTTAATTTTTTATTTTTTATAAACATATATTTTTATCCCCAGGGGTACAGGTCTGTGAATCACCAGGTTTACACACTTCACAGCACTCACCAAAGCACATACCCTCCCCAATGTCCATAATTCCACCCCCTTCTCCCAAACCCCCTCCCCCCAGCAACCCTCAGTTTGTTTTGTGAGATTAAGAGTCACTTATGGTTTGTCTCCCTCCCAATCCCATCTTGTTTCATTGATTCTTCTCCTACCCACTTAAGCCCCCATGTTGCATCACCACTTCCTCATATCAGGGAGATCATATGATAGTTGTCTTTCTCTGCTTGACTTATTTCACTAAGCATGATACGCTCTAGTTCCATCCATGTTGTCGCAAATGGCAAGATTTCATTTCTTTTGATGGCTGCATAGTATTCCATTGTGTATATATACCACATCTTCTTGATCCATTCATCTGTTGATGGACATCTAGGTTCTTTCCATAGTTTGGCTATTGTGGACATTGCTGCTATAAACATTCAGGTGCACGTGCCCCTTTGGATCACTACGTTTGTATCCTTAGGGTAAATACCCAATAGTGCAATTGCTGGGTCATAGGGCAGTTCTATTTTCAACATTTTGAGGAACCTCCATGCTGTTTTCCAGAGTGGCTGCACCAGCTTGCATTCCCACCAACAGTGTAGGAGGGTTCCCCTTTCTCCGCATCCTCGCCAGCATCTGTCATTTCCTGACTTGTTGATTTTAGCCATTCTGACTGGTGTGAGGTGATATCTCATTGTGGTTTTGATTTGTATTTCCCTCATACCCACTAAAAATTAGGCTGTGAGAAGCTGGAAGAGCAGGGCCTTGCAGCAGTAGGAAGCAAAGAGGGATGCCATGAAGTGGATGAGGCTGAATACCTGGAGATGCTGAACTAAGGTTATGACTTCAAAGATCCTCTGTAATAAGACTGACCACTAGAACTTTCTGGAAGGATGGCATGTTCTATATCTGCACTGTCTAGTATGGTGGCCACCAGCTAGCCGCAGGTAACTGCTGAACACTTGAAATATGGCTAGGGAGACCGAGGAGCTGAATTTCTAATTTCTAATTTTAATTAAGTGAAACATAAATGTTCATGTGTAGCAGTGGCTGCCATATTGGATGATGCAGTTCTATGGCGATCCTGTTTTTATTATAGGAAGAACTTACAAGAAATCAATATATTTACAGATGGTCCTATCAACTTCCTATTGTAGATGTGAAAATGCTAGATGTGGAAAAGGTATTTGGACAGGCAGTTTATAAAACAAGAAAGAATGTATTGGCTATTGAATGTGGTGGAATCCTTTGATATACCTAGAGGCCCTTGAATTAGGGAGAGGACTCAGGTCACATTGATCTGACCCATGGAGTAATGGATATCTGAATTTTTAAGTAATAATTTTTAGAACTTTATTTTTTTACAGTGGCATTGATATGTACACCATCCTCCTGCCCTTTTTTCTCCAACCTAAAATAAGTCCCTTCAGGCTAACTGAAGGTGGTATGAACTGCTTAGGAAACATGGAGAAAATCATGTTTAGATTGAAACACCTTTAAAAGAAGTCCATGTTATTACATTCTTTTTAAACATCAATTCTCAAATAATAATCACACATTTAAATAGATTGAATAATATTTATGGTCAGTTTCACATGTATTCTCTCATCTATTCCTGTCATTGGCCCTGAGTCAAATAGAGTGGGCATTATTATTTCTGCTAATAGATGTGACCACTGTGACTCAGAGAAGCTCAGTGACTTGCTCTTGGTCACTGAGCAGTTGAACCAAAGCAGTTTTACCCATTTTTTATTCTTACCCTCCTATGCTGGTACATATACTAGTTCATGAGGCCACTTGGCTTTTTAAATTGATGACTGGTTTTTTAGCATCTTCAGAACATCATGACTTTGGGCTTTTGTGGCCTCACCCTTATAATTTCTATGCTTCAAGAAGAAGACAGCTTCGATTCACATCAGTTGTCTGAAATTAATGGTACGCTCATATTTTATTTAATAAATATTAATGGTTGGATTTGGCAGAGGGCAGGGGGCTATTTTAGACCTTTACTGTAAAGAAGATCATTATCACATGCCCAAATTTGATTTCTAGAGTGCTTATTTATCAATATTTATTAGATGCTTTGGTTAGTTCTAATTATCCTTCTTCAGGCAGTGTTACCTCAGCTAAGTGTATTCGAATGCACTTATTTAGCAGTTCTGTCCTTCAGCAGAGGTACAGTCTATCTTTGAGCTACAGCTCGGTTGTTGTCGTTTTTGTCAGCATACGATACAAAAGAAATCCTAAATCAATAACACTTTTTATTCCTACGCAATTGATGCAGAACAGCCTTCTTCACGTTGAGGTTTAATGTGTTGTAAATTAATTATCTGGAATGAATACAGGGTCAATGGACCTTGGTATGACCAGGATGTAATGCTAAAGTGTTCCATTTCCTCCTCCACGTCTCAGCATTCTTGCTCTGTCTTTTGTGTATGTCCGTTAGGCCATCTTCTGCAGTAAGCTCCCTTAAGAGTAGTTAATGCCTCTCTAGGGATTGATCGATAGAAAAAAATTTGCTTTACCATAAATTTGCTAAACTATTTTCTGCCTTCCAGGCAAAAATGGGACATTTTTATTTGTAATACATATAGTGGTGCTTAAAAAAAAAAAACATTTAATTGGAATTTGAAATTGCCAAATTCAAACTATCACATATTGTCTCTTACTTCGGAGTGATATCTGAAATATTCGTGCAAATACATGCGGGTTCCATTGTCTACCACTCTCTATCAGAAATGAGGATAGTTGTTTATTTTCCAGAATGCAGTTCAAGAAGAGATAACTTTATCTGTGCCATAATCTAAATGTGGATATGATGGTAACCCCATTTCAAATGATATAAAATCAGGTACAGTGAAGTAGATTTTCCATCAGAAGCCAAGCAATTAAAAAGCAGGAATTCACTAAGTTTTAAAGTACTCAATTTTCTATTTTCTTTAAAATAAGAATGAGAGAGGCAAACTCCATTATAGTTTCGAGGGTAGCTCTGCTATTAGTAGCTATAGAAACAAGGTAACCAGGTAGTGAATAAGAGAGAGGAAGGGAGGCACAGAATATGAATAGGGCAAAGGAAACCACCAAACCTAGCTGTACCACTTAAATACTAATATTGTGATTTAGGAATTGGGAAGGAGATTAGCCAGTATCTTTGCTAGTTTATCAGTATGAACACTTGATTGTTAATCCCTGGTTTTTCTGACTCATGGGCCTATAGTGCAGCACCCAAGCAAAATAAATACAACCATCTTCAAAGAGGTGGTAAAGAATAGAGATATAAATACACAACACCGATTTGCAGGAAGCACACTGGGGTCAGCTTCGTGATTTTTTTTTGGTAGAAGCCCTTTCCCTTCTGTCAGGTGAAGGGATGGAGAGTGGAATCAAATCTGCTTTACTTCCCTTGACAACGACGTCAACACCTCCTGTAAATCTGGCCTCCTCCCCTTGCAGCTGTAAATGTCAAAGGTGGGGAGCTCAGTGGGACATTGATTTCATACAAGACAGCACATTTTCCAGACTCCAACTTGCCACATGCCTGGGGGAAATGCCTCTGATCTTAGTTTAAGTTCTCCGGGAATATTTTCAGCTCAGACTTTATCCTCACATTTGTCCTGGATCATCAGACGGTATTACATTGTCGCTTGATCTTTAGAAACAAACACCCTAACAACCAAGCTGGGTGCTCTACATGGACAGCTCTTCGAGTCAACAGAGTGCGTTTTCTTGCTGGTTAAGAGCCCTAGAGGACCGTGCAGGTACAAATATAGCCCCTGTGCTTCTAATTTCAGAGAGACAAATTATGGGATATCCCAATAGATATTTCAAATGCCAGTAACTGCTAAAAACCTAAGCTTCAATAGAAGGGAGGCCTATGTTTTCAATGTATCATCTTGAGCTCCTAAGCAGAATGAGAAGGAGGTCAGTGTGTTCCCAATACAGAAGCAACCAAATGATTTCAGGTTTTTGGAGTGAAATGTATATTTGTTCTAAGAGGCAGTATCATGTAAGGGTTAAGAGCAGAGGTTGGCACACTAGAGCCATGGGCCAAATCGAGTCCTCCATCGGCCTGTTTTTGTCAATAAAGCTTTATTGACAGAGTCATGCTTATTTGTTTACATATTATCTATGACTGCTTTCCCCCTGCCATGGCAAGCTTTGACAGAGACCCTATGGCCTGCAGAGTTGAAAATATTTACTGTCTGGCTCTTTATGGAAAGAGTTTGCCAACTCCTAGTGAAGGGTGTGGGCTTTGGAATTACACTGTCTGGATTTGAATCCTGGCTTTGGTATTTACTGGCTGTGGTGCCTGGAGCAGATACTCTTTATGTTTAAGTCTCCTGACCTATAAAATGGGTATACCAATAGCAGTTTTCTTTTAGGTTGCTGTCACAATGATATCACTTAATATTATCTTAGGAATCCACCTGGCTTGGAGTAACCAATCCTATTCTACTGCTCCCCTATTTTTAAGCTTCTCAGACAGGGTTCTAGATCTCTACTAAAACTATTTTTGCTTTTCACTGTCTACAGGACAATTTTATATTTTTAGGAATATTAAATTTGTAGGCATTGAGACTCTTATTTCTTAAAAATGTGTACATAGGCAGCCTACTCTTGTTGGAAGAAGTTACAAGAACTTTGGTCACCTATGGGATCTTCACTTACTTAAAATTTCTAGCATTGTTCAAATTTTGGCACTAATTGTGGTTCACGAAGAAACCCAATCATTTGTCCTTAAAATATCCCAGTAAGACCAGCAGAAGCAAATCTAAACCATCCTACCTGACAGAGGTATAGGATAAGGCAGACAGAAGAAATGTAGATAGCTCATTCTGAGAAAACCAAGCCCCTGTCTTTGAACCCTTTGTGTTCTTGCAAACAGAGTAGGAGTCTGCATCCTATGGCACTAGAGACCAAGGAGTCACAGGGAATTATTCTTAGTGGCTAGTTGTACTAGAAACTGTTGCCAGACTGGCAAAGTACATCTCCCCTGGCTCGATATCCCTTTCCTCGGCCTGGTGCCTCCTTTCCTCATTATCTTTGGCAGTTCACACGTCGCTAATGTGTGACACTCCTCAGGTCAGATGGCCTCCAAAGTGATTCATGTTCCAATTGGTCTTTCCTTATTCACGCTATGGTCCCTGATCAAAACTCTCAGTCTGAGACCCATCTGTTCTAAAAATAGAGCTGATCAAGTGACTCCTTCTCAAGGAATATTCATACTTCAAAAAGAGAATGTTTAATACAAATGAAACTCTTAAATGGTGAGCTGTTTCTCAGCAGAGGGACCTTCCTCATGCTTTTTGCTTTTTCTAGGTAAAATCCCTTTTTCCTCAAGTCCATTAGTCAGCAATTTAGAAGGCCTGACTTCTGAAAGACTGCCGAGTCTTGCCCTAAGCCAGATTGTATCCTACTCTTATTCAAGGATATATCCTAAAGCACCATGTGTACAGTAGATTCTCCCTGTGCTATGATGGATTGAAAGTGATGGTACAGTAGCTCTAATGACTGCCCCCTTAAGCCCGCAGATGGCACCAGACTGTGCCTAGTGTGTCTTAAATACATCAGCATGGAAACAGGAGTTTCATGTAAAGAGCTTCAAAGCAATCAAGTATATACGAGTTCTGTTTCCATTCCCCTCCTAGTTAACGAAATTGCCTGTTTGATGGGGAATTCAGAGGATAGTTCCTACTGGGCATCTGGAATTTGTGATTCTTTCATAAGTATTGCACTTTAACCAATCACTCTTTAAACTCTGTTGATGGGTAGTAAGGAGGTCACTTGTTATGATGAGCATTGAGTGTTGTATGTAAGTGATGAATCACTAAATGCTACCCCTGAAACCAATAATACACTATATTTTAACTAACTAGAATTTAACTAAAAATTTGAAAAAACAAACAAACAAACAAACAATAAACACCCAACTCTGTCAAGACATTTTCAGGTCATTTCAACTCATCTGGAGTTTGAAGGACTCTATATAAACCTTTTCATAAAATATCCTGGCTGGTGCCAGGTACATGATATGATTTACTTAATCTGTGTCTAATAACATCAATATATCAGTATATATATATATATATATATATATATACTGTTACTTGTATTAGAACCCTGGATTTACAGAGCTCTTTCTTCCTTAGAGTCTTATTTTCCCCAAGGTTATTGCATCTTCACTTAGAGCACCAATATAAGTTAGAGAGCAATTTCCATTATTTCATTATTTTAGAGGAGAGACTTGGTATCAAAGTGACTGCCTTATCCAAGGTCAGCCATTTTTCAGACATGGACCTGGGATGACAACTCAGGCTCCTTCAAGCCCCAACCAATTCTCCGTTGTAGACCACACTACTTCAATGGTGTGTTGTCTTGGACTGATACTGAGGCACCATGCTGTGGGTTCATGTTCTGAACTATCTTTTCTTTGTTTGTTTGTATTTTTATTTATTTATTTTTATTATGTTATGTTAGTCACCATAGAGTACATCATTAGTTTTTGATGGAGTGTTCCATGATTCATTGTTTACGTATAACACCCAGTGTTCCGCGCAATACATGCCTTCCTTAACAACATCACCGAACTCACCCATCCTCCCACCCTCTCCTGTCTAAAACCTTCAGTTTGTTTCCCAGAGTACATAGTCTTTCATTGGTTGTCTACCCCTCTGATTTCTCCCGCCCTTCATTTTCACCTTCCTTCTCCTAATATCCTCCATGCCATTCCTTATGTTCCACAAATACGTGAAACCATATGATAATTGACTTTCTCTGCTTGACTTATTTCACTCAGCATAATCTCTTCCAATCTCATCCATGTTGATGCAAAGGTTGGGTACTCATCCTTTCTGATGACTGAGTAATATTCCATTGTGTATCTGGAGCACATCTTTATCCATTCATTTGTTGAAGGGCATCTTGTCTCTTTCCACAGTTTGGCTACTGTGGCAATTGCTGCTATGAACATTGGGGTGCATATGGCCCTTCTTTTCACTATATCTGTATCTTTGGGGTAAATATCTAGTAGCGCAATTGCTGAGTCATAGGGTAGCTCTATTTTTAATTTTTTGAGTTACCTCGACACTGTTTTCCAAAGTGGCTGCACCAGCTTGTATTCCCATCAACAGTGTAAGAGGGTTTCCCTTTCTCTGCAACCTCTCTAACACTTGTTTCTTGCCTTATTAATTTTTGTCATTTTAACTGGCATAAGGTGGTATCTCAGTGTGGTTTTGATTTGAATTTCCCTTATGGCTAATGATGTTGAACATTTTTTTCATGTGTCTCTTAGCCATTTGTATGTCTTCTTTTGAGAAGTGTCTGTTCATGTCTTCTGCCCATTTTTTGACTTGATTATTTGGTTTTTGGGTGTTGAGTTTGATGAGTTCTTCACAGATCTTGGGTATCAGCCCTTTGTAGTGTCATTTGCAAATATTTTCTCCCATTCCGTGGGTTGCCTCTTTGTTTTGTTGACTATTTCCTTTGCTGTGTAGAAGCTCATTTGCTAAGAACTTTCGTTTCAAAGGCATTTTTTGGGGGGGGGGTGCAGGTCACAATCCCTTTAACACTTGTTCTTTATCTTATATCTCACCGTGTGCCATCTTGAAGTGATGTTGGGAAACAAGGTCATTTCTTTAGTTGGTTGCATTGTGGCTACTTGTTGGTTTGTGTGGATCTGGCTTCTGCACCTGGAGTTAAGGATAGAGTTTGACAACTTCATTGATATTTTCCAGTTCAAATCTGTGGAGATCAGATCCTCTTGGGTCTAGTTGGCTTAAATCAGCAACTATATAAATGTACAGTGAAAATAAAAATATCATCAAATGCCCCACAGAAAAAAGAGCTTTTATGGGTAGCTCAAATCAGTTCTTTCTGTAATTTACTTTTTTCATTTTTGTTAATGTCATTCTTACTTTTGACATGTCTCCTTAAGGATGAAATTCATTAAAATGTAAAACATTTTGTTATAAGCAAGATATTTCAAGAAAACGGATATAATATAGGAAGATTTGACACTGAGACAGGAATCAACGGACAGACTTTTTAAAAGAATTTATTTATTATTTAGAGAGAGTGTGGAAGATGGGGAGGGGCAAATGGAGAGAAAGTTTCAAGCAGACTCTGCACAAAGTTGGAAGTGGGCTTGATCTCACCACCCTGAGATCAGGACCCTGAGAACAGAACCTGAGCCAAAACCGAGTTGGAGGCTCAACGGACTGTGCCCCCCAGGCAAATGGGCAGGCTTCTGCACAGGATGATTATCAGGGATGATATAAGAAGACTGATAACTTTTAAACAGTTAAGCCTATGCCTTTGTCTCAGGTCATGATCCCAGGGTCCTGGGCCGGGCCAGGGAATCTGCTTCTCCCTCTCCTTCTGTAGCTCCCCCTGCTTGTACTCTCTCTCTCTCTCCATCAATAAATAAATAAAATCTATATAAAATAAATAAAAGAAGAGGTAGGTTCTAAGATAATGTAAAAGGACCAAGAAAAATACATTCTGTGAAGAAGAGCAATTGGTTCTAGGGAGAACTATGAAATGTACATGAAACACACATGGTAGTTGGCTATTGTTAATCATTTCTCCACCTTGAATTCAGTTGTTGATTACTTACCCTTACTGTGAGCTGTACAAGATAGTAACTAAGGCCAATGGGTCAGTAGCAAGCAAAGCAAGTGGAAGAAATCACACATTTAAAACAGCCCATAAATAGTATGGTCAATTCCTAAATAATTGAAAGGTGAAATATTGAACAAAACCCTTGGGGGCTGTGGAAAGGTACATTTAAAGTAAATATTTTAAAGAAGAAAAAGGGAAGGACTCTATGCTTTTTGAGAAATATTTTATTACTCATATTTGTACAGGTGAGGAAAGTGAAAATTTGAGGGGAAGTCGCCTAAGGTCACAGAGCTACCTAGTTGTAGAGCTGGGATTCAGGAAGAAGCCTCTTTGGCTCCAAAACCTGTCACATTTTTAGTGATACCTTCAGGAATGGTTGGGGAGAGAGGGAACTTAACATAGAATATGATACATTATAGGGTGAGATAGAGGGGAAATAAGCTAATCCAAGAGACCATGGGGAGGTAGGCTTCCTCAGGGAAGAAATTTAAAGTCTCTTGGAACTTTTTCAACTCTCCCCTTCACCTATCCCCCAATCCAGTAAAGGGATTTACAAGTCATTTACAAATGCAGCAGAAATACCTTAGCTACTTAAGGAGAAAACTAATTTTAAGGATGTCTATTACAATAAGAAAATTAATAGCACTTATTTTTCTCTGATTTGCATGATTACTCAAATGGAACTAAGGTATTATGTATGTATTTCACACTTCTGTTCACTCTCTCTTCCCCTCCATTAAGTACTTAGTATCCCAAGATGCAGTATTATTAAATACATCAGTATAATTCCTTTAGATAGTTTACATTATTAATTTACATCTTAAAAAATATAGTGTAGTCTCTTCTTCCCTTCATATAACTGGTCTACATTTTTTGTTATGTGAAGAGAAAAAAAATCAATTATTTCCTTTATTTATCTGTGTCTTCCCAAATGAAGGCAGTCTAGTAAAAATATACATATGAACTGATAAATTCATCAGCTTGGTCATAAGTCTGCATTAATTGATATTTGTAACTGCAAACTTTTTTTTTTTTTAAAGGATCTGCTTTCCTAAATTCTAATGCTAATAGCAAATAATGTAATTTCTAAAGCTGGGTCTGTGTTATCTTCAATTCCATGAAATGTCTCAGTAAGTTAGTTTAATTGTTAATAAATCTAAATCTAAACGGTCCTATCAAATGATTTATTAATTTAGATAGAAGTTTTATTTTTCAATATTTCTTACATGAACCATTTAATATCCAGATTGTCTCATGAACCATTCAATATCTAGATCATTTTAGAAGAGAGCCATAAACAAAATATGCAGTAACTTGGGCTTATATCTGCTTATATTTAGGGATGACTGAAAAACTAGTGACATTTGCAGATGATGGGAGAGCTATTTGCATTTATTGTATTCAGTACAAGAAAGACAGTCTCCCTGAGCTAGATCTAGAGGGGAAATTCTTAAAGGAGTGAAGTTCTGGAGAACAGTCTAAGTCTATGTGCTATGGTTCAAAAATAGGGAAAACAGAAAAGAGAGGGGAAAAAAAAAAATTCGCCTGCCATAGATTTGCAGGGAAGGCCCTGACAGTTGCTATAGGCCTGCCCTTAACCCAGGTCTGGACTCCTCAGTAACTCTGATGGAGGATGTTATGAGCTGAACCATGTCTCTCCAGATTCATATGTTCAAGTCCTAAAATCCCCAGTACCTCAGAATGTGACTGTGTTTGGAGATGGGTCTTTAAAGAGTTAACTGAGGAAAAAATAAGGTCATTTGGATAGGCCTTAATTTGATATGACTGGTGTGCTAATAATAAGAAGAAATTTGTCACAGAAAATATAGACAGAGGGGCTGAGCACTCTAGGACACAGCAAGAAGGCAACCCAGGCATCTACAAGCTGAGAAGACAGTCTTCAGAAGAAGCCGAATTTGCTGACACTTTGATCTTAGACTTCCAGCCCCTGGAAATGTGATAAAATTAATTTCTTTTGTTTAAGGCATCCAGTCTGTGGTACTTTGTAATGGCAGCCCCAGCAGAATAATGCAGGAAACACCACTGGAGGCAGCTGGAAGAGCTGTGCAACTTGGTCAAGGAGATATGGGCTCAGTGGGAAAATGGCCCACTTTGGACTTTTCTATTTTTTTAAGTGCCTATCAATTTTAGTATTTACAGCAAAGTGAGTAGTCTCATACCTCTGAGAAAGGGAGATGAAAGTCTTTGACTAGCTATTCTGCTATCTTGGGCTCTTCTTTTGAACTTTCTCTTCTTCATTCTCCTTCATTCTCTGTGTCTTTCTTCCCTTCCACATCTCTTTTTGCCCACATCCCTTCCCACGGAGGCTTATGCCTACTAGTTACTATCTTGTTAACAAAGCTGTGCAGCACGTTCCAAAGATTGTGGTGTATGGGTGAGCATTGATTCATTTTGCATACTGCTTAGAGTGAAGCATATCTTTGCTGCTTAGTGAACTCTTGATGGAGAGTTTCCATGTTTTATATTACGTATTTTCCATATGTCCCATATTTCCTATTTCTCACAGAGGACAGGATGTGAGCTAGCAAGGTCTGATCAAGGTGACCAGTGGAAAAATAGGGAAGAATGTCTCAACCCTAAGGAGGATCTGGGGAGTTTTCTAGTGAAGCTGGTGCTTCATGAAATCTTCATTTTAAAAGTCTCAGGGATCAAAGGGAGGGTGTGGGTGATAATAGCACCAGGTGATGTTGGCTAGATCTCTGGGCAAAGATCTATGCAATACTAAGGAGATTTCTTCAGGAAAAAAAAAAAAAAAGGTTGCTTCTTGGGGGTGTTCAAGTTTTTTTGTTTAATAAAAATTTAAACATTTAACTGTGGTAAAAATTACATAACATAAAAATTTATCATCTTAACTAATTTCAGGCATACAAGTCAATGGTATTAAGTGTGTTCACATTGTGCTCAAGTTCTTAAATAATGATTTCATGTGGTCAAAATTCCACATTCTTACGTGAATTTTTGGTACAGATGTTCAAATATAATCATTAGATTTTAATTTTAGGAGTAGCATAAAAAGTCAAAACCAGTCTAATATAAAATTGATTTAATTGTACAGAAGTCTATAGTCATAGCATCTACTGTGAACAGGCACTGTTTCAGATAACTGCCAATATAGCAGTGAACAAGAGAGAACAAGGGCCTGGTTTTCACGGAGCTCACATTTCCAGGGCATGTGATAAGAGGAGGAGAAGGTTGTCAAGAACTGCAAAGGGTTGGAGATGTTACCGTACTTGCAAGCCAACAAGTTAACCTGCTACCATTTCATAACTCCTGGGTTAGAGCCAAAGGAGAGTTTACTATTCCTATCAATAGAAGTAGCAGATGGCCACTGTTTTCCTTTTGCTCATTCCCAGAAACCCTGTTCTCACAGGGCAGTATGAAGAGGGCTAGGAAACACCTGTGCATACAGTGAGTTATGTTACAAGAGAGGTACCTTAAACTTGGGGAACCCACATCTTTTTTAATGGGCAGTAAGCACGCCACTCTTTAGCTTTGTTAGGGAGACAGCAAATCTCTCTTCCTGTCTGTAAGCAAATCTTCCTTTTGCTCTGAAGGGAAACACTGTGTCTAATTTCAAAAGTTATTTGTTATGCAAACACTCCGGAAAAGATCACACAGAAGAAGGGAAGCAGTGCATGTGCAGAAGCATGAGGGACCTAAGTAGAACGATCTCCAGTGGAGGTACAGTGGAAACATTGATACCGATATTGGACGATTTATGCAAACAGTGGGGAGTCAACTCAGGTAAATATCAGTTCTGACCTGTGATTTACATCAGCAGTGGTGGTTCCCAGCACTGGTTTCAGCAATCTTGTGAAGGAGCATGAACTTCATATTATCTGGTGGAGTGAGCCAGTGCCATATAACCAGTGGGGATTGGGATTTACATTTCCGCTGCCCCTCTCTTGCCATGTTACTTTGGCTGATTGTATAGCTTCTGTCAATCCATTTCCTATAAGGCAGAAATAATAAAAGCTACCTTTTAGAGTTATTGGAAAATTCAGTGAATAATGTTTGCAAAATACTTAGCATAAAGTCTGAATGTAATAAGCATTCAATAAATGGTAGATGTTTTTATTTACTGAATATGTCCTAGGTGTATTTAATTCAATCCTCATAACACCTCTGTGATGTCAGTATTGCTGTTCTCTGTTTATAGATTAGGAAGTGGAGACTCACATTTATCTGAGGTTGCTAGCTAATAAGCGGTACAGCCATATCCCAATACAGGTCAGTCAGTGTCAAAGCCCACACCATTCACTATGTAAAAGAGTTAAGTGCTTAGTGCCTGTACTCTCCAGGAAAATTTCCCAGCTCGAAATGCACCTCTGCCATTTATTATGTGTGTGATTTTGAATGAAATCCTCATCTAAAAAAATGGGGAGGATATTAATATCTGTTAGGTAATGTGGTTATGAGGATTAAATGAAATGCTATCTACATAATGCTTGACAAACAGTAATGAAAACTTACATTTGTTGATGTTATTAATATTAGTTTTTATTATTATTGCTATGACAATAACATGAAGGCAACATTATTTATTCCAGATGGCCATTTGCCCTCATGGACATTTGAGTCTCAACCTTCAACCTTTGTGATAAAAGTTTCTTATAAGCTGTACATTAGAATGATTTTGAGGAACAATAAATACATAGATTATAAAGCAGGGTGAGTACTCAATATGTAACTTCAGATTTGATTAGAAGAAAGAGGAAAACATATGTTTTATCAGTATAAAGTAATATTGCTTTTCTGTTCTATTTTCCACTTCTCCCATAATTTTGGTAAATTATACAGAACTGTAATTGACCCAAACAAATGGATAAAATGTCACTTAATTTGCTTTAGCTCGTTATACACATTTGTTCTATGGATTAACTTACCTCACATACATCTCACACAATATTTAACATTTATTTTGGGAGAAAAAGTGTTAGTAATAAGACTTCTCATTAATGCATACTAGTGAGTATTTGTGAGTGAAGTAAACCATTTAATTATTAATTTCAATAAAAAATAACATTGAAGACAAGTCAGTAAGACCAAGAAAAATGATCTTCCTTACTCTTTAGCTTCCAGAGATGTATTGCTGTAGAACACGGTTATGACCAATGTCAAGGGCCACGTAGTGTAGCGGGAAAGACCACACACCCAGGACCAGCTCGCCTGGCTTTGCATCCCAGCTGGGGCGCTTACTAGTTGTGTGAACGTGGGTAAGCCGCCTCAACTACAGGAGGTTCATCTCCTTCTTGGGAAAAAGAGAATAATAAAAATATGTATCTCATGAACTGGTAGGTGGGCTGAACGAGCTAATAAATATATGAAGTACTGAAAAGAGCTTGTGGCCCCCACTCACATTATACAAGAGTCAGCGCTTATTGTTGCTGTCTTCTCAGCCCCCTGGCATGTGACTCCTCTCCTAGACCAATGTCCTCAACCCTCATGTACACGGGAGCTGTGGCCAGAGTTTCTGAGACACAGCTATAGGAGGCCCTAGAATACTGCCTTCAGTGCCATGACTCAAAATAAATCATTGTTCAGACTGAACTGTTTTGATTGGGTTTGTGAGATCTGGTATTGCTGAATGTTTTGTGAAGATGCGCTAAGGAAATATCTTTGAATCCTATTTTCCTTTCCAAGTATTCCTCATCCGTATACACAAGTACTTTTGACTTTCACAGCATTTACCAACTTACCAGTTAAATTGTTCATGATGATGCTAGACTATTTTAGCTGGAATAAGAATTCAATTTTAAAGCAATTTACAGCATTGTACCTAATGCTGGTCAATTGCCTTTTTATTAGTTTTCTAAATCAGATAGCATACATATTAAATTCCAGGACCACAGAAATTTGAGGCTGAATGTTCTTTATCCCCTAAATTGTTTTGCAGGTCTTTCATTTATAGTTAATAAAAAAAAAATGTCTTCTCATTCTAGAGCCTCTCCCAGTCTAACATGCCATCACATCTGTCTACCTCTGGTCACCCTGCCCTTGTTGCTTTCCTTCTCCGCATGCTGTTTTCCATTCTTTAAGTCTTTTCTTGAGCCTCCTGTAAATGTGGCTAGGTTTAGTCTCAGCACACCTTATCTGTTTTTGGCTTTCTCTGTAGAGTTAGTGGGAAATTTCCGACTATCTTATTCTCTGACTTGATGTGGAAAAGCATAACTCCATTAATTTTTTTAAAAGTCCCTTTTCTTAAAAGGGAAATAAGTGATCACACTTAACAACAATAAAAGGACCCTTGTAAGGAAAAAGAATGGAAAATGCTAACAACTTGTTGAAAACCACATCCTTTAAGAAATAATAGTAGTAATAGTAGAACATTATGAGAACACTAATGAAGAAAAAAAAAAGGAAGGCAAAAGGGTACTTTCTCTTTTTTCCCAACCATTCTAATGATGAAACTTTGAGATGAGCTAATGTATCCCTAAGTGCTAACTGTCTGAAGGACTCGCTCCCTCCCAAAAGGAAATTGATCCTGCCCCTGGGGCACTCGTGCTAAATGGACATTGCAGGGATATATTCTTTATGGTTACCCTCCTGGGAAAGGCTGGTGCGAAACAAGGAAGAAAAGCAACAGACCATTCATAAAAAGCCCAGAAATGAAAGAGAGTTTAAACACTGTATTTATGAAATGTAATTCTCCCAGCTTTCCTCCGCAGCAGATGGCTACAGTCATTTAAATAATCTACATGTTTTCTAGAATCCCCTTAGAGCTGTACCTGCTGTTTTAATGCTTTCTTTTTAATAACAATGAATTTGTGAAGGATTGAAGCCCCTTGAAGAGTCTCAGGCTGTGCCCAAAATCCTAATCATGTGTTGGTTGACTAGATACATTTGTACAATTTGTGGCCTGAATTACTGTGAAATTAGAAGCAGAGCCTGGGTAATCATTTTACGTCTCTGGACCAGAGACACTAGTTCCTTGGACCAGTTAGAACAACCATTAAAACACCCGGTAGTCAGACAAACAGTTTTCTGCTAGCACATTATTTTGAAAGAGGGCCGGAGAACCACACCGAAAGGTCTTCACTAGCTGGCCCCCAGATGGTGGGGATGGTAGATAGCACAGGACAGAGGGAAGGTTTGGCATCACCTTCAATTGCTTCTAGCCACAGCCATGAGAAAGGTGAGTTGCGTTAGCATACCGAAGAAGGTCCCTAAAAGACGGCTGGGAGAGAATGGGGAGAAAGGCCCGCACTCTGGAGGCCAGAGGAAGTGCTGAGAGGTTGCTACAATTGCCAGCCTAACAGAAGGCCTTCCAGGGAGCTTACTGTGGAGCAGTAACATGATACCTTAACATGCCCAACACCATCAGTACAAGCACATTTGAAAGCCAGGCACATGGGAAGAAAACATGTCAGAGCAGAGTGGTGTTATTTTTAATGGAGCATGTGTTTGTCTTGTAAATGTGTCAAAAAGAGGGGAGCAGGTGTCTGGTTCCCGGTCACCGCCTCTGATGCATGGCCGGGGTGTGTGTGTGGGGGGGCGGCCATTGGATTTCCCACGGCCACACAGCATCTTTGATATTGCAAATGAAATTACACCCACCCAGAGTACGTGCACTATCCTTTCTCAATATTTGTGTACAATTGTTTTGAAAGTAAGCTGTCCTCAGGGTGTGGATTTATGAGCGGTCTTTGGGATCAAGCCAGGTCCTGTTAGGCAAAGATTAACAGCCCAATAAATAGAACTCGTGCATCACCCTAAGATTAACACAAGGAAACAGCAAAGTTGATCTAAGGTCTACTCCTAAGGAAAAGTTGTGCCCCATCCCCCCCTTTTTTTTGTGAAGAGTAAGAACATAAATTTGTCAATAGTAAATGAATAACCCTCGTGTTAGAGAGTTGTCAGTATGAGAGACTCTATTTCCCATGTTCAGTAATAAAGCTACCTATTATTTTGGTAAGAAATGCCTAAATTGAAATTCTAAAGGGCATTATGAACTTGAATTAAAAAGGTAATGGATTTTTTAATAAGTTCTGGGTCAAGATGTATTATCAAACTATTTTCCATAGGGCATAGAATATACCATCTATCCTTTTAATAATACTAGATCTAGCCTTACTTCCAGAAGCCAGCTGAGGCTGCCTGTCTATTATAGTCTGTCCCACCATCCCTAACAATGAACAAATAACTAGACGGCTGCGAAACATTTTAAATAGAACTGCCTCCTAGAGAAACTGTTACTGGCAGAGATAGGCCTGATCTGGACCTGGGTAACTTGCTTTGGGAAAGAGCATATCAATATAGTTTGAGAGTAAGTAGTAGAGGGAAATATGATGGATTAAGTAAATCATAAAGCACATGATCTACACACTGACATGCAGCCTTATTCTGCCTGAATGCTCTGATTCAGGATTGTGCAGAGGATAATTCTGTGTGCTTTGAAATTCAAAGGGCTTTAAAAAAAATGGTTTTAATTATACAAGCTGTTTATTAGTAATGAAAGTACTATGTCTGCAAATCTTTAAAGGTTGCGAAGAACTTAACCACGCATTTGAAAAGTGGTCTGCATATTCTAAGTTGGAGATGAGCATTCTTCTTCTTTGATTTACAGTTTGGATCCAAAGCTTTTTTTTTTTTAAGGATTTATTTATTTATTTATTTGACAGACAGAGATCACAAGTAGGCAGAGAGGCAGGCAGAGAGAGGGAGGAAGCAGGCTCCATGCCGAGCAGAGAGACCGATACAGGACTCCAACCCAGGTCCCTGAGATCATGACCTAAGCCGAAGGCAGAGGCTTTAACCCCCTGAGCCACCCAGGCGCCCCTGGACCCAAAGCTTTAAACCGTTTTTTGTGTTACTCTTAACTGTGTGACTCCTTTACACTCTGTAAACCTCCCTCTTGATTGTGTGCTCTGTTAGCAACCTCCCTTGCACACACCCTGAATCCTTTCTTGTATCTATGTTTGGTGCTGGGGACTTGGACACTTCTTTATGTAGCAGTGGTAGAAAAGAGGGGGGTAAGCCGAATGACCTACACAATAGCTAAACTCACCAGAATTAATTGTTCTTATAGTCTCATTGAAAAAGTATATTATTAGTAGTTAATAAAAGCCCAGAAAATAACTGCTTCGTGACATGTTTAGATACCATGTGGTTGGGAATGAATTAGTATACAGTGGTGTCATAGCGGTCTTCATAGCTGCATTCATTTTAGATGGTTTTAGATTAGGGCAGGGATTTACTTTGTAAGGTAATTTAGTCTTGGAAGCATTAAATTGTTACAAATTATCTTCTGTTTTCTGTATCTTCCATAAAACAAAGCTCTCGGTAAGATAAAAGAACGCCTGTGACTTTCATCACAGACATGTAAAGAGAGAGTGGATCTGGAAAACAAATTTATACTTTTTCTGGAAATGGGAACCACTCATAAAACACTTAATGAGTTCAAGGTCCCCTTGTTGTCATTCCTTCTCCTATTCGTATGGACTGTGTACAACCCAGGGGTAGTCGGGGTAGTAGCATATTATTGGATGACTGCTTCAGATTTGAAGAATTTATGGAAGCTCTAAATGCCAGACAAAAATACACATTTTCCTTTTTAAAAAGGGGTGAGATTAATATTCAGCAATCACAATGTATAATTAGAGAAAAAAATGGAACAAACTGTTTATGCAGGCACAGTGAGTTGCTTTAATATCACAATAGACCTAAAAGTCTGTGGCAAATTTTAAAAATTTTTCTCAGAAGTGTAAAGCCCCTCTGAGGTGTTCTCACAAGCTCTAACCCCCATTGCCATTTTTTATGCATGTTGTGAACTTGTTTACCAGCTGCCTTTATGTACGATGTTCAAATGTCTCCCGGTGCTTGTCTCCCTCTGTGCATCTTTATGTGCTATATGCCCTCATTAATTTTGAAAGGAATTTTTAAAGAGTTGCTCAAATAACACTTCCAATTAGTAACCGATATATTTTTTAGGCGTTGGAGGGCAAGCTCATTGAAACAACCCCCAGATGGTTGGATTTTATTCTAAGAACAATTCCTGATAAGAAAAAGACTAACTGATGTCTGGAGGTCTCAGTGAATCTTCCAACTCAGTTAAAATTCTGTTCCTGCTGTCTAAATTCTGTTCTCCATCTCTAAACTTTAGATGTGGGGCAAAACCCACCAGCTTCACTTTCTCAAAGAGAATACATTTGCATTTTATTGTCAGAGCAGTAGCCTGGATGAATTTCTATTAACACCCCCCCCCCCAATTTCTCCCTCCCCCACCAAATGAATTCTGTGATGACTTTGCAGGGCAGGGGTTGGGGGCGTTTCTGAAGTGTGGTTGCTCCAGATGGGATGCTGGTGAGAAAGGAGATGAGCGAGCACATATATAACAAAGGGATAATTACCACTCATTTATATGTTTCTGGAGGGCATCCTGAAATTTAGAAGGAAAGTTTAACAACTGGGATCTCCTGGTCATGTATGCAATGAAGGCTGTCAAGGACAGAATTATTTAGAATCTGGGTGTCAAAGATGAGTGAGAGTTAAGAGATGAATAGTTGAGAGTAGGGCAGTGAGTCAGAAGTTGTCCTGATGCTGCTATTTTTCCCTCTCCACAAAGAAAATGCGCATGTTTTTATTTTCAAGTCTTCCTGTTACTAAGGCATACTGACCTCTAGGTGTCTCCTTTGGGATACCTAATTCCAAGCAGCCCATCATCTCTTCCCTCTTAGGTGGCTCAGCACCAGATCCTAGAGAGTAAGATGTGGGGTTCTCACCCCTTTGGCCCTTCCACTGCTGCTGCTCCCTAGAACTATGGCTGCCCCTTGTGCTCTGCCTCCTTATCAACCACAACCAAAGCACCTTCCTTTTGATAGTTCTGTGGGTGATGCTTTTGCTCTCTCTCAGAATAGACTGGTCACTAACCTGAAGAAATAGTGCAAGTTGTCAGGAGAAATTGGGGAGCCAAAAAGGCTCCTGATTTGAGGTAAAGAATATTTTTAAAAAGGCCTCTATAAAATAATGCCATTTGCTCATTCCTCTCTTTTCTAAATTTTAGTCATTCCCATACAGTAATCAGGATTTTTGCCATATATCTATTACCTATTGTTGAATATTATCTTAAGCTAACTTTTAAAGTTTGCATAGATTTTAGTTAAAAGGAAACTTTGAGTCACTCCCATAAATGGAAAACCAGTTTTGCTTTTCTTAAATAGAAGACATTACCAGTCAATAGAGTGACACATGCCATTGAACTTTAATGAGTTAACAATGACATGCTCAAGGCTCTGAGCCTGAGGTTTATTCTTTTTCTTAAAAAGGGTATTAGTACGAGTTGGAGAGGACTTCAAGGAGTATTAGAACCAAAATGAGAAATTCCCCTTGATTTTACCCATGAAGAGTAAGAATAGGTTTAAAAAGGGAATACTCCTTTTAGTATAAATTCTATATTGTTCAATTTTGTGTCCATGTATCATTTGTGGCATCTGCTCCACACTGATCAGCCCAATGAAACTCAAAGTGATATGATTTTCGAGTTAGAAATGAAAGGAGAAAAAAATCTAGAGTATCCTGGAGAGGAAGGATCTCACCCTCTTCACATTAGCCCCATTCCCAGTTGGAGAGAAGATTCAGAGAGAAGTAACTCTCCCATTCTTTTGTGTGTATTATTTTAGCTCTTCCTGAGCAAATTGGAGACTCTCTGGAAAACTGACAAGAAAATAGGGAGCACGGGGAGTGCAGCACTCTAAACCCAAGGAAATGTGTTTGTACGCCTATTAAACATGAGTTCTTTCTGTTCTAATGTGAGGTTTAGCTCTATGTGAAGTTCTTTGTATTGATTTGTAAGTTGTTGAAGTAACTCGTTTTTCCCTCTTGAAATCCCACAAAAATCAGTTGGTTAAAATACAGATCATGTTCTAGAAGACAGTTTATAGGTATATAAAATGCTGGGACAACCAGAAATCCCACATTTTAGATGTCAGGGCATTTGATCCATTTCTGTGGAGCCTTTGGTTGATTGAATGTCTAACCTTGTAAATTTAAGTGCCTTTTACTCTGAAGATCTGTAGTTCTTCTTTTAAAAAAATCTTTGTAAGAAATTGAGAATTCTCTGAGTTGCTTGACCCTAGATGAAGTCCATGGGGCACTCCAGGTTCTAACCTTCACTCTATAAATGTTAAATTTATAACAACTCTCTGTCGTGGGTGAGACTATGAATAGTACAATTTAGGGATTCTGAATTTATGAATGAACAGGCAGCTTTGAACTCCTGATGGGAGCAGGCACCATATGCCATTCAAAGGTAATTTTCCTTAGATTTACATTTCATTTATTCATCTTGTGCCTCTAATGCCAAGTGCTGTGTCAGGTCTTGAAAGGAAACATAACAGCGAATAGCAGTCCAGAGAAAGGACGATAAAGCTGACAAATGGTAGCCTCTTCAATAAATCACAGGTTCCACAGAGAGAAGTTGACTGTCAAGCCTACACACTAGAAAAAGAAATGTAAGAAGAGGAAATGAAAACAATAGAAAGTAACTTGGCATGACTCAATGAATGAGGAAATTGTATCACAGAGACCTGAAGTAAAAGAAAAATTATTTTCTAATTTTATGAAGCAAAACTTAAAAAAATAAGTTTGCTAAACAGTTTTGAAAAAAAAAAAAGAATGAAAATTATTATGTAGAGGGATAAGAAAAGAGATAAAATCCAGTCAGGTTTCAAAAAATGTCAAGGTTGGGCTTTTAAAACAAGGTGGAATTGAAGTGGGAAGTTGATGAACACATGGGTGGCAAAAGAGGTGAGAGGCAGAAGGTGCCAGGCACGTGCATATTCAGAGCATGGCGGGTTTTCTTCTTCTTCCATTTTGTCCATTTTCTTCCAACATTTATTTTCTTTCTTTCTTTCTCTTTCATTCTCTCTCTTTCTTTCTTCTTTCTTCTTCCATTTTATCTTAGGAAAATTCCCACCTCAGCTAGGTTTTGTAGTGTTTGATGTTTGAAGATTTCGTGTGGCTTTCTTTAAGAGAAAAAATTCAAATATAAATAGAAAATTAGGCATGGAACTTTAGATGGTGTCCATGACATTGAGGAGCCCTGTTGTGTAAATTTCATTAACCTCAAAATAGTTCTATCTCTGGTCCCTTTGGAGACTGGTACCCTATGTGACCAGGAGGATAAGGTGGACTTTGGGCTGCTGGATGGGGCAGGTGGCCTCTGATTCATCTTCTTGCATGAGGTGACTTGGGTCAGTGTATCCTTATCATTAGAATGGTAAACTAGAGAGAGTTGTGAATCTGAGTGGGCTTAGAAGATAGAGTTATTCCTGGCCGAGGTAGTGATTATTACTGTATTTCAGAAGTGTGAAGGGATCAGTGAAACCCCCCCTTCATCTCATTTGAGTGGTCAGATATACCAGAGAGTGTGCTGGGTACTTGGGATACAAAGAAGAAGAATAAATGATGAATGAGACTTGGTTTTGGGGATGAGGGGGGTTGGGTCATTGGGAGGAGAGAGGCAGAAGGAAACTAGAGTATCACACCAGGAGATCTTATACTTGGAATGGAGCCTCAAAATCATTTATTTAATAAAAATTTATGGAGTGTTACATTGTTGGAGGAGCTAGGGATTCAGCAGCAACAAAAACAGCCCCAAATTCCAGCTCACATGGTAATTTTATTCTAGTGGAGAGAAAAGGGGAGTGGATAAGTAAATTACTCTAAGTAAGTTTATCTATAGTCAACTACAGATACAGATGTAGATACGTATATGGACAGATGCTGGTAAGTGCTATAGAGTAAATTAGAAATAGGTTATGGGGGCATTTTTAGGTGTGTGTGTGTGTGTGTGTGTGTGTGTGCGCACATGCATGCGTGTAGGGAGCTGTTGGCTTTTTTATATAGACTGGCCAAGAAAGAACTCAATGGTGAAATGGCATTTGAAAAGAGACTTTGAAGTGAGGAAGAGAGCACTGTGGGAGGAGCCCTCTAGGCAGAGGGAATAGTGAGTGTACTGGGTGTGTCTGAGGAGCAGCACAGAGGCCATGGGGTTGAAGTGAAGTAAGCAGTGGGGAGAGAGGAGGAGGTAAGGTCAGAGAGGTAGCAGGAGCCAATCCAAAAATGCTTGTAGGTCATGGTAAATACTTTGGTCTTCCCTCTAAGTGGGGTGGGGAGCCATTGGAGGGAGTCGTGGGATCTGACTTCTGTTTTTAAAGTTTCCCTCTGCTTTGTGAAGACTCTGGAAGGACAAGTCTGGAATCAAGGAGCTCAGTTGGGAGAATGCTGGAGTTATCTGGGTAGGAAAGGGCAGTTTAGTAGGTTGGCAACCATGGGCGATGGGAAGTGTTTTTTTGTTATTTATTGATTTATTTATTTAAGAGAGAGAGAGAGAGAGAAAGAGGTGGAGGGAAGGACAGAAGGAGAGAATCTCAAATAGATATCCTGCTGAGCACAGAGCCAGACTCAGAGCTCAATGCCAGGACCTATGAGAAACCAAATGAACCATCCAGGCACCACTCAAGTGGTTGGTTTCTGATTACCCATTCAAGAAGGAGCTAGAACAAGATCCTTGCAGATCAGATAATGCCATGAGAGCGAAGGTTTCAGGCTGTGTAACTAGAAGTCACTCATTTAATGAGATAAGGAGGCAGGTGGGAGGAACAGAGTGGGAGGGGGTGGTAAGTTACTGTACTGCACTTAAGTTTAACGTCTCCCATAGGCATTTGATTGGGAACTGGATGTGAATTTGGAGTTCAGGGCAGTGGTTGAGGCTGTAGATACGTATTTGGAAGTCAGGAGCAAACAGATGGTACTTAAGGCTAGGAGATTAGATAAAATCACCTAAGGAATAAATGCAATAGAGAAAAAAATTTTCCTGAGCCTTTGCATATAATTGTCATTGAACTTCTAGAGATGAGGTTGGGCATTTTTCTTTCTCCATATAAATACCTATGACTTACGATTTATACACCCCTCAACATTTCATGCAAAGCTTTCCATAATCTGACTTGTAGCGGCTCACTTCCCCAGTTTTGGTTGCAGCAAACAGCAAAAGTAGCGTGCGTCTTTGCTCATGCATTTCTTTATGAAATGCCCACTCTGCTTCCAATCCCAGCTTCTCTGTCTCTGCCTGTCTGGCTGGCTGTCGGTCTCTCTTACACATGTATGTGCACATACAGCCACCCCCACACTGAATTCTGGGTAATTTTACTCATCTGTAAGTTACTGACTAAGTATCATGTCCTCTGAGAATTCTTCCTTTCAGTCCATCCCCAGATGGATTAAGCCCATCTTCTACGCCCCATCACCCTATGCTTGGAGGTAATTTCCTTATCCCACTGCATTATAGCTATGGTTTCTTACTATTATTTGTCTAATTCTTGCTTCAGAGAATACTCAAAGCATTTGTGAAAGTGAACCAAAATATTAACAGAAAAGGTAGGAGAAAAGTGATGAGTGAACTAAATCTCTTGACCCCACTGCAGCAGAACCAAAGTAAAATTAAGCTCCAATTCAGGCAGAAACTATGAGCTAAGTTCCTCATTGTCTTCTACACCCAGCGTGGTCTTAATGAATGTGAAATAACAGACCTTTTGTGATCGATCGATGGAAAAGAGGAAACAAACAGGAAAATAAATCTTTGTAGGAAGAAGGAGGAAAGGGGAAAAGGGGAGAGAGGGGATCCTATTCTGAGGACAAACTGGAATGTTCCTAACTGCAATCCATCTCTCATTTGACTAATGAGAGTGAGCCTCCTGACTAAAGAAATTGATAGTCTCAACTGGGGGCTTAAAAGTAACTTACAAATATAAAACCGTGCGAGTCAAAGAGGTAATTAATTGTTTTTAAACAAGCCTTGTGAATTCTTTAAAATTCACTAATCCAATCAAGTCATTAATTTCACAATTTGAAGTTGTTTTGAAAGAGTTGCCACTCTATAAAAAGAAATTTTGAAAACTTAGATTCTGTTACTATTTTCCCTACATTACAAAAGCCATCATCTGTAAACCGCTGATAGAGTCAGCGGCAGTTGGATAATACCGTGCACACTAGTTGCTTTCCTAATGCAAATTGGCTTTAACGTCTTTTATTTATTACCTCAATTGAAATTCCTTAAAAGCAAAAATTACATGCTATATGTCTTGGTGTATACTACATGGAAATTTAGGGTTGGAATTGCATGATCACAGCACATTCTTGGCTTCTTTGTAGCACATACATGCCCATGGCAGTATGTTCCAATCATAGGACAGTCATGATTTCTAAGCATTTTCAAGCTGCAAGCGCTTTAGTTCATCTTCATCCATACTGGGTCCTATTCTTTGCAGCGGAGAAGAGGCAGACATTATGGAACTCTAAGCAGGAACTTACCCAGGCTTAGAAACAAATTTTGTCCAGGAAAAAAGCCTAAACTTTTTCTTTATGCCTTGACACGTTTACACAAAACCTAAACACTTGTGTACCTGTCCTGCATCAATTCAAGAATTCCATTAATTAGGAAATCCCAACTACATAAGTATATTTAAAAATGTTGATTAAAACATCAGTCAAGGGGCGCCTGGGTGGCTCAGTGGGTAAAGCCGCTGCCTTCAGCTCAGGTCATGATCCCAGGGTCCTGGGATCGAGCCCCACATCGGGCTGTCCACTCTGCAGGGAGCCTGCTTCCTCCTCTCTCTCTCTCTGCCTGCCTCTCTGCCTACTTGTGATCTCTGTCAAATAAATAAATAAAATTAAAAAAAAATCAGTCAAGATTTTTCATTATCAAACAAAAGTGACACATTGTACTTATTACCTCAAATGTGGATTAATTTTTACAAGGATCACAAAGAAGCAGTCATAATTGAATAAAGAAAATATTTACTTCAGATAGTTTACTAAATAATAGCATTTCTGATAGTTTACTAAATAATAGCATTCCTGTTTAACAACTAGGATTTAATTAGTATAAAATATGCAAATATATAATATGAATATGTAAATATGTAAGTTTGGTAACATATTTCCTCTCTGAGAAATAAAAATAAATGAAGAATAAAGTCCTAGTTTAATGTTTCCTTCTAGGCAATCAAGTTTGTAATGTTTTATTATTTGCCTCTCACCACCTAGGAAATATATCCAATGCTTCTATCACAATGAACTATAAAATAAGTTGAGAAGGATGTTCCTTTATTCGAACTTGCCTGGGATGTCTTTCTAGCCTAGTCCACCTAAAAAATCATTTCCATATTTTAAAAAAATCAGCTGGTGACTCATAGTAAATTTTTATTTGAAGGCCAGCATTCTGTCCTCAGTTCCTGTTGGCCACCGGTCATCTCTACTTGAATTTTTCTGGGTCATCTCAACTTACCATAAGATACTTTTTCTGTGACCCCATGATAACAGTGAATGGATTATTCTCTTTTCGGTACCTCCACTGTAACTTTGTATAAACTTGTGTAGTACTGTCCGTAATGCTTTATTCAAGGTCTACAAATATTTGGCACACAGGTCACCATCGCTTTTCTTTATTTATGGGATCTTATTGTAATCACAGTAGCTATTATTATTATTAATATCTTCTGAACTTATATGACTATAGTAGGGCCCTAATGCCAAGAGATGGGAAGTGACGGGTCATAGCAAAGCTATTTGCCATTTCTGCAAATACAGATTTTTATATCATCTTTATAAACATGTTCGTTTCTGATGGCACTGGTAGATAAATTAATGAATCAATGAGTAAATACATTTACAAAATCATAGATCTTAATAAGCATACCATTTTCTTTTATAAGATTTTGGTGACAAGACAAAGTTACTTTAGGGAATTCAAAGTCTGCCTCTAGATTCTACATGGAAAAGGTCATGTTTGAGGACAGCCAATCTCACAATCCAGCCCATTTCTTCAGCAGTGAATCAATTAACCAAAGTTTAATGCCAAAAAGTTTCTCTCCTGTGAGTCAAGGGAAAAGATGCACAATAACTACCTGTGACAAGTATGCAATATTAATTGTGTAGTTAATTAATTTTTAATCACATGCCAGTTTAATTAGTAACCAAGAGTGGTGGCGCCTCATACAGCTAGAGCTTGTATATTATGTAGGTGTGAAAGCTTATACTGCAATAGAGGTTATAACCTCACACGCACTTCAAGATTTATGAACCTTACATGATACTTAACAAAGTCCTCTCGAGCCAAATTATAATTATTAAGTAGTTAGAATTTTAATTACATGATATATTTCCTTTTTTAAAGAGAGATGTTATCTAAGAGATTTTTGACTGCTGGAAGCTAATAGGATCAGGCCCTTCATGGAACTTTGTTTTTCCATGAACTACAAACATATTAAAAAAAAGTCTTTAGAAGAGAAAAAAATAATTAATCACCAATCAGTGAATTGCTTTGGTCTTCATATCCAGAGAACAATCTCGGTTCTGTCCTGGAAAGTCCTGAGTTCATTTTATTTATTTGTCTAAATGTTTCGAGATGATAGAGTTGGTAACTCCTCTGTCTCTATTATTTCCTGTTTCCTATGTTATGGAGCCTCTATATCATTCTGTAGAGTCAGGTGGAAGGGAAAAAGGAAGCATTGTTAAACCGACTTTAAAAAAGCAAGAGAAAAGAATTCTTCCCCTTTATACGTTTAAAGAGAAATTTGATAATAGACTTCAAACATAACTTTTTGCAGCATTTTGGTAATTACGTTCTTGGAATATACGATGTGTTTTTTATTTTTATAATTAACAGGAAATACATGTTATACATTAAATGTGACACAAGAGATATGAATTATGCAGTCAACTCAGTATGTACTGAGGAGCACAAAGCCCAAGGCACGTTCAGTCGAGTTTCTATGAAGATCTATAATGAGTTTCAAGTACATCATTTCCTGATGGAGGATAAGAAAACATCCATCAATGCAAATTTTTGCACATTTTTTCAGCTTTTATGAATACGTTACAACTTCTAAAAAGAGTGAATTTCCAAAGTGCAACTTGAGCAAATTCTGTGAGTAATTTTATATTATACTGTTTAGGCTGAGTGGAAACCTCGAAGATATGTCTATATATACACACATATATATTTAAAGTTATTTTAGAGTGCTATAAATGAAGGTGGCTAGTGTCGCACAGTTTCTTGTCATACAATTTAATATCTAGTTAATGTCTAAACCTAGGATATTAGCTTATGTTGGAAAATAAACGAATTAGTGCCATGCAACACAAAGTAAACCAATATTTGCAAATGAAACACTATTGTAAATTCAAAATTAAGACTTTTCATATACATACATGCATATTTTATTCATTTAATTCTTTTGAAAGTGTTTTGATTCCTGTGAAAATCTTGAAGTTTATGTTGGATTGAATTTTTATTTTCTATTAGGATACATTTAAACCTATACTAATGAGGACTGAAGGAAAATGCTTAAGGAGTTTAATTGTATTGAATATTAAATAAACACCACAAATTATAGCATCGTGGGGTCCTTGGAGATATTTTATAGAATAACATATAGTTATTATATAAGAAAGTCCAATAAGACAACAGCCTCCTAATTGGTTCCCTTAACACGTCTCTCCCCCCACAGTCCATTTTCCACAGTAAAGAGTTATCATCCTGAAAAGCTAATCTGATCACATGGCTTCCCTGTTTAAAGACCTCTGTTGGCTCCCTGGTGCCTAGAGGATGAAGGCTAATCTCCCTAGCCTGGCCCCAGCCTGCTCTTCCAGCCTCATTTCCTGGCAAGCTCCCCCACACACCTTAACCTCTGGTCCCTGAACCATAGAAGGGGGCGGGGTGCTGTGCTGCTCGGAGGGCTGGGCTGGGACCGGTTGGCCAGGCCGGCAAAGAAGTCTCATGGACACAACCTGACCTGTGCTTCTCCCCTTGAATGACTTGCCACCTCTATTATATCCAAGATGATGGGCAGAACTGCTTTTATATTTCGCCTGTTCTCCCTTCTCTAACGGAAGTATTACAAAGCAGCAAGCAGCTGGAAATTCTTAACAACATAGTGCAAATGTAAAGTGAAAATCTACTTTTGCTCCCTTCCCTTGCTATAAATTTCCTCATGGATATGGAAAGTGACAGTCACCAATTCCATAGACTCACAGAGGAAGGATGCATTGCCCCAAGGAGAATGACCAGAAAGCTCCTTGACCTGCTGAGTTAGGACTGTCCAAGGGTTCCCACGCACACATTCCTGGTTCTTCATAGTGAGTTCAGCATGCGTGTCCTCCCTAGATGTTTGCTAGCAAGATGCATTTAATCCACAGATACCTTTTAGTAGTTAGTAGGTCAAAAGAAGTAAAATCATTTTTTAAAAAAGATTTTATTTATTTGTTTGACAGACAGAGATTACAAGTAGGCAGAGAGACAGGCAGAGAGAGAGGAGGCAGCAGGCTCTCCGAGGAGCAGAGAGCCCAATGTGGCGCTCGATCCCAGGACCCTGGGATCATGACCTGAGCTGAAGGCAGAGGCTTTAACCCACTGAGCCACCCAGGCGCCCCAAGAAGTAAAATCATTTTAATGATACTACACATCAATTTATTTCGAATGCTGGAAAATATTTCTTTTTCTACCATTATGTTAACACCTTTCATGATAAGGAATTCTATTTTTGGCTTAAGGGAAAAAAAAATGTAGACCAAGTGATGGTTTATTAGTGAGAACTACAAATTATTAAGGGCCCAATTGTACAACGTGTTTTATCGACCTTTTCTTTTTCCTGTTTCCACACAACTTTAAAAGTTGGTATTATGTCTTTTGTTTTTACACTGAAGGACCAAGTAACATACCCTGGAGCACTCTGATAACAAGGGGGGAGTCAAATGCCTATTTACCAGATTCAAAGGAAATGATCTTCCTACCATGCCACACAGACTATTCATATAGACCAGAGGCTTTAAAGAAATTCCTCTCCAACTCAGGAAGTCATTGATCTGAGACCCCTTACTAAAAATGGATTTTTCTCAATTCCCTGAAGTTTAACATTAGGGGCCAGTATTTTGGTTGTAAAGTAGGCAGGGGGAAATAGATGATCTCCTATGTAATCTGAGCTCATCCCTCATCGGACTTTGTGGATTCATTCGCAGATTCAAAAAGGGAAATATCCTTAATATCTCTAAGTATTTTATAATTCTTGTAGTAAGAAGAAATGTTACAAAAAGACATTCAGTATTGAACGATCTACTTGAATAGGCACCAGCACGGTCAAATTCCCATTTAAGTTTCATTGTTTATGTAAGGAATATCGCTTCAAAAACCATTAAACCAAAACTATGGCAGAGCATAAAAGAGCTTGTACATCAAGCACTTAGTCAAAAGTTATATTATGCTAACAAGCTGAAGAGCTTGTCAACATCTCCTGGGTTAAGTATGCCTCTTCTTTGATCATCCAAAAAGGTTTCCAACACTGTAGGTGGCCCTAATTAACAGGGACCTGTGATCTTCTTTTACTGCTAGATTTCACAAGTCAGGCAATATACTACATTCTATTAACACTTACTAATATTGTCCTATTCAAATCCCAATATCTCCCCAGATATACAACTGATTATGAATGTGTGTCTTGTTTTAATAGTGCCTTTCAAGAGAAAGTTTGGTGCTTCTTATCTAAATATCCTCAGGGTTCCTGTAGTCAATTATATTTTCTCATTATGGTCTAAGAATGCCCCACACTCAGAATAAGCTCAGTATCTGAATAATCCACATCTGATTCTACCCTTGAATCAATTTACATGATCTTCCTGGGGCTGGAGAAGGGGGAGATGAGGATATGTGTGTGTGTGTATGTGTGTGTGTGTGGTTTGGTTTCATGTGCATTTAACTCCTGTTTCAGTAGCCACAAGGAAAGATGCTGGTTGCTCTAAATATATACATTTCTCTTAGTCAATCCAACCCCATGAAATAGTTATTATTATGTTCATTTTAGAGATTAAGAGACCTGAACTTATTCTGTGGAAAGGTGGAAAATTGAATATATGCATCTAATTTTATTTATTTTGGAACTGCAGTGAAAATACAGTATAGAGATTTAAGAAAAAATATCTAACCATAACCAGAGTGGAGAAAATGGGACAGAGTAGAACATGTCAGTGCCAGAAAGCAGATGGTTGAGTGATAACAGACTTGACAGACCTGAAAACATCAAGCCCTACTCAAAATGTGGAAAGCTCAGACCCAATGAGATGTAGAATCCTTAAAAGGTCAGAAATGTTCAGTACAAGGTGGTTCAAGAAGTGGGAATAAAAAGGCATTAGGGAGCCAAAGTAAGAATTTACTGAAAACTGTTCAAGAAACAACTAGATCCTTAGCTCTTTTGCTTGGTGACTGTCCATTTTCAACTCCTTTGCTTTGAGGCTAATGCTATGGAGAGGGTAAAACCACACATGTATACTTGGGGGGCCCTGGGGAGAGTTGAGGGAGTGGACATTCCACCACCCATCCCAAGGGAGCAAGTAAACCTACGCCTCTGAATGCTGACCCTCCATAGCCCTCCATGACCTGGTTTGGATTCCAGAACACCAGGCAGGAAGTTGAGACAGGCTTCTGTGTGGGGAGTCAGAGCGGGGCGGGGGTGGGGGGTTGTTCAGAACCCTAAAAATTCTACATCAAAAGATGCCCGTGAAACAGTCCAGCCAGTCACCCTAAAGCCAGGCTTATAGATTACAAGTAGCAAACTCTGCATAGGGCTTATAAATCCTTGTTTTAAACTTTGTTGTGAAAATTAGCGTATACACAGCAGAATGCATAAAACATACAAATAGCTGAAATAATTCGTATAAAACAAACATTCCCCAAAACATTGTCAGCATCCTCAAGCTCCTTGCTTGTTTCTTCCTAATCCTGTTCGCTCCTTTCCATTAAAGGTAAGCACTACTCTGCTTTTTATGGTAATAGCTTATTTGCCTTTTCTTTTTTTTAACCAACTGATGTGGATCTTTAAACACTATGATTTACTGTTACCTTTTTTGAACTTTGTGTAAGTGGAATTATAGAGTATATATTATTTTGTGTTTGGCTTTAGTATGAGGTTCATTCATAAATGTTGGTAATAACCAACTAGGTTTGTTCATATTATTGTTCCATAGTATTATAATATGTATATTCATATACCAGAATTTATCCATGATACTGTTGATGGATGCTAAGCTTGTTTCTAGTTTGGGACTACTATGAATATCATTTTGCTGTCATATTCCTATATAATCTTCTGTGTATGCATATGCATTTCTTTAGGGAAGAGGTTGGCAAGCTTTTTCTATAATGGGTCAGATAGTAAATATTTTAGTTTTTTAGATCATATGAGCTCTGTCTTAACTACTAAAATCTGTGAGAAAGCACCTATAGACATAATATATAAGTGAATATGTATACTGTGTTCCAATAAAACTTTATTTTTATAGAGCCCTAGTTTGCTTGCCCTCATTTTAGGGTATATACTAGGAATAGAATTGCTGGTTATAAGGCTAAAGTTATAAGGTCACCTTTAGCTAAAATAACATCAAACTGGTTTTGAGAGTAGTTGCATAAATTTATATTCCCATAAACAAAGTATGAAAGCAGTCATTGCACAACATTTTATACTTCAACTCTTCGTATTGCCAGACCTTTTAATTTTGGCCATTGCGGTGGACTTGTTAGTGGTCACTCGCTGTACTTCAAGTCTCAGTTCCTGGATCTCTTTTGAAGTTTTCATGTCAATTGAGTGGTTGGTTTTTGTTTTTCCCTTTGGGGAGTGCTTGACCAGGTGCTATGGTCTGAATGTTTGTGTTCCCCTCAAATTCATATATTGATATCCTAACCTCCAAAGGGGATGGTATATTCTCTTTGGATATAGGTTTTAGATCATGAGAGTGGAGCTCCCATGATGGGATTAATGCTTTTATAAGAGAAATACTGTGTAATGTACAGCATAGAAAGTGTAGTCAATAATTGTCATAACTTTGTATGGTGACTGATGGTAACTGGACATCGTGGAGGTCATTTCACAATATATAAAAATATTGAATTACTGTGATGTACACCTGAAACTAATAAGATATTTTATGCCAATTGTATACTTCAATAGGAAAGAGAGAGATAGTCCACAGAGCTCCCTAGCCCTGGACACAGAGAGGACACAGCAAGAATGTGCAGGCTGTAAACCAGGATGTCAGCCCTCACCAGAACAAGACCATGCTGACACCTTGATCTTGGACTTTCAGCCTCCAGAACTGTAAGCAATAAATTTCTGTTGTTTCTAATTCACCCTGTATCTGATGTTTTGTATAGCAGCCCAAACAGATAACACATGACTTTTTTAAAACATATAATTTATTATTAGTCCCGGGGATACAAGTCTGTGAATTGCCAGATTTACACAGATTTACACTTCACAGCACTCACCAAAGCACACCTACCTTCCCCAATGTCCATAACCCAACCACCCAAGACATCATTTTTTTTTCTGAGTTTCTGTATTTTTCTTTTTTTGATTTGTAAAGCTCATTTATGTATTCTGAATATGAGCCCTTTTAAAAAGTTATTTGTGTTTTAAATGCCTTCCCCACTTGATGGTGGGTTTTTACATTCTTTTAATAGAACAGAATTTGTTTAAAGGAATGTTTATTCTTTATTCAATTGATGTCATTTGTCAAATTTCCTTTAACACTGGTTATTTTTGTGTTCCATTTAAAATTAATCTTTCCCTAGTCCAAAACCTCCATATTTCATTCTTTTTTTTTTAGATTTTTTAAAAATTTATTTATTTGATAGACAGAGATTACAAGTAGGCAGAGAGGCAGGCAGGGGGGCGGGGAGCAGGCTCCCCATTGAGCAGAGAGCCCAATGCGAGGCTCGATCCCAGGACTCTGGGACCATGACCCGAGCCAAAGGCAGAGGACTTAACCCACAGAGCCACCCAGACGCCCCTCCATATTTCATTCTAAACACTTGTTTTACTCTTGAAATTTATGTCTATAATCCACTGAAACTGTTTTAAAACATATATGCTTAACTGTTAAGTTAGCTGTCAAGTTCTGATTGTTTTCCGTCTGAAATTTAATCGAAGCAGCACCATTAATTGAAGACACCACTCTTTCTAGACTGCTCTGCGTGCTAATTTTATAAATATTCATGTATATATGTATGTGAGGGGATTCGTGTCTGATTTCTTGGTCTGTTCCATTGGGTTTTTTTGTCTGTCCTTGACCCAGTACCATACTACTTGCATGCTACTGCACTGTAAATCTCACTACCTGGTAGAATGAGTCATCTCCCTTTGTGTTCCATTCCTGCAACCTATCTACACTGAGTGCACTTGTTTCACTGCCTGATCCGTTATGACCTACCCTTCTTCTGAGAATTGGAAGTTGGCGTGATAAACTAAGAAAGGGAAATGTCTGCCTCCCTCCCACACTCTCGTGGGAGGTCCAGTACTTGACCCGTGCTACATCTTTGCCAGAGGTCCTGAGGGTGCTGAAGTCCTTTTTTGGCCAGATATTACATCCCTGTCCACACAGATCCCCAGGAAGTTTCTTGTAAACTCTCAGGGAAATTAAATACAGGCTGTGCCATAGAGATTTCCATTGAGCCTCTCCTGGGACCTTACTCATATTAATAGTGCCCTTTTCTGGCATAGCTAGCTTGAGCTGGCTACTCAAATTTATAGTCATTACCTTTCACTTTAATTAAGATGTAAATATTAATCAGTACAATAAAATGATTAATAATTACTGTTAATCCTCTTTCCCTTCTGGCCCACCTCATATATGGGCAGAGAAGTCTTCTGTAGTTAGAGGGACTGCCTCAGGCATGGACATATTATTGGTACTGGTGAAGTCCGTGAGAAAACACTGAAAGACCCAAGGAACATGAGAGGGGTGATGACAGTATCTGTGCACTGTGCATACTTTGAAAGTCACTTAATAACCTCCTTTTTTATTCATGAAATACTGCTGTTCCTCCAATAATGGTTTTCCTGTATATAGAAATATTTCCTTGAATTATGTATTTTTTCCTTTCTATTTATCTTATTCTTCATTGTTCACTTTATTTTATTTTGCTCACTTTTTAAAGAAATTTCTTTCTAATTTCCCAAGTTTTATGCAGTTGCATGTTCTGTTGTGTTTCCGTCATGGCTTTCATTTACTTGATGGGGTTTTCCTTCCAATATTTCCTTAACTCTGATGGCTCATCTTTTGTTTCCTTCCACTGTCTTCTCTGATCCATACTTTAGCTCTTGTTTTAAAGAATTATTATTATTATTACTTTTTAAAATTTTATTTACTTATTTGAGAGAGACAGAGAGAGGGAGAGGGAGTGTGCATGAATGGGAGGGGCAGAGGGAGGGGGGAGAGAATCTGAAGCAGGCTCCACGCTGATCCTGGAGTCTGACGTGGGCTTTGATCTCATGACCCTGAGATCGTGAACTAAGCCAAAACCAAGGGTCTGATGCCTGACTGACTGTGCCACCCAGGCATCCCAAGAATTATTATATGATTAGATATTATTTGGTTTCTGGAAATACATTGGTTATCAGTTTTCATCTGTAATATGACAATGTTTTTTGGTGAATTTTTTTCAACTACTTGTTTTTCCTGTTCTTTCTCTTCTTCCTCTTCCTCCTTCCCTCCCTACCCCTACCCCGTGTTCTTTTTCTTCTTTTTATACTACCTGTTTATAGATCCTGTGCTTATTTTATTGTTATAGTTATCATGATGATTAATCTTTAAATGAGATAAGTTCTTTCTGGACCAGCTCTTTGCAAGTTTGTGGAGAACAAGTCCAGGGCAGTTTCCTGGCTATCAGGACCCGGGTTCTCAGGAAGTTTCCTTATGGCACAAGTTTATGCAGTTGAGTGAGTTCTTTTAAACTTCTTTTTCCCCCGTTGAAGGAGATGTGCAGTTACATGCTTGCTCGCTGTCCAGAGCCCCTCTCTTCATAGCTTACTTCCTGGCAGGTGGCCTTCAGCAGTGACCAAGCATCTGAACAGTCCTTGTTCAGCTCCAGATTTTTGCTTTTACACTTTGCCAGATGTGATTCTAGGAAGTTCCTTCCACAAGTCCCCCCAAATTCTCATTCAAGGAAAGGGCTTGTTGGAGCCACTCTTCAGCCTTGATTACTTGCTTTGACAACTGTGCTCTGTAGGCTTTTCCAAAATCTGTAGCCACAGATGTCTTTCTGGTATCTTTCCACATGTCTGTTACATCCTTGCTGACTTTCTTCATACTTTGTGGTTTGGGATTACAGCATCTCATCGTTTCACCAGTGATGGCATTTACGTTTTAATTTCTTATTTTTGTTGTTGTTTTCGGGTGGTTGCTAAGGGAAGAGGGAGCATAAATGTCTTTTTTTCTCCTATTTCAAAGATAGAAGCTGATAGTTTATTAGAGGATATACTCTGTTTGTCTTGTCCCTCTGCTTCTCATGAATATGTTGCCTCTGCTCTAGTCTAGTAATGTTCAGTACAGCTTGTGTGACAGTCACGTGTGCCTACCGAACACTTGAAATGTGGCTGGTGTGACTGAGCAATAGAATTTTAAATCTTATTTACATTAATTTATTTAAAATTAAACAGCCAAACCCTAGTTCTTTAGTTTCTCTAAAGGTATGTGGTTTTAGAAGGCTTATCTCTTTCCAGATTTTTTTTTTCTTCTGCCTGTTATATCCCTTCTCTGTAGCAAAGATCATAGAACCCCCAACTGCTTGAAAGTAAAAGAGAACATGTTAGGAAAAAAAGAATGTAGGCTAATGTCTTAGATATCTTATCGTCCATTAACTGGCATCCAACTCTCCTCTTTTGGTGGGAGTCAAAGGCTTAGAGTTAGTTGGTGACGTCCAGCAGCTTCTCTGGATGCAGATATGCAGCACCTTTTAGCTCAGCTGCCACTTTTTGGTACCTAAGGCAAATACCAATGTGGCTTTGTGTGGCATTTCTAATTAGATATGAAGAAAAAAAATTCATGGCTGGGTTCCTAGGTCTAAGGGGCATGAAACAAAGGGGAGAAAATACATGAAATTGAGTGTGTTGTTTCTCCCAAGCAGTGGCTGGCTCACAAAACCTTCATGCCTTGGCTCTCACTTACATCTCCAGTGTCTTCTTGCAACTTCCCCTTTTGTTCTTTGTGATCTGGACTCAGGCTCCAAGAATGTGCTATGTCCCTGCTCACATTGCTCCCTGTGTTTGAAATCCCCACCTTTCCTTTGTCATTGTTCACTTTTTAAATTTTTATTTTATTTTTTTTATTAACATATAATGTATTACTAGCCCCAGGGGTACAGGTCTGTGAATCGCCAGGTTTACACACTTCATAGTACTCACCATAGCACATACCTTCCCCAGTGTCCATAACCCCACCACCCTCTCCTTACCCCCTTACCCCCAGCAACCTTCAGTTTGTTTTGTGAGATTAAGAGTCTCTTATGGTTTGTCTCCCTCCTGATCCCATCTTGTTTCATTTACTCTTTTCCTACCCCCAACCCTCCCATGTTGACTCTCAACTTCCTCATATCAGGGAGATCATATAATTGTCTTTCTCTGATTGACTTATTTTGCTCAGCATAATACTCTCTAGCTCCATCCACGTTTTCGCAAATGGCAAGATTTCATTTCTTTTGATGGGGGCATAGTATTCCATTGTATATATATACACCACATCTTCTTTATCCATTCATCTGTTGATGGACATCTAGGTTCTTTCCATAGTTTGGCTATTGTGAACTCATTGTTCACTTTTAATCTCTACTCATTCTTCAGATTAAGAATATTTTCCTCAGGGAAGCCTTCTTTGACTCCTTTGTCTTGGTCAGTTGCCCCTTCATGAGTTAAGTGATTTAGGTATCTGCCCCAGAAAGGTCACAATTTTTTTGAATTAGAGCCACAACTGGGTACACATCTGCTCCTGCTCTCCATGTCTAAGATACATAGATGGAAATAATGTTTATCATTTTAAGATGCTTGAATGAATGGATTCCAGTTTCAGAGTGATCATCCAGAAGCAGAGGATAAAATTTCCTATTTGCATCCTGTGCTATAAACCATTGCTTCATGCGAACAAATTATACAAGTCCCCCTCTCATGTTTCAGTAAAACATTGAGCCCTCTGGGTGATTTGCAACTGGACTGCTAGACTTTTTAGTTGTAATTTAAAAAAATGGATAAATATTTTTATTCATAGAACTCACAGGGTTTAAACAGACATTTTTAAGAAATGCAGAGTGGAACCATAAAAAATCATGGCAAAATTTTATTGAAGGGGGAATGGTAGTGCTTTTACCTAATGAATGAAATTAGTTTCCAGTTTGCTGGCCTACAAAGTAAATTCATTGTTCTCTACCAATTTAGTGCCTCTCAATTAATGGAGGTAGGGCCGGATAGTGGATGAACTGAAAGAAAGGCAATGAAGAAAAAGGAAAATAAGAGAGAAGGATTGGCTTAGGATAGAGTGAAGGAAATCCCTAAGACTGATTTTCTCAATACAAGAGAGCCTGTAAAAGCAATTTCCCCCTTTCAAAAACTACACTGATTATGCTGAGTCAGGCAAATGCTAGGTTAATATCTAAGCTGTTTTGTTCTGTTGTCTGGGAGGCTCATAGTATTATTCATTGACAAAGGGGACTTACTGACCAAATAACATGACTTCTTTGAGTTTTCCAGTGTATCTGGAGTGAGTTGTTCATTAACAAGGACTAGTGTGAAAGGCCACTAATTGTTACTTCCTAATTGGAGTTAACTCAGGCTAGATTAGGCAAAAGGAGGATCATCAGGAAGCAGCTGGGACATTAGGCTATTTCTAAATGATGTGAGTCAAATCAAGCTTTATTTTTTCTTTATAGACTCAATTTAATTTTAAATTTATGAATGCACTAAAATATCCTACACTTTGGTTGTACAGTGATTTATATTAATGTACCAGAAATAGATCCACAAAAAGATCCAAAATACCAATAATGTCATCAACCCATAAATGCAAAATTCTCAACTCCTTTGTATGGGTGGTGACCCAGAAGAAATTAGGACAGGCAGGGGTACCTATTTACGGATGGGAACGTGGTCTGTGATTCCTGAGAGATGACTAATATTAATTGGTCATGTAATTGCTCCAAAGTAGACTGAAAATAAAATGAAATTCAGATGAAGTCATTATACAGGCCTAACAGCCATCTGAGAATCTAGGCCTGAGGCTAAGAAAATAAAAATGGACTTTATTTGTATTTAGCCAACAAATGAATTAATTAGCTCCTTAAAAAGCTTTAAAAATGTCATATTTAAGTAACCTTGCTCAGTTAGAATTGGAGAGAGTGTTGCTGTAAGTCAATCACAATCAGTATCCACTGGAAGTGAAGGTACGTACCATGCACATGGAATTTGTTTGTATTTCTTTCTCTTCATCTGCCCGAGTATTCCTCAGTGAAGGATACATAATCCTATAGCTGAGTGGGGCTTTTTTTGGGGGGGTGGTGATTGGTGGCCCCTCATTTGAAGGCCTTGGCAGAGCAGGGATAGAAAAGATCCAACACTGGTCTCAGAGTGCTGGGGGAAACTCACAAACTCATAAGAGGGGACTCCAAGAGTCTCTTGGTCTGACCAGAAATATGAACTTGTCACAGACACAATGTCATTAACAGGTGTCCATAAGACAGCATACCCACAATTTAGGATTTCTTTGTTTTAATTGTGAATTTTGCTACAAGAGCAGAGAATGATACTCAAAGTAATGAAAAGTAATGAGCTGTAAACTGAAGAATTTGTTCTTATATTGAAATAAAATTTATATTGTCTAAGATATTTAACAAATTTATAACATCTTGTTATTACCTTATAAATAAGCATAAATTGAAAGCTTTGTGCATTCCACCTTAGAATCTGAGAGACTGGCTGTGTTAACCTTAGCTTCTCTCAGGCCCAGAGAAGATAACGCTTTTGCCTGAGAACACACAGGTAGTAAATATTCACACTCTTCTCTTGAGTTTGGAATTTAATTAGAATATAATTTTAATTAGAATATAGTTTAATTAGAATACAATATTTCCCCCCCTTTGGAGGGGACATTGAGTGAGAATTTCTATAATTCTTCTAAAATCTAACAATAAAATTATAATAGTTTTACATGAATTTTTAACTGAGTAACATTCTCTTCATAATCAACAAAATTCACCAACTAACTTTTTTTGTTTCATCCTCACTTTTACCATTACTACCACTGAGGTATACTCAATTGTATTTTATTTTGGTAAAATGTTCATATTAACTTGTTCATTACAGTGGTTACTTTACCTCAATACCCCCCCCCTTTTTTCAATTTAAGATGTGAATTCTTTTTTTATTTTAGAATTAAAATTCTGTCTTACAAATTTCCTCTTGAGATCCAAATGAGAAGTTTTTTGCAGATCTCATGCTCCCCTGTTCTTCTTTCCTACCTTAATCTTTTTATTTTTTAAGATTGATTTACTTACTTGAGAGAAAGAGGGAGAGAGCGAGAGAGCGAGCACACAGGGGAGGAGCAGAAGGAAGGGAGAGAGAGTCTTAAGCAGACTCCCTGCTGAGCTCGAAGCCCTGTGTGGAGCTCAATCCCAGGACCCTGAGATCAAGGCCTGAGCCAAAATCAAGAGCTGGTCACTTCAATGACTGCGTCACCCCAGCGCCCCTCTCCCACCTTAATCTATAGATTTTTCAGGATGCTGGAGTGTTTGAAGCAGAAGAAAGTGGTATGGTGAGGTGTGAAGTGAGTCAGGAGGAAAGTTATGGCATAAAGGCTCCAAAGAAGGAGAAGAAGACAGGCCCCAGTCAGGGATGGAACCAGAAGGGGAGAATGAACACGAAACAGGGAGCTGGAGAAGGTGGGGCCTGACAATGAAATGGGAACAAGGAGTTGAGGTTTGTTCCAGGAAAGGGTTTAGGGAGACTTACTTTAGGATTCAGCTTATGCGGTTTTCTAGAAGAAGCAAAGTACATATGCTTTGTTTTTTTTGTTTTTTTTTTAAAGATTTTATTTATTTATTTGACAGAGAGAGATCACAAATAGGCAGAGAGGCAGGCAGAGAGAGAGGAAGGGAAAGCAGGCTCCCTGCTGAGCAGAGAGCCCGATGCGGGACTCGATCCCAGGACCCTGAGATCATGACCAGAGCCGAAGGCAGCGGCTTAACCCACTGAGCCACCCAGGCGCCCTGCTCTGTTTTTTGGAGTCAGGAAAGAACGCCTTGCTTCTCAGAAGAACTAGTCTCTCCTGCCACTCCCTATCCATGTCCCAGATCCTTTTAAAAGAGCACAAAGCTTTTCCTTCCCCAAAATTAGAAGTCTTAACCCATTTGGAAGAGTTAACGTCTCAGTATAAGGGGATGTGGCCAGGAAGGTAAATGTAAGTATCAGATCCTTTCTGGTTTTGATAGAAGCAGGGCTTTCTGGGAACCAAAAAGTGCAGGTCTCCTGAAGTGAGGGGACCAGAACAGAAAAGGTAAGACTGATTATCAAAGACAAAACCCTTGTTTTATGATTTGCTCCTGGGGGCTGGGGGAGAACTCAAGTATTTCTTTTTTTTTTCTTCTTTAAGATTTATTTATTCACTGTGGTGAGATATATATATATATATATATATATATATATATATATATATAGAGAGAGAGAGAGAGAGAGAGAGAGATTGTAGGGGGGAGGCAGAGGGAAAAGGAGGGGGAGAGAGTCTCCAGAGACTCCCTGCTGAGAGCACAGCCCAGCCATGGGGCTCCATCCCACAGCACTGAGATCACCTCCCAAAAAAAGAAAGAAGGAAAGAAAACCTTTGCTGTAAATGATGCACAAACATTCTAGCTATTTGATTGCTGGTTTACAGAATATAACTGACATAATGGCATGAGATTTTGAATCTGTGTTACCTGAAACCAAGAGTAGATGATCATCCTGGTTTTTGGTATGGGTTTCTAGTCAGAAAAGACAGGGCCAAATAGTGCTGGTGCCTAAACGGGGGCAATAGACCAAGAAACTACTTATATCTTTTTGTTATAACTTGCCTTGTTTGCTTTCTGCTTAAGAATGACATTTTGAGGTGACACAATGTCATACCACTGTGTCTTTCTGTTTAGTTTTGCTTTGTTGGCAATTGCTTAGGCTGTGCAAACACTAGACAAGAGCGGGTCCCTCTGCTTCCTGATTGTAGCACATCCTGGGCAACCAGTCAGAGCCCTGGGATTGTTGTGGCTTCACGGTCACATCCCACTTTAAACAGCTTCCTTTTCCCTTTCACGGGCTTGGAAATGAACTAAAAAATGAATACTTCAGCCACAGCAAGTGGGAAATGGTAAATTAAGAAAAATAAATTGTGGTGATAATGAATTTATTCAGCTGTGAACCTAGCTCTGGAGAGAGTGGTCTAAGTTGTGGAGTGCAGGAGGAGATGAGTTAAAATAAGACTTCGTGATTTAAAATAATTAATTTTTTATTTTGAAATAATTTTAGAATGTTTAATTTTTTATTTCGATATAATTTTAGACTTGGAAGAATGTGGCAAAAAAGGGTACAAAGTATTCCTGTATGTCCTTCACCTGTCTTCTCCAAATCATATAATTCACATTGATTTCATTCTATTTAGTTATCTTCAGATTTTATTCAGATTTGCTGATTGTCTCAGGTCCAGCATCCAGTCTGAGATGTAGTTGCTTACATGTAGTTGCTGGATAATGTAACACCCACACTTTTTTTTTTTTTTTTAAAGCCATTAGGAACCTTTAGAATAATGATGTCATAATTGTAAGACTAGCTCAGTAAAAATGTCCAAGCCCGCTGATTATGAATTCGAATAACTGCTCTGATGTATTTATTCCAGGTAGAATGGAAAATAAAAAAAAAAAATCAAAAATTTCCCAAGCACGTTTACTTCTCACCCATTTTAAATGGGAAGTGTTATTACAGTCTTAGAAGTATTTTGCTAGGCCACCACTTCCCATGGTCATCTGGATCAGAAGCCAGATTAGAATTGTCTCTTATTTTTAATCCATTGTGACCTGAGTTCTAATATCATTAGGTGATTTCCATCTTTAGCCAAAAGTAGCCAAGTTTATCCAAAATGCTTTTTAACCATTTTTAACCAGGAGAGCAGGTGATATAAGTTCCGGTCCAAAAGCTGATAGGCTTAAGACCCAAGAAGAGCCTATGTTTCAGAGTCTGAAGATCAAAAAGTCCCCACAGTGTCTCAGCTTAAGTCATCATAGAGGAAGAGGTTCCTCTTTTGGAGTCTTTTGTTCTATATAGATGTTCCGTAAGTTGGTTGAGGCCCACTCATGTTAGGGAGGGAAAGCTACTTTACTCAGTCTGTTGATTCAAATGTTAATCTTATCCAGAAACACACTTTTACGGATAGACCCAGAATAATGTTTGACCAAAGGTGTAGATATCCTGTGGCCCAGTCAAGTTAACACATACAATTAACCATCACTGTGTATTATTATTATAGGAATATAGCAAATGGAGGCCAGTGCGGCTCGGCTTGGAATGGTGAACTTGACCTGAGCCTTAAAGTGTAGACAGTGCTTGGGGACAGGAGGAGGGTCTGAGTAAATATCGAAGGCATTTTGAAAACAGCAAACAAACAACAAACAGCACCAAAACAGAAATAGGACAGCGATTATCATCTGTTACAGTGAAATTTTAGAATGTTTGACTGAAAAATGATACTATTTAATGTTAAGGTACCCTGCCAAATCCCACCCTAAGAAATGACATAAAAAGCATGATGATTTGGAAGATCAATCTGGTAGAAATATTTTATGAATTTGAGTGGATTGAGGAATGGAAACTGGTTAAGAGACAACTATCAAAATAATTCAGACAAGAGATGATAATGTCTTAGAAGGGAAGAAGATGACCAAGAAAGGAAAAGAAGACTAATCTAAGAAAACTTACTGCCAGTAAGTGGCTGATGAAATAAAGAAGTCAAGGAAAAAAGGAGCCAAAAATCCTAATTCCCACCATTTACTTATTGCTTACTGTGTCTTAGGGAAGTGCTAAGACTTTAATGTGAATTATAGTGCAGTCACTTTTGTCAAGTGTCCCAAATCCCCACAGAGTAAAATCTAAACTTTCAGTTGCACAGCACACAGCTGTTTGTATGTAGACCTTGTTTAACTGGTTAAACTCATCTCTGTCCAGAAGGTTGGTAGATACTAGACTTTATTTATTACATGCATAGACTGACTTCTCTCAAGATTCTGTTTCTTTGCTAGCATGAAACCCCGTGGTTTATTCCCCTGAAAAGCTACTCACCTGTCCAAATTCAGCGTAATGCTACTTTCTGTGGAATGCCTTTCTTGCTTCCTTCAGGCTGGCTGACATGTTTTGGGGCCCTTATTTGACTCACTGGATTGCTGGATACTTGAAAAAGGCAGGCTATTTTGTATATGGTACTCTTGGATTCTAACAGTATCAAGAAAAGTAGAGTTCATTTAGATTATATTCCTGCCTCATGCTTAAATGTACAAATAATACAGAAAGACAACAGTCCTCAGGCTCACACGAGTCCTTCCATGCTCACAATGGCAGACTGTAGAGGCCTGCACTCTGGAGGCATCATGGGTGCCATTGGGAGCTGGAGCTGAAAGTGGAGCTGGAGCTGCAGCGTCAGCCTGGGCCTTGGTTTGAGCCTTGGCCTTGGCCTTCGGCTGGCAGAGCCTGACACCCCTGGCGATGTGGTATGAGCACATTTCCTGAGCTTGGACTGGACATTGTAGACACGTTGAAGGAGTTAGTGGTTGATGCCCATTGGGATCTTGGGCTTGACCTTTTAGAACTTCAGCAGGGCCTTGATAGGCTGGAAATATGTACTCATGGCTTTGACATTGTTGGCCTGCTTCTTCTTCAAGCGCTTCTTGTGCTTCTTGACAGTGTGGAAGTTTCTCAGGAACTTGAGCTGCGCCCCCTTAAAAGACTTATATCTTTGTGACTGGGGATTTCTTGACACCATTTCTGTGCCATTTTTGGGACTGGTTGTGCATGGTGTGGTTCTTGGATTTGGCCATTTTTGCACTGAAGCCCATGACTCCTAAAGGGGCCTGAACTGGAAGAGAAAAAGTAAATAAATACTGTTGATGAATAAATGATTGAATGAATGATGAGTATTACATCACTAATGTAAATGATTAGTAATGTAAATGTATTAGTTAAATGGGTTAGTTAAATTAGTAATGTAAATGATTAGTTAAATGGGTTAATGGGTTATTAGTTAGTAAATTAGTTAAATGGGTTAAATGGGTTGTGAGTTGACTGCTTAACCTACTTTCTCCCTGTTGTTTCTTCCAGCGTCTAGAAATCGTCTTCTCTTTTGCTGTCTTTCTTTCCTTATTAGCATATGTTATTCAGAATAACCGACAAAATAGCAACCATGTTGTCACCTCACTGTTAAACTGGACAGATTCTTCTTCCTGGTTCCATCTTTTAGTGGGCATCGAAGACCGAGAATTTATTACCATTTGAAGACTTTTTGCTAGGGAAGAGCTTATTTTTAAAATCTCTTAATTAGCTATTATAAGGAGATGGTAATTTTGCAAAAATGATATCAGAACAGATTTTCTCCATTCTTTGGTAATAGTTGTTATTTATTGAACTTCTACTGTATGCCAGGTGATTTCATTTTTATTTATTTCACAAAAATTTATTGAGCACATACTATATGCCAAATAATTCTTTGAGTGCCTGGGTTTTTTTAGTGCAGTAAAAAAATGGACAGGAATGTATACACGTCACCTATTTTTATAAAATGAATTGATTTGAGTTCTATAATTAGAGTCATGCAATCCTTCCAACAGCTTTTCAAGACAGATTTTAGTTTCTCTGTTTTATAAAAAAGATAAAGAAGCATAGAGGGGTTATGTCACTCATTTGTGATTTCATGGTTAGTGAGTTTCAAACTGAGATTTGGGTCCAGGACTATCTTCCTCCATAGCTAATATACTTTGTTTTAGATGTTTCTCCTCATTAGTATGACATTGTGGAGATGCTCAGAACTGAAGGTCAGAAGACATGAGGGAAAAAAATCCCAGGTTAGTAACTCAGCTCAGTGTGACCTAGGATGTATTTTGCAGCATCTCTGAATCTCAGTTTCCCCAGCTGGGTCGTAATAAGACTCTGACTTGGTAGTGTTATTGTGAAGAGGAAATAAAATATTCTTGATGAAAGCCTTAAGCACAGTTCATGGCACAAAATAGACATTCAGCAAATGTTAGTTTTAATCTTTTTACCCTTTTAAAAGGAATTTTAAAATTCCTTTTTAATTGCATAATAAAGCTAATTGTTTCATGTTTGTGTGATAAATCAAATTTTTCAAGTAATCTCTCTTATATTTTATTTTCTGAATAACACCTGGGTTTATAGGTTAAATCAATGAAGGAACTCAGTGGGAGGGCAGGGAGATGGTGAAAATGTTAGCAGAGATGGATTCAGCTTCCCAGGCCATGGAGGAGCTGTCTTCTTAAGTGATCTATGTCCTTAAAGTGGCTCTTGGATGGTCCCAAGGCTGCTAGGAACTAAAAGTCCCTCCCATCCTGCTTCCTCCCCGAGGAGCCTCCCTCTGCAGAGCATTGCACATTCTGGTCCTCAATTGCTAACTGTCTTCTCAGCCACAGGATCTGCAATGGCCCTACCCCTGATGTTCATATGGTGCCTTTGTTGCAGCTACTGCCATGGTCACTGTTACTGCTGATCCCAGAAGCCTTGCTGGAAAAGGCAAAAACATTGTTCTGGGAGTCAGGGTAATGATGTGACTAAGGGAATGTTAGTCAATACCTCTAGATTCCTATTTTCTGAAAACAAAACAAAACAAAACAAAACAAATAAAAAAACCCCGAGATTAGAGGAGATGATTTCTCAGATTTCTTTCAGTTCTCGAATTCTTTTCTAGTATCTTCTCTTTGCCTCTTCTGCATTTTGTTCATTCTCCCACCTGCTTTAAGTTCCACTGAAAAAAGTGCTTTCATAAGGGTAGGTACTGGCTGTCGGTAACAGCTTATCCTTCTTCCCCCAGAGCCAGCGGGCCCATCTGCTGCTCAAAGAATACCCTGCCTCCCTCGGCAGGTAAGTGCTTCCCTATTCACATAAGCTTTGTTTTTCAAGGTCCATCTATTGCTAGGTGTGTAGGTTTGGTTAGCCACCAAAAAAAGGGATTCTTTTTTGGGTCTTGGGTAATTTTCTCAAGTTTTTTTGAAGCTTAGGGGTCCAATTAGATTACTCTCTAGAAGGCTACGGCTTTACTATAATAACAATAATGAATAAAATACTTTTCAAGGCATTTTTCATATATTTCATTCTACTTTACGATATGAAAAGTTATTGTGGAAAAATAAAAAGAATGAACATGATATATTCTGTATAGAATTACAAAGGCATAATTTTCAAGCTTCTATGGAGGAATTTTAAAGCTGTTAGTGGGATCCTCTTACTTCCCAAAGTGGTTAACTCACAAACTGGACTCCACAGAATTTTTTAAATGCCTATAAATTTTTTTTAAAAATTAAAAATATTTAAAAAAATTGACCATGTATGACATTTAAAGTGTGATCTCATTGATGATGTCTTATGTATTTTTTCATCACAAAGTAACACAATTTACATTTCTTTAAGATTAGCATGTTAAATGCATACAAACAGAAATAGGCTTGACAAATAAAGGCCAGAGCGTCTGCCTTCTGCGGAAAGCACATCAGAGTTGACAAAAGAATCTCAGCTGTCAAGGATCATTTAAAACCAATGAATTAAAAATCAGGAGGTCAGGGAGAGCCGTACAGAGATGATAAGGCTCTCTGTATTTGTCTTAGCAAGGGAAGTATTAAACCAGAGTGATTTTCTTCTTCATTCTCCACCCACCCTGCGCCAGGGAGAAATGTGAAACTCAATTTTACCCTTGGTTGAGAAGGTGCTAATTTGTCTGACAAGTTGTTGGAATCCGAGGATGCTCAACGTATCCTTGATGTCTCAAACCTTCATGCTGAGTGAAGCATGCCTCTAATGTGTCAATGTTTAGGAGGTATTGTATATCTCATTAGGTAAGAACAATGTAAACCACATGCATGCAAATGGGGCAGGAACTTGTCCCCTGTCAAAGGGAAAACCTTCAACTTGTTATAACCAAGGCATCTTTTTTGAATCACTCTCATTCAAGTAAATATTTGATCAGAAGTTAACTATCCTTTTATATCCTAGAGGATTTAACTGAACTTTCTCTCCGTTTGCTGTCTATTTCACGAGAGGTGCGATCTCCAAATCTTTCCCTTTATTGATTGCTGTATCAGTGAGTATTTATCAAGAAGGCTCCTAAGAGAGATGGCAATGGAAATATGAAAACTTTAATTCCTTTTCTTTTTAATTGTGTATTCATTGATTTTTTTCATATACTTTCTAAAGCCAAGAATTAGCTATGTGAGTGACCTTTGCATGTTAACTAAATCCTCGTTGGTAAACTGATGCATTATTAAGAGAAAAGTCCTGTTGGCAAAAAAGCCTTTTCCAAGCACATAATTCACTCCAAGTTGCGTGACTGAAAAGAACAGCTAACACTTTTATAATTCGTACTGTGGTTAGGGCATTTTTCTAAGTGTTTTTACTCATATTAACTCAAGTAATCCTCATAATAAGCCTGCGAGGTGCGTATTATTATTTTAGCTTTATAGAAGTCAAAAAGCGATGACCAAAATTGCACAGCTATAAAGTAATGGAGTCAAATTCAGACTCAGACTGTCTGGCTTCAGAGCCAGCTCCTAACTCCCATGCTGTGCTGCTTTTTCTCATAATGTAGAACTTCATTTCGGAGTGATAAAGTATGTGGGGTAAGGGTGCCATTCTGCAGTGAAGGAAAAATGCCACTCTAGTCAGCAAACCTTCCACAAGGATTTGTTCATAGCTGTTTTCAAAAGATAAAATTATGAAATAAATTTTAATATTTTTAATAACATTTACTTGTTACTTTTTAAATCATCATTATATGCTATATAAAAATCGAGCTTCTGAAGCACATCTAACATAATAAAAGCTATTACTTGTTGTTGAGTCCCTACTATGTGTGAGGCATTTTACATTCATCTTACCTTTGAAATAACTTATGTCGGTATTATTATTTATATTTTGCATAGAAGAACATGAGATTCAGGGAGGGTAAATAATATGCCCAAGGCTCCATGTTCTAGAAAGGGCTGGCTGTTTCTCAATATTCACTCTTTGGTACTTCATCAGTAATAAGCCCTCCTGACTATTAGATGTTATAAGAAAGCCTGGAATAAAGACTGCTTTTAAGTATTCCTTGCAGCTAGGTGTTACCATGTGATTAAGTTCCGACCAATAAGATGTGGGCAAATATGTGTGACTTCTGAAAAGTGTCCTTAAAAGTGAGAGTGTATCTTTATCCTCCACTCCTGTCCCTATACTACTTTTTTCTGCTGGCAGGAGCATGGATATGATGGCTGGTGCTCCAACAGCCATTTTAGATTGTGAGGAGAAATCATTGCTAAGATTTGAGAAGTCCTGGCGGTGTCAGCTCTTCTCTGGACCACTAGTACCTCAGTGCTTTTCAAACTCTCATGTGCTTCCAGATCACTTAAAGGTCTTATTAAAATGTAGATTCTGATTCAGTAAGTCTGGGGTGGGCATCTCAGAATTTGCATTGCTTTTCAAAAATTTTTAATTTTAATTCTAGTGTAGATAACAGACATTGTCACATTAGTCATGGTGTACAGTATGGTCATTCAACACTCCCATGCATCACCCAGTGCTCATCAGGGCAAGTGTACTCCTTAATCCCCTAGTCAATTTGTCCCCCACCACCTCCCCTCTGGGAACTGTCAGTTTGTTCTGTATAGTTAAAAGTATGTTTCTTGCCTTGTCTCTTTTTTTTTTTTTCCTTTGCTCACTTGTTTTGTATCTTAAATTCCACATATGAGTGAAATCATATGGTATTTGTCTTTCTCTGGCTGACTTATTTTGCTTTAGCATTATACTCTCTGGATCCATCTATGTTGTTGTAAATGGCAAAATTTCATTCTTTTTTATGACTGAATAATATTCCTGTGTATGTATGTGTGTATGTCTATGGATATAGATGGATAAAGATGATGTCATAATGCGATACACCCACACTATTTATATATTTACACATACATACATACATACATACATCTAGGATGGACACTTGGGCTGCTTCCATAGCTTGCCTATTGTAAATAATGCTGCAATAAACGCAGGGATGCATGTATCCCTTTGAACTCAGCTTTTGCGTTTCTAATAAAAACCCAGGTAATGCTAGTGCTGCTTGCTAGTCCATGGGCCACACACTGATTAGTGAGGTAGTAAGAGACAGTATCAGAATTAGTACCTAGGGTTTTCAAATACCAAACCTCATACCCTTTTCTTTACATCTGGCAGCCTCCTTTAATATTTTCAATTTTGTAATTCCTTCTTATGCCCAAGCAATCACGACCATAGCATACTTATATTAATGCCTTAATAACCTGTCTCCTGGGGCAGCTGGGTAGCTCAGTCAGTTATGTGTCTGTCTTTGGCTCAGATCATTATTCCAGGGTCCTAGGTTCGAGTCTCATGTCAGGCTCCCTGCTTAGCGGGGAGCCTGCTTCTCCCTCTCTCTCTCTGCCTGCCTCTCTCTTTTTCTCTCTCTCTCTCTCTCTGTCAAATAAATATCTGTCTCCTTAGCAAATTCAGGATAAAATGTAGGTTCTCCATGTAAAACATAATTGTTTGATGCAGGTGAGGTTGACCTGGAGTGAGACTAAAAGGAAGGTAGTGGGTTCATGTACTAATTTCAGTGTATCGAGTGATTCAGTTGAGCATATATTTAATTGATTTACGGTTGATTTTGAAGAGGACTAAATGTTATACTGAGACGACAGTAATAGTAAGATCATAGGAGAAGACAGAGGTACTCACCCTTTATTGCGAATTAGACTCTGCTGGGGAATACCTAGAATTTCTGTTGCCCAGGCTGGAACCCAGGCCAGATAGAACAGAGTCTTTGGGGTGGGTACTAGACATCAGCTTTCTCAAATTCTCCATGTAATTTCAAGGTGTAACCATGTTTACAAACCACTGACCTATATGGAAGTTTTCTTTTTTTTGTTAGACTTTTAAAAAATTAACATATAATATATTATTTTTCCCAGGGTACAGGTCTGTGAATCATCAGGCTTACACAGTTCCCAGCACTCACCCTCTGCAGTGTCCATAACTCAACCACCTTCTCCATATCGCCCCTCCCCCCAGCAACCCTCAGATTGTTTTGTGAGATTAAGAGTCTCTTATAGTTAGTTTCCCTCCTGATCCCATCTTGTTTAGTTTTTTTCCTTAAATGGAAGTTTTCATGCAAAATTCTATACCTATTTCAAAAATTCTTCAGCCATTAAAATAAATATCAAATGATTTTTCTTGGAGTTTCTTTTGTTTGAGTCAAGAGTTACAACCTAATTACTTGACTATCTCAGTGCCTGAAGTATATATTTACTATGAAAGTATAAGATGTCATTTGTTAAGGTATTCACTGAGTTCAAGAGATCCTATGTAATGCTCTAAAAGAGTCAATATAAATCAGGAGGATCTCTTCATACTTTAATAATTGTTCAAACCACAATTCCTGAAAACTTAGCAGTCCTTACATATGTGCAGAGCACATTTTTATGAGCATGTACTAGATATCTTCCTTTTGTCCCATCAAGTGCCCCTGTCACCCTCCTTTACCCGGTTGACTTATGTGGAGTAGCTCCATGGTACCCGCCCTCTGTCTTCCCGCTGGCTTCAGTTAGTGGGAAATCCCATCCACCTAGTCCAAGATTTAAAGGAAAATAAGACATTTATCCTCTCGTTTCACCTCAAGGCTTTCTCAGACTGGCTGTTTCCTTCCTCTGAAGGTCATTGCTGCCTTCAGGGTCGCCTTCTCTGCTGATTCTATCACTTTGGGTCTTTACCTTTCCCTCTCATGATGCCTATAAGGTGAGGGGAGGAGAGACCCCATTACTGCTGGTCCCGGTTCCTGCATTATCTCTAGTGCTTGCTCCGTATTCCGCCCACAAGTTCATGTAGTTTCTGTGAAAACAAACCCTACTCACGTCATGCCATCATGACTGTGCTATTTGTTTCATTGGGACCATGACGGGTACGGTGCTTGATAAACCCTGAGGTAAGAAAATTCGTCCTGAGATCATACCAGTGACAGACGCAGCAACCGAAGACACTGGAGTGACATGTCATTATAACACACACTGGAATCCAGATCTAATGTGGAAATGTGTTTAACAGTCTTTTAAGGGCTTGTTTGCCTCAGTTTTCACAGGTGAATTACAAGTTAACTTCTGTGACCAATTTACCATTGTGTCCTTTAATAACATTAATTTAAAGGCCTGTTGAGTATCAAAATCTGCATAGCGTGGCCTTTATTTATTACCGCTCTCAGTTATAGTTCCCTCTGGAGTTATTTGCTTTTCTTAGTATGTGCCCTGTATTTTTCTACATCTGTCTCTTAGCTGACCTCTTACCTACTCTTAGAATTCAAGATCTAGATTAGGGGTGCCTGGGTGGCTCAGGAATCCCGTCAGTTGAGTGTCTGACTTGTGGCTTTGGCTCAGGTCATGATCTCATGGGTCCTGGGGTTGAGCACAGAGTGGGGCTTCATGCATGCTGAGTGGGGAGGCTGCTAGAAGATCCTCTCCCCTTGCTACTCCCCTACTCATACTTGCTCTTTCTCAAATAAATAAATAAATAAATAAATAAATATATATTTTTTTTAAGAAGAATTCAAGATCTAGATCAAATGCCATCTCTGCCATGAAGTTCTCCTTGATTTTTCTCATCTGTTTCTAGGAAATCTAGTCCATTATCCATATGTCTTGTGTCACTTTTCTCTTTACTTTGTACCTCACATTCATTCCATTGATCACTGGCTGTCCTTGACCAAGCAACTATATTTTCTTCTGTTTTGTTTTTCTTGTCTCTAAAGTGGGGATAATAATAGGGCCTATCTTGGTGAGTTGTTAGGTTTGTATTAGATAAGGTAGGTAAAGTATTTCAATTAGTGTTTGACATATAATGAGTAATAAATATTAACTGTTTCATTATAATTATGCCCTTGTAATGAATTTATTTGGCCTGTGCTATTTTTCTGCAATTTATTTAAGGGACAATGACGGATTTACCTTTGTATTCCTGGCATGGCATAGATTTGGTGGGTAGATAGTTGGCTAGTTCATTCGAGTATGTATTTGTTTAATGAAAAGAGGGCAGTATGGTACAGTGGTTAAGCCCAGGCTTAGAGATATGTTTCCTGGACTGGAGCTCTGGTTTCTGGCACTTAATGTTTGTGTGGCTCTGAGCAAAGTATTCAATCTCATTTTGCCTCAGCCATCTCCTCTATGAATTAGATAATATAATTCTACCTCATAGGACTGTTAAGACTTAATTGCGATACCTAGGTAAATTACCTAGCTCCATGCCTAGAACGTTGCAAGCATTCAGTAAATAATAGTACTATTAAAGGAATTACAGGATTAGAAAGAAAGCAGTCCATGGAGAAGATCACATATGAAGCAAAAATGCCGTGGTTTAATGATTATTGTATTAAAGGTATACTACATTGAAAAAAATTACAGTGAAAAAATACAGTCCTGATAGATAAGGAAAGCACTTTGAGGTTGAGAGTTATGTCAGGACAGGGTATCCTTGTATAAAACTGCTCTAGTGATGTGAAAAAGATTCATATAGTCTATCTCTTGCCAAAGGGTATGTCAAATATGAGATTTACACGTCCTAAGTGTTGTGGATTGTGATACATGCCATTTATTTGCGTGTCAGTAACTCTATATTCATTCCTATAGAGGACCCATTCACTTCTCGCTGACCTCCCCTTTCCACTCTGTACATTCCTCATTACATACCAGATGTGCAGTCTGATGTATGGCCAAAAATCTAGGTGAATCAAGAGTGGCGGTATGGAATAGACAGCAGCCGTGTCTTGCAGTGATTCATTCTAATTACACCAAAATCTAACTAATGGAGAAGTCAGTGCAGTTGGAAGAGGAAGAGGAATGTGGCCTCTCTTTCTGCCTTTTCTTTTCCAGAGACTGACCCTAGTGAACTGTTGGAACTTGATAGCCATAATCAATAGCTTGTAAAACAATAAGGTCAGCATTGTAAAGATTCAGATTTTCTGCTTCCAAATGTAATGGAAACAAGACTGGTGTGCTGAGCCATTGAGGTGAGTCTGACCTTAGCTGACTGACTGATAAAAGACCCAGAGCAGAGGAAGAGATAAAAGAATAACACAGGGAGGTCGTGGTTGTAAATATAATATCCGCACAATCCTTGTTTTCACTCTGGGAACATGCTGAATTGTTATTTTGCTATTACATTAAAGGCAGAAAGTCCCAGTTCTGGTAAAATAGTAGATTATTTAAGAAGGCTCAGAAATGGGGGACATAGATATGTTATGTGCGCCATTTAGTGTAAGTGTCTTGGTCAGTATGTTTCTGCTGTCTTTAAACGTATGAGTTAATTCCATATATTCACTCACATTTCCTAAATACTAAATTTACCTAAAATTATTTTTTAAAGACCAGAGATTAGGATTGTTTATCTCAGAATTCTGGCTGGAACTGGTAGTGGTTCAGGGGTCAGATGTTTCTACATTTAAAATGCATACTGAGGGAGTACTGTAGGTCTGCATGTTTCTGAATCAGGCTGCTCTTGATAGAGTAGCTATTTCCAGTGTATTTCTACAAAACATTTCAGAATTTGATTACAAAATATGGAGGGAAGAAATTGCCTCGTGGGCTAAATAAATGCTTGTCTCCAAGTTAAGAGGTTGTTTCAATCACAAGCCAGGTATGTATGAACTGAGATGTGAAGTTCTATGTTAGTTACTGTCAGAAAAAAAGAAGGAAACAATTTCTTATTTTAAAAATATCTTCAAAATTTTTATGAAACTGTATCAGTGGCTTAAAAAGATCAAATCACCACCACCAGTTTTACCTTCCGCAATTGAAGGGTAAGTGATTAGACATATAGAGAGCAAGTTTCTCCTTCAAATATGAATTTAAAAATTAGAAGGAAAAGGTCTTCTTAGCATGCATTATGCATTTGTTGAAAACAGATCATTTGAGAGTTCAAGATGCTGGCTGAAACTAAGAGGTTCAGAGATAGCCATTTTGAGATATGAGGCCACTGAGGATATAACATCAGCTCGGGAACAGACGCTCTCACTTAGGGGAAAAACAAGTAGGTGGAAAATGAAACAAAATGGACTCTTGCATTGAGTACAATTTGAGTTAAATTTATAGGAAAGTCTTGCTCAGTATTACATGATTGGAGCTTGTTTTCTGAACATGTATAGTTAAATGCCAGTCCTAACCCACGTCTGCAAAGCCAAATGTATTCTCTCCTTGCTGGGTTAACTTCTGGGTTTGAACTTAAGTAAATATACCAGGAGACCTACTGCATAGGATACAAGCTGCCAGGACAGACAGTTGACAATCTCTGCTTTCCCTTACACCCGTCCTGTCCATGGAATTGTTGCTGTACAAGCTGGGAATAGTGGCCCTGCTAGTATTGTTCTGAGCTGCTGCCGGGGTAGACCTGAAGTTGTTAAATGGGATTATCCTTGATGTATTTTTTTGCTTAAAAAAAAGTACAGTTATTTTGTTAATTTTCGGAGTCTACCTTTTTTTTTTTTTTTTTTAATCATAGTATGTATTCTGGCATTAAAGATGGAGTTACTGATCAAATGAAAGCTCAAGAACTAGAAAGCATACCTTTTTCCACCAACGATTGAATAAAATCTCCACTTTGAAACTTTTGGGACTCTGCTAAAAATGTTTGGTTTGTGTGTAGTTGTTCGAGGTCTGTCCTACTTTTACATGTGTCCACAGTCCTCGGCTCCAGCAGCTGAGCAATTGAACGGTGCGCTACCCTGCTTTCTAGATTCCTCCGCAGACATCCTTTCTTTCCAAAGGAGATGAAATTAGTCACTAAAATGAGATACTTTGGGGTGCTCACTGTTGGGTAGCTGTTAAAGCCAGGGCATTAAAACTTCCATGATATCATTGAAATGATGAATATCACCAACATCACTTTTCACGGTGCCTTTCTTGTAATCGCTATTAAGAAGCTTTTGGTAAAGTGGCTACTTATAAGAGATAGGCAGTTCTAATTTTGAAGATTTAAACAAAAAATGCTGGTTTGCCCAGTTATTAAAATGTGAACTCGAAATTGTTATTTTTCAATGATCTCTCTTCATTGACCCAAATACAAGTATCCCCCACTTTTCAAAAGTTTGTATTAGACCACTCCATTGGGTACTTGGGTGGCTCAGTGAATTGGTTTAACCTCTGCTTTTGGCTCATGCCATGATCTGGGTCCCGGGATTGAGCCCCCGCATCGGGCTGGCTCTCTGCTCAGCAGGGAGCCTGCTTCCCCCTCTTTCTACCTGCCTCTCTGCCTACTTGTGATCTCTGCCAAATAAATAAATAAAAATATTAGACCACTCCATTTTTATAAAAGACCTACATTAGTATTTGTTTTTGGTTGCCAAAAGGAATCCCGAGAGAATTTTTACTTCAAAAAAAGATGAAAAGCAGAAAATAGCATTCAGCTTTCGTTTCACAGGGTGACCTTGTAGGGGCAGTACCCACCCTGAGCAGTGAGAGTAGCCCCACTAAGCTCATTCCCCAGAAGCTACACTTGCACTACCTTGACTTTTTTCAGCTTACAAAAAATGGTTTTGTAGAATGCCCTACTTTCAGGTAGCTGGGGGGGTGGGGGGGAGAACCTGTATAACATTTTGAAGGGTCAGACGAAGTTTTGGTTAGTGACCCTCATCAATGCCTAGGAGAGTAATTGAAGAGTAAGTTAGGAGAAATACTTGTCATTTCATACATTAGGTAGCATAGGGTGATGGACAAGTCAATACCAGAAGAGCATGCGCCAGATTTGGCAATTCCTAAGCAGGTTTTGTTGAACTGCTGATTTAAATTGTTTTACATGTTTAAGAGACGGATTGAAATGTTTAAGAAAGTGAGTTCAAGATCCTACCAGAATAAAGACCACCCGGAGAGATTGACCACAAAGTTATTAGCATAATTTTTATTAACTGTCTGTCATAACAGTTCACATCATTGCTATTAGGTGATCTTGAAATTCATAGGAGATTGAATCCTGGGAATTATATAATATTCCAAGGATTTAAGTAAAGATCCCCAGGATACCAAAGTATTTGCAATAGTACTCATATACGCCCACACATGCAAGATAGACACTGATTATAAAATGTTAGTGATTTCATTATATTGTCTCTTAAGGACATTTATCAAATGTATTGAGATTCCATGCATTTATCAAGATGATAAAATCTCAACAAGAATGCTGTGGAAAGCTGCGTTGTGAAAGTACACTGTGACTTCTCAAAAAAGCAGCTTGCCCTCAATTCCCCAATATAATAAGCAAAAAGCCCTTTGAGAAGAAACACAAAGAATCCCTATCCAAAGCATTTATACCATTAGAAAGGTCTGATTTTAGGAAACTCTTGGAAGATGTCCCAAGGTTTTGTCTACTCTTCTGAGGTGCTGGAGCTTTCTAGGAGAGAATCTGTTTCATTTTCTCTGAATTTGGCCATTGTACTAATTCACTTGAGATGGAAAGATTTCCCATTTTTTCAGGAAAAAAAATGTAGAAAAACTCGATTACCAAATCAAACAAGCTTTCCTCAGAACAGCTGTATGTATTGCTGGGCTGATTGTGCTGGTTCTGAAATCTAGTGACTAGTAAAGTAAAACTAAGTGCAGATTCTAAAGATTCTAAATAGGTCTTTTTTTTCACTTTTTATTTTTATTTTTTATTTTTTAGAAGATTTTATTTATTTATTTGGCAGAGATCACAAGTAGGCAGAGAGGCAGGCAGAGAGAGGGGGGAGGAAGCAGGCAGAGAGCCCCATGCGGGGCTCGATCCCAGGACTCTGAGATTGAGCAGAGAGCCCCATGCGGGGCTCGATCCCAGGACTCTGAGATCATGACCTGAGCTGAAGGCAGAGGCTTAACCCACTGCCCCTTCACTTTTTATTTTAAGATAATTTTAGTCTTACAGAAAGATTGAAAAAATAGTATATAGTTTATCTGTATCTTTTATCCAGATTCCTCTAATATTACCATCTTACATAAGAATAGTGAGATTATCAAAACTAGAAAATTGCCTTTAGTACAATACTATTAGCTAAACTACAGATTTTATATGAATTTTCCACTTTTGTCTGTTCCAGGATCCAATGAAAGATCTCCATTGCATTTAGTTGTGCCTCCTTATCTCCTACAACCTATAACATCTTCTCAGTCTTTGTTTTTCAGTTTACTTCTGAAAAGTACTGATCAGTAATTAAGTAAAATATATCTCGATTTGAATTTATCTGGCGTTACTCATAATTAGATTCAGGTTATGAATTTTTGGTAAGAATACCAAATGTGATGTGCCCTTCTCAGTCGTTGATAGTGGTAATGTTCATTTGTTATGGTTTGTATTCCATTTTGGATTTCTTCCATTTCCTGGTTGATTATTTTCTAATTTACATACAATAAAAAATCACTGTGTCATACAGTTCTGTGTTTTTTGACAAATTCAGAGTCATCTGAATTATGATGCAGAATATTTTTATTTTCCCTATCTCTCATTCTGCCCCTTTGCAATTAACCCCTCTCTACATCTCATTCTGTCAACCACTGATTTGTTTTTAGTTTCTATACTTTTGCTTAGTAAAATACACTTAAGATGCATTCTTTTTTTTTTTTTTTCATGAATCAAGTTTGCCCCACCACTGCAATAGGAGTTTCTCACAACTCCTATTGAATCTAATAGTAGAAGTTCAAGGCAGTGTAAAAAAGAAAGGAAAACAAAGTAAAAGGCATTCAGGTGGTAAAGGAAGAAATAAAACTGTTTCTATTAGCAGACAACATGACTGTCAACAACAAAAATTGTTTTGACCATTCTGTTTCCTTTGTCTTTCCATAACCCATTTAAAAATAAGTGTGACAATTTCTATGTCCTCTTCCTCCCCCCAACAAACAAACAAACCCAGCTTGCTTGGATATTAATTGAGACTGTACTGAATCTATAGATCAATTTTGAGTCTTCACAATATTGTCCAAAATTATACAATATTATGTAATATTACAGTATTATGTACTTATAATAAAATTACAACATACTTGCAATGCAACACACTTACAATACAATTACAATACTATACAATATTATAGTATTATATAGTATTTCATTATAATATTTTACTGATTCTTTCAGTCCATGAACAGATGTAGCTCTCTATTTTTTAGCTTTTCTTGGTTTATTTTATCAGTGCTTTGTAGCATTTAGCATACAGGTCCTGTATATATTTTGTTAGATTTGTATCTTAGTATTTCATTTCTTTCTTTTTTGCTTTTTGGTGCTATTGTATACGACACTTTAAAAAATGAATTTGTATTCTAATTATTCATTGCTATTATATAGAAATACAATTTATTTTTGGATATTGACTTTATGTTTTATGACTTAGATAAACTTTCATTAGTTCTAGAAGGTCTTGTAGATTATTTAGAATTTTCTTTATTGACAGTCATGCTGTCTGCTAATAGAAACAATTTTATTTCTTCCTTTACCATCTGAATGCCTTTTACTTTGTTTTCCTTTCTTTTTTACACTGGCTTGAACTTCTACTATTAGATTCAATAGGAGTTGTGAGAAACTCCTATTGCGGGGGTGGGGAACATTAAGTCTTTTGCCATTAGCTATAGATTTTTGTTAAAGATTCCCTTTATTGAGTTTAGGATATTCTCTTCTATTCCTAGTTTACTGAGAGTTTTTATAATGGATGGATATTGAATTTTGTCAAATACTTTTCCCTGTATCAGTTGAGATGATCACATGCCTTTTCTTCTTTATTAATATGAATTGCACGGATTAATTCTTGAATGTTGACAATGCCTTACATTTCTGGATGAACTTGCTTAGTTGCTATTTATTGCCCTTTTATTGCTGGTTTTGATTTGGTAATATTTGGTTTACTATTTAGCATGTATCCTCATGAGGGACATTAGCCTGTAGATAGGTGTATGTGTATGTGTATGTATGTATGTATGTATGTATCTATCTATCTATATATATATATATACACTTCATACTGACTTCATAAACTGAGCTGGAAAGTCTTTGTTTTTCTGGAAAATGTTATGCAGAATTTTTCCTATTTTTTTTCCTTAAATATTTGGTATAATCCACCAGTGGAATTATCTGGACTTGGAAATTTCTGTAGTGGAAAGTGTTAAACAACAAATTAAATTTCATATGTATATGTTCAGATTATCTGTTTCTTCTGGTATAATTTTGGTCATTTTTGACTTTCAAGGAATAGATCCTTTCCACCTAAATAATGAATTTATGAATATAAAATTTTTCTGTATTATTCCCTTTTTAACCTTTGACTAGGTTAAGTCCTATACTGATGCCCTTCTTTCATTCCTGATTTGGTCATTTGTTTTCTCTGGTTTTTCTTTATGAGTTTGTCCAGAAGCTTTTCAACTTTATTACTCTTTTCAAAGGACAAACTTTGGTTTTATTGACTTTTTGAATTGAATTGAATTGATATCTACTTGTTCCTATATTATTTCTTCCTTTTGCTTTCCTTACAATTAATTTGCTTTTCTTTCTCTTTTTTCTTAAGGGATAAAGTTAGTTACTGTTGGAAGGCTTTTTTTTTTTAACATAAGTATTTGATAGCTGTAAAATTCATTCTAGTCTCTAGCTGTACACTATACATTTTGATTTGTTGCATTTTAATTTTTATTCAGTTAAAAATACTCTTTTTTCCCTTGAGGTATTTTCTTTGATGCCTGGGTTATTTAGAAGTGTGTTACTTATTTTCCAAAACTTTGGGGTTTTTCTACCTTTCTGTTACTGAGTTTTATTTTTTTTTTTAAAGATTTTATTTATTTATTTGACAGAGAGATCACAAGTAGGCAGAGAGAGAGGAGGAAGCAGGCTCCCTGCTGAGCAGAGAGCCTGATGCAGGGCTCCATCCCAGGACCCTGGGATCATGACCTGAGCTGAAGGCAGAAGCTTTAACCCACTGAGCCATCCAGGTGCCCCCTGAATTTTATTTTAATTTGTGTGTGTGTGTGTGTGTGTGTGTGTGTGTGTGTGTGTGCATATACATCATATCCTATTCAGATACACATACATATATTTTTAACACAACAGGTTGGGTCATAATATACCTGTTGTCATGGAGATGCATAGAGATCTATATCAGTCTGTTAGGTAACTACATTGTATAGATAAGACCTTATTTAAATATTGAATCCACTGTTCATGGACATTTAAGATGTTCAATTTTCAACTATTAACAACAATGCTGTAGCAACCTTCAATTAAAATTAAAATATATATTTAATATACTTTTGTATTCCTTTTTTTTTTTGAGAGAGACAGAGTGTATGCATGCAAGTGGGGTGGGGAGGAGCAGCAGGGGTGGGAGAGAGACTCTTAAACAGGCTCCAAGCTCTGTGTGGAGCCCAACACAGGGCTCGGTCTCATGACCTTGAGATCATGACTTGAGCAGAAATCAAGTGTTGGATGCTTAACTGACTGTGCCACCCCGGTGTCCCTATATTTGTATTCATAAGGAAGTTTGAAACAAGGTAAAAAAAAATTTTTTTAAACGAGATAAATTTTTAAAGTAAACTTGCTAAGGAATATGGTATGCATACTTTGAATGTTGATGGTTATTTCCACATATCTCCCCAGGAGGATCTACCACCAGAAGTGTATGAGAGGGCCTGTTTTCCTCCATACTATTTCCAAATATTGCTTTCCTCTGGAGCATATTCTCAGAGCAATAGGATGCTACTAAAACTTCTTGTCTGTTACGGATTTGATGAATTCAGTGTTTGCACTTATTAGTTTGGCATTAGCATTAAGAGAATGGATGGAGATGAGTGAATTTTGATGCATGGAGACAAGTGTCATATTCCAGACTTGAGGATTTGAAAGCCAGCACCAAGGTAGCTGGGTAGCAGTAGGAGTGTAGGGAAGGGATTAATGTTTCAAAGAAAGTGGAAGAGGATTTACTAGTGCTTGAATGTGAGACTTGTGTTTGGATTCAAAAGACAAGGATTTGAGTCTCAGAGATGCCATTGTTACCAACCTAGTGACCTTGATCAATGTTTCCAATTTTCATTTTCTTTATTTCTAACAGATTTATTGCAAGGATTAAACAAGGCATTTTATATGATAGTTTAAAATACTCTAATATTTGCTGCAAATGTAAGTGGCTCATGGGATTTCATGTTAGTTGGAGTCGGGCTTCTTAGTAGCATCTTTCCAAACATAATGTCTTTGGACAATGTTTGGAGGTTAAAGCTCAGTTTGTAGGCTTGGAAAAAAGGCATCACCTATTTTAGCTTGAATTCTCTATTGATCAGAGAATTATTGAAAAGATACTAGTTGATGTCATGAGAATTAAATCTAAATATAATGGAACTGCTTGATTTTTAGTTGATAGACCCTGGTAAGTAATAATGAAAATGATACCATTCTTGTCCTCAACAAGCTTTAAATCTGATAGGAAGAGGATTGACATCTAAGTTTAATAACATAATCCTGGTGTTTTGTTAGGACTGTGTATTGATACAGTGGAGAAAGGAGAGGCAGAGGAGGGAGTGGTTAATTCTACATTCCAGGGGATGGAGGCGAGTACTTCAAGGGGATGTTGATTGAGCTGCATCTTGAAAGATAGTGCTTGTGGGTGTACAAGGCAGGACATTTAAGGAAGAAAGAGCAGAAAGATCAATTGTATGGATGGGAGAAAAATCTGGAAATATTCCAGTGTGATGGCATCTTCAAGAGGGTCACTGTGACTAGAGCTCAGGGAGAGATGAGGTGAGGTGGGGTGGGCGGCATTGGCAGGGCCATGTTGGAGCCATGCCCTAGCTGTGATGGCGGTTCTCCTCTGCCTTTCCCCAAATTCTGCCATCTACGGTCTTGGTTTTCCTTCATTTCAATACTGTGCTCTCCTGATTCAGATAATGTGTCAATATTCTGTGCCCCCAACCTCCCCCACTCAATCCTAAACCTAAGATGATTTGGTAAGATTGGATCATGATTTGAAGGATTATATCATTGGTTCATATTGACCTTGCTGTGATACAATGATAGTTATGCCCAAGATTTATGTTGATATGTTGGATACCGTGGAGTCTTCTGAGCTTTGGTATTAGCAGATTTAAAAGAAGCAGGGGGAAGAAAAAAACCACATTTTAACTCCTGGAAAAGAATAAATATGTGCCACTTCTCCCAAGCACAGTATACTATGACTTATGTGATACTGTAACCTAATGAAGCCTGAAGTGATTCAAAATACGGCATGCTGCATAATAATTCAGACAGATCACTTGTTTGTGATAGTGCCTGGAGACCGGCAGGCTCCCAGTGAAAAGAGAACTGTTCCAGTATTCAGCATCTCTGGTAGCGACCTGGTGGTCGGGCTGCCTGTGGCTGCTCTAAAGCCTCCCCTCCCCCTGCCCCATTAACTGATTTGCTCTTTCTCATTGTTCGTTTTCCTGTACTGTACTATCTTTTCTTTATCTTTGGTCTCAGTTATCTTGCCATGAGAGTGATTTGCTTATTAACCTTACTAAGACAAGTTTGTCATGCCTTAGTTTTTCATCCAAAGGAAATGTCACTTGCTGCTTATGCAAATTATTTTGACTTCGTGGCATCATGAAAGTATATATTTTACATGGGGATATAGTCTGACGTTCCACAAATATAGACAGCCTTTCTTTGAATATATTTTATTTAAATAAAACAAGAGCATAACGTATATTTTATCTTTAGATCATTAGGAAGCATAAAACATTGTCTATTTATACAAAGTCTTTAAACATTGCTTTTCTTGACCTGGGTTCTAGACCACACTTGCATCCTTTTTTTTTTTTTTTTTTAAACTTTATTTATTTGACAGAGAGAGAGAGGGAGTGAGTAAGCATAAGCAGGGGGTAAGGCAGAGGGAGGGGGAGAAGCAGGTTTCCTGCTGAACCCAGAGCCCGACGTGGGGCTTGATCCCAGAATCCTGGGATCAGGACCTAAGCTGAAAGCAGATGCTTAACTGACTGAGCCACCCAGGTGCCCCACACTTGCATCTTGTAACTGGACATGGTCATTTTCTAGACTGCTTTCTGAGGGGTAGGCTTGAGTCGTGGCAGCTCCCTTTCTCATGCCTTGCATCATTCTGGCCTGGGGCATGGAGGGGCCCTGAGCAGTTAGTAAGATCCCTGTCAGAAGTATATGACCCAGGCTACTGTACTGCATGCACAGAAACTCTTCCTCCCGCCATCTGATACCCTGTACGCTGCTTCTTCTTGTCTCTGATATATCAACACTTCTGGGTCACTGCTCTATCTCCACTCCTTCCAGCTCTGTCCTGACTTCCCACAGTAGACACACAGTGGCTTTTTGCTGAGTACCTGCACCAGCCATAGCTATTCTATTAGAAGGTGTGTGTAGATGTGCTGTAGACTTTAGGTGGTGAAGTCAGCTGTCTCCATCGTGTGAGTTCAGAATACTTCAAAAGTGCTGAAACCTATCCCTTAAAGATGTTCCTGGCTTTTCTCAGGTCTTTCCTGAAACATCTGTTACTATCTAATTTTTTATATTTCTTTTAAGTTCTTGTCTTACACACCATATTCTTTCTTTTCGCCATTTATCAAGTGTATTTATTTATTGTTAACCTTGGACTGAGGATTTGTCTCTTCACTCTGTTCCTAGAGTCTAGAACAGTGTTGGACGCATAACAGGCACTTAACAAAGGTATTTTGAATGAACGGATGAGTAAAAACACAGCCACTCTCTCTTCACTCTCTGCTTGCTTCTTTTCGCCACAGACTGGCTTTTTTTTTTTTTTTTTTTTTTAATGCTTTCAAGGCACAAACGGCACCAATCCAGTTTCCAAGCCACAGCTCCAACCACATCCACGGTCTGGGTTGCTGTTTTTCTGTCTTAATCCCAAATTCCCAGGTGCAGAGATGAAAATGATGCTGCTTGCCTCAGGGGGGTGCCGTGGTTGGGCTGGTCATGGCCAGGCTGTTGGGGACAGAAAGAAGCTGCTACGATTGTTTCCAGGATCCACTTTTCTGGGAAGGAATGGAAATTCCAAGAAGAGAATAATTGTGTATTGAACGGGTCGGAAGTATTTCAGTGGTTCAATAGTACTGATGAATGCTTTTCAAATCATTTAAAATTTCCTAAATATTTTAAATGGGTTCACAGAAGGGTATTATATTAGCTATGGCTGTCGTAACAAAATACCATAGACTGAGTGGCTTAAACAACAGAAACCTATTTTTTCCCAGTTCTGGAGGCTGGAATCTGAGTTCAGGGTGCTGGCAGAGTTGGGTTCTAATGAGAACTCTTGCTGCCTTGCAGATGACCAGCTCTCTGCACATGGCAGAGGGAGATGGAGAGTCAGAGCAAGCTCTCTAGTGCTTCAATATATGAATTATTTTGTGGGGGGTGGAGCACAAATCAGTCTGTAGCAGGTATTTTTTTCATTTTTCTAACCTCAGCATGTAGCAAAGTTCTCAGGAGAGAATCTCATGGTTTGAATGATCTCTATTCATTGCCTAATGGTTTTAGGTGTTTAATGCCTTTGTTCCATTGATCATGGACAACTGGTAAAAATTGGAAATTTGGGGGGTGCCTGGGTGGCTCAGTGAAATGTCTGCCTTCAGCTCAGGTCGTGATCTCAGGGTCCTGGGGTTGAGCTCTGTGGCAGGCTCCACACTTAGTGAGGAGTCTGCTTGCTTCTCCCTCTGCCTCTGCCCTTCTTCCTGCCTGTGCTTGCTCTGTCTCTCTCTCTCTCAAATAAATAACTAAATAAGTAATCTTTTAAAAATGGGAGATTTTGGTTATTTGATAGCCACATGGTGAAAAAAAAATAAGTTAGGATATTTATGGGCAAATATTTTAAGAGGTGGTAACAGAGGAGAAGGGATTTAGAGTGTGACTTAGCAAAGAGCAATGCTATGTGAAAATGTGTGGACATACTTGGACTACTGTTCCTGATGCACCCCTAGCAGGGGTTTGACTTCAGGATAATAGCTTACAAATGTCCCTTGCTGTTTGACAATGTTAATGGACAGGAAGCGAGTAACGATTTATAAAGTGATGTTGGAGCTGTAGTTAACACGTCTCCCTGAGCAGAGTGCAACGTGCAGAAGGAAGCAGCAGGGGCAGCTCGCAGAGGAGGGAAGGGGCTTTCCTTTGTCATCAGTTCCTATCTCACACTTTGTTCGGTTTCTAAGTCCCCACAGCTCTTTTCTGACAATGCAGAGCCTAAGGATGACCTCGGAGGAAGCTTTTAATGGCAGGTTGCAGATAAAATACAGGATGCTCCGTGGAATTTGAATTCCAGATAGATAAAGAATAATTGTCTTTATATCTATGTTTCACATATTGCATGGGGGTAAACACACGCTAATAACACTATTTGTTATTTATCCAAAATTCATATTTAACTGGTGTCTTATATATTTATCTGCAAAATCTGGCGATTTCAGTTACAGCCACATTGTCTCATAGGAGGCTGTCAGCCAACCTAGATTCAGAAAGTTCTTTGAGTTCATTCTTAGCAACCTGGGTGGGGTGGGAGGGGGGCAGGGGAAAGGAATGACAGACTTGCCAAAGAATATAGGCTTAAAACCCAGTGCAGGTGGAAAAAATTTCTGTTCCTATTAAACGCTCTGAGTTGGTATTTGATAGTTTAAAAGAGTAACACTATTTATGTGGCTCTGTTGGGAATGTGCGGACTTTAAAAAAAACAGTCACTGTACATTTAGCAAAGGAGACTTCTAAATCCTAGAATGAAGCAGCCAGAAGGAACGAGATGATAGTTTAATCCCCCTTATTTTACAGAAAAGGAATTGAAATGACAGAGCGGAATAAAGTCTTGAAGTCAGACCTGAAAAATGCAGGTTACATCGCTTAATAATTGGGGGAAACGGGCAGGTGACTTACGCTATCTGAGCTTTAGTTTCCAACTTCCGGCAAAGTGGAAATGGTGCTATTTGCCCTACAGAGTTCTAGTGAGGATGAAATGAGTCAGTCTCATGCCCCCAGAACTGCTTTCCAAGGTGCCGGTGCACAGGGCTCCACAGCTCTCTCCCGTGGCACTGCTCAGGAACATCACTGTCCTTTCCTGTAGGAGGTACTATTAGGAGATGGTAATTGTTGGCCTCAGTTTATCATCAAAGTAGGGTATAGAGTAATTCACTTCTGCAGTATCAATTATAAGCTTTAACACTGGCCCTATTAGCCAAAAAAGAGGAAATCAATAAAAACAAAAATAACAAACAGGGAGCCTGGGTGGCTCTCAGTTGAGCATCTGACTCTTGATTTCATCTCCAGTAGTGACCTCAAATCAGGATCTTGGGATTGAGCCCCGTGTGGGACTCTGTGCTCAGCCCGGAGTCAGCTTGAGGGTTCTCTCCCTCTGCCCGTCCCCCTGCTCACATGCGCGCTCTAAGATAAATATATGAATCTAAAAACAAAGAAGCAAACAAACAGTTCCCCCACAGAAAACAAACAACAGCAAGATAAACTAAAGTGACTCTCTCCCTGGGATTGGGAAGGGGAGCTCTGCCCAAGTAAGTTAGGTACTTTTTGGTGGTTCTCAAAATAAGGCAGAAACCTGTAGCAGCAGCACCGGGGAACTTTTTTTTTTTTTTTTTTTTAAAGATTTTATTTATTTATTTGACAGAGAGAGATCACAAGTAGGCAGAGAGGCAGGCAGAGAGAGAGAGAGGAGGAAGCCGACTCCCTGCCGAGCAGAGAGCCTGATGCGGGACTTGATCCCAGGACCCTGAGATCATGACCTGAGCCGAAGGCAAAGGCTTAACCCACTGAGCTACCCAGGTGCTCTGGGGAACTTCTTGTAATGTAATTTCTCAAAAGCCCATGCAGACCTCCTGAATGGGAGACTCTGGAGGTGGGGCCTAGTAATTTGTGTTTTCACACCCTCTTCATGATCCTGATGCTGGCTAGAACTGCTGCCCTCCATCCTGGACTCCCCCAGAATCTTCGGGTCTGTCTGCATCTTGCTTTGATAGCAACGGAGTTAGATCTGTCTGCATTTTGCCCATGATATTGAATTACAATTTGAGGACACTCAGTGATATGGGAAGTTAAGTAACAATATGGGAGGGAGGGACATTTATATTGATTAAGTGCATAGTGTGGGTCAGGTATCACACTAGGCATTTTACACACACGATCCCATTTACTGCTCACAGCAGCTTCCTGCAGTTGGGATTATCCCACCACCTGTGAATAATGAAACTGAAGTTCAGACAGGTCGCGTAATCTGTCTAAGCCCACATCGCTCCAAAGTGGTAGAGCAGAAATTTAAAGCCCAGTTTGATTTTCAACCTTACACAGATATGTAACAGAATCTAGCTTTGCTACTGGGAGCTGTTTGAAATTGGAAGGACCCAAGACTTGTAATGACCGGAAAACCGAGCTGAGGAGTTTCTCAAACTTGTTAGAGGTAAGGGAACTACAGGTTGGAGGCCGAAGCTACTGGTGGGGGGGCCACAGCTGCCACACTCTGGATGGGGGAGGGCTAGGCTAGCCGTGCACACATTTCTCACAGCCAAGTTTAAAACAATTTAAATGAAGCAAAGTATTCAATTAGAGATGCTTGAGGAAACCAGGCACGTATCATCTGTGTCAGCAGCGAAGGAGAAGAAAATATTTAGCCTTTGCAAGCTGTGACCACTTCAGCACTGTAGGGTGATGTAGCCTCACGGAAGAGCAGAAGAATACATCGAATACCTTAGAGAGATTAATTTCCCTTGGAAAAAAAAATAAAACAAAGGAAGATCCTCTGATTACATTTAAATATTTCCTTGCCAATGCTTGGGGGAATTCTAGCATTCCAGGCTTGCAGAGGAAAGCTTTTGTGCCTGGGGGAAAAGGTGATTAGGGCACCGTGCCTGGGAGGATAGAGATGAGGGAGGGGGTGGGGGGGAGGAAGGGGTGTTTCAATGGTCGCACAGGTGCAACAGTTTGGAGTGAGTGATGGCCTTACAAATGACCCTGGCACGGGAGCAGAGGAAACCCAAGGAGAAGATTAATTGAATTACAGCTACAGTATGTGTGCATTTTATTTCTGCTGTGCCTTCTAAATGGATTGTGGGGCTGGCTCACCAGCTGGGGTAAGGTCAGAATATTGAGGAAATGGGAGGGGATATAGATGAACAATTTTCCGGATGGGGAACAATCGTTTGGTTGTTTGCTTTAAGGGAAAGCATTTTGGGGGTCTGAGCAAACTCAGTTTTTCCTCTCCTTTGTCTAAGAGCAATATAATTATTTTTCAGGCCAGAGTATGATGAGTATATGAAAAGTAATATCTTCCAGTTTAAGACAGTTTGGATAAGGAGTATTATATTTGTCGTTTTGGTTTGTTTTTTAAAACATATATTTATGTATTTTAGAGAGAGAGAGAGAGAGGGAGCAGGGGGAGGGGCAAAGAGAGAGGGAGGGAGACGGACATTCTGCTGAGTGTGGAGCCCTACCTGGGGAATCATGACCTGAAATCATGACCTGAGCTGAAATCAAGAGTCAGACGCTCAACTGACTGAGCCACCCAGGTGCCCCAAACACATTTGTTTTATAACACAGTTTTTCACTTCCTAAGAGAACTGACAAGATTTTTTTTTCTTTAGAGCATTAAAAAATGTCATCACCTTTTCTGAAACATATATATTGCTAAAATTAATTTCCTTTTATGGTATAGATTTTATGATATGTAAAAAAATTTTGAATTTTATCAATGATTTCCTATTCTTAGAATGTTAATCAAACTAGTTAAATGATGCAAACAAGTCGATACCCAAATATTTGCCTAATCTCTTAAAAACATTAGTTTATTGTAGTAATTAAAAGTTTAGATTGTTTAGTTGCTCAGTGATTTACATAGGTATTTATTTAATTATCTTTTTAATTCCACTCATGTAATGTTTTGTGTCCATGTACCCGGTTGGTTTCAAATTATTTTAATGTTTTCTTGAATGTTCCTTTTGATAACTTAGCAAAAAGCAACCTCCTATATCTTCAGGTCTAGCAGACATTGTTCTAATTCAGAAAATATGTATTAGGTCTCCTAAAAAATGTAGAGAGACATGCCATGAAATAAGCGCACACACACAAGATAAATGTAGTAGGGTGGGTTCCAAAATAGTTTTTTTTTTTTTTTTTTAAATAAACTTTTGAAAGAAAAGACCTGAATTCAAATCCAGATTTCATATCTTCCTCCTGCCTGGTGACCTTAGGTAAATTAATTAAATTCTGACACTCAGTTTCTTTATCTGTAAAATTAAGACCATCATATCTTACGGTGTTGTGAGAGTTAAATGAAGTTGTGGATGCCCAGCGCCTAGAAAGTTTCTTGTACATAGTAGACCTTCAACAAAGGCCAACCTCCCCACCACTTTTCTTGCTTAAAAACTGTTTAAGAGAAAATATGGTATATTGGAAAGACTATTAAACTGGGCTTCTAACAGCTGGGGTCTAATCTAGCTATGTAATCTTAGGGCATTTCACCCTCTCTGAAATGTGGCCAGATTGTGTCTAATGTGTCCTCCCTCTGCCTTCTGAGAGTCACACTTGCCCAGCTGCTCTTCTTTGCATTTGTGTTGACCTCTTTTGTGGTTGCAAATGTTTTGGTCCGGTATGATCTTCTTAGCTGCCCAGCAGTCTCCATCCCCCAGTCACTGTATTTATATAAACTCATGGAGTATGTATTTCACAGTGACTTAGATGACCCGTACTTAGGGATCACAGGAAGAGTTGTACCTGCCCTGCCTGTTTAACAGGGTTGCTGAGAAGAGTTAATAAAAGAAGTGAAAGCCAGTTACAAAGTGCAAAGTGTGAGACAAATGTTCATTAAATCTTTTACCTTTATTCCTAGAGCCCTGAATACTTTGTCCTTCCTTTCAAAAAGCTTAAATTACCTTGTGTATTTGACTTCATTTAGTCTTACTGCATCCCTTTAAAGTAAAGGGCTAATTGCTTGGTTTAATAAACTTCTCCCTTCTGACAGTCTATTAGCTATTTTCTCCTCTATAAATTGTGCAAAGTGACAGCAGGATTGGCTTTGAGGTTTTCCAGGGCTTTCTGCTTAAAGTCTTTCCTAGGGAGTCTAGCATCAAAAGTATAAAGGAAGGAGGGATTTGGCTTTTCAGTTCTCTCTCTGCAGTTGGCAACACACTTTGATAAGGTTTTTGAGGAAATAAAAATAAAATTAATTAACAACGCTCTAGAATCTTTTCTGTGAGCAATATATTCCTTAGGCTCATTCAGGCTCTCAGAATTCTAAAGTAGTAATGGAAGAAAGGGCTACTCTCCTTGTGTCTGGAACTATAATTCTGCGTTAACATTACAATCATCCTGCAATTTAGGACACAGGGGGAGAATCTACATTCCTGGTGTGCATAGCATTATGTTTTATTTATAGTCATATTTATTGAGTAACTATACTGTTGCAGTATTCTAACTACAATAACCTTTCCAGTAATTTTGTTTCCTATTAGAACCTTATGTGATTTAATTAATCGGTGTCCTCTACTAGGCTTTACATTCTTTGAGAATAGGCAGCTTCTGCCTGCGTCATAACTTCATCTCCAACGCCCAGCCTGGTGGTCCGTATGGAGTAGGCAGACAAATATTTGCTGAAAAACTGAATGAACACGTGATTTTATTAACCCAGTGCCTGGAAATGGCATGATACCCATATTGAGGGTGTGTGGTGAATCTACACATCTTGGAGTTCCATGTTTCATTTCTTGTTCCTATCTGCATGTGTGATACCCAGATTATATGCTTCTTTGATTCTCAGTTATGAAATTGAGTGTTGAGGGTTCATTGTCATAGCGCTGAAGGCATCATATGCTGCTCCTAACACGTTGGAAGCATACTACAAAGTGGGTTCTCTCCTGACCCTGAATTTATCTGCTGTGGAATTTGCAATCTCCTAACTAATACTGCTTCATAGGGGGTCGTGTGTGGTGTGGCAGTGCAGGAATGGGGGCAGGGATGAGTTGGAGTTGGGGAATGAGAAATAGGAGCAGAGGCAACACACAGAGAACTCTGGAAAAGAAGTCCCTGACTTGTGTCGGTTGTGAGGGTGGGGAGAATTGTAAACTTTCAGACCACAAAAGCCAGGGATCAGGGTTATTGGTGAGCAATGTAACTGATAGCATGTGTTGCATTCTTCTATCTTCAAGAACAACTAACATGTTGCAGCTGGTCATCAGAAAGAATGTCCATTATTTTGAGGAAAAGAACATTTTTGTGTCATAGAATCACAAAATGGTAGAACAGGAAGGAAAATTTGAGATTACCTAATTCAGTCTAATTTTACCATCAATGAGATCAAGACTTTCCCAGAGATCTTTATGAGCCTATTTTAATTTTTCCTTCCACATTTATTTAGGAATTGTACAGAACACTTGGTATTATGGGGAGATTCCTCATACAGCAAGGAGTTCCAACACAGTCCATGATGACAATGGACGCGCTGAACTGGACAGAGTTGATACGATAATTGGGTCAGCAGGCATTTTATTACCTTCCCAGAAACCTTGTGTGGGGCTTTTCTGTGAGTATGTTTAAGAATCTTTCTTACAAACCTCACTCAAACACCCTTTTACTGAGGACATAAGGTGTCTGAAAGAACAGAACTAATCTGTGATTTTGGGTGGCAACAACCCAAGGTGTTTTGTCTTCTCAAGTCCTTTTCCCCAAGCATGTTTTATTTTCATTATAATTGGCATTTTTTGGGGGTGTGGGGTACGGGAGGGCATTCTTTGACATATTCTAAATGTTACATATATAAGAAATACCGTGCTTGTGATTCCCTGGCTGAACAAGGTAAGTCTTTCAAAACGTTGCTCTCTGAAATGATTAGCAAATCACTCTTTCTTATAAACTGATTTGAATCACTTCAAGTGTCCCCAGTATGATTGTCCTCAACTAACAATGGTACCTGGAAAGAGCCTGCATTTCACTGATGGCCAGAGTCCTCACTAGAGCAAGACAGAAGCTCTTCTGGGCACAAGGCTTTAGTCCACATCAGGTAAAAATCTTGGCACCTCTGTGGTATATTCATACTGAATCAGGGATAGATTTAATAAAATTTCTGTTTGTGTCCATCAGGATTAAGAATGTAAATTGATGCTAACTGCATGACTGACATCTAGTGGATAGATGCCAGTGGTGCTGTTTACAACCAGATTGCCTTTCCCCCTCCTTCGGAGTATTATTTATATGGGGGGAAAATCATGTTTGAAGAAATCAGTGTCTTAAACCCAAAGTTACAACACTAGACATTATGAAAATATTCTGAATGGGAAACTCTGTAAATGAAGAATACACTTTAGAGTTTTGAAAGAATATATGTAGGTTGGAGTGAAAATAAAACCACATATCAAAATTAAGGTTTACTTAGTTTGTTGAAAAGAATCGAAATACATTGACATGATAGTAGGAACTTGTGAAGTATATAAATATACCCAATAAATTGGAGTGCTTATTAAAGCAATAAATTAATGCTTTTCACCTGTGATTTCTTTTTCAATACTCACTTACCTGCTTGAGAGATACACTGAAAAAAGTCTAATCTTATTCTGATGTGAAATATCACTTGCGATTGTATAAACATGTTGAAATTTTACTACTGTTGTAAGATTCAAATATTGATAATTGACAAGTAGAATGAAATTTTACTCATAGGAGTTTCTTTTTGACTACCGGAAACTTTTATTTCTTGTTATTAAAAATATGCAGAATATTTGCCAAGGCCAATAGGAAATTTTAAGCACAGAATGTTTGGGGGCAAAAAAGTGCCTGTTTTGTTGTAATTAAGGTATTGGAATCCAGATGGTTATAGAAACGTAATGTAGATTTTAAAGTTGAAATCTGATCCTCAGGACAAAGTCCTAGACATTTTTATTTGAGGAATTATCGGACATAGAGAAAAAATAGACCAGATAAGATGATAGTGTGAAAATTTGATTTGCAGAATGCCATTTTTGCTAAAAGTAGTTTTTTTTTTTTTTTAAAGATTTTATTTATTCTTTTGACAGACAGAGATCACAAAAGAGAAAGGCAGAGAGAGAAAGAGAGGGAGGCAGGCTCCCCACTGAGCAGAGAGCCCAATGTGGGGCTCGATCCCAGGACCCCGAGATCATGACCTGGGCCGAAGGCAGAGGCTTTAACCCACTGAGCCACCCAGGGATCCCTGTAAAAGTAGTTTTTAATTGCCAGGAATAAAATGTATTTTGACATGCAATCTTGCCAATTTTTTAAAATGCAACTTTCCTTGCAGAAGTTTTCTTTGGAAGAAATCACTTTCCTCCTCCTTCAGTTCCCTCTCTTAAGATGTATGAAATTTCAAGCAAAGGTAGAGCTTTGTTTTAAAGGGTGTTTTATCAGGGAGAGCAGCCCAGCTGTGTAAATTGCATTGTAGAGCATACTCATGTACCTCATAATGGCATTTCATAATAAGAAAAAGTCATACTGCTCACGATTCAAGGCAGATGGCTCATGTTTGTCTTTATAAATAGATCAAATAGACCTATTCCTGGTCCTTTAGATCACTGTTTACTTTAGGAATGGTTAGAGTGGACTTGCCATGGTGGAAATTCTGCCAGCAGGTGTAAAGAAGTGGCAAAAGTCAAGAAAATTTTTACAAGCAGTTTCACACCTATTGGAAAGGAAAAGACTGTGTTTGCAAATTGTGTCTTTTGTATCCATTTGTGCCCTGGTACTAAGAAAATCTTTGGTGATGATGTGACAAAGCTGTGATTATTATACTGAAATTATAAAGCTAGGTCATTATTTTTCTACTTTTTTACATTTAAATTTTAGGTAGTCAACATACTATGTAATATTGGTTTCTGGAGTAGAAGTCAGTGATTCATCACTTATATACAATACCCAGTGCTCATGATAACAAGTGCCTTGTTAATACCTGTCACCCATCTAGCCTATCCCCAAAGCCCCTCCCTCCATCAATGTTCAGTTTTTTCTCAGTTGTTAAGACGCTCTTATGGCTTCTTTCTCTCTCTCCTTTTCTCTTATTTTAAAAATTGAGATATAATTTACACACAGTTGACCTGTGGTATTATAGGTAAATGAGTTTTAACAAATGAATACACCTGTGTAATCCACATCCCATATCAAGATTAAAAATATTTTCACCTCAAACTTTTCCCAGGCAAACTCTGCACCCCCCAACTCTTCTCTCTCACCCCGTCCCTTAGGCAATCACTGTTCTGATTTCTTTTTTAATTTAAAGATTGTATTTATTTATTTATTTGAGAGAGAGAGAGAGAGAAGGAGAGGGAGCACAAAGAGGGGCCAAGGGAGAAGAAGACTTCCTGCTGAGTAGGGAGCCTGATGCAGGACTTGATCCCTGGACCGTGGGATGATGACATGAGCCAAAGGCAGACGCTCTACCAACTGAGCCACCCACACGCCTCATGATTTCTTTTATCATGTGTTGCCTGTTGTAAAATTTGATGTAAATGGATTCACAGGAATTAGTTTTTTTTCTTAAGTGTGATTATGTTGTTCAGTTGAAATAGTTCAGTTGAATTTATTTATGTTTGAATTTAGTTTTATGTTTTATTTCTCTCAATATGTTTCAAATATATAGAACCTTAATAGGCTTACATATATTTTTGGAACCACAGAAGAGCCTCTCCTATACTTCACCTGTTCCCTGCTACCCACTACCTCTTGTAAGTAACAACCTCATTGTTTTCTGGTTTATCCTTCCTGTGTTTCTGTTTTACCATTTTTCCTATCTGTTGTTTACGCATATATCGAATTTTAATTTGTATCCTTAAATAATTTCCATTTCTTTACTGAGCAATCACTTAATTTCACTCAGTGTGTCTGTATTTTCCTTGAAGCCCCTATATATATACATTATAGCCTTTAAATTTCTTACTTGCTAGTTCCAACAGTCCTGTTATCTATGGGTCAGTTTCTATGGGATGTTTTATTTTCTTTCCTGGAATGGGCTGTCTTATTGTGTTTCTTTACTTGTCCAGTGATGCTTTAGTGGTGCTGGGAAAGCGTGGCTACAACATTGTTGAGAGTCTGAGTTTTATAAGGATACCTTTAAAGGGAATTGAGTTCTTCTCTGGCAGGTAGTTAATTTACTGATAGATTACCATGACCCTTTTGAGATCTGTTTTTAACCTTTGTTACATTTAGTGCAGAGTGGTCTTGAGGGCTAGAGTAGCCTTACTGGGAGGCTGGGAGTTTTGGCATTTCATTTGAATGCCTGGAATGAGAGTTTGCCAGTCTGGCTGATGAGAAATCCTGTCTCCCAGTACTGTTGTAGGCTTCAGAAGTACCATTCAATTCACAGCTCTCATAGGTCTTTTTCTCCCTGACCTTGCAGATTTCTGGAATTTCTTCTTTGTCTAGATCCTTTCTCTTGGTTCCTGGGCTCTGCAAATGGCCCCTGTTTCTGCAGCCTTTCTGCTCTCTGCTTCTTCAGGTTAGCAAAACCACTGTGTTCTGGTTGTTCTCCACCTCTTTGTGCCACAGTCTATAATGTTTCTTCAGGCAGAAGGCAAATGTGGGCTTCGCCTTGTATGTGTATGTTTTCCTTCTTTCAGATATCATAGTCCTGTGCTGTTGGTTGTCTAATATATGAAAAGAGTTCCTTCCTATATTTTCTCCAGTTTCACTGTTGTTTGTGGCAGGAAGGCTAGTCTGTACCTGCTTGTTCCATCATGGCTACAAACAGAAATTCCTAGCCACTATTTTTAATTAAGAAATGCCCATGTCACTAGGAATTTTAGTAATAAAATATCTCCATTTCAGTATTGCTTGCTTTAGCCTTTGTATGAGTACTTGTATTTAACAATACAAGTAAACAAGCAAACACTGGAGATACAGAGGTTTCCAAATTTCCAAACAACTAAATACTTGGCATATGTATGTATAATTCCAGGAAGTAACTACAGTGGAACTTGACATTCTTACTAAAGAAAATGACACAGAGGTATTTCATGATGAGGTATTATTAATTTAGAACTTCCTTTTCATGCATCTCTTGGCATTTTATAATTGCAAGATTCTTAGATTTAGTATACTGGAAAGAAAATGGAGGTAGGATGGTTGAATATGATGCAAACTTTGTAAATGGAATTATAATTTGATGTTTCCTAGCTGTACACTTGTTTCAGTAGGAATGTAGTACTATGGATGCTTTTTCTTCTTGAAAACATGTGGCTAACTAATAATATATTGTCATATTTTTCCTTTGTAAAAGCAAATAAGAATGTTTTGCTTGAAATAAGATGTGAACAATGAAGGGCTTTTTGTCATTTATAAGTATTGCTAACATACATATTATTATCATTATTATTTTGCTTTGATCTGTTATATGGCTATGTGGTATATTGAATTTACAGGAGCATGGGATGTAAGTAGAGGTGAAGTTGTGAGGTAGGAAGTAGTAGAAATGATAGTCCAGGAGGATATAGCAGCGTGAGCAAGAAAGGCTGATAAGACTGTAGAGGGTAGAAGATTCAGTAAGGATACCATGTGACAAAGCATGGAGCCTGAACATACTACAGGGAAGGGCCAAGGAACAACCCTTTCATGAATATTTATTGAGTATCAGTTGTACCAAACAATGTGTAGATTTCTGCCCTCAGTTCTGGCCTCCAAGGACTTTTTTTTCTTTTTTTCTTTTTTTCTTTTTTAAAGATTTTATTTATTTATTTGACAGAGAGATCACAAGTAGGCAGAGAGAGAGGAGGAAGCAGGCTCCCTGATGAGCAGAGAGCCCGATGAGGGACTCGATCCCAGGACCCTGAGATCACGACCGGAGCCGAAGGCAGAGGCTCAACCCATTGAGCCACCCAGGCACCCTGGCCTCCAAGGATTTTACAGTCTGTTGGAGAGACAGACATAAAACAAATCTTTATAATTACTAAAATAAGTTTTGTCAGAGGTTAGCTTTTGTGTACAGAAAGAACTATTTAAATTAATTTAAAGTTCTATTAAAATGGTTTCCTTGAAACTTTATGTTTAACTTACAAATCCTGATAATCTATTTTATAACCTCCTGTACTTTTTCATTGTACCTATTTGAATATCTTAGCTAAACAGATTAAATCTCCTTAAAAAAATGTATCTTTTAGGAATCTGTGGAATTCCCTTAAGTGTTTTAAAGTCATTTATAAAATTAATGTGCTTTTAAATATTTCAAGTATGTGATTAGGAAAATATATAATCCTAATGATGAAAACTTTCTAAAGTACTTTAAACAACCCTTTACAATCTAGTCAATTAAACTTGGAAAGGAAGTCAAAGTAAAAAAAATTGATAAATACTACTAACAAACTTAACCAAGTTTCTGAACACATTTTAGCTTGAAAATTATTACTTTAGGGTGCCTGGGTGGCTCAGCTGGTTAAGCAACTGCCTTCGGCTCAGGTCATGATCCTGGAGTCCAGGGATCAAGTCCTGCATTGGGCTCCCAGCTCCATGGGGAGTCTGCTTCTCCCTCTGACCTTCTCCTCTCTCATGCTCTCTCTCACTCTCTCTCTCAAATAAATAAAGTCTTTTAAAAAATTGTTACCTTAAAGTTATTTATTTAAATTAAAAACATAAGGGATACCTGGGTGGCTTGGTCAGTTGAGCATCTGCTGTTGGCTCAGGTCCTGATCCCAGGGTCCTGGGATTGAGTCCCTCATTTGGCTCCTTACTTGGTGGGGAGCCTGCTTCTCTCTCTGCCTGCTGCTCTCTCACTCTCTCTCTCTGCCAAAAAAAAAATAACATAAGATAAAAACATAAGATTAGTTTGTCATATTCTTTAATAGATCATATCTTTTAAATATTACAAATACTTATACATACATTATCCTAAATTTAACACATACTTTGTAATACAGGAGTCCTTTACCTCATATTTCCAAGTCTTTTTTTTTTTTTTTTAGATTTCATTCATTTATTTGACAGAGATCCCAAGTAGGCAGAGCAGCAGGCAGAGAGAGAAGGGGGAAGCAGGCTCCCTGATGAGCAGAGAGCCTGACTGGGGGCTCGATCCCAGGACCCTGAGATTATGACCTGAGCTGAAGACAGAGGCTTAACCCACTGAGCCACCTGGGTGCCCTCATATTTCTAAGTCTTTCCAGATACTTAACTATGAAGAGAAACAGATTTATTTTCATAGGTGAGCTAGGGTTGATAGATCCACATTTCGTGACTATAACATGCTTGTCACCTTGGGTGGGTTGAATGTTTCTGGATCTGGCATTTGAGTTTGTGAAAGAAGACCTGGCTACTGATTTATGTTGAGCACAAGATAAACATGAGGAGGAATTTTATAGTCACTATGACAAAAGGAAACTCCAAGTCTATAGCCTTCAGGATGAGATTCCTTTTGCAACCTATATTCACTGGATTTTTTCCTTTTATCAAACATTTTCTAACCTATTATAACTTTAATCACTTTCATGGATGAGATTCTGGTGCCCATACTCATTTTCTATCGCTGCTTGATTGGATTCTCCTAGTCTGTTTATTGTCTAATTCTTTTTACTTCTGATTATTGCCTGTAGCTCTAAGCTCTTTGATTCACTTTAACTTAAGGTTAGTAACAAGGTAATGGACTTCCATAAATACAAAGATATTTGTAAGTTTTGAAAGTTTTCTTGAACAGCTTAAAAAAAAAAAAAACCAAAACAGGTCTGAACTTCATCACTGTAAAAATTATAAAGGCTTCAGCATAATGTTTCATTCAATTCAATTCATTCATTCATTCAAAATAGAGATAATGCGCAGTGTTGGGAACATAGTTTACCTAATTTTAGGTTAATGTCTTTTCTGTCTGACCTTCTTGAAATCTGTGCTTACTTCTATTTTAATACTTCTTAAAAGATACTTTCTTTACTTTTTCTGGTAGAACCTGTGAACTTTCTGAGATATTAAGTTGTGCCTTCTTTTATGTTACATCCTTAAGACCTAGCACACTACTGACACCAGATGGGTGCTTTATTTGTTGAATAACGTCTTTAGTATTTTAATAAATACAATAACGTTGAAGAATCTTGATTAGAATAAAGTGATATTTGAAGTAGGAACACTATTTAAAAGAATATTTAAATAATCTCAATGATAGATGATAGAGACTTTGGGATTAAACAATGTTTAATATTTAGGAAATATTAAATTCAGGACGTATTTACTTAGGAAGTGGGATTGATAGGACTTGGTGACTGGAAGATGTTGGGGAGCATGAAGTCAAGAATGATTCAGATTTATACCTTCGAAGACTGGATAGATATCATAATGCCATTAAATGAAACTGGGACCCAAGAAGCACAGATGTATTTAGGAGAGGATAATAAAATCCATTTTGAATATGTTGAATTTGAGGTAACTATGGGTTATCCAGGTGGAAACTTCCAGGTACATTGCTGGAAAGAAAATTCTAGAACTCTTAAGTCTAGGCTAGAGATAAGATTTGCAGTAATCAATCTATGGGTGATTATTATAATAAAGGAAAGTTTGGGACTCTCAAGGGGGAATATGTAGAGGGAGAAGAGGAGAATGTGGTTATTGTAACCTAAGGGAAAATCAGAAGTTATCAGCCTCTGGCTGGATGTATGTGGAGATCAGGAAGGTCAAACGGATTAAGGTGAAAGACAGAAAAAAGGGGGAGGAAACCCCTGAGCCTGGTTATCATGGTAGCTAAGTGGATAGATTAATAAATGGTCTCAAATATTTGAAACAAGGACCAAAAATAGACCTTTTCATATTGCTGTTAGGAAGCCCAGTGACCAAGTTAGGAAAGACCATTACACACACATTAGTGTACAGAAGGCCTACCAGGTTTCCTTGTTTTGTTGGGAGTCAAACAAATGTGAATTTTAATTTCTACTTTACCAGTTCTGATGGTTTTACCTTAGACAAGCTCTTCAGATTTCTCTTTTTAAAAAAATTTTTAATTTCAGTATAGTTCACATATAGTATTATATTTAGTTTCAGGTATATGGTGTAGTGATTCAACAATTCCATGCATCACCTGGTGTTCATCATGACAAATGCCCTCCTTAATGCCCATCCATTATTTTGTCCATACCCCTGCCCCTCCCCTCTGATAACCATCTCTTCTCTATAAGGCTTCTCCAGTTTCAGACCCATAGTCTACTTTGGTGTAGAATTCTTAAGATATTTTATTCTTATAAATTCTTATGATGCTGTTGTGGGGATGAAGGAGAGTAACCGATGCTTTCTGGATACAGTAAACGACACTGAGAGGGTGTGCATTTGGACTGAGAGAAAGACTAGGTGAATGGTTTTGGAACTCGGGAAAGGGAAAACAAATCCTGTCTTCCTTTTTCTCCTATAATCTGGCTCTTGACATCACTGTTTACTAACCAAGTCTATACCAGTATGTAATAAATAATACATAAAGCAAAGACCTCAATTATGATATTTGTTGGAAGGCCTGAAAATATAAGTACTATTTATAAATTATTTCTAGAGGAAAATATTTTTAAGTTATAACCACATCACATATGGACCTTGGAGCAAAACTAGTTTGTCAGTTGAAGATTGCTTGCATTGGCTTATCAGGTTGCAATCCTATTTTCTACCAAGTATAGAGAAGTAATTCCCATTTCATTAAACGGTGAGTGTGTGTGTGTGTCTGTGTATGTGTGTGTGTTTAGAAATACAGAACAGAGGATGAAAATTCCCAGTGAAAAATATGGTGTTTGAGAATCATAATTCACATGTTAAATAAAGAAGAAGGACATGGAATTCAAGAGCTAGGAATATTTCTCTAAATTATTCTGAAGGTAGAAACTTCATAGAGTTTTTATGTAAAAAAATGACACAAAAATTATATTAAAATGAAACACAATATTGAAGTCTTTATAATTTTTATAGAGTTGAAGTTTAGAGCTATTTTTTAAAAAGCTGTTCAAAAAAACTTTTTAAAACTTCCAAATATCTATGTATTTATGAAAGTCCATTTCCTTGATACTAAGTTTAAGTCAAAATGAGTGTCTTTTCTACAACTTTTCTTCACTTCTGTAATCCCTACTTTGACTCTCAATGGTTTAGGCAGTGAATGAAGAGTTCAGAGGTAAACTGCAACTATTTCAAAGTCAGAAACTCTAGAAGCCAGGAATTTTAGTTTTTGAAGATATTAAGAGTTATATAAATTTGAAAAATTTTTGTAAATTGTGGATTTTCCCTTTTCTAAACTCAAATATAGCATCAGAGCCATGATGCACAAGGGTCTGCTGATGTTTTGGGGGAAACCAGCCATGCTTATGTACCAGCCAAGTTGAGGATACAATGAGAGCTGAGTATAAACAAATTAGTTACAAACCCAAGTTTTTGATAAATTACACGAGAGTTCCAACAATTACTAAGTTTACTTTATAACATCTATTAAAAAGAGCACTTTGGGGAATGGGAAAATGGGGGGAAAAGAACTCGGAAAATAATTTATTGGGGGTTTGTTATTTGTATTTTCCTAAACAATCAGGACCATGACAGTGGATTTTCTGTCCCCCTCTCCTCACCTCACTCCAGCTTTGGGTTCTTGAAGGCAGAACAAATGCTAAGAGTGTTGGCTGCTTCAGTGTTCCTCACTGGCAGTTTTCCTGTAGTCAGTTACTGATTAATTTGTTTGTAGTGAATGATCAAGTCAGCATTGGTTGTGGGAAATATCTCCAGCTACTAGTAAGGTCAGTTAGGATCCCAGTACTCCTGAAGTCCCCATTCCCCTTAACTCAAATAGTCCTTTCCCTGATTTTCACCCCTGACTACTTATTTGAATCCCTTTGGGGAGCTTTTAATGATCTCCATGCACAGGCTACATGTGCATGAGGCAAAACTCAATGGGTATGAGTTTTGTTTTTATTTTATTTTTTTAAACTTTGAGTCTCTTCAAAGTGTACCAATTTAGAGAACCCATCATTCTCAACTCTCTTTGTGGAGCTGGGATAGCAGAATCATATGTCCGGTCAGGGGTGGAAGTGGCTGTAGCTTTTCAGTCAACTGTTACTAGAAGAATTGTTTTGGGCTGAATTGTGTGCTCCCCAAATCTATATGTTGAGACCCTAACCCCCTAGTACCTCGGAATGTGACTAAATTTGGAGATAAGTCTTTAAAGAGTTAATTAAATTAAAATGAAGTCATTAGGGTGGGCCCCAATCCAATAGAAATGGATATATATGAAGAGGAAATTAGGACACAGACATACACAAAAGGTAAAGAGCGTGTGAAGACATGGGGAGAAGACCACCTATAAGCCAAGGAGAGTGCTGTCAGAAGAAGTCAACCCTGTTGACATCTGGATCTCAGACTTCCAGCCTCTAGAACTGCCTCTAGACTTTAAGCCTCTAGAACAAATAAATACCTGATCTGTGGTACTTTATTATGGAGATACTAGCAAACAAATACAAGAACCAAAATGATTGTAGGGGTGAAGAAGAGAAAGAAGAAAAAAAAAAAAGAAGAAGAAGAAGAGGGAGGAGAAAAGGAAAAAAATACTTGTGAAAATGAAATTCTCTGCGTTGAATTTGTTGATGCTAGAACTGCCCTGCTGGTGTACATGTCTCCTGGGAACTTCCTCTGTGATGAGGCAACTTCATTGAGAGCACATAGCTAGGGACCTAAACCTTTGCCTGATGATCACTGTAGAGACGGAAGGAAGAGTGAATGTGTTCTACGGATTTGCTAGGCATGAGGACCCTCCAGATACACACTTAATCTGATGGTTTATAAACATTTATGCACAAGGCTAGTCTTGAGTTTTGTGCTAGGATGCTTTCCATAAATGTTCCATATGAAATTACATTATAATAAACTCTTTAAGGAAGGAAACTATATCTTACTCATTTTTATGACTTAATAAATGGCACATAGCAGGCACTCAAAATGCTTGTTGAATGATTTATTAGTGAGTAATTAACCTATTGTATTGAAAAGAAATTATTTAAATTGGTTTTCAAAATACTTTTTCTATCTATCCTCTTCAAAACCCGTCTTTTCTTCCACTTAATCTGCTGATAACAGAACAGTGTCCCATAAATGACTTGTCTTTTGTTCATACTATATATTGGCTTAATGTATTGTCTCACTTGAGTTGCCCTTCTTTTGTTTTTCAAACTTTGTTTTGGATGTCTGCTTGCCTTTAAACTGTGGATCCTAGTCTGCACTCAACAACTATTTGTTGAGCCTCTGTTCTACACGATGTACTGTGTTAGATACCGGGAGTACATGGACAGATTCTACAAGATTTCCAGTCTTCTAGGGTCTTGCACCCAAGCTAGGGAGAAAGACGGGTTAATAGTTAAAATACAGTGTGCTGTGTGCAACTGTAGAAGCAGAAAACAGATGCTATTAGATAATAGGGAAATAGAATTTAGATTTATATGGGGGCTCATGGGGAGCAGGCACTACAGAAAGTGAATTAAATTGATTCCAGAAGGTTATTTGGGAATTACATGGGTGAAGAAAGTGTGTAGGATGAATGAAGAAAAGGAAATAGCCTAGATTAAAGTCTGGAGACTTGAGGGTTTGGAGACCCTTTAGCATATGTGTGTTTTTGTTACTGAATCAGCTTCTGTGTCTTGAAACCAAGGAATGGGCACCATAACCCTCCATGCACATGGCTTAGGAAAAGATGAGAGTATTCATTATATAAAGTATCTCCAAGATGAGAGGAAAGATGTGGTAGGAGAGAAATCTGGGGTCATGCCATTTCTTGGTCTGGTCTCTAGGTGACATCACTAACCCAAGCAAGTTCATTCTTTGGGCCTGCCTCTTGTTTTTCCTTACTTACAAAGCACTTTTACATCCATTATTTCTTTTGAGTCTCACAATAACCCTCTGAGAAAAATAGTAGCAAGTGATAGTCTTTCCATCCTGAGGCTAAAGAAATCAAAGTTTAGTAAATTTGAGTCATTTGAACAAATTCACCCACATAGAAAGATGCAGATCTGGGATTCACAGCCAGGTTCTCTGACTCCACAATCTAAGCTCTTTTCCTTATAACATGTTCTCTTCTGTAAGACATATGAAGAGGTTTAGAAGAAAAGAGAGTATGAGACAGACCACTTGAAAGTGTAGTAATTCCACATGTGCAAAATTTAGGGAGTAAAAAATCAGGAATCCTTACTGATTCCAGGGAGGTACAGTAAGAGCAGTTCATCGTTGCCCCAACAGGGAGTATATAATTGTCAGTCTATCTCACATGTCCTTTATTTAAGATATTTTGGATAGACCACACATTCATGTCCTTCAGTGCCATAGAAGCAGTGAGATGACGAACTGTACATCCTAGGGGGGTGACAAAGTGTGGTTAAGAGCAAGGGGATCTTGAGTTAGACTTGGGTTCACATTCTGGCCCCAGTCTTCACAATTTGGTAAGTTACTTCAGTTTGCTGTGTGTCACTTTCCTTCACCTCTAAAATACAGATGACACATTGAGCTTTCTCCCAGGATTGTGAAGATTAAATGAGTCAACACGTGTGAAACGCTTAGAACATGTTGTTCCTGGCAAGTCATTACCAAGATGCCAGCAATTATTACTGTTATTTCTCTCCTTCTAAATCTGTGGGAGTCAAGTAACAAATCTCTTGTGCCTCAGTGATCTCGTTTCAATATTAGCTGATACTGCTTGATGCCAAATGTCAAATCACCCTCCCAACATGTAAGTACATTTTACCCTGGAGAGTTTTGGAGCCCTTTCTTGTCTTGGTAGACCCTGTTACCTTATGGAACATTTAAATTCGACTGACTGACAAGTCCCAGGTTAGAATGATTTTCTACTGAATAAAAGGTTTCAAAATTGTGTCTTGGGCATATAGCAATACTTCTAATATTTCGAGTCAATTTTAAATGAAATCTTAGTGGACTGAAAAGAAAACATTTAAAGCAGGAAACATTTTGTAAAGATAGACATTAGGGTTTAAATATTAGAGATGAATATTACATGATGGAAATGATTAGTTTAATTTTATACACTTATTACTTGGACTATACAATAAATTTATGCCTTAAAACAGTAGTTGTCTTCCTAAAAAGATATGTCTTTATAAATTGATGCAAAAATTTTTCTTTCATTAAGAGCATAATCAGAACTTTTTTTTGCTATGCCAGTCTTGTCATTTGGAAAACATATGATGTTTATACAGTTTTCAAATATGATTTAGTTAGGTGCCCAGAGACCTCCACATGAATTGTTAATTTCATATTGCCCACAACACTCATCCCCTCAATGTTTGCAGAGTTTATAGGAGATCAGTTACAAATGTGATTATACCAGCCATTCCTCAGACCTGACACCAGTTTCAAATTAAAAACTGACAGACCTCACCTGCTCCTGGGTTCACCCACAGGTCACCTTCTTGTCACTTCAGCTCTCCCCCCATTAAAATGACATCTGTGTTCATAAAGGGACCGAGAGGGGCTGTGAGTTGTTAGAATTGTTGAGGAATAAGAATAAGGTGTCGTCTGCCCAGATAATATAGTGTTCAACTTTGGCCTTTAAGGGGAGAGGAGGCCAGTAACACCCGACGGTATTTTCAAATACAAGAACAGAGGCCCGGAGAGGTCACCCATTGCTCTTAATACAACCCATGGAATAGAACAAACATGCCATTATAAAGAATATGTATTCACATCAATAAGAGGAAAGAGGCAAATAGAAATAATGATTTAAAAAAAATTCTTCTGAGATATCTAAAATATTCTCCAAGTGTTTTATTAATTTTGCTTGAGAAACAAAAATGGTGGTTTAGTTTTTAAGAAGTGTAAGAAAACACAAAACAATACCGATGTAAACTAAGTGAAAAAAATGTTTGAGTCATCTATACACAGCCTTTGCCTCAAATAATTTGCCATATATTAGCTATAATGCTTGTATAAAACATTATAATATGTTATCTCCTTTTTATGAAACCTAAAATGCTTATAGACCTTATTTCAATTAAGACCCTCCCGTTAAAGAATTAAGGAAAAAAGATAACTTTTAAGTTGAAAACTAGATGATAAGGCATTGGAAATGATGTCTTATTTTTATAACTGACACTTGGGACAGGGCAATGCACTGTGGACATTTAATGATGTCCAGAGGGAGAATACATGGTAATTTGAAAAACTCACAGATCTGAAAAATTATCATATGAAAAATTATGATTATGAAAATGATTGTTGTTACTGGAACTTAAGAATTACTTGTAAATGTCTTTAAAGAAACAATGTTAAGAATTTTTAGCCGTATCTGCTTCCAGGGCATGAGGAGCCCGAAGTGGTTCCTGTGTGTCCTGCTGCAAGCCCTGTGCCTAGTGCAAGCTCCCCCTGACCCCTGGGGAGGAGGCAGGTGACGATGAGGTTAAGGCAAAGGAGGAACACCAATGCCCCCACACAGATATTTAAAATATCTCTTTGACACGTGGAATTACACAAATAGGCTTTATTTATCTTCAGTCAATTTCATCTATTTTTTTTTTTTTTTTTTAGTATTTTTTTTTCTTTTATTTTTTTTTTTTTTTTTTATTTCCAGCATAACAGTATTCATTATTTTTGCACCACACCCGGTGCTCCATGCAATCCGTGCCCTCTATAATACCCACCACCTGGTACCCCAACCTCCCACCCCCCGTCCCTTCAAAACCCTCAGATTGTTTTTCAGAGTCCATAGTCTCTCATGGTTCACCTCCCCTTCCAATTTCCCCCAACTCCCTTCTCCACTCTAAGTCCCCATGTCCTCCATGCTATTTGTTATGCTCCACAAATAAGTGAAACCATATGATAATTGACTCTCTCTGCTTGACTTATTTCACTCAGCATAATCTCTTCCAGTCCCGTCCATGTTGCTACAAAAGTTGGGTATTCATCCTTTCTGATGGAGGCATAATACTCTATCCCCAGGGGTACAGGTCTGTGAATCACCAGGTTTACACACTTCACAGCACTCACCAAAGCACATACCCTCCCCAATGTCCATAATCCCACCCCCTTCTCCCAAACCCCCTCCCCCCAGCAACCCTCAGTTTGTTTTGTGAGATTAAAAGTCACTTATGGTTTGTCTCCCTCCCAATCCCATCTTGTTTCATTTATTCTTCTCCTACCCACTTAAGCCCCCATGTTGCATCACCACTTCCTCATATCAGGGAGATCATATGATAGTTGTCTTTCTCTGCTTGACTTATTTCGCTAAGCATGATACGCTCTAGTTCCATCCATGTTGTCGCAAATGGCAAGATTTCATTTCTTTTGATGGCTGCATAGTATTCCATTGTGTATATATACCACATCTTCTTGATCCATTCATCTGTTGATGGACATCTAGGTTCTTTCCATAGTTTGGCTATTGTGGACATTGCTGCTATAAACATTCGGGTGCACGTGCCCCTTTGGATCACTACGTTTGTATCCTTAGGGTAAATACCCAATAGTGCAATTGCTGGGTCATAGGGCAGTTCTATTTTCAACACTTTGAGGAACCTCCATGCTGTTTTCCAGAGTGGCTGCACCAGCTTGCATTCCCACCAACAGTGTAGGAGGGTTCCCCTTTCTCCGCATCCTCGCCAGCATCTGTCATTTCCTGACTTGTTTATTTTAGCCATTCTGACTGGTGTGAGGTGATATCTCATTGTGGTTTTGATTTGTATTTCCCTGATGCCGAGTGATATGGAGCACTTTTTCATGCGTCTGTTGGCCATCTGGATGTCTTCTTTGCAGAAATGTCTGTTCATGTCCTCTGCCCATTTCTTGATTGGATTATTTGTTCTTTGGGTGTTGAGTTTGCTAAGTTCTTTATAGATTCTGGACACTAGTTCTTTATCTGATATGTCATTTGCAAATATCTTCTCCCATTCTGTCAGTTGTCTTTTGATTTTGTTAACTGTTTCCTTTGCTGTGCAAAAGCTTTTGATCTTGATGAAATCCCAATAGTTCATTTTTGCCCTTGCTTCCCTTGCCTTTTGCGTTGTTCCTAGGAAGATGTTGCTGCGGTTGAGGTCAAAGAGGTTGCTGCCTGTGTTCTCCTCAAGAATTTTGATGGATTCCTTTCGCACATTGAGGTCCTTCATCCATTTTGAGTCTATTTTTGTGTGTGGTGTAAGGAAATGGTCCAATTTCATTTTTCTGCATGTGGCTGTCCAATTTTCCCAGCACCATTTATTGAAGAGGCTGTCTTTTTGCCATTGGACATTCTTTCCTGCTTTGTCGAAGATTAGTTGACCATAGAGTTGAGGGTCTATTTCTGGGCTCTCTATTCTGTTCCATTGATCTATGTGTCTGTTTTTGTGCCAGTACCATGCTGTCTTGATGACGACAGCTTTGTAATAGATCTTGAAGTCCGGAATTGTGATGCCACCAACGTTGGCTTTCTTTTTCAATATCCCTTTGGCTATTCGAGGTCTTTTCTGGTTCCATATAAATTTTAGCATTATTTGTTCCATTTCTTTGAAAAAGATGGATGGTACTTTGATAGGAATTGCATTAAATGTGTAGATTGCTTTAGGTAGCATAGACATTTTCACAATATTTATTCTTCCAATCCAGGAGCATGGAACATTTTTCCATTTCTTTGTGTCTTCCTCAATTTCTTTCATGAGTACTTTATAGTTTTCTGAGTATAGATTCTGTGTCTCTTTGGTTAGGTTTATTCCTAGGTATCTTATGGTTTTGGGTGCAATTGTAAATGGGATTGACTCCTTAATTTCTCTTTCTTCTGTCTTGCTGTTGGTGTAGAGAAATGCAACTGATTTCTGTGCATTGATTTTATATCCTGACACTTTACTGAATTCCTGTATAAGTTCTAGCAGTTTTGGAGTGGAGTCTTATGGGTTTTCCACATATAGTATCATATCATCTGCGAAGAGTGATAATTTGACTTCTTCTTTGCCGATTTGGATGCCTTTAATTTCCTTTTGTTGTCTGATTGCTGAGGCTAGGACCTCTAGTACTATGTTGAATAGCAGTGGTGATAATGGACATCCCTGCCGTGTTCCTGACCTTAGCGGAAAAGCTTTCAGTTATTCTCCATTGAGAATGATATTTGCGGTGGGTTTTTCATAGATGGCTTTGATGATATTGAGGTATGTGCCCTCTATCCCTACACTTTGAAGAGTTTTGATCAGGAAGGGATGCTGTACTTTGTCAAATGCTTTTCAATTTCATCTATTTATTGACCCCTTATCACTTGTAGACAGCAACATCTGACAGCATGGTAGTTAGATGTGCTGCCACTAGAGCTGGCCTGCCTGGGCGTGATCCCCAGTGAGGCCATTGACTACCTGGCTATTTGTCCATTTGGGTTGCTACAACAAAAACAGCATAGACTAGGTGGCATAAACATCAAACATTTATTTCTCCTATTTCTGGAAGCTAGAAAGTCCAAAATCAAGGTGTGGAAGATTCAGCATCTGGGAAGGGCCGTTTCCTGGGTCATAGACCACTGTCCTTGGAATGCCTGGTTCACAGAGATGGCTCGCTGGTTGTCACGTGGTGGAAGAGTGAGAGAGCTCTGTGGGGTCTCTTCTGTAAACAGGGCATGAATCCACTCTTCTATAAGGGCTTCACCCTCATGGCTTAATCAGCTCCCAGGGATTCTACTTCCTAAACCCCTGATAACGGAAGGACATTCAATCTGTAACACTGGGTGACCTTGGGCCACTTATTCAAACATTTGTATCTTAGTCTCCTCATGTGTAGAATGGGGCAATAGTATTACTTACCTCATTCAGTAGAATTAAATGAGTTGATACTATATAAAGCACTTAGTATACTGCTTGGGTATATTAAGTGGTATATAAGTGTTTGTCAGATCAAATAGTTGCAAACTGAAAATAATTATAATAATGGGCATAGTCTGAAGCATTGCTCTAAGAATTTTTTTTAAAAAAGTAAATTGTAAACTCATATACTTACTTGATAGCAGGATTACTACTATATGATGATGATGATGTGTAAAATATAATGCTGGGTTGGCTGCAAGGAAAACAGTTTCTGTGTTCAAGGAGACCATCCGGTAGCAGGTATAGTATGGTCACTCATGCACTTCTCTTGTCTAAGACAGATGATGACAGTATGGAGCTCTAGGCAGTCTTAGAACTGTAAGGTTTCCTGGAATCAGAGGATTAAGAAAAAATTTACAGTTAAAAAAAAGCTACAGTTTACAGTGGGAAGTAGATATTTGAGATGGGACTTAAAATATGGTTAGATTTTGGGAAGAAATTTGGTGGGCAGTAGGGTTGTCCTCTGGATAATGTACGTGTTAAGGCCCTGACACCCTTGGGCCCCGTGCGCTGTTGAAACTCATGTATAACTTTTGTCTTCCGACTTTACTAATAGTCTACTATTGACTGGAAATAGAAGACTTACTGATAATATAAATAGTTGATTAATACATGTTTTGTATATTATATGTATTGTATACTATATTCTTAATTAAGTTAGAGAAGAGAAAATGTTATTAAGAAAATCATAAGGAAAAGAAAATACATTTATGTACTGTATTTATGGAAAAAAATCTTTGTGTAAGTGGACTTGTACAGTTCAAAAACCTGTGTTGTTCAAGAGTCAACTGTATTTCATTTTAGGAGACCTATACACACAAATACACATGTATGGTGAACTAGATTTTAGAAATAATGAATTTACTGATAATTTGTTCAAGATTAAGGATTGTTTTGAATACATTCAGGATTCAAGAGGGAATCAGGTTATGTACACATAGAGGCTTATATAGTTTATACAAGCTGATTTACACAGACCCCGGGGGAGGGAGTCTAGTCTTTACTGGCTGTCTAAAATAATGCTAGAGTAACAAAAAGTGATATAATAGTGAAAACTATTATTTATGGTTTTCTTACTAAATAGAGTGTTAACAGCTGTATATGTATTATTTCATTTAATTCCTATAATAACACCATGAAAGTGGATACTATGATTGTCTAAATTTTATGGTTGAGGAAAGCTATTGGGACTTAAGGAGGTTAAGTGACTTGTCCAGGTCACAAAACTAGTAAGTGATGGAACCACATCTTTCTACCTGGAGGCTAAGCTGTTGATAGCTGAATATGCTGTGTCACAAAATGTGTTAAGCTCTAAAAGCATTTTAGCAGGGATGATAGCACTGGGTAAAAGACATGGTTCTGATGCATAGATTTAAATAATATTAAAAGGAAACTGACTGTTTCCTTTGCTGTGCAGAAGCTTTTGATCTTGTTGAAGTCCCAAAAGTTCATTTTTGCTTTTCTTTCCTTCGCCTTTGGAGACAAAGAAGTTGCTGTTGCCAGTGTGGAAGAGGTTACTGCCTATGTTCTCCTCTAGGATTCTGATGGATTCCTGCCACACATTGAGGTCTTTTATCCATTTCGAGTTTATCTTTGGTATGGTGTAAGAGCATGGTCGAGTTTCATTCTTCTACACATAGCTGTCCAATTTTCCCAGCACCATTTATTGAAGAGACTGTCTTTTTTCCACTGGATATTTTTTCCTGCCTTGTCGAAGATTAATTGACCATAGAGTTGAGGGTCCATATCTGGGGTCTCTGCTCTGTTCCACTGGTGCCTATTTTTGTGCCAGTAACATGCTGTCTTGGTGATCACAGCTTTGTAGTAAAGCTTGAAATCAGGCAACGTGATGCCCCTAGTTTTGTTTTTCTTTTTCAATATTTCCTTAGCAATTCGGGGTCTCTTCCGGTTCCATACAAATTTTAGGATTGTTTGTTCCAGCTCTCTGAAAAATGCCGGTGGAATTTTGATCAGGATGGCACTGAAAATGCAGATGGCTCTAGGCAGTATAGACATTTTAACAATGTTTGTTCTTCCGACCTATGAGCATGGAATGCTCTTCTATCTTCGGTGTCTTCTTTAATTTCTTTCATGAGTGTTCTGTAGTTCTTTGAGCACGGATCCTTTACCTCTTTGGTTAGGTTTATTCCCTATTTGGTATCTTTGGTTCTTGGTGCTATAATAAATGGAATCGATTCTCTAATTTCCCTTTCTACATTTTCATTGTTAGTGTCTAAGAAAGCAACTGATTTCTGTACATTGATTTTGTATCCTGCCACATTATTGAATTGTTGTATGAATTCTAGTAGTTTGGGGGTGGAGATTTTGGGTTTTCCATATAAAGTATCATGTCATTAGCAAAGAGAGAGAGTTTGACTTCTTTTTTGCCAATATGAATACCTTTTATTTATTTTTGTTGTCTGATTGCTGTTGCTAGGACTTCTAGTACTATGTTGAATAACAGTGGTGAAAGTGGACATCCTTGTGTTCCTGATCTCAAAGAGAAGACTGTCAGCTTTTCCCTGTTGAGGATGATATTTGCTGTGGGTTTTTCACAGATAGATTTTAAGTACCCAGCTTTTGTATACATGGACAGGACTGGAAGAGATTATAAGTCAAGCAGAGAGAGTCAATTATCATATGGTTTCACTTACTTGTGGAGCATAAGGAATAACACAGATGACATTGGGAGATGGAGAAGAGAAGTGAGTTGGGGGAAATTGGAGGGGGAGACAAATCATGAGAGACTGTGGACTCTGAGACACAAACTGAGGGGTTGTGTGAGCCTAGTGTTGGGTATTATGGAGGGCACGTATTGCATGGAGCACTGGGTGTGGTGCATACAATGAATTTTGGAACACTGAAAAAAAATTAAATAAAAAAAAAGGAAACTGAAATATAAACAGAAACTTGTTTGGTGGAAAGAAGCATTGAGGTAGTGACAGGGGGACCAGAATACAGTCTTCCGGGGTGCTAATGATGCTGTGTTTCTTGATCAGAAGATGTTACATTGGTGTGTTTATGGTTTGCTATTCATTAAGCTATACACTTAAGATTCATACCTTTTCTGAGATTACAATTCAGTTAAAAAGTTTATAAAACTTACATGTTCGACATCCAGGTTTGTTAAAGAGTTCTACTGAAATAAGGAATGGAATAGAAAAAGAAAAATCTCTCAAGTATTAGCATACAATTTCTGGCCACCAAGAGTGCCTCCTCCTTCTCCATGTATTCTCCTATCCCTGCCCCACTCTACTGGAAAGGATCTCTAGAGATTACATCATGAGGTCCTCGCATAAAAAGTAAAAATGGGAGATAATATGGAAAGGCACATAAAGTCCAGGTAAAGAGGACTCCAAAATGGAAAATAGCTATATTACAATTATGCTAAATATCTGGATAGATAGTTTGGAATTCTATCAAACATACAGCTAAGTGGTTGCTCTTAGGTTATCTGAAGACATTTAATCAATTGCTTGATCTCTAATTTTTAGGCAGATGTATGACAAATTATATACAAGCAGTTGATTCATCCAAGTTCAGGTATATAGAATAAAATGACTCTTTTTATGAATTGTACCACTGGAGAGCACAATACTGTCATCAGAATATTGTGTCCAGTTATCATGGGGTCCCCTAGTGGAAGTGAAGAACAAGATAAGCAAAATACCACCCTACACTTAGTAGAATTAAATAAAATTAAACAATTTCATCTTATTATTATAAATACTATAAAATTCTCTTACTATAACCTTTCTGAAGGAAGTCAGTGAGATTGATTAGAGGAACAATGGACTATCTGGAAACTCCTTTGTTCCTGAGCTAAAATTTTTTCATTATTTTGACTTTTGATGTCATTATGCATCATGAGATTATTTATCAATTAGGAATGTTAAGAAAATCCACTTTTCCTTAAAGACTAATTTTTATAATATGCTGAAAATCAAAAGGAACAAATACTTGGGATCCTATAATCTCAAGAAATGGCTCTTGATGGCTTTGTTCATTGGTGTATGGGGTAAGTTCTTCATCTCAGTGTCCCTTTAACATTGATGAAAAATGGAGACTATAATTTTTATTAACATATACAGTATTGGTATTTAATTTTAAATGATTCTGGATTCTCTGATTCAAAGTTATAAATTCTCTTCAAAGAATGACAAAACCAGAAACCCCTTTAGCTATCTTACATGTGGTACTCTGAGGTTGTGTGCAATTTCTAATATCATACTGTGAGGAATGGCAACTCCTCTTATTTCTGTTCTTTGTATCTGTGTATATCTAATGCTCTTTGGAAGTATTACTTGAATATTTTATTTTCTCTACCAAATGTTTCTTGTAGGCAGAAATGATGTTATATGGGTATTTTTTGAATCATTGTGGGAATAGAAGGTGATATATTTAGTAAGAAAGTATCAACCATTACTTGTTTTCCCTCTTTAGTCAGGATCTTTGTACAAAAAATTGAATTAAGATAGAGAGATATCCCTCTTTTCTAGAGTGCAGGAGACGATGTTGTTGCCTATCTATCTGTTGTGTAATCCGGTTTTCTAAGTGCTAAATATTTTTCAGTAGCGATTGGCCTGTTGCCTGTAATGAGTATGCCTGTGTATTTATGTGAACATCTTATCTCCTTGGTCAGTTTCTGAATATCTAATTATGTAAAAATTAGAGGCTAAGATAATGTTGACTTCAGATCAGAAGTGAAACAGCAAATGAAATAGTTATAGAATTTGGAGAAGTTTAGGTTTACGTTTTGTTTTTACCATTTACCATGTTCAATGAGTCACCTAATCTCTTCAAATTTTAAAAGTGGAAATGATATACATGATCTCTCGCACAGTTAAAGTGAGAATCAAATGAGATCAAATGAGATAACATAGAACTATGATTCTAGAATGTAAAGATTCTTTCCTGCAGTTCATAACAAGGGGTCCTCATATACCTTTGGGATGAGCATTCACATTAAAAAGTTGTTTCAAATTCCGTTTTAGCGCCAGTCTGTCCTTTGTGCTTCATCTCATTCTGTGCTGCTTCGTCGTCATCGTCTTCTTCTTTTTTAAAGATTTTATTTATTTGAGAGAGAGTGAGCAGGCTGAGAGGCAGAGGAAGGGGGAGAAACAGACACACTGCTGAGCAGGGAGCCCAATATGGGGCTTGATCCCAGGACCCTGGGATCATGACCTGAGCTGAGGGCAGACACTTAGCGACTGAGCCACCCAGGCATGGTGCTCCTCATTCTGTGCTTCTAACAGATTCCTCAACACATTAAACATGTATCATCTTTGACCCATATATTATTGTTATTGCTAAAGGAATTCAAGAAAATATTATTGTCTGAAAGGGCACTGGATTATTAAATCTGAACAAATATTACACCCTTGCCTTTTTAGAAACTATACAATATAATATACCACATGCATACTGGTGATTCACTTGAAAAAAATCAGAAGAAAGTTGAATTGTTTCAAGAAGTGTAACTACAAACATGTTTAGGGAGGGAAGTGGTTTTTTTCTCTACAGATGTACTGTAGAGATGATGTGGAAAGATAAAGTCTAAGCAAGATGTGATAGGGAGATAATTACAAAGAAATAAGTATCTAGGATGAAATATTAAAACTCTAGAGGCAACAGGGGCTGGCAACCCACCGCCTGTATGCTAAATCCAGCCCACCATCTGTTTTTTTTCCAGTCTGTGAGCTAAGAATAGTTTTTACATTTTTAAATAGTTGAAAAAATTTACAAAGGATACTATTTTGTTTTATGTGAAAATTATATGAAATTCAAATTTCAGAGTCCATGAATAAGTTTTATTGGAGCATAGCCATGCTCATTCATTTACATACGGACTGTGGTGGAGCAGAGTAATTACAACAGAGAACGTGTGGCCCACAAAGCGTAAGATATTTACTATCTGGCCCTTTATAGAAAAAGTTCACTGGCTCCTAATGTAAAGCTCATTGTTTAGGTCATAGAAAGACAGTAGAATTATACCATGATACAGCACACTTATGGAAATCATTTTCCTTCATACGTCTAGCTTCTGAAAATGTTTGAAGCTTCAAAATTGTTTTGGGTGCATATTGCTTTGAATTAGGCTTAAATACAACCACTTCCACAAAGCTTTCTTTGCTTTGAGAAGGAAATAACACTTTTCTCTAAAACTCAAAGTACTTTTTAACTCTTATAGTATCACAATATTTGCTTTGACTAATGTTATCACTTGTGCTTATCTAAATTTCTTTACTAGAGTATAATCTCCCTGAGGAACAGGAATAGTTGTTTTTCATCTCGCTTTTCTCCCTGTCATCTAGCATGGGTTTTGTCCAGCTGAGTGTTTGTTGAATGACTGTCAGTGACCTGATTACTTGCATTAAAAAAAGTATTTTATTTAGGGGCACCTGGGTGGCTCAGTGGGTTGAGCATCTGCCTTTGGCTCTGGTCATGATGTCAGGGTCCTGGGATCGAGCCCCGCATTGGGCTCCCTGCTCAGTGGGGAGCCTGCTTCTCCCTCTGCTGGCTACTCCCCCTGCTTGTGCTCTTCCTCTGTCTCTGTCTCTCTCTCAAATATACAAAGTCTTACAAAAAAAAAAAAAAAAGGTTTATTTATTTGAGAGAGAGAGCGAGAGAGAGTGCGTGCATGAGTGTAGTGGGGAGGAGGAAGGGAGAGAGAATCTCAAGCAGACTCCCCGCTGAGCACAGAGCCCGATGTGCATCAACCCCATGACTCTGTGATCATGGCTGGGGTGGAAATCAAGAATTGGACACTTCACTGACCAAACCACCCAGGGACCTCCTGATGAACTGCATTTTTGCAGTTTTGTTTCTTAGGAAGTTACTTTTTGAGATATACCTTCAAGATAACAAAAAAGCCACCTTGTACATTGTTGTTTCTGAGAATGCAGAGTTGGATAATGTCCTTCAAAAGGAAGCTGTGTATCATGTGAGATCTAGATTAAAATACTATTATTTGGATACTAGCTGTCCTCTTGATCCAAGCAGCAGTTCACTGAAATATTCTATCCTTGCCGTACTGAATATTTTCTTTTTCATTTCTTCCCTTCCTCTCTGCATGGATCTTCCCTTCTAGAGGCCATCTGAAATATAAATGTTAGGATTTCATTTTTGTTTTTATTGAAAACAATAAAAATATTGCTTTCATTATTGATCTTCACTTCTTATACTAGTAATTAATTTAGCATTTTTAAACCCTGGCCATGATTTTTTCCTTCTTTTTATATATCATGTGAATTAGAAAAAAAATATAATTTCAATCTGAAAAGTAATTTTTTATATCTAAATTTTGGTCTATTTTTTGTACTTTATCAGGGCATCCTTTTCTTTATTATTTTCTCTTTCCTTTTCCTGAAGCATTTCCCATCCTATTCCTTCTTCTTTGATAACCTTCCTTCTCACTGCAAATAGAAACTTCAGTGTAAACTCAAAAAACGAGAAATTCACTCTCTAAATCCAAAGAACTTTTGTACAGCCTGAGTAATCAATAACAGAATAGATGAGCATAAATTAAATCAAAATAAACTGAAGATAGAGCTGTGTATGCAATTCGGTGTTTGAAGAAAAGGATCTTTTCAAGGTTTGTAAAACCAGGCTTGGCAGGGGGAAAAAAATAACAAAAATAGATTTACTGAGGGCAACACTTTAAAAAAATGATTTGGGTATTGATCATTTTTAATCTTTTGCCCTGAACAACTGGGAGATGTATTAGAGTTGGGCCTGCAATGAAAAGCAGGTCTGTTCTTTAACCTGCCCCAATTCACTTAGACATATTTTATATCTCGGGGGATTTGGCCACAAAGTCCATTAGAGCTTTGGAGGCAGTCAGGTCAAATCAATTGTCCACACTGCAGACAGGGTACCCATCATTTACGGTAATTCACCCCCGTCATGGTAGAGGAGAGGAAAGGTTAAAAGCTGTATTGCCATGAGAACATCTCATCTATCTTTCAGTATATTGGTAATACCGAAACATTCTTTGCTTAAGGAACAGGATGTACAACTTCAAATTAAGTTGGATTTAGGGGTCCTATGGGCAGTTCACAAAATTCTGTTAATGAGGTTTTAGAGAGTGCAAAAAAAAAAAAAAAAAAAAAAGCCTGCTTGTAAGTGGAAATGAGGAAATAGCATGTTCCTGAACAAACCTGAATAATTTTTCATGCTTGATGAGAGGTATGCAAAGTATATGGAGTGCTTAATAATGAAGTCTTGAGAGATTCAGAATGGTTTGAGTAACTGATTTTCCTGCCCCCACCCCCACTCCTGATTCCACTCCTGTTATATGGAGAGAAGAGATTTATAAATCTATCATCTACATTTGAAACATAAAGATAGGTCTTAAACAAGGAGGAAGAGATTGAATAAAAGGGTCATTAAAAAAAAATCAGTGATTTCTATATTTTCAGGAAGAAAAAAACCCGTCCTGTTTTAAGGATGACATACTTAAAATATGTCCAATACTATTTAATGTGTATTGTGGACATCAATATGGTACCGATGCGTTCCTGATGTTTTGTTAGTAAGGAGAATTGACTTCAATTTACAAACCCAACCCTGCTTTCCTGTGGCATCAGTGGCTTCTTAGTTAGTCTGTGGTTGGGGGCAAATAAAATCAGGTGCACCAATCCTGGAATTTTAAGTAGGTGCAAAGCTATTTGGTGCTTTGCAGAATAGGGAGGTGTGAATTAAAATGCATATGAAAAAAATGAACCTTTTGTTCTTCCTTTTTACCTTAGGGTTTTATTTGCTTGGTTTCTCTCTTGCATTATATTTTCTACCATAGACTTCCTCATAGAACGCAAATAATTTTAGAGAAGATGATATCTTCGGTCGAGAAAAGAATAGGATGGGAATGAGATTCAGTTTTGTTTGGGAAAGCGCATGTACTAATCAAGCAAGTTCTGAAAATCAGTACAATCCATGCAGCAAATCTTTCTCAACACTTTATATATGCTTATTTCTATTTAAAAATGGATGCAAAAAACCCCCACAACTATAAAAAGTGAGGTAATTTTCCTGTAGTAGGATTGCATTGTGATAGTTTAGATTAAAAAAATGGGCCCATTTTACTGTAAACAATAAAGCAAAATCCAACTTTAACTATTTCTGTAATTTTGTTCAGTACCACTTGTCTGTGACATTGCTACAAATCAGGACTTCTTTTTTTTTCCTTTTGTAACTCCTGGTTTCCTCTGTCTTCAAGGCTTCTGGTGTTTTCTGAAGGCACAGAATGAGTAGAAGGCATATGGGATACAATGAGGAACAAAGACACATAAAAAAGAAAACAGCATACTACCACATCAGCTGTACACGAGACTGCATCTTAAAATAACCACTAACCGCAGCCAAAACCCTAGTTAGGGGGCAGCCAGATAGCTGCAAGTCAGAGATTCACTTTCCACAGGTTCCAGATATAATAGTGATTTAAGATAACTGTTTTAATTACTCCATTTACGATTATACTGGTACATATCAAATGAGTAGAATTTCGAAACCGCTACTTGAGGCAATTGTTCTGAATTTAAGTTAGAGGGTGGGAAACATACAAGTTTATTTCAACTCTCAAACATACAAATTCATTTCAGCTCTCGGATCAGAAAATAGTTAATGCATCTTCAGACAAAAAAGAATTCTTTGAAACTTGCATCTGGTCTAAAATTTTGAGAGCCAAATTTCTGCCTACTGCAATTTGCAATGGATGAAACAGTTCTGGCAATAATTGAGTCCTCAGTGGAAATGGTGACTTGGTAGACTTTGAACAAAGCAGAGTTGCAGAATAGAGCTTTTCTGAAATAATTTGTTGTTTGAGGAGTGTATCTAACATGTACATTTGAGAAAACCCCAAATAATGGTTTCAGTTGGCCAAAGTGTCTGTTACTCGTTATGGCCTTATTTATGGCATAGGATAAGAAGGAGGTAGGCTCTTCTGGGAAATTTAAACAATGGTTAGACAAAGGATCAGACAGATATCTTTCTCAGATGAGTTGAAAAAAATGAGAAAATGAAATAAATGCTTTTTAAAATTTCTAGTAAACTCTATTTTTATTCTGGGTAATTTCTACTTAATACTTTCAGAAAACTGTAACTAGGAAAACAGAAGGCTAATAATAAAATTCAAATCCTACCTGTGATTATCTGTTTATCTGTATTTAATGAAATAAAATATGTCCATATTGTTGCATCTTGGACAAAGTGGTAGAAATGTCTGAAATCAGTTTGATTTCCTGGGCGAATAAGAAAATATTTCTAAGGATTTGGGTTTATTTATTAAGAAAGGTGTGCTATAACAATACACTACAGTAGTGAAAGTGATATTTATTAAGTTGAGAAGTGTAGTTGCCCGTTGAAAGAATGGGGCTGTTAATGTGCAAGCAGAAAACACTTACCATTCTTTCTTCCTTGTCCCTTCACTTGTTGCCTCATCAGAGAAGGCTTCTTTGACCATCCACTCTGAATTTTCACTCTAACCTCTGATTCTTTCTTCCCTGAACTTACCAATGTCTGATATTTTATTTTCTGTTTCCCCGTTTTTGATTGTAAGCTCCATGAGAAAAGGCACTTTGTTCTTCCTAGCTATGTCCCCAGCATCTAGACAGGGCCAGGTGCATACCAGGTGCTCAGAAATATTCATTAAATAAGTAAGTGAATTAATGAATGAATGAATTTATTATTTTCTTTTTTTTTATCAAAACAACATTGTGCAGCTTGATTGCCTACTTTATTAAGTACATTTGGTGCTGAATAACTTGGCTATTTGCAATATCAAACCTGCTATTAATAAATACTGTAAACAATATGCTACATATTTTAGGTGTAATTGTGTGGAAGTTCAATTTATTATAATTGTGCCCTGAAAACAAAGGAACTGTAGAAGGACAGTGCATGCATGGAAATAAATTACAACTTAAAAAATGTTGCTTTGAAGTTTTAATTATAAAATTAACCATTGTATCTTAGAATTTGATGAGGCATTCATGTATAATTTAAAAGAGGGTTCTTTCTAATTAAATACCATTTCCTACACAATTATTTCTTTCTATGATCCACCAAATAAATTCTATCCAGTAAGGTTAAGAAAATGATGGTCAGGGAACCTAGAAGGGAGAGGATGCAATCCTTGCTCCCAACTTCTAGTCAAAGGATTTGTCAAAGAATATCACACATATCTTTTCCTCCATGTGTCATTCCTCCTCACTCCTCCTAGCCCTGTTTTCTTTAACTAGTTTCATAGAAGCCTCTCCACCCATAACTACTGTAGCTCTTCCTGCATCCCACACACCCTCACCCACCATGGCCCATCCTCCTACCCTCAACCAATATAATTCATCCTGTGTCCCTCTCTCCCCACTCCCCTCCGCCACCCATCATGGCTCATTTGTGTCCCTTCATCACCACTCACCATGTCTTGTCTTGTGTCCCCATACCCCAACCTACCATGGTTTGTTATGCGCCCTTTTGTGACCAATATTAATTTAAACAATGAGTCTCCCAATGGTCTTAGTTCTCAGCCTCTAGCAGTGTTCACACAGCTTTATTTCCTTCTTAAGCTAATTTGTGAGCAGTCAGCCTTTGCATTCTGTCATCCTGTATATAAGGTTTGATTTGAGTTTTTGTTACATTATTTAATGACTTAAGAAGACTGGTGATATCAGGAAGGGGAAAATTAATTTTGGTGAGTTCAAAGTTTGGTTCTTTCTAGGAAAAAGGATACAGGAATTAAAGCCAAGGTTATTTAGGACAAACCTGATGAGATTAGAGATAAAATACATATCTTGAACCCATTTTTCAGTAACTCTAAGCAAAACTTATAAGAGCTAAAACTGTAAAAATCCTAGAAGAAGACAAGGGTAAATCTTTACAAACTGGTATTTCACAAAAAGAGTCTCAAATATGACCCAAGCACAAGCAGCACAAAGAAAAAAATGCACAGATTAGATTCATCAAAATTAAAAATTTTGTGCTTCAATTTACACTGTCAAGAAAGTGCAAAGGTGACACAAACAGGATGTTGCCAAAGCAGCAGAATAGGAGAAACCAGTCTCCATCCCCCAACAAAGATCAACAATGAGACAGCTACCTAAGAATACAAACAGCTCTGGGAGAGCTCAGAAGTCAATTTAAAAAATTTTAGCAGTACAATGGAACAAAAAACCTGAGAATAACCGCCTAAAACAGAAGGAAGAACAGCTTCATTTTGCCTGCACCATCCCATCCCTGAGCCAGCACTGCTTGGCACCGTGAGGGAACTCCCCAGTTCAAAAGAGTTCCCCTCACTAAGAAAGGGAGAATGGGGTGAGTAACGAGCTTCCTTAGTCTCTCTGGGTTTGGTTTCTGCTCACCCTGAGATCATAGCTGAGACATCAAAATGTCTAGGAAAAAGGAAGACAGGCAGGGGTTACCAGTATCAGCCATGTAGTGGGAACTATCAAGTTCACAGTGACATGCTCTGCAGAAGATACCACTGAAGAAACCAGTGGCCAATACAGCCATTTGGGGCCCCCTGCAGATTTCATTGATTTTTTCAACCCCCAGATTTTTGCGTTTGTAGATGGATCCCTCCCTGCACCCCAAACTCACCTCACCACCATTGGAGTGCCCCAGCAGCCAGCCCTGGCTTCTCCAGCTGCACAAGTGCAGGATGTTAGTGTAGACTGCTAATCTCTACTGCTATGCACATGCTTGGGGTTAGCCCCTTTACCTGTGCACTGATTCTCTGCCAGTTTGACTCCTATAACCAGCCTCCACTGCTATGTGCATGCCTCTAGGGTGACACCGCAGCCACAGAAGTCCATGGCAATAGTCAAGACTCCCACAGCTACTTTTGGGTCCAGATCCAGTCCTGTCTCCTACCACTGGCTTGCACTGCTGGGGCTACCTGCAGCTACTTCCATCTGTCTATTTGCAACCTGCTGTCCTTACTTCTATCACTGGCTTCCTTTGCCATGTCTGTGCCTGTGATGAGACCCTGTAGTCAAAGGAGTAAACACCAATAGCTAGGGCCTCTGGAGCTGCCAGTGCATCCACAGTTATCCCTGATCCTTGATGCTGGCCTTAGCCATAGTCACTACGTGTTATGTATCTGCTTTTGATTCCTGCCATTATACAAGCACCTACAGCTGTGCCCTCAGCTGAGTGTGGGCATACCACCCTCTGGCCACCACCATTGCCTGCCTTGGTCCCTAGCTGCTAGACCTAGAGGGACTGCTGAAGACCAGAATAGGCCTTGCAACCACTGTGGACCCTCTGCAGTGCTCACCAAAGAATATACAGTTATTTTTTAAAAAAGATTTTATTTATTATTTATTTGACAGACAGAGATCACAAGTAGGCAGAGAGGCAGGCAGAGAGAGAGGGGGAAGCAGACTACCTGCTGAGCAGAGAGCTCAATGTGGGGCTTGATCCCAGGACCCTGGGATCATGACCTGAGCTGAAGGCAGAGGCCTTAACCCACTGAGCCACCCAGGCACCCCAAGAATATGCAGTTATTGATATAGATCTCAGAGTCCTGAGTCATTGAGTCATTACATCTCTCCAGACACAGAACTGCCACACCCCCTTGTACTTGGTGGCTTGTTCTGCCAGACCTATAGTCACATTACATTCTAGTGTGTCCTCTCCTGCATATGAAATTATTATTTTATGTAAGTCAACCCATAAAGTCTGGACTCTTCCAGACTGGACTTCATAAAATCTATCTATGAAAGACCCACAGCAAATATCTTCCTCAATGGGAAAAAGCTTGCAGCCTTCCCGTTGAGATCAGGAACACGACAAGGAAGCCCACTCTCACCACTCTTGTTCAACATAGTATTAGAAGTCCTAGCAACAGCAATCAGACAACAAAGAGAAAAGGTATCCAAATTGGCAATGAAGAAATCGAACTCTCTTTTCACAGACGACATGGTTCTATATATGGAAAACCCAAAAGACTCCATCCCCAAACTACTAGAACTCATACAACAATTCAGCAACGTGGCAGGATACAAAGTCAATGTACAGAAATCACTGGCTTTCTTATACACTCACATGAAAATACAGAAAGGGAAATTAGAGAATTGATTCCATTTACTATAACACCAAGAACCATAAGATACCTGGGAATAAACCTAACCAAAGAGGTAAAGGATCTGTACTCAAGGAACTACAGAACACTCATGAAAGAAATTGAAGAAGACACAAAAAGATGGAAGACCATTACATGCTCTTGGATTGGAAGAATAAACATTGTTAAAATGTCTATACTGCCTAGAGCAATCTATACTTTTAATGCCATTCCGATCAAAATCCCACCGGTATTTTTCAAAGAGCTGGAGCAAATAATCCAAAAACTTGTATGGAATCAGAAGAGACCCCGAATCATTAAGGAAATGTTGAAAAACAAAAATAAAACTGGGGCATCATGTTACCTGATTTCAAGCTTTCCTACAAAGCTGTGATCACCAAGACAGCATGGTACTGGCATAAAAACAGACACATAGACCAGTGGAACAGAGTAGAGAGCCCAGATATGGACCCTCAACTCTATTGTCAAATAATCTTCGACAAAACAGGAAAAAATATACAGTGGAAAAAAGACCGTTTCTTCAATATATGGTGCTGGGAAAACTGGTCAGCTGTATGTAGAAGAATGAAACTCGACCATTCTCTTACACCGTACACAAAGATAAACTCAAAATGGATAAAAGACCTCAACATGAGACAGGAATCTATCAAAATCCTAGAGGAGAACATGGGCAGTAACCTCTTCGATATCAGCCACTGCTGCTTCAAATGTGCTAGTACCTATGAGAGGCTGCAAGAAGAATCTGGAAAACATGACACTACTGAGGGAACACAGTAAATTTCCAGAAACTGACCCTAAAGAATGAAGATACGTGAACTGCCTTATTTTAAAGAATTAAAAATAATTGTTCTACCTAGACCTCACCTTATGTATCTCTCAATGTAGGTGTTTATCTCTATCCTTTATCATATCTTTTAATAAACTGGTAAACATAAAAAAATAAAAATAATTATTCTAAAGATTTTCAGAGGGCTATGAGAAAACACAGTAAAATAATGAAATCAGAAAAACAATACAAGAACAAAAGGAGAAGTTCAATGTAGGATAGAAAACATAAAGTAGAACCAAACAAATTTGGAGGGTGAAGGAAACAGTGACTGAACGGAAGAATTCAATAGAAAGCTTCAATATCAAGCCTCACCAAGAAGAGGAAAGAATCAGTGAGCTTGAAGATAGCTCATTTGAAATTATCTAGTGAGAGGACCAAAATCAAAATAAAACAAAAGGATAATGAAGGAAGCCTGAAGTACTTATGGGATACTCTAATTTCTGCATCATTGGAATTCCAGAAGGAGAAGAGAGGGAGAAAGAGACAGAAAGTTAAAAATTTAGACATCCAAGTTCATGAAGTAAGTAGGTCATCCCAAAATTATTATCCAAATCTTCTTCAAGACACATTAATATCTAATATCAAAGATAAAGAGATAAAATTAAAAGCAGCAAGAGAAACACATATTCTCTCATACCAGGGAATTCTCATAAGTCACTGGGAGAGTAAGATGATATATAAAAAGTGCTAAAAGAAAAAAAAAAAAACCACTGCCAACCAAAAATACTTTAACTGGCAAAATTGCCCTTCTAAAAGCTGAGAGACTGTATTACTACTAAACTTGCCTTATAAGAAACACTGAAAGGCATTCTTAAGACCAAAATGAAAGGATATAAATGAATAATATAAAAATATACAGATATTGATAAACATTAATAATGATTAATAATGAGTAAAGAGATTGAATAAGCAATCATAAACCTCTTAGTAAAGAAAAGCCCAGGACCAGAAGGCATTACAATTGATTTCTATAAAAGATTTAAAGAAGAATTAATGCCATTTTTTTCTCAATCTCTTCTAAAAAATTAAAAAAGAAGGGAGCACTCCCAAACTTATTTTATGAAGCCAACATTACAATGGTACCAAAGCCAGATAAAGTTCTATAAGGAATGAAAACTATAGGCCAGTATCCTTGATGAATACAGATATAAAAATTCTCAACAAAATACTAGCAAACTGAATTCAACAGTACATTAAAAAGATCATACACTGTGGCCAAATGGGATTTATCCTTGGGATGAAAGGATGGTTGAACATACACAAATAAAAACTGTATGATCATCTGAATAGTTGTAGGAAATGCATTTGACAAATTTCCCCATCCATTTATAATAAAAACTCTCAAGAAAATGGGTATAGAAGGAACTTACTTCAATGTAATAAAGACTGTATATGACAAACTCACAACTAATGTCATATTCAGCGGTGAAAGTTTGAAAAAGAAGTAGGAGACATCCAGATTGGAAAGGAAGAAGTAAAATTGTCTCTGTTTGCTGATGACAAGATTATATTTGTAGAAAATCTCATAGACTCCACCAAAAAAACTATAAGACATCTATGGAAGAAATTTAAGAGACATAAATAAATGGAAAGCTATCTCATGTTTATGGATCAGAAGAGTGAATATTGTTAAAAATGTCAATACTGTTCAAAGTCCTCTATAGATTCAATGCAATACCCCTCAAAATTCCAATGGCATTTTTCACAAAAACAGAAAACAAAATTCTAAAATCTGTATGGAACCCCATAAGACCCCAAATAGTCGAAGAAATCTTGAGGAAGAACAAAGCTGGAGGCATCATGCTTTCTGATTTCAAAGTATATTACCTAGATATAGTAACCACAACACTATGGTACTGGCAAATAAAACAGATCGATGGAACAGAATAGAAATCCCAGAAATAACTCACATGTAGGTGGTCAATTAATATTTGATATGGAGCCAAGAAGATTACTAGGTAAAGAACAGTCTCTCAGTACATGGTGTTGGGAGAAATAGATATCCAAATGCAAAAGTAAAAAATTGGACCCTGACACCATTTACTAAAATTAACTCAAAATACATTAAGTATTTAGATATAAGAGCTGAAACAGTAAAACTCCTAGAAGGAAACATAGAAAAAAAGCTCTTTGATACTGGTTTTGGCAATGATTTTTTGGATATGACACTAAAAGCAGGAACAACAAAAGCAACAGTCAACAGGTGGGGTTACATGAAACTAAAATGCTTCTGTATAGCAAAAGAAATAATCAACAAAAAAGACAATCTATAGAATGGGAGAAGATATTTGTAAACCATATACCTGATAAGAAGTTAATGTCCAAAACACATGAGGAATTCCTACAACTCAATAGGGATAGAGGGCACATACCTCAATATTATCAAAGCCATTTATGAAAAACCCACTGCAAATATCATTCTCAATGGAGAATAACTGAAAGATTTTCCGCTAAGGTCAGGAACATGGCAGGGATGTCCATTATCACCACTGCTATTCAACATAGTACTAGAAGTCCTAGCCTCAGCAATCAGACAACAAAAGGAAATTAAAGGCATCCAAATCGGCAAAGAAGAAGTCAAACTATCACTCTTCGCAGATGATATGATACTATATGTGGAAAACCCAAAAGACTCCACTCCAAAACTGCTAGAACTTGTACAGGAATCTAGTAAAGTGTCAGGATATAAAATCAATGCACAGAAATCAGTTGCATTTCTCTACACCAATAACAAGACAGAAGAAAGAGAAATTAAGGAGTCAATCCCATTTACAATTATACCCAAAACCATAAGATACCTAGGAATAAACCTAACCAAAGAGGCAAAGAATCTATACTCAGAAAACTATAACGTACTCATGAAAGAAATTGAGGAAGACACAAAGAAATGGAAAAATGTTCCATGCTCCTGGATTGGAAGAATAAATATTGTGAAAATGTCCATGCTACCTAAAGCAATCTACACATTTAATGCAATTCCTACCAAAGTACCATCCATCTTTTTCAAAGAAATGGAACAAACAATCCTAAAATTTATATGGAACCAGAAAAGATCTCGAATAGCCAAAGGAATATTGAAAAAGAAAGCCAAAGTTGGTGGCATCAATAGCAAAAAAACAAATAATCCAATTTAAAATTGGACAACAGACTTGAATAGACATTTTTTCCCCCAAAGAAGACATACAAATGATCAAGAAGTAAATGAAAAGATGCTTAACATCACTATTTATCAGGGAAATGCAAATCAGTATGAGTATCACCTCCCACGTGTTAGAAAGGCTATAATAAAAAAGACAAGAGATAACAAATACTGGTGAGGATGGGAGAAAAAAGAACCTTTGTACACTGTTGATGGAAATATAAATTGTTATAGTTATGGACAGTATGAAAGGTCCTCAAAAAATTAGAAATTAGCTACCATATGATCAAGCAATCCCAGTTTGGGGTATATATCCAAAGGAAATAAAATCACCATCTTGGAGAGATATCTGCATTTCCATGTTCATTGCACCATTGCAGCATTATTTACATGAAGATATGGAAACAACCTAACTGCTTATCAATAGATGAGCACATAAAGGAAATGCAATATATGTGAACCATCTAATATTATTCAACCATAAAAATGAAGGAAACATGGATAAACCTGAGGACATTTTGCTAAGTGAAATGAGCTAAAGAGAGAAAAATAAAATCTGTATGGTCTTATATGTGGATCCTAAAAGTGTCAAACTCAGAATGCAAGAATAAATTGATGGCTACCACGGGTTGGGGAAAATGGGAAGATGTTGATCAAAGGTGCAAACTTTCAGTTATCAGGTGAGTAAATTCTAGAGATTTAAGGTGCAGCGTGAAGATTATAGTTAAAGAACACTATTGTGTACTTGAAAGTTGCTATGAGACTTGATCTTAAATGTTCTCATCTCAACAACAATAACAACAAAAATATAGTAATTAGATGAGTGAAAGATGTATTAAATAATCTTGCATGGTAAACATTTCACAATAGATATATCTGTGTATCATATTATTACATTGTATATTTTCAGTTTATACAATATTATATGTCAGTTATATCTCAACAGAGCTGGAAAAAAAAAGTGAAAAGACAACCCATAGTACAGTATTTGTAAATCATGGATCTGATTAGGATGTCGTATTGAGAAATATAAACTGTTTCAACTCAATAATAAAATGACAAGTCAATTAAAAATGCATGAATTATCTGAAAAGATATTTCTCCAAAGAAGATATACAAATGGCCAATAAGTACATGAAGAGATGCTTGACATTATTAATCATCAGGAAAATGCAAATCAAAACCATCATGAGATACTGTTTCATACCCACTAGGATGGTAACATAAAAAAATCAGATAATAACACATTTTGATGAAGGTGTAGGGAAATCAGACCCTCTTACCCTGCTGGTGGGAATGTAAAATCATGCAGCTGCTTTGGAGTCTGGCAATTCCTCAATTAAAAATTAAAGATTGAGTTTTCATAGGATTCAGCAACTCCACTCTAGGTATGTACTAGAGGAATGAAAACATATGTCTATGCAAAAACCTGTACATGAATGTTTACAACAACATTAATCATAGTATCCAAAAAGTGGAAACAACCCAAATGTTTATCAGTGGATGAATAGGTAAGTGAAATGTATATCCAAACAAAGGAATATTATTTAGGCACAAAAAGGAATGAACTACCAATACATGCTACATCTTGGATGAACCACAAAAACATCTTATTAAGTGGAAAAAAAAACCAGTCGTGAAGTCCATTTATCATGATTCCATTCATATGAAACTCTAGTACATAAATCTATGTAGATAGAAAGTAAATTAGTAGTTTATTAGGGCTGGGGAGGGAGGAGGAATGGGGCTTGATAGCTAATGTGTACAGGTCTTTTTTTTTTTTGGTACTAAAAATTTTCAAAAATTGACCTCAGTGTTTGCACATATTTGCAAATATACTAAAATCCATTGAATTACATACTTTAAATGAATGAATTGTATGATATGTGAATTATATCTCAATAAAACTGTTAAAAAATTCTGAGCAAGTAGTAGAGACCATTCTTCCATGGAAAAGCATTGAGGATTTTATATCAAGTTGAATTATTAAATGCAATCACTTTAAGTAAGATTTTAGTTCAGTTTTAGTAAGATTTAGTTCATTTTTTCCCCATGTGATTAAACATGAATCAAAACCCTCCATCTTTGTACGTTTCTGAAAGCAACTTTACTTCTCTTGGCAGTTACCTCCCTGACATCGTTAATTCTACTTACTGTCTTTTTCCTAAAGATAATTTGGAACAGAACAATCTTTTTCAGAAACCTTAAGATTTGCTACCAAGATATCTTTTTACATCTTGCTAAATGATCAAGTATTTTCCTGATAAAGCTTATCAATGAGCTAGTTATAGGATCATTAACTAGATGCTATAGGGTGTGGGGGCTGGCACGATTCAGAGGTTTATATGTAGTTAACGAAATTTCTGCTGAAATATGGATTCCCACTAGAAATGAGATTGCCTGCTCTCAGTCATTTTGACAGTACAAGCATTATGTCCATTTGTGTGTCATTTTTAACATCTAAGTGTGCCTTCCCTGTCATAACACTATGCTCAGTAGTACATGAATATAAAAATGATAGAAAGTTTCATAGTTATACACACACACCCCACACATATTTAGCCATTAGCAATGATAGAACAGCATATTAGAAATGTACATTGATAGTGTGCAAAAGCTTAAATACATATGGATTTAAAAGATCTATATGCATATATATGTATAAGGGATAAGCAGAGATGATGCGAAGAAGGGTTCTTTGGAGGTCAGAGTTAGACAGACTTGTGAAATAAAGAAAGAATAATATCATTTATCAACCAGGGATTCTCATTTATCTATATTGAACTAATGAGAATTCCATCTCAGCTCAACGAAATTGCCTAGAAAAGCCACTAGAGAGGTATACACATTTCTCTCTTTTTGACAGGATGGTTTCTTCATTTCCTGTTTAACTTAAAAATGAGAACCCAGGGATAGGTCCATATATGGGTAGGGATGAACAAGTGGATACTCCTACAATAGGAGGGAGAAGCAAGCAAAATAATAAGGGTTTCCATTGCATTTGTTTGTCAAAGTAAATTATTTATTTCCTTAATGAAGGGCTATTCTTCTCTAACAGAGGGCAGTTATATCCATGTGAGAACAATTACATATCATATATTTATTGTAGTTTTCTTCTTGTATTCCATACCTGGGATATAGACATAGCTCAATTTTGCATATTGCTACTGCAATTAAGAAATAACATCTTGGGGTGCCTGTGTGGCTCAGTGGGTTAGGCCTCTGCCTTCGGCTCAGGTCATGATCCCGGGGTCCTGGAATTGAGCCCCGCATTGGACTCTCTGCTCAGCGGGGAGTCCGCTTCCCTCTCTCTCTCTCTCTCTCTCTCTCTCTCTCTCTGCCTGCCTCTCTGCCTACTTGTGATCTCTGTCGGATAAATAAATAAAATCTTTGGAAAAAAGAAAAAGCAAATAACATCTTACTTCCAAGGTCATATTTTTTCACCATGGGAGTATATTATATTTATAAACTTACTAATTATTTTGCTTTTCTTTCCTCTTGGCCTGGGCTTGAACTTCTTCAGTTAATCTAGAAATTCTGAGAATATAATTTTATTGTATTATTTAAATTCTAGTTACTTAACGTACAGTGCAATATTGGTTTCTAGAGAATTTAGTGATTCATCCCCTATTTCCAACACCCAGTGCTCATCACATTAAGTGCTGTCTTTAATACCCCTCACCGTCTGCCCATCACCTACTCATTTCTCTCCATCAACCCTCAGTTTGTTCTCTATCACTAAGAGACTCTTATGGCTTGTTTCCCTATATCCCGTTTTTTTTTCCCCTTCCCATATATTCATCTGTTTTCTTTCTTAAATTCTACATATGAGTGAGATCATATGGTATTTGTCTTTCTCTGACTGACTTATTTCACTTAGCGTAATACACTCTAGTTCCATCTACATCACTGCAAATGGCAAGATTTCATTTTTTGATGGCCGATTAATATCCCATTGAATATGTATACCACATCTTTATCTATTCATCAGTCAGTGGACATTTGGGCTCTGTCCATAGTTGGGTGTTGTTGATAATGCTGCTGTAAACATCAGGGTGCATGTACCCCTTCAAATCTGTATTTTTGTATCCTTTGGGTAATACCCAGTAGTGCAATTGCAGTGCAATTGCTTAGGTCATTGGGTAGTTCTATTTTTAATTTCTCCAAACTGTTTTCCAGAGTAGCTCTACCAAGTTTGCATTTCTACCCATAGTGCAAGAGGGTTCCCCTTTCTCCACATGCTTGTCAACACCTGTTGTTTCTTGTGTTGTTAATTTTAGCCATTCTGACAGGTGTAAGGTGGTATTTTGGTTTCAATTTGTATTTCCCTGATGATGAGTGATGTTGAGCATCTTTTCATGTTCTGTTAGCCATCTGGATGTCTTCTTTGGAAAAGTATCTATTCATGTCTTCTGGCCATTTCTTAACTGGATTATTTGTTTTTTGGGTGTTGAGTCTGATACGTTCTTATAGATTTTGGGTACAAACCCTTTATCATATATGTTTTTTGCAAATATCTTCTCTCATTCCATAGGCTTTCTTTTAGTTTTTAGAGTTTTTTCTTTTTGTTTTTTGTTTTTGTTTTGAAGATTTTATTTATTGAGAGAGAAAGAGAGAGGAAGAGGGAGAGAGATCAGGAGCAGGGGGGAGGGTAGAGGGAGAAAAGGTTCCCCGCTGGGCAGGGAGCCTGATGGGGGACTTGACCCCAGGGCCATGGGATCATGACCTGCGCCAAAGGTGGATGCTTAACCAACTGAGCCACCCACGTGCCCTGCCTTTTAGTTTTGTTGATTGTTTCCTTCACTGTGTAGAAGCTTTTTATCTTGAACCAGCAGTTCATTTTTGCTTTTGTTTCCCCTGCCTCCTGCTTAGTAAGAAGTTGCTGTGGCTGAGGTCAAAAAGGTTTCTGCCTGTGTTCTTCTCCAGGATTTTGATGATTTTCTGTCTCACATTTAGGCCTTTCATCCATTTTGAATTTATTTTTGTGTATGGTATAAGAGAGTGGTCCAGTTTCCTTCTTTTGCATGCTGCTGTCCGATTTTCTTAACATCATTTGTTGAAGAGACGTTCTTTTTTCTATTGAATACTCTTTCTTGCTTTGTTGAAGATTAGTTGACCATTAGTTGGGGATCCATTTCTGGGTTCTCTTTCTGTTTTATTGATCTATGTGTCTGTTTTTATGCTAGTACTATACCGTCTTAATGACTACATCTTTGTAATATAGCTTGAAATCTGGAATCATGTTGCCTCCAGTTTTGTTTTTCTTTTTCAGAATTGCTTTGGCTACTTCAGATCTTTTGCGGTTCTATACAAATTTTAACATTGTTTGTTGTAACTCTGTGAAAAATGCTGGTGGTATTTGGTAGGGATTGCATTACATGTGCAGATTACCTTGGGTAATATAGACATTTAAAAAATGTTCTTCCAGGGACGCCTGGGTGGCTCAGTTGGTTAAGCAGCTGCCTTCGGCTCAGGTCATGATCCCAGAGTCCTAGGATCGAGTCCCACATCGGGCTCCTTGCTCAGCAGGGAGCCTGCTTCTCCCTCTGCCTCTGCCTGCCATTCTGTCTGCCTGTGCTCGCTCTCCCCTCCCCCCCGATAAATAAATAAAATCTTTAAAAAAAAAATGTTCTTCCAATCTACGAGCATGGAATGCTTTTTCGTTTCTTTGTGTCCTCTTTAGTTTGCTTCATTAGTGTTCTGTAGTTTTCAGATCTTTTACCTCTTTAATTATCTTACTGTTCTTGGTGCAATTGCAAATGGAATTGATTCCTTGATTTCTTTCTCTTCTCCTTCATTATTGGTGTATAGAAATGCAAAAGATTTCTGCATGTCGATTTTATACCCTGAGACTTTGATGAATTCATGTGTTAGTTTTAGCAGTTTTTCAGTAGAGTCTTGGGTTTTCTACGTAGAGTATCATGTTGTCTGCAAATAGTGAAAGTTTGACTTCTTCCTTGCTTATTTGGATGCTATTTATTTATTTATTTGCTGTCTGATTGCTGAGGCTAAGACTTTCAGTCCTATGTTAAATAGAAATGGTGAGAGTGGACATCTTTGTCTTTTACCTGACCATAAAGGAAAGGCTCTCATTTTTTCCCTGTTGAAAATGATGTTAGCTGTAGGTCTTTTGTATGTGACCTTTATGATATTGAGGTATATTCCATCTATCCTTACTTTGTTGAGGGTTTTTAGCAAGAAAGGATACTGTATTTTGTCAGATGCTTTTTCTGCCTCTATTGACAGGATCATATGATTCTTACCCTTTCTTTTATTAATGTGGTATATCACATTGATTGATTTACAAATATTCAGCCACCCCTGCAGCCCAGGAATAAATCCCACTTGATGATGGTGAGTAATTCTTTTAATGTACTGTTTGCTAGTATTTTACTGAGAATTTTTGCATCCGTGTTCATCAAAGATATTGGCCTGTAATTCCCGTTTTTAGTGGGGTCTTTGTCTGGTTTTGGAATCAAGGTAATGTTGGTATTGTAGAATGAGTTTGGGAGTTTTCCGTCCATTTCTATTTTTTTTTTAAAGATTTTTATTTATTTATTTGACAGAGATCACAAGTAGACAGGCAGAGAGAAAGGGGGGGAAGCAGGCTCCCCGCTGAGCACAGAGCCTGATGTGGGCTCAATCCCAGGCCCTGAGATCATGACCTGAGCTGAAGGCAGAAGCATAAGTCATCGAGCCACCTAGGGCCACCCCCCCCATTTCTATTTTTTGGGACAGTTTGAGAATAGGTATTAACTCAAAATGTCTGGTAAAATTCACCTGGGAAGCCATCTTGGCCCCGGACTTTTGTTTGTTAGATATTTGATTACTGATTCAACTTCTTTGCTAGCTATAGGTCTGTTCAAACTTTCTATTTCTTCCTGTTTCAGTTTTGGTAGTTTGTAGGTTTCTAGGCATTTATCCATTTCTTCCAGGTTGCCCAGTTTGTTGGCATATAATTTTTCACAGTATTCTCTTATAATTGTTTGTATTTCTGTGGTGTTGGTTGTGATCTCTCCTCTTTCATTCGTGATTTTATCTATCCAGGTCCTTCTTTTTTTATTTTTGATAAGTCTGGCTAGGGGTTTATCAGTTTTTTTAATTCTCTCAAAGAACCAGCTCCTAGTTTTGTTGATTTATTCAACTGTTTTTTTTTTTAATTTCTATGTCATTTCTGCTCTAATCCTTATTATTTCCTTTCTGCTGGTTCTAGGCTTTATTTGCTGTTCTTTTTCCAACTCCTTTATATGTAAGGTTAGGGGATATGTTTGAGACTTTTCCTGCTTCTTGAGGTAGGCCTATATTACTATATACTTGCCTTTGAGGGCTGCCTTTGCTGCATCCCAAAGGTTTTAGACTGTTTTGTTTTCATTTCATTTGCTTCCATGTATTTTTTTTTAATTTATTTTTTGATTTCCTTGTTAACCTATTCATTCTTTAGTAGAATGCTCTTTAATCTCCATTTATTTGTGGTCTTTCCAATTTTTTCTTGTGGTTGACTTTAAGTTTCATAGCATGACCTAAAAAAATGCACTGTATGATCTCTATCTTTTTGTACTCATTGAAGGCTAATTTATGACCCAATATATGATCTATTCTGGAGAATGTTATGTATGCATTAAAAAAGAATATGTATTCTTCTGCTTTAGGATGAAATAGGTCTATTAAGTTCTGAATAGATCTCTTAAGTCCCTTTGATTCATTGTGTCATTTAAAGCCATTGTTTCCTTACTGATTTTCTGCTCAGATGATCTGTCTATTGCTGTGAGTGAGATGTTAAGGTCCCCTACTATTTTATATTGTTATTAATGAGTTTATTTATGTTTATTATTAATTGATTTATATATTTGGACACATATAATTTATATATTTGTATATGCTCCCAAATTGGGGCATATATATTTATGATTGTTGGATGGACCTCTTAATTATGATATAATGTCCTTTTTCGTCTCTTGTTACAGTCCTTGTTTTAAAATCTAGTTTGTCTGATATAAATAATGGCTACTCTGGCTTTCTTTTGATGTCCATTAGCGTGATAGATGGTTCTTCATCCCCTCACTTTCAATCTGCAGGTATCTTTAGGTCTAAAATGAGTCTCTTCCAGGCATATAGATGAATCTTTTTCTTTTTTTTAATCCATTCTGATATCCTATGTCTTTTGATTGGGACATTTAGTCCCTTTACATTCAGAGAGACTGTTGAAAGTTACGAATTTAGTGCCATTGTGTTACCTGTAGAGCTGGTATCTCTGGTGATAGTCTCCAGTTCTTTCTAATCTTTGTTGCTTTTGGTATTTTTTCCTCCACTCAAAGAGCCCCCCTCAAAATTTCTTGCAGGGCTGGCTTAGTAGTCACAAATCCCTTTAGTTTTTGTTTGTCTGGGAAACTCTATCTCTTTTTCTATTCTGAATGACAGCCTTGATGGATAAAGAACTCTTGACTGAATATTTTCCCCATTCAGCATATTGAATATTTCCTGCCACTACTTTCTGGCCTGCTAAGTTTCTCTGGACAGATCTGCTGTGAACCTGATCTGTCTTGCCTTGTAGGTTAAGGACTCCCCCCCCGCCCCCCCGCTGCTTTCAGGATGCTCTCCTTGTCTGTATATTTTGAGAATTGGATTATGATAGGCCTTGGCAATCGTTAGCTTTTGTTGAATTTAATGGGGGGTTCTCTATGTTTCTTGGATTTCGCTCTCTGTGTTCTTCCCCAGATTAGGGAAGTTTTCAGCTTTAATTCGTTCAAAGAAATCTTCTACCCTCTTTTCTCTCTCTTCATCTTCAAGGACTCCTATGATATGTAATTATGTTTTAATATGTCACTGAGTTCCCTAAGTTTACCTTCATGTTCTATTACCTTTCTTTTCCTTTACTTTTCAGCTTCATTATTTTCCATAATTTTATCTTCTCTATCACTGGTTTGCTCCTCTGCTTTGCCCATCCTCATTTTCATGGACTCCACTTGGGATTGCATCTCAGTTATAGTATCTTCAGTTTTGGTGTGACTAGATTTTAGTCCTTTTATCTCTGCAGTAATGGATTCTCTAATATCTTCTGGACTTTTTTCAAGCACAACTAGTATACTTACAATCACTGTTTTAAATTCTACTTCAGACATTTTTCTTACATCTGTATTGGTTAAATCCATGGATGTGAGTTCTACCTCTGTTCTTTCCTTTGAGGTGAATTTCTCCATTTTGTCATTTTGTCCAGAAAAGAAAAAAAGAGAAACAACAACAACAACAAACAAACAAAACAAAAACACAAAGAACCCCCAAAACAAAATAACTAGATCCTGGATGTATTTTGGTCTGCTTGTTAAAAGAATCTAGTTCCCCAAATTAAAAATAAATAAATAAATAAATAAATAAAATAAAATGAAAGTAAACAAAAAAAATATACATATAGTATATATAAATAAAAATTAAAAAATAATAAAATATTTTAAAAAGGAATTGAAAACATAAAATAAATGAAAAACAACAATAATAAAAAATAAAGAATAAACATAAAAAGGAAGCTAGATCCTATTTCTCCTAGCGTTGAAACTTTGCAGGATTCTATAATTAGTGTACTTAGTGCCAGTGATTTGTTTTTGCTGGTCTTCTGGGGGAGGGTTCTGTTGTGCAGATTCTCAGGTGGACTTGCCCTCATGGAAATGAACCTCCAAGGTGCAGGGGGGCGGGGCTTGGTATCAATAGCACTGGCCTCCACTAGGTGGTGCTGTTTTGCTCCCTGAAGGCTTTCAATGCTGATGGGCTGGATGAATATGATGGTGCTCTGCTCTCTAGCTTCTGAGCTGAAAGTTCATGCCCTGCATTCTTCAGTGAGCTGTCACAGAAGAACAATCAGTTGTTCATGTGACCCCAGTTTCCATCAGAACCTTGCTTTCACCTGGCCTATGTCTGAGGTTTTTGTTTTGTTTTGTTTTAATCTGAGGTGTGTGACTGAGTTTCAGAACTCTAAATTTTAGGTACTCCTGTGGCACACACTTGCACTATTCCTCCAGGAGGGTCTCACCAAGCTTTTGCTCTTTGCTGGCTAGTCTCAGGAAAGCGGTCGTTTGACCACATAGCAGTTTGTACTTTATGGAAAAATACAGCAGAAAGCCAGCACCAAGACAGACTGCTCTCAGCTGAGTTTCCTATTCCTATGCTTGGGAACAATGCAGCACTTAGGCTCTTCCTGTTCTTTTTGTGACCCCGGGATCCTCAGACCATGCTATCTCACCTGGTATTCACACCTGCTGTTCCACCTGCTTTAGCACCTGAGCATCTTTAAGCCAGGCATGTCCCCCAGTGGTAGCAGGCTTCTGAAAGCTCAGATTTTGCACTCTGTTGCTTATACTACTGTGTGGTATCCTCCATAAGTGGCCTCCCTCACTGCTGCTATATCCACAGCTGTATCAACCCCAAGTCAACTTCTGCATCACCTGCCTTTCAAAAGGTGGTCGCTTTTCTATTTATAGACTTGCAGTTTTTGTTCTCTCAGACTTCCCATTGATTTCTTGGCTGTTCAGAATGATTTGATAACTATCTAGCTGTGTTCTAGGTGCTAGACAAACTTAGGGTCCCTTTACTCCTCCACCATCTTAACTCCTCCCTAATGAGAACAGAATTTTAAAAATATTTTGTGGTGCACAAATAATATGCTTTTAAAAAGTGATTAGTGGGCAGACTTTAAGATGTTTTTCTCTGTTTAAGAAAAAACTTACTAAATTTATCTTAAACCTATTCCAGTGGTTCTGTCAAACTGTAAAAGTTGGAAGTTGGCATTAAACTATGATTCATGTTGTTAAAAAAGGTGGTAGAAGTATACGGTACAGATTCCTTAGACCTTTTTTTTTTTTTTTTAAAGATTTATTTATTTATTTGAAAGAGAGAGAGAGAGAGTGCGCAAGTGGGGAGGAGCAGAGGGAGAGGGACAGGCTGACTCTGCACTGAGCCCAGAGCCCGACTTGGGGTTTGATCCCATGACCCTGAGATCATCACTGAGTGGAAACCAAGAGTTAGATGCCCAACTCACTGAGCCACCCAGGTGCCCCTTCCTGAGACTTTTAAATAAGGTGTTTTGTTTAATCAAGCAAGGTTAAGGATTTTATAAATTTATTTTATGCAGGATGTCTTTGGTTCAAATTTCAGGGGCTAAGATTATGTTGTTGGAAGCTTTATGTAACTCACAATGCTGTTTGCTATTTTATTAATTTGGACATAACATTCTCTGACTCTATATTGATTCCTAATTTAAGCATCACAACTTTAATCATTGGGTCTTTGTAGAGGATCTTTTAATCATTGGGTCTGTATATAAATATATTCTACATGAAGATATAGTAAAAATAGCTATTCTTTTATATTCTACTTATAGTAATATCATATATGGATATGATTTAATATGAAACAATGTACAGTGATATAAAAACAAGGTATTTGACATCTGAAAGATTGTGTTTGTTTATCATTTTGCCATTTACTATGTAAGTCATTTGAATTTGCTGAATTTCTCTAAAATGAAGATAATAAAATCAAGCTCATGTGGAGAATAAATGAAATTATGTATATTAAAATATCAGTTAATGCCTGAAAAGTGATAGAATCTCAATACAGGTTCTTTTTTTAATGTTAAAGTTTAAATAAATATCTTATTTTTTATTGGGACCTATGAGTTCCTGGCAAGGAATTTTACATTTAGAATTTTTATTTAAAAAATAACATAGAGCGGGGCGCCTGGGTGGCTCAGTGGGTTAAGCCGCTGCCTTCGGCTCAGGTCATGATCTCAGGGTCCTGGGATCGAGCCCCACATCGGGCTCTCTGCTCCGCAGGGAGCCTGCTTCCCTCTCTCTCTCTCTCTCTGCCTGCCTCTCTGCCTACTTGTGATCTCTGTCTGTCAAATAAATAAATAAATAAAAATCTTTAAAAAAAAAAAAATAACATAGAGGAACTAAAGAGGCATAATCTAGATAATCTAGAATTATCATGCAGATTTAGTGCCCAGGCTAGCATTTGTGTTTATAATTATGTTCACGCTAAATGAGGGTCAAATCACATTGTGACACTGTGTAAGAGTAAGGAATTCACAATATAAATATTCTGTGTTGAAGATATAGCGGAAGAAATTTTTTTTATTTAAAATTTTTTTCATTATGTTATGTTAGTCACCATACAGTACATCATTAGTTTTTGATGTAGTGTTCCATGATTCGTTGTTTGCATATAACACCCAGTGCTCCTCCATGCAATATGTTCCTTCCTTAATACCCATCACCGGGCTAACCCATCCCCCAGTCCCCTTTCTTCTAAAACCCTCAGTTTGTTTCCTGGAGTCATAGTTTCTGATGGTTGATCTCCACTCTGATTTTCCCCTGTCATTTTTACCTTCCATCTCCTAATGTCCTCCATGCTATTCCTTATATTCCACAAATAGGTGAAACAGTATGATAATTGTCTTTCTCTGCTTGACTTATTTCACTTAGCATAATCTCCTGAGGTAGTGGAAGAAGCTATAAGAAAAGTTTATTTAAACTCAAACAATTTTAAAAATGCTGTATTCTGATTCTTTAAAAATAATCTGATGACAAAATTAGCAAGAATTGAAAACGAACATCAAATATTATTTTCTCATTTTCAATCTCCATTAATAATCAGATAACTGGGGCGCCTGGGTGGCTCAGTGGGTTAAGCCACTTCCTTTGGCTCAGGTCATGGTCTCAGGGTCCTGGGATCGAGCCCCATGTTGGGCTCTCTGCTTGGCAGAGAGCCTGCTTCCCCCTCTATCTCTGCGTGCCTCTCTGCCTACTTGTGATCTCTCTTTGTCAAATAAATTAAAAAAAAAATCATATAACCACTTAACATATTTAATAAAACAAAATGATAACTTTAATCAAATAAGACATATTTACAGTTTTAACTGATTATTAAAACTTCATTTGTATTACTCTGTATAATTTACATACATAAGTATTTTGAAAATTGTTAATATAACTTTGCCTTTTTGAAAGCATTCTTCTGCTTAAGAGTAGATTGAAATTTGTTACAGAAGGATTATAAAGAAAAAGAATTAGGTAATAATTAGCTGCTACTCTTAAAGAAAATATAATTTTGCTTCAGAACAGTAGCAGTGCGGACAATAGTGCCTTAAGAAAGGACATCTGAATTTCTCTAACTCCTTTTTTAGGATGCTATCTGTGAGACCATGACATTTTATAAAAGGGAGGTCCCATGAAAAAGGAGAGAGGGAAGCTTACTTTTTTCCTGCAGAAGAAAGAGCGAGGTAGGAAAACAAGAGAAGCAACATGAATTCTTCTTCTTCTTCTTTTTTTTTTTTTGCCTTAATCAGAAAATCATTTTTTATTGTTAACATATAATGTATTATTTGCCCCAGGGGTATAGGTCTGTGAATCATCAGGCTTACACATTTCACAGCACTCACCATAGCACATATGCTCCCCAATGTCCATAACCCAGCCCCCCATCCCTACCCCCCAACCCCCAGCAACCCTCAGTTTGTTTCATATGATTAAGAGTTTCTTAGGGTTCGTCTCCCTCCCAATCCCATCTTATTTTATTTTTTTCCTTCCCTACCCCCAAGCCCCCCGCCCTGCCTCTCAAATTCCTCATATCAGAGAGATCATATGATAATTGTCTTTCTTTGATTGACTTATTTTGCTCAGCTTAATACCCTCTAGTTCCATCCACATTGTTGCAAATGGCAAGATTTCATTTCTTTTACTGGCTGCATAATATTCCAGTGTGTATGTGTGTGTGTGTGTGTGTGTGTGTGTGTGTGTGTGTGTACCATGTCTTCTTTATCCATTCATTTGTTGATGGACATCTAGGTTCTTTCCATAGTTTGGCTATTGTGGACATCACTGCTATAAACATTCGGGTGCACGTGCCCCACCGGATCCCTACATTTGTATCTTTAGCATAAATACCCAGTACTGTGATTGCTGGGTCATAGGGTAGCTCTATTTTCAATTTTTTGAGGAACCTCCATGCTGTTTTCCAGAGCGGCTGCACCAGCTTGCATTCCCACCAACAGTGTAGGAGGGTTCCCCTTTCTCCGCATCCTTGCCAACATCTGTCGTTTCCTGACTTGTTAATTTTAGCTATTCTGACTGGTGTGAGGTGGTAACTCACTGTGGTTTTGATTTGTATTTCCTTGATGCCGAGTGATGTGGAGCACTTTTTCATGTGTCTGAGCAGCATGCATTCTAATTTCTAAAGTCAGAAAGGGAAGTCATTTAAATAAATAAGGGCAACTTAGTGGGTCAGAAGTGGGAGAGGTGTTTGTCTTCAATGGCACTTCATAGCAACAAGGGACAGCCAAATCTAAATAGACTTGCTGGCAGAGTCTGGTCAGGCAGGTGGATGTGCTGGGACTTTGTTTCCCACACACTCTCGGACTCTGTGTATGGAATGGACTGGTATTTCTGATTGGGTATCTCGACAGAGGCATCAGTGTCAGCCATGGTGAGGCAAGGTGACTTTGTAAAGAGCACTGTGGAACAGACAACTTAGTATGTGACCAGGAGTGAACTAAATTAAAGTCCAATGTCAGGAGGCTTATGGAAGTAGCTAAGGTCAGCCAGGGCATTTGTCTGGAATTTGTCCAAGTCTAGAGAGAGAACAGAATGCCAGTCGCAAACCTGGCAGCATGTCAGCAGGATGTCCAGTCACCGGGAAAGGTTGAAGAAAATACAGGGGCCCTGTGTGAATAAGAGGACTACGCTCCCATAATCAATGCCAAAATATCATGTACACTTTTCCTCTGATAAATCCAGACATGGCAGTAGAGAGAAGATTGGGGGTAGAGGAGAGAAGAGAGGCTATCCGACTGATGAGCATTTTTATCCGTGAGAGATGGCATAGTACCTGAAAGGACTGTCTGAGTCATTGGATCATATGAAGCTTTAAACTGGATTGGGCTTCTACTTACCTTTTCTCTGCTGACCAGAGGTGGGTCACGTGATGTTGGTGGATCTTATGTGGAAGATCAATCTCACAAAATGAGTGAATTACTCTTTTCTAAGAACATGAGCATTGTAGTATGAGTTAAACGTGTAACCGTGATATAATTGCCATCACAAATAGACATGGAGAGTATTGACAAACAAAGATGTTTGTGACAGACCTGGTCCCAGATGCTCCCTGGGGGAACCCCTTTAAAAAGATGGACCTCTGCCCTAAATATGCAATAGAACCACAATAGTATATTCCAAGGTGCAAACACGTGATTGTGGACATTGTAATACGAACTTCAATCTCCCAGCAAGTAGGAAGCCCACAGGTAATTAACTCATCTTTCCCGACTCCTGTTATCTGCTGGATCATTCCCAAGGTCCTTCAGAGCCTCTGTTAGGTGTTCTGATCATTACCATCTCCTTAAAGAGAAAAGTCCCTTTTCTTGCTAGAAGGCTGGCAAGAATGCTTCTTATCTTCCATATAATTCACAGAGGGTTACTATTATTAATTAGCAATTATCAGTAATTTTAAGTGTTGTGCTTTCAAATATCTTACAGATTAATTTATTAAAATATGGTAAAATATCAGTTTCATTTAAACTGATGTTATTATTGGTGTTTTAAAATTTGAACTGAATTTAGTTTACCTATATTATAAGAGTGCTTCCCTTCTCTTCATGTACAGTTAATTAGCCTTTAGATTATTGCCGGCTGCATAGTATTATATTTCAGTTCCCATTCTTAAATTCGTAGATCAGAAATTTTGCTGTTCTGTTCTATCCAGGAGAGTGTCCGTGTTTACCTGCTAACCTCTGGCTTTCCCATGCAAAGTTTAGCTCAAACTGACATTTGTTGATGTGACAAAAGGAAAGCAAGTACAGTGCTAACATGTGTTTTCTACTAAAAAAGGTATATCTGGGCATTAGAGAAAAAAATTTAAGAGCCATCCATATTCTGATGCATGGAAATGATATGTTGTTAGAGGGGTGGTCTTCATCATTTAAGTAAGTAGTAGAGGTTAACTTATCTGACTTCCACATTATATTGATCCTTTTTCTCCCGGGAAGAACTGCATTGAATTTAGTGGTTGCTGTTCTCGAGGTGGGGAGCCTGTGGAGAGGAAGAGAGGGTGAATGAAAATGAGACCATAAGGACTAAATAACTAATTACCGCATGCATGGGGCTGACAAGCTGTATGATACACACATCTTTGTTCATAACCAAAGTGCTTCATTTATAATGGAGATTACGGTAAGAACAAAATGAAGTTGTCTAAAGGAAAATGATGTCTCAGGAGTCTTTATACTGGTTTGGCCACAAGTTTATAATGTGACCAGCACTTAATAGTGAACCACAGGACTGCATTATCCTTTAACAGATGCCACTCATGTGCAATCCAAACAGGTCAATTACCAGCAAATCTCTGGTGATCTCAGTACACCAAGAAAGAGCCAAAGAAAATGTCCAGATGCATAGACACATGAGAGCTTAAAGAGGGTACAAACCAATTTACAGAAATGGAAGTTAACCCTTAGAGGAATAAAACCAGCCTACTACATATTCATTTCTATCTTATTAAATATTTATGCAGGATGTGAGCTTGTCACTTGAAGCAAAATTTTACAAACCAATAAGTGCACATATTTAAAATTCCCTTTTCCTATAAGAAATGGTATATTCTTAAGAGAGAGGGAGGGAGGGAAAAAAGGGTATACTACATATTAGAGTACACCCCTTCTCTTTATATTCATTGTTATTGGCAACTGTGGTTAAGTTAGCACTACAAGTTTCTGGACAAGCCAAACAATCCTGTAGTAAACACAGTAAGAGTCTATTCATCTCTCATAAATGCGTATGTCTAACTCTCATTAATATTAATGCCCTTGCATACAAGCATTGAGGCGATAATAGACTTCCATTAAAATCCATTTGTATTCATGAGTTTTTTTAAAAGGTTACTCTTCAATCATTTCTTCTAAAAATGTGAGTCAATGATCTTCTTCACTTTGAAGATATTTCAAATATAGCTGACTAAATACAATAAAGAACCCAATTAAAGTTTATTTGCAACAAATTTCCATGGAAAACTTGACAGTAAATGACTCTGTTTTTTCTCCCTAAAATCACTTTCATTTTATTAATTTGTATATAGTACATTAACCAGAAGGCATCAGATGATTCTTGTTTCCTGCTTCTGTTAGTCTTTGTAATCTGAATTTGATGAATTGACAGCTGGCAATCTGCCCATAACTAAGTCCATAAACTAAACTCCTTATACTGGTAAAGCCAACTCAAGCCAGATAATTCCATGTTGTTAGTTGTAGAATATGTCTCAGTATTCTGAAATTCATATAGGAGTGATAGAACATTGAAGGCTAGGAACCTTTGATAAGTGTCATTTCAGAAAGTAAACATTCTATTTGTTAAGGAATTTTTCTTTGGTGTGTTCACAACTGATTCCATAGCAACATTAGTAATGAACAAGAGGTCATAAGAAGAAGAGTCAGTGGAAATGGACAGTTTGTATTTTCACGCCGTCATTGAGGAGGAGCAAGGCAGTGGGATGGAGGGAGGAGAGGGATGGTGGCTAAGTTCATTCTTATAGTCCCTGTGATAGATTTCTTCTGGATTTTTCTTATTAAAGTAATACTTTATGTTTTTAGAGAACAGCCCACCATACTTTCAGAACCCAAGTTAAAAGGCAGTTCAAACGTTCTGAAAGCAAAACACAGTAAATGAAAGAGGCAGTCCATTTTTCAGTAATTCTTCCTCATGAAATAACTAAACTGAGCCATTTAATTCATGGAGATATTAATGTGTTTATCCCTTGGGCAGGCACATGGCTGAGCCTTGATTAGGGAAACAAGTGTAAGTGAGATAGTCTGAGTCCCCAGAGATTCATAATCTCCATAAACCATAGTAGCAGAGAACTTACCCACACTGCACCAAACTGTAAGGTATGTTCCCTGCAACTACAGTTTATAGCTCAAGATAGGTGGCTCTGGTGAGGCTAACCCTGCTGGAGGAATAGCAGAACAGAATTAAATATATATCATACATAAAGGAGCTACATTCGCTTCTGGAGCAGGAAGCAAGTCTATGGTGAACACAGTTCTAGGAAAGTAAACACATGTATAATAATACAAATTATCATATGTTATCAATTATAATTATCAAATAATTATATATGGTGACATATATATAGTGACAAATATTTTTGGACCAATTTGCTTTATACACATGCACACACTAAGGTTCATTGTGTTCAGTATTAAATATTTAAATACGCACATGAAAATTCACTGCGATACACAGAATACTTAGTGACACTAAATTAAAGATCGATAAAATTGGAGGCTGAATGTATTAGAGTAAATGGAACAAATGCATAGAAGTAAAGTCTTGACTATAGCTTCAATCTCTGTTATCTTTTGGATGTTACATGACTTTTGTTAAATCTCTTGTCAAGATATGACAGTGATAATGAGTAGTAGCAAGACCAGATATTTCCATTGATGTGTGTCTTTACTCATATACTTTCATTGAGTGACCTACTGTTTGCCAGGTGCTGGGCTAGAAGATCAGATAATGGAATGAAAAACATACAGATCCCAGATTATGTTGCAGATGAGAGGGGAAAAAATCTAAGCCCAGATGAATGTAATAGGTAAATACGCAAGTAGGAGGATGTATACGGTGCCATGTGAGCAGGTTGGGAGGGAGATAGTGATGGTTTCAAGGTGGCTAGCAAGGAGCTTGGAATTTTTCTCTTTTGGTGTGTCTCATTAGGAAAATTTATTGTATTTTGTCTGCTCAGGATCTGTTCACCCTTCTTTTGATAAGTGCTCCTCGTGTCTCGGGGAAGGGGCTATTATAACCTTAATCCATGTGGCCTGGCAAGCTGAGACCACTTCTGGTTCTGAAGAAGGCATGTTACCCAAGTCTGCTTTTTTTTCCTTGTTTGTTTTGGTTTTTGTTTTCCCGGCCACCGTGGTCCAGCACGTGAACCAAACCAGCCCAAAGAGACTAAATTGCTGGCCTTCAGTTGCAGCTATTGGGGAAAAGTTGTCTTTTCTGCTGGGACTGCAGAGAAGAGTTTCCAGCCTGTAGCAGCTGACAGCTATCTTGCTATGAGGTGGGAACAACCTGGGAATAAAGAATGACATTAGAGAGCAAAAGAGAACAGAGAGAAAGGGTCAGGCTAACAGTGTCCTGATGATGACATTATTTGAGTTGTTGGATCTAATGAGCCTGAATCAAAAATGATTCCTAACACTTCTCGTTTATGGGTGCCAGAACATTCACTTTATTGCTTAAGCTAATATGAGGTGACTTGTTTTTTTACTTGCAACAAAAATAGTCCCCCATTAAGGGCAGAGGGTAGATTTGAATCATAATTTCTGTGTTAATTACAAAATATCTGTTAATGAATGATTGGATGACAAATAGAAAAAGAGAGTGATTTGACCCTCAGCATAACTAGGTCTGTAGAGCAGAGTGGTATTTTTATGGCAAATTTATTTTTTATGTATACATATTTACTGAAACACGTTTGTGTATATATTTATGGCATGACTGAAAAACTGAAAACATTAGGAGTGACTGGGTGGCTCAGTCAGTCAAGCAACTAGCTCTTAATTTCAGCTCAGGTCATGATCTGACATTCCTGAGACTGAGCCCTGCATTCCCACACTCAGCAGGAAGCTTGCTTCTCTCCCTGTCCCTCTCCCTCCCTGCCTACTCATCTATGCACACATGCTTTCTGTCTCTCTCTCAAATAAATATTTTTAAAAAACCTAAAAACATTCATGTCGAATGAAAAAAAAAACTATGACATGAGTTAACATCTCATTTATACATCCATTAACAAAGGTAATAATTTATTCAAGTAATATTTTTCCTTTATTAAAGAATTGAATACCTATATGTAAATAATAACATTTTGAATTTCCCATATCTTGCACTTCAAGCTGTCAAGCATTCAGTTATGGTAAGAAGTATCTGGCATTAATACTTGTAGTCAAGATCTGAAAGTGCTTTTACATTTCTAGATAATAATTTACTTGGATCATTTATTACTTTAATTTGGAAAATAGGAATTTAAAGAGTATTTATTATGTACATATACAGTTTAAAGAATAATGCCATTAAACACCCATGTGCACAGTATCCAGCTAATAAATGGCACATTTCCAGAACTTAAGGAGCCCCCTGTGTGTACGTATGTAATCACATCCCTTTCTCTTCCCCTCAAGGTAGGTCCACTCTGAATTTTGTTTATTAGTCCTTTTCTTTTCTTTTGGGTTTTACCACAAAAATATGTATACATTATTTGGTTTAATCTAGTTGTGTGCTTTATAAATAGAATCATACAGTATTTTTTTTTAAAGATTTTATTTATTTATTTGTCAGAGAGAGAGCGAGCGAGAGCGAGCACAGGCAGACAGAGAGGCAGGCAGAGTCAGAGGGAGAAGCAGGCTCCCTGCGGAGCAAGGAGCCCGATGTGGGACTCGATCCCAGGAGGCTGGGATCATGACCTGAGCCGAAGGCAGCTGCTTAACCAACTGAGCCACCCAGGCGTCCCGAATCATACAGTATTTAGTCCTTTGTGTCTTGATCTGTACTTGACATTTGAAAATTATTTTTTGTTTGAGTATAGTTGACATATAATGTTACATTAGTTTCAAGTGTGGTATAGTGATTCAGCTTCTCTGTAGGTTATACCATGCTCACCATCAGTGTAGCAACCGTGTCACCATACAATGCTTTTACAGTGTCATTGACTAATTCTGTATCCTGTGGCTTTTCTTCCAAATGGTTTATTCATTCCATAACTGGAAGCCTGGGTCTCTCACTTCCTTTCACTCATTTTGTCCATCCTCCCACTCCTTTTCTGTCTGGCAACATCAGTTTGTTCTCTTTATTTATAGTTGACATTATAGTTTTGAAATTTATCTATGTTGATACACTTAGGGATAATTTATTTGTTTCTGTTACTGTATAGTATTACACTCTGAGTATACCATACTATATTTATTCATTCTATGGTTGATGGACATATGTGCTGTTTGTAGATTTTTATTGTCATGACTAGAACTGTCTCTCACGCAGGCGCACCAGGGGACATGATGTGATTGTGTTATGTACTGAGGAATGTGAACTGATAAGTTACAGGGCATGCACATGTTTGACTTTGCCAAGTTAAGGCCAAAATGTTTTCTGGGGTGATTGTACCAATTTGCACTCCACTGACAGAGATTTTAATTTGGCAAACGTGGTAAGTGTGAAATGTATGTGAGTTTAATTAGCATTTACTCTATTATTGTTTTTTCTTTTTTTTTAGCATTTACTCTATTATTAATGAAGTTGAACACTTCCTATTCTGTAAAATGCCTCTGTGTGTTCAATATGTAGCTTTCTTTTTATTTTCCATAAGGAAAATAAAAATATTTTCCATTTATTAACATTTAATAAATTTTTAATGAACAGTACCTTTTAATTTTAATATAGGTGAATTTATCAATTTTTTTAACTTTCTGCATTTCAGTGAAGAAATTCTTCCTTACTCTTTGATTCTAAAAACAATTCTTATCATCATATGTACACCTGAAACTAATATAACACTGTATGTTAATTATAATGGAACTAAAATAAAAAACAATAACAATATTCTTGAATATCACTTTTAGAAAGTTTTATAATTTTGCTTTACTCACTTAGGTTTTATTATCTGGAATAGTTTTTGCATACTATAGAAAAAATAGAAGTACAACCCTTGCGGCAAATAAAACATTATATGTTAATAAAAATAATAATAAAAAAAATAGAGGTACAAAAAATGGGTAATTGTCATTGCTCCACTTACTGACAAGACCTTATTTTCCCCCACCAGTCCCTGTTAATTGCTCTGTCACTAAAGAAGCTTTCACATTTGTATGTATCTGCTCTGTGGCTCTCTATTCTGTTTCGCTGGTTAAATCATACTAATTATTTTAGATTTATAATAGTACTTTTTTTTTATTTAGAAGGGAGTAGGGCCACAGGGAGAGGGGGAGAGAGAATCATAAGTAGGCTCTAGGCCCAGTGCAGAACCTGATGCAGGGCTTGATCTCATGACCCTGAGATCATGATGTGAGCCAAAATCAAGAGCCGAATGCTTAACTGACTGAGCCACACAGGTGCTCCAAGATTTATAATTCTTGATGCCTGGTTTGAATTGAATTGACAACTTTACAATTTTGAATATTCCTATTATAAATATGACAAATATTTTAGTTTATTTAGCTCTTTTAAAAATGCTTTCACTAACATTTTATAATTTTCTTTTAAAGAGTTCATACATATTTTGTTATTTATTTTAATAACTTAAAAATTTTAAACTTTTTAAAAAGTGTTCATTTTAAACTGATTTTTGGTGATGTCTATAAATTAAATAGACTTTTGTGTATTGGTTCTATAGGCAGGGATTTTGCTAAACTCTTATTAATTTTAATTGGTAGATTATTTAGATTTTCTATGTAGAAATCTCACATTTTCTACAGAACTTTTTTTATGCTTTACCTATCATTGAGTATCATGTTTGTTGTATAATTGCGGGGTTGGGAGAAGGCAGATGCCCTTCATCAGTTTAAGAATTTCATTTCAATTTTTAGCTTTCTATGCAATTTCCATGTTTTGCTTTTTAAAGAACAATTGGATACTCAATTCTTTAATCTCTATTCTCTTACTTAGGTGATCATGTTTTTCCCCCCTATATTTGACCAGTATAGTGAATTACTTTAGTAAGTTTACGAATTTTTTAAAAAGATTTAATTATTTATTTGAGAGAGAAAGTGAGTGGAGTAGGTAGGGGTAGAGGGAGAGGGAGAGAGAGACTGTCAGGCAGACTCCCTGCTGAATGCAGAGCCCGCCTCAGGGCTCCATCCTATAACCTTGAAATCATTACCTGAGCTGAAATCAGGAGTTGGGCACTTAACTGACTGAGGCACTCAGGCACCCTCAGTTTTCTAATTTTTATCTTATTTAGCCTTTGAGCTATCTAATAATAGAAACTGTCAGGTTTTTTGTTTCTTCTTGAGTCAATTTTATAATTTTTTAAAAATTATAAGGTATACAAAGGAAATCTCATGAAGAAAATAGGCAACACATTTTAAAGCTTTGATCTGGTGATAAGGATATGTTTAAAAGATATGATTGAGGGGGAGGAGTCAAGATGGCGGAGAAGTAGCAGGCTGAGACTGCTTCAGCTAGCCGGAGATCAGCTAGATAGCTTATCTAAAGATTGCAAACACCTGAAAATCCATCGGCAGATCGAAGAGAAGAAGAACAGCAATTCTGGAAACAGAAAAACAACCACTTTCTGAAAGGTAGGACCAGCGGAGAAGTGAATCCAAAGCGACGGGAAGATAGACCCCGGGGGGAGGGGCCGGCTCCCGGCAAGCGGCGGAGCAACCGCGCACAAAATCAGGACTTTTAAAAGTCTGTTCCGCTGAGGGACATCGCTCCAGAGGCTAAACCGGGGCGAAGCCCACGCGGGTTCAGCGTGGCCTCAGGTCCCGCAGGGTCACAGAAGGATCGGGGGTGTCGGAGTGTCGCAGACCTTGCGGGTATTGGAACGGGAAAGCCGGCTACAGAGACAGAGCCGACAGTAAGCTCACAGCTCGGTGTTACCTTGAACTGGTCGCAGGCTCGGTGAGCTCGGAGCGCGGCCGGAGGTCAGGCAGTCGGGAGTAACTGGCGCTGTTCTCTGAGGGCGCACTGAGGAGTGGGGCCCTGGGCTCTCGGCTCCTCCTGGCCGGAGACCAGGAGGCCGCCATTTGTATTCCCGTCCTCCAGAACTCTACGGAAAGCGCTCAGGGAACAAAAGCTCCTGAAAGCAAACCCGAGCGGATTACTCACCCCGGCCCCGGGTAAGGGCGGTGTAATTCCGCCTGGGGCAAAGACACTTGAGAATCACTACAACAGGCCCCTCCCCCAGAAGATCAACAAGAAATCCAGCCGACACCAAGTTCACCTACCAAGGAGTGCGGTTTCAATACCAAGGAGAGCAGCAGAATTCCAGAGGAGGAGAAAGCCAAGCACGGAACTCATGGCTTTTTCCCTGTGATTTTTTTTTAGTCTTGCAGTTAATTTAATTTTTTTTTTTCATTTTTTTTTTTTTTCCTCGCCTTCGGGTAAAATTTTTTTAACTTTTACCTTTTTCTTTTTTAACGATTTTTTACTAGTTTATCTAATATATATATTTTTTCTTTTTTACATTTTTCTTAGGTGTTTTCTTTTTTTTTAATTCTTTTCTTTTCCTTTTTTTTTTTCCTTTTTTCTTTTTTTTCTTTCTTCCTTTTTGAACCTCTTTTTATCCCCTTTCTCCCCCCTCACGATTTTGGATCTCTTCTAATTTGGTTAAAGCATTTTTTCCTGGGGTTGTTGCCACCCTTTTAGTATTTTACTTGCTCCTTCATATACTCTTATCTGGACAAAATGACAAGACGGAAAAATTCAACACAAAAAAAAGAACAAGAGGCAGTACCGAAGGCTAGGGACCTAATCAATACAGACATTGGTAATATGTCAGATCTAGAGTTCAGAATGACAATTCTCAAGGTTCTAGCCGGGCTCGAAAAAGGCATGGAAGATATTAGAGAAACCCTCTCAAGAGATATAAAAGCCCTTTCTGGAGAAATAAAAGAACTAAAATCTAACCAAGTTGAAATCAAAAAAGCTATTAATGAGGTGCAATCAAAAATGGAGGCTCTCACTGCTAGGATAAATGAGGCAGAAGAAAGAATTAGTGATATAGAAGACCAAATGACAGAGAATAAAGAAGCTGAGCAAAAGAGGGACAAACAGCTACTGGACCACGAGGGGAGAATTCGAGAGATAAGTGACACCATAAGACGAAACAACATTAGAATAATTGGGATTCCAGAAGAAGAAGAAAGAGAGAGGGGAGCAGAAGGTATACTGGAGAGAATTATTGGGGAGAATTTCCCCAATATGGCAAAGGGAACGAGCATCAAAATTCAGGAGGTTCAGAGAACGCCCCTCCAAATCAATAAGAATAGGCCCACACCCCGTCACCTAATAGTAAAATTTACAAGTCTCAGTGACAAAGAGAAAATCCTGAAAGCAGCCCGGGAAAAGAAGTCTGTAACATACAATGGTAAAAATATTAGATTGGCAGCTGACTTATCCACAGAGACCTGGCAGGCCAGAAAGAGCTGGCATGATATTTTCAGAGCACTAAACGAGAAAAACATGCAGCCAAGAATACTATATCCAGCTAGGCTATCATTGAAAATAGAAGGAGAGATTAAAAGCTTCCAGGACAAACAAAAACTGAAAGAATTTGCAAATACCAAACCAGCTCTACAGGAAATATTGAAAGGGGTCCTCTAAGCAAAGAGAGAGCCTACAAGTGGTAGATCAGAAAGGAACAGAGACCATATACAGTAACAGTCAACTTACAGGCAATACAATGGCACTAAATTCATATCTCTCAATAGTTACCCTGAATGTTAATGGGCTAAATGCCCCTGTCAAAAGACACAGGGTATCAGAATGGATAAAAAAACAAAACCCATCTATATGTTGCCTCCAAGAAACTCATTTTAAGCCCGAAGACACCTCCAGATTTAAAGTGAGGGGGTGGAAAAGAATTTACCATGCTAATGGACATCAGAAGAAAGCAGGAGTGGCAATCCTTATATCATATCAATTAGATTTTAAGCCAAAGACTATAATAAGAGATGAGGAAGGACACTATATCATACTCAAAGGGTCTGTCCAACAAGAAGATTTAACGATTTTAAATATCTATGCCCCCAACGTGGGAGCAGCCAACTATATAAACCAATTAATAACAAAATCAAAGAAACACATCAACAATAATACAATAATAGTAGGGGACTTTAACACTCCCCTCACTGAAATGGACAGATCATCCAAGCAAAAGATCTGCAAGGAAATAAAGGCCTTAAACGACACACTGGACCAGATGGACATCACAGATATATTTAGAATATTTCATCCCAAAGCAACAGAATACACATTCTTCTCTAGTGCACATGGAACATTCTCCAGAATAGATCACATCCTCGGTCCTAAATCAGGACTCAACCAGTATCAAAAGATTGGAATCATTCCCTGCATATTTTCAGACCACAATGCTCTAAAGCTAGAACTCAACCACAAAAGGAAGTTTGGAAAGAACCCAAATACATGGAGACTAAACAGCATCCTTCTAGAGAATGAATGGGTCAACCGGGAAATTAAAGAAGAATTGAAAAAAATCATGGAAACAAATGATAATGAAAATACAACGGTTCAAAACCTGTGGGACACAACAAAGGCAGTCCTGAGAGGAAAATATATAGCGGTACAAGCCATTCTCAAGAAACAAGAAAGGTCTCAGGTACACAACCTAAGCCTACACCTAAGGGAGTTGGAGAAAGAACAAGAAAGAAACCCTAAGCCCAGCAGGAGAAGAGAAATCATAAAGATCAGAGCAGAAATCAATGAAATAGAAACCAAAAAAAACAATAGAACAAATCAACGAAACTAGGAGCTGGTTCTTTGAAAGAATTAATAAAATTGATAAACCCCTGGCCCGACTTATCAAAAAGAAAAGAGAAAGGACCCAAATAAATAAAATCATGAATGAAAGAGGAGAGATCACAACTAACACCAAAGAAATACAAACTATTATAAGAACATACTATGAGCAACTCTATGCCAATAAATTTGACAATCTGGAAGAAATGGATGCATTCCTAGAAACATATAAACTACCACAACTGAACCAGGAAGAAATAGAAAGCCTGAACAGACCCATAACCAGTAAGGAGATTGAAACAGTCATTAAAAATCTCCAAACAAACAAAAGCCCAGGGCCAGACGGCTTCCCGGGGGAATTCTACCAAACATTTAAAGAAGAACTAATTCCTATTCTCCTGAAACTGTTCCAAAAAATAGAAATGGAAGGAAAACTTCCAAACTCATTTTATGAGGCCAGCATCACCTTGATCCCAAAACCAGACAAGGATCCCACCAAAAAAGAGAGCTATAGACCGATATCCTTGATGAACACAGATGCGAAAATACTCAACAAAATACTAGCCAATAGGATTCAACAGTACATTAAAAAGATTATTCACCACGACCAAGTGGGATTTATTCCAGGGCTGCAAGGTTGGTTCAACATCCGCAAATCAGTCAATGTGATACAACACATCAATAAAAGAAAGAACAAGAACCATATGATACTCTCAATAGATGCTGAAAAAGCATTTGACAAAGTACAGCATCCCTTCCTGATCAAAACTCTTCAAAGTGTAGGGATAGAGGGCACATACCTCAATATCATCAAAGCCATCTATGAAAAACCCACCGCAAATATTCTCAATGGAGAAAAACTGAAAGCTTTTCCGCTAAGGTCAGGAACACGGCAGGGATGTCCATTATCACCACTGCTATTCAACATAGTACTAGAGGTCCTAGCCTCAGCAATCAGACAACAAAAGGAAATTAAAGGCATCCAAATCGGCAAAGAAGAAGTCAAATTATCACTCTTCGCAGATGATATGATACTATATGTGGAAAACCCAAAAGACTCCACTCCAAAACTGCTAGAACTTATACAGGAATTCAGTAAAGTGTCAGGATATAAAATCAATGCACAGAAATCAGTTGCATTTCTCTACACCAACAGCAAGACAGAAGAAAGAGAAATTAAGGAGTCAATCCCATTTATAATTGCACCCAAAACCATAAGATACCTAGGAATAAACCTAACCAAAGAGGCACAGGATCTATACTCAGAAAACTATAAAGTACTCATGAAAGAAATTGAGGAAGACACAAAGAAATGGAAAAATGTTCCATGCTCCTGGATTGGAAGAATAAATATTGTGAAAATGTCTATGCTACCTAAAGCAATCTACACATTTAATGCAATTCCTATCAAAGTACCATCCATCTTTTTCAAAGAAATGGAACAAATAATGCTAAAATTTATATGGAACCAGAAAAGACCTCGAATAGCCAAAGGGATATTGAAAAAGAAAGCCAACGTTGGTGGCATCACAATTCCGGACTTCAAGCTCTATTACAAAGCTGTCGTCATCAAGACAGCATGGTACTGGCACAAAAACAGACACATAGATCAATGGAACAGAATAGAGAGCCCAGAAATAGACCCTCAACTCTATGGTCAACTAATCTTCGACAAAGCAGGAAAGAATGTCCAATGGCAAAAAGACAGCCTCTTCAATAAATGGTGCTGGGAAAATTGGACAGCCACATGCAGAAAAATGAAATTGGACCATTTCCTTACACCACACACAAAAATAGACTCAAAATGGATGAAGGACCTCAATGTGCGAAAGGAATCCATCAAAATCCTTGAGGAGAACACAGGCAGCAACCTCTTTGACCTCTGCCGCAGCAACATCTTCCTAGGAACAACGCAAAAGGCAAGGGAAGCAAGGGCAAAAATGAACTATTGGGATTTCATCAAGATCAAAAGCTTTTGCACAGCAAAGGAAACAGTTAACAAAATCAAAAGACAACTGACAGAATGGGAGAAGATATTTGCAAACGACATATCAGATAAAGGACTAGTGTCCAGAATCTATAAAGAACTTAGCAAACTCAACACCCAAAGAACAAATAATCCAATCAAGAAATGGGCAGAGGACATGAACAGACATTTCTGCAAAGAAGACATCCAGATGGCCAACAGATACATGAAAAAGTGCTCCATATCACTCGGCATCAGGGAAATACAAATCAAAACCACAATGAGATATCACCTCACACCAGTCAGAATGGCTAAAATCATCAAGTCAGGAAATGACAGATGCTGGCGAGGATGCGGAGAAAGGGGAACCCTCCTACATTGTTGGTGGGAATGCAAGCTGGTGCAGCCACTCTGGAAAACAGCATGGAGGTTCCTCAAAGTGTTGAAAATAGAACTGCCCTATGACCCAGCAATTGCACTATTGGGTATTTACCCTAAGGATACAAACGTAGTGATCCAAAGGGGCACATGCACCCGAATGTTTATAGCAGCAATGTCCAAAATAGCCAAACTATGGAAAGAACCTAGATGTCCATCAACAGATGAATGGATCAAGAAGATGTGGTATATATACACAATGGGATACTATGCAGCCATCAAAAGAAATGAAATCTTGCCATTTGCGACAACATCGATGGAACTAGAGCGTATCATGCTTAGCGAAATAAGTCAAGCAGAGAAAGACAACTATCATATGATCTCCCTGATATGAGGAAGTGGTGATGCAACATGGGGGCTTAAGTGGGTAGGAGAAGAATAAATGAAACAAGTTGGGATTGGGAGGGAGACAAACTATAAGTGACTCTTAATCTCACAAAACAAACTGAGGGTTGCTGGGGGGAGGGGGTTTGGGAGAAGGGGGTGGGATTATGGACATTGGGGAGGGTATGTGCTTTGGTGAGTGCTGTGAAGTGTGTAAACCTGGTGATTCACAGACCTGTACCCCTGGGGATAAAAATATATGTTTATAAAAAAAATAAAAAAATTAATTAAAAAAATAAAAAAAAATAAAAGATATGATTGAAAGAATTAATGAAGTTTTATAGTGAGAACTACAGGTCGTCAATAATAAAACATCTAATTTGGTAATAAAATGATGGTATCTTAGATATTTTAAGATGAACTGGGTTAAGCAGCAAGGACACTTGAAACCTAGAAAGAAAAGGACAAAAAACCCCACAAAATTTTGGTCAGAGAATGTTTAAGTTACTTTTCAGTAAATAGAATGGCTAAGGGGCACCTGGATGGCTCAATGGGTTGAGCATCTGCCTTTGGCTCAGGTCATGATCTCAGGGTCCTGGGATTGAGTCCCACATCTGGCTCTCTACTTAGCAGGGAGCCTGCTTACCTTCTTTCTCTGCCTGTCTCTCTGCCTGCTTGTGATCTTTCTCATTCTGTGAAATAAATAAATAAAGTCTTTAAAAAAATAGAATGGCTAAAATACTAAATTCTTTTTTTGTTTGTTTTATACATAAGGAATTAGAAACAGTGAGTGAGGGGCCTATTGATGTGATTTTTAGATTGGTACAAGTCCTATTGAAATCAGCTTCTTATAGGACTCACTCAGCTATCCAGGTATTTTTCCTCAAAAAAAATTTTTTTTCCCAACAAAGACTTCTGAATTGGTCTCACATAAATGTGTCAGAGTACTATTGCTACCAATAATAATGTGGTTAACTGAGAGCATTCAATATGCTTAGCAATGGGCTCTTACAAATTATTGTAAAATGTCAATGTTTTTCATTTTTTAAATAATTTTAAAAAAGATTTTATTTATTTGTCAGAGAGAAAGAGTGAGTGAGCACAAGCAGGGAGAGCGTCAGGTAGGCTGAGAAGCAGGCTCCCCACTGAGCTGGGAGCCCAGTGTGGGACTTGTTCCCAGGACCCTAGGATCATGACCTGAGCTGAAGGCAGCCACTTAACTGACTGAGTCATGCAGGCATCCCTATTTTTCATTTTTTTTTTTACTTTACATGCTTTTCTTCATTGAAATCACTTCCAGTTAACTGAGAATAAATAATCTATTGGCTTGACAATATGGAAGACATAATGAATGGGGCTTGACAAAATCCCTTTCTCCCTTGCCATTTTCTTTTTCAAGGCTTTGGTTGGTTCAGATGTGCTTGTTACTGCTTTAGGTAGTAGAAACTTAGTAAGATATACAATTGCATCAAAAAGAGTAAAATCCAGGTGGCCAACAGACACATGAAAAGTGCTCATCATTACTCAGCATCAGGGAAATACAAATCAAAATCACAGTGAGATACCACCTCACACCAGTCAGAATGGCCAGAATTAACCAGTCAGGAAACAAACGGATGCAGAGAAAGGAGAACCCTCCTACACTATTGGTGCAAATGCATGCTGGTGCGGCCACTCTGGAAAACAGTATGGAGGTTCCTCAAAAAGTTGAAAATAGAGCTACGCTATGACCCAGCAATTGCAGTACTGGGTATTTATGCTAAAGATACAAATGTAGGGATCTGAAGGGGCACGTGCACCCAAATGTTTATAGCAGCCATGTCCACAATAGCGAAATTATGGAAAGAGCCTAGATGTCGATCAACAAATAGATGGATAAGGAAGATATGGTATACACACACACACACACACACACACACACACACACACACACAGGAATACTATGCAGCCATTAAAAGAAACAAAATTTTGCCATTTGCAACAATGTGGATGGAACTAGAGAGTATTAAGCTGAGCAAAATATGTCAATCAGAGAAAGACAATTATCATATGAACTCTCTGATATGAGGAATTTGAGAGGCAGGGTGGGGGGTTGTGGGGGCAGGGAGGGAAAAATGAAACAAGATGGGACCAGGGAGGAAGACAAACCATAAGAGACTTTTAACGTCAGGAAACAAACTGAGGGTTGCTGGAGGGGAGGGGCGTAGGAGGGATTGAATGGCTGGGTGATGGACACTAGAGAGGGTATGTACTATTGTGAGTGCTATGAATTGTGTAAGACTGATGATTCACAGACCTGTACCCCTGAAACAAATAATACATTGTATGCTAATAAAAAGAAAAGGAATCAAATTGTTAGGAATAAATTTGACCAAGGAGGTGAAAGACCTATGCACTGAAAACTATAAAATATTGATGAAAGAAATTGAAGACACAAACAAATGAAAGATATACCATGTTAATGGATTAGAATAGATAGTATTGTTGAAGTCCATATCACTCAAAGCAAACTGTAGATTCAATGCAATCTCTGTCAAAAAACCAATGGGATTTTTCACAGAAATAGAACAAAGAAACTTAAAATTTATATGGAAGAACAAAAGACCCCCTAGTAATTAAAGCAATCTTTGGGGGTCGGGGAAACAAGAAAAAACCCAAAACCAAAGAACAAAAAACAAAGCTGGAGGCAACAGACTCCCTGATTTCACACTATATTACAAATCTATAGTAATCAAAGCAGTATGGTATTGGTACAGGAGCAGACACACCAATCAATGGAACAGAATTAAGAGCTCAGAAATAAACCCACACTTATATAATAAATTAACCTAGGAGGCAAGAATTAACAATGGGAAAAAACAATCTCTTCAATAAATGATATTTGGAAAACTGGACAGCCGTAAGCAAAAAGATGAAACTACATTACTATCTTATACCATAAATGAACATTAACTCCAAACATATGAAAGACTCAAATATAAGACCTGAAACCACACAATTCCAAGGGGGGAAAACATAAGAGGTAAGCTCCTTGACATCAGCCTTGGAGGTGATTTTTTAACCAGATTCCAAAAACAAGACAAGGGCCGCCTGGGTGGCTCAGGGGGTTAATCCTCTGCCTTCAGTTCAGGTCATGATCTCAGCGTCCTGGGATTGAGCTCACATTGGGCTCTCTGCTCAGCAGGGAGCCTGCTTCCCCCTCTCTCTCTGCCTGCCTCTCTGCCTACTTGTGATCTCTCTACCTGTCAAATAAATAAATACAATCTTTAAAAAAACAAGGCAAAAAAAGCAAAAATAAATAAATGGGACTACATCAAACTGAAAAACTTCTGCACAGCAAACAATTGACAAAACTAAAGGGCAACCTACTGAATGGGAGAAAATATTTACAAATCATCTATCTGTGAAAAGGTCAATATCCAAAATATATAAAGAACTCATGTAACTCAATAGCTTTAAAGTAAACCCCACCAAACCATCTGATTAAGACATGGGTAGAGGAATTAGTAAACATTGTTTTCCCAAAGAAGACATAGAGGTGCATTAAAAGATGTTTAACATCACTAATCATCAAGGAAATATAAATCAGACCCACAGTGAGATACCACCTCAGATCTGTTAGAATGGCTGTTATTAAAAAGACAAGAAATAAGTGTTGGTGAAAATGCAGAGAAAAGGGCACTCTCATGTACTATCAGTAGGAATGTAAGTTGATATAGTAACTATGGAAAACAGTATGTAGGTTCCTCAAAATATTAAGAATATAAATACCATATGATCCAGAAATTTCACTTCTGGGTATATACCTAAAGGAAGCAGAAACACAAATTTGAAAAGATATGTGGACTCTTATGTTCACTGAAGCATTATTTATGATAACCAAGATGTGGAAACAACCTAAGTACCCATTAATCCATTGATGACTGAATGGATAACAGAAAGAACACACACACACACACACACACACACACACACACACACAGGCTCACAAAGCAGTACTATTCAGCCATAAAAAAGAAGGAAATCTTGCCATTTGTAACAACATGGATGGATCTTGAGGGTATTATGCTAGAGAAAGACAAGTACTGTATAGTTTACTTATATGTGGAATCTAAAAAAAAAAAATAAGAAAAAACTCATGGATACAAGAACAAAGTAGTGTTCATTAGACAGAAGGGGGGTTGTTGGTGGGAGACATAGGTGAAGGAGGTCAAGACATACAAACTTCCAAATATAGCATAAATAAGTCATGGGGATATAATATACAGCATAGCAGCTCTCTTCAATAATATTGTAGTGCATACTTACAGCTTGCCAAGGGAATAAATCCTAAAAATTCTCCTCACAGGAAAAAAGTTAACTTTATATGATGTGGATGGTAACTAGACTTATTATGGTAATTATTTCAGAGTTTATACAAATACCGAATCATTATGTTGTACACCTGAAGCTAATATAATATTATATGTCTCTTATACTTCAATAAAAAAATAAAAAGCAAAAAGCATATAAAGTTTTATTGTTGAGGGAAAGATTTAGATCATTGTAAAAACCATTCACAAGTGAAATAGTGTTTTAAGTAAAACAAAACAGTACAGATCCAAGTCTTTTGTAAAATAAGTGTAACTTTTTTGTAAGCTCTGTAGTAAATTATATCTTAAATAGAGATGAAGAGGAGAAGTGAGTTGGGGGAAATTGGAGGGAGAGACTGTGGACACTGAGAAACAAACTGAGGGTGCTGGAACACTGAAAAGAAATAAAAATAAATAAAATAAAATAAAATAAAATAAAAGCGATTTTAGTTTGAATATTTAATACATAATAAATATATTCTCCAGAAGTATATCTATGGTTTTAATTTAATTTTTTTAGTATTCCAAGATTTATTGTTTATGCACCACACCCAGTGCTCCATGCAATACGTGCCCTCCTCAATACCCACCAGCAGGCTCATCCATCCCCCCCATATCCCTCCCCTTTAAAAGCCTCAGTTTGTTTCTCAGAGTCCACAGTCTCTCATGCTTCATCTTCCCTTCTGATTTCCCCTAATTCACTTTTCCTTTCCTTCTCCTAATGTTTTCCATGTTATTCCTTATGCTCCATAAGTAAGTAAAGCCATATGATAATTGACTCTCTCTGTTGACTTATTTCACTAGCATAATCTCCTCCAGTCCCATCCATGTTGATAGAAAAGTTGGGTATTCATCCTTTCTGATGGAGGTGTAATATTCCTTTGTATAATATTCCTGTGTAATATTCCTTTGTATATATGGGCCATATCTTATTTATCCATTCCTCTGTTGAAGGGCATCTTGGCTCTGTCCACAGTTTGGCGGTTGTGGCCATTGCTGCTATGAACATTGGGGTACAGATGACCCTTCTTTTCACTACATCTGTATCTTTGGGGTAAATACCCCGTAGTGCAATTGCAGGCTCATAGGGAAGCTCTATTTTTAATTTCTTAAGGCATCTCCACATTGTTTTCCAAAGTGGCTGCCCCAACTTGCATTCCCACCAGTACTGTAAGAGGGTTCCCCTTTCTCCACATCCTCTCCAACACTTCTTGTTTACTCTCTTGTTACTTTTGGCCATTCTGACTGGTGTAAGTTGGTATCTCAATAGTTGTTTTGATTTGAATCTCCCTGATGGTTAATGATGATGAACATTTTTTCATGTGCCTGTTAGCCATTTGTATGTCTTCTTTGGAGAAGTGTCTATTCATGGCTTCTGCCCATTTTTTGATGTGATTATCTGTTTTGTGTGTGTTGAGTTTGAGGAGTTCTTTATAGATCTTGGATATCAGCCCTTTGTCTATAGTGTCATTTGTGAATATCTTCTCCCATTCTGTGGGTTGCCTCTTTGTTTTATTGACTGTTTACTTTGCTGTGCAGAAGCCTTTGATCTTGATGAAGTCCCAATAGTTTACTTTCATTTTTCTTTCCTTTGCCTTTGAAGACATATATTGAAAGAAGTTGCTATGGCTGATGTTGAAGAGGTTACTGCCTATGTTCTCCTTTAGGATTTTGATAGATTCTTGCCTCACATTGAGGTCTTTTATCCATTTCGAGTTTATCTTTGTGTATGGTGTAAAAGAATGGTCGAGATTCATTCTTCTACACATAGCTGTCCAGTTTTCCCAGCACCACTTAATGAAGAGACTGTCTTTTTTCCAATGTATATTTTTTCCTGCTGTGTTGAAGATTATTTGATCATAGAGTTGAGGGTCCATATCTGGGGTCTCTGCTCTGTTCCATTGGTCTATGTGCCTGTTTTTGTGCCAGTACCATGCTGTCTTGGTGATCACAGCTTTGTAGTAAAACTTGAAATCAGGCAATGTGATGCCCCAGTTTTGTTTTTCTTTTTCAACATTTCCTTAGCAATTCAGGGTCTTTTTGGTTCCATACAAATTTTAGGATTGTTTGTTCCAGCATTTTGAAAAATGCCAGTGGAATTTTATGTTTTTTTATTACACTTAACATTTTTTATTCTTTTTGAGCTGTATATGGCAAGAAGATTTATCATTAATACAAAATATTTTTCTACTTAAAAAAATTCATTGCCAAATGCAAAAACAGATCAAGTGAATGTATTGGATGTTGCCTTATGTAATATAAAGAGCACAGTACAGTAAGAAGAACATTGGACTTTTGGGTCTTATTTCTCTCTGCCACTAATAAATTTGGTATCAAAGAGTCTATTCATCTCATATGAGCTTTAGTTTTCTCATCTATAAAATCCAAATGGGTAGGCTAGGGTGTTGCTACTCAGTGTGTTCTGTGGACCAATGGCACTGGCATTACTGAGAAGCTTGTTAGAAAGGTAGATTCTTTGCTCCCTTCCTGGACCTATTGAATCAGAATTTGCATTTTAATAAAATCCCCAGGTAATTCATATGCTTATTATAGAATGAGAGACCCTGGGATTAAGGAGCTTGAATATCATTATCGTTCTAACATGTGAAAATATATAAATTGGGAGCGTGATATTTTACGTAGAAATAGCCATGTATTTTAAAGTGGTAGAAAGTGTTCTAAAAAAGACAGCACAAATTTGGCGCTGTGTAGATTTAAGTTGTTCCCAGTACAACCAGTTATTCCCTGTGTGATCTTGGTAAGTTACTTAATTTTTATTTTTTCTTATATGAAATGAGGATAGTAATATCTATGTCATTGGGATGATGTATTAAGGGAATAAAGACTGTGGAATATAAATGGAGTTCAATAAATGTTAGTTTTTCATTTGTTTTTCTCCCTGCCATCCCTCCCAATACTAATCCCCAACTTGAGTTAGCTACAAAGAGGTCAAGATGAATTAAACTCTTTTGAAAAGTACATCAATAATATGTTCATCTTTCCAATCTCACTTGAGCTATCAGTGCCACTTAATTTCTCACTCTATTCTTTAAAGCTCCCACTCCAAACCATTCTTACTCTCCTCAAATATAGAATATCACCTCTTCCTGTCATATTTCAGGCTTCTAATAGGCCAACTTTGTGATCTCCAGTAGGGTAGGAAAGGCAGAGTGAGGTCAAGACTTGAAACTATAGTTACCTTCATGGGTAGAAAAACATGGAATATCAATCTCAAACATATGTCTATACCATCCCATCAAATTCAAGCAAATAATTAGGGGCCATGTCAGGGTGGGGAGATAAGTTGACGACAGGGGAGGATTATATCATGGGGCTCAAAGCTGAGAATTCATGATCTTGCCACAGAACAGGGACTAGGTCTCTTTGTTTCATTGATATAAACCCAATGCCTGGGCCTTAACATGTACCCCCAAAATAAATTTCTAGATGAGTGAATTAAGACAAGTTTGAAGAGCACATCAGCTAATAGGAACAGCTGGAAATAGGGGAGGTTATTTCTTGGGTAATAAGACCCACAGAATATGAAAGAGGAACTAGAAAAACCAAGGCAGTGCCTACAGCTGGTAAAGGTGCAGGGTCTTAGATAAGACACCAAAACCAAAGATGAAGGCAAAAAAGATGGAAATGAGATCACTGGTCTCAGGCTCAGGAATGACAAAGGAGCCAATTACCAAGATCTGGTTTCATCAGTATAAGGTCAATGGCAAGAAGCATTTGGATGCTTCCAAGACTTGTGAAGACAAAGGAAGCACTTAAAGACTAAAAGAAACCATGCTGGTGTTTTAGATAGTACATGGGATTTGTTTGTTTTAGGTGCCGTAAGTCACGCAGACAGAGGATTCATGAAGTCATTGTCACGAAGGAAGAGGTTTATCTCCCTAGAGGTAGACAGCATGGCATGCCACCCAGGGCACATGGGGAAGGAAACATGTTGAGGCAAGGTGGAGGGACGGAAGAAAAAAAATAATAGCCTTGAGTCTTGAGTGCAGTTACTGTGAGAAACTGGGACAGGGGAAGTTCCTTACTGCTGTATAAATGAGTTACAGATGATTAAATGTGCTTGGTTATTGTATATTATGAACTGCACCCCTGCATAAGAGGGAATGGCACAGATGGGTCTAAGGTCGTAAGCAAGGGTGGCAGTTAGAGTATGGCCTAGAAGAGGATGCCAAAACATTAAATATAGGAAATAAAATGATGGTTACTCTGCTTGGGGTGGGTTAGGCAGGAGGGTCTCATAGATGTGTGGGTCCTGGTTAGCTACACTAGCAACACCCTGGGAAGGTAGCTGGACATCAAACAGAATGGCCAGTGGTTCTCAGCTTACAGTGTGGTCTAAAGGCAGTGACCTGATGGGAACTTGCAGATGAGGAGTGGTTATCTCCATGGTACCCAGTGTGAAAGGATGAGACTTTGGCCCTGAGGAATATGGAGCATATGGTCACAACTCTGGGAGCAGAGAAGGATTTCGAATTCTGACTGAGGTTAAATTTTTCATCAGCCAATAGAGCTGGGAATTAAGAAAGTTTTGTAAACACCAAATTTTGTGGGCTACAGTAGTATGTGTTATAATTTGATAGTTACTGAAATGCAAGATGGGAATTGCATCCATTTGACATGCACAATGGGGACAGATGTTTGTGTAATAACTGTCCACCTTCCATTCAGCCAGGAGTTGCGAGAGCGCCTCACATTGAGGAGAATCAGAAAGCTGTTTTGGCTCTGTTAATCACAGACACACATTTCTCCCAAATAATTGGCTTCTTGTTTCAACAAGAGTAAATATTCTTTTCCCACTAGTTTGAAATGTTGCCTTTGTCACGTATTAAGCTTTGATGTATTATTTGGGCCATTGGTTCTTAGAGTTTGGGGCTGCTGCTGTTTTTCCCTCATACCATTATTTAGGGATCTCAAAGAACTTTTGTTTATGTGGGTTATATCCATTGATATTTATTATATTAGAAATTAAAACCAAGAACTACTTAAAATATTTATTAATTCATTAAGAGTAATAATAAATCTATTACATATTAATATAAATAACATTTTTTATGAAAAATAACTGTTTTCCTACCCAAAAATAGTAGTGAGAAAAAAAATGGCATTGTTTCACCATTTTGCAGATCTCTTGATGTCTAGCGTCATGGAAGACAGTTGGATTCTCATATCTGGTTTTTAGGTCAATCTGCTGTGATGTCTTATTTTCCTTGAAGAATGTGGAAAAAAAAAACCTGGTCTTAAATAGATATGTAGTTGGAAAGACAGGACCTTGCAGACCTCTCAGAGGGTCTCAAGAACCCCCACTGGTCCTTGGATCGCATTTTAAGAACTGCTGCTTTAGTCTATTTTGAGCTTTCTATGCCTTTGTTTTCATCTGCCCACTCCTGAACCAGTATTCCGTTGTTTTAATTTAGTGCATGTTTACAATATGTTTAACACTCCAGACTAAAATTCCCTTTTCCTCCCAAAGTTTTGTACCTTTCACACATTTTTCCCATTAAACTTTAACATAATTTTATTAAGTTTAAAAGACCTCCTGTCAGAATTTTAACTGGATTTATATTATTTATAAAGGAATTTGGAGAGAATCAACATCTTTACAATATAGATGTTTCTCTTTGATATTACCCCAGTAGCTGAGAAAGTGGGGAAAGATTTTTAGCTCATTGGACTCATTAATGGAGTAGGGTTATTAATACAGTGTTATGTACCTTTAGTATGAAGTAGTGAAATTTCAAGTCTTGGATTAAAACCTTATGAGGATAATGAAAGTCATTAATCCTAGCAACTTTTTTTTTTTTTTTGGTATGACATTAAATAATAAGGGGTTCTTTCAGCCTATTGAATATGGTTATTTGTTGGTTCTTTCTAAGCTTCCACAGAGTTTCATCTTCATTCTTATGGTCAGAATTTCAGGGGCTTATTTGAACCTTGCAAAAATATAAAGCACCAAGACTATGACAGTGTGCTATATAGAAAGGGATTTTAAGTGGGAAACAATCCAGGAGATTCTGGTTTCTAATCTTAGTTGTAATCACTGTTCTCTATAGATTTGGAGTTCACCTTGATCTCTATAGTGTTTAACTTTATCATTTCCAAAACAGGAATAATGAAACCTGTTCTCCTTATTTCAGAGAACTGAGAGGCAAGTAAGCTGTGGTGGTATACTTTGTAAGGTTTTATAAAAGGCATGATATTATGTAATGCATTTCCCAGAGCCAGGGGGTGGAATTAGGGGCCTGAGTAGGAGAAGTGAAAAGGTGGGGGACACTGCCCATTTTGCTGTATTAGGTTTATGATTTATGTTTTGTTATTTTTCTCTCCCCTCAAAAAAGGAGAGGTGCTGCTTTCAAACACTTAGAAACCTCTAGTTCTGGTTCAGACTCTCATTTTTATAGAAATAAGAACTGCAAACAAACCGAGAACTCTGTTCTCATTTGCCCAGCTTGCTAACAGTGGTGTCAGACCAGAAGCATGATCTGACGTGTAATGTGTGATATACACTCAATTTGTTTAACCTGCAACTCCGAATTTGTGTTAAATTTAATCATCTTTGACATTCAGTCTGGAAACCTGATTTGCTGTTTAGCTGTAGCCAAGTATAGACATACTCTTTTGTAAATAAAGTCAAATACTGACACAATATAGATCCTGTTTAGTCTGTCAAAACTATATATCATCCTCTTAGCATTAAAGAATATTTATATGCAATAATTCATGAATTTCTATGAAGACATTACAAAACTTATCTACTCAGAGAAAATCAAAATCTATTTAAATAGTATATCTAACTAAGGGGCATAAAGGAAAATTCAGTGGAAAGGAGAAAAATCAGATGCTCCTTATTGGAGTCTAACCCACCTCCTGAAAAAGTTTCAGTCAATCTGCCTGTCATGTCTATTTGACACCAAATATTCAGGTGTCTCTACGTATCATTAGCACAGAGATAAGAAGTTTAGGTGAATATTTTTGATTTGCTTTGATTTTTCTTCAGATAATCAGCTATATGGGCACAGATGAATGAATTATTATTATTGAATTAAATTTTGTTACATAAAAGAACTGTATAATAAGCTCTTTTTCTAGCATGTCTTGATTTTATAGCACAATAAAATTTAAACCAGAATGTTAAACGTACTCTGGCTTGCAGGGAGATGATGGTGGCTTCTTCTTGGGAACAGAGGTGGCATGTGGCCACCATCTGGTTTGTTTGTTTTGGAATGATGTTGAGCACATAAGAGCCATGGGCCAAGAGCATGTCTGCTTGACCTGCAGAAGCATCATTCATCGGGGGGAGCTTTCAGAGGCATAGTTAAATGTGTAAGTCCCCATAGCCTCATCACACCATGGGCATTTCCCTGTTCTCTGGCAGGGTTGGACATTGAACTATAGGAGGGGATCCTAACCCTGAGTCTGAGGGTCTTTGCAGCTTCTTGATCATGGAGGTGCTGGCCTTCTTGTGAAGTCAGGGACAAGGATACCATAGCATAAAAAGGAACTTGTTTGAAGCAGTGATTTTAAGTAAAATATTGAGTTTCTTCATATTCTGTAAGGTACTGGATAACAATGTTTCAATTTCCTGTTAAATTTTTGGCACAGTCTTAAGTACATACTCTTGAATTACAGAAGGGTAGAAAAGTCCCAACCTGATGTAGCACTGTTTACACTTCAGGTTTACAAAGTCAACTTTATATAGAGCATTGAGGCTGCCCATAAGGAGGTGTTGTACATTTATGCAGGCAACATGCTTCCTCACTAATGGGTCTTTGTTACAGAAAATAATTTGTACTGGATGTTGAGCCCTTTTTAAAACAGGAGAATGTAAGTCTCATTTTACACAGACTGTTTTTAATTATAATTTGACAAAAGAAATAACCACATTACCTATTTGATTTGCCAGACCCTTATCTAACACCACCTGTTGAGCCCAAGGCACTCAAATTCTGACATATTGCAGAGAACAAAATTCTGTAGCTGGCACACTAACTAGCATTGATGCCAACAAAAGCATAATATAGCCTTTGTACTCAAAATAAAACAAAAATATATTAAGCTACCAACTGTAAAGGTTTAAGAAAGCCATATTTAATTATATACAAACAGATCCTTCTAACAAAGAAATATAATGAAAAATGGTCTTGGAGTTTAGAGGCCAAAGTTTGCATGGTCCACATTGGTAACTATCATGAACTTAAACAAAACAGAATTTCTTGGTACAGTTGATTTATATTAAACATGACAAGGGGATGCCAAATTTGTTTTTATGAACTGATGGGTTCAATCGAGTAACATTTGTGGTGTAAGAAAATAGCACAATGCTCTGTCATTATAACCGGCAAGACAAAAAGCTATAGTTACTAGTTTTTGAATTTAATCCATTGCATTCAAGTTTATGAGGCGTATATTGCCTTTGAAATTCACCTGCCTTTGCCTTTGTAGACGTGTTAACTTACACAAAGTTAATGTCAAAATGTGCAGTCAAGACATAAAGGGTTGTCTAGGTGTTTTTCCATTTTTTAGACAAAACAATATAAAAGGCCATCTTGGAAGACTGATGTTTGTAGGAATAAAATGTAAAATGTTTGGAAGTATTGATGACTGTATCTGTTCTATGTTGAGTCCCTACTTTAGGATAAACTCTGTACTTCATAAACATTATTTCATTATCCTTTTGAAAAACCCCAAAAGTAGGTATCATTATTCGTATTTTACAGATAAGGATTTTGAGGCTTTGAGAGTTTAATTAACTTGTCTAAATTTACTTATATGGGGTGCCTGTGTGGGTCAGTTGTTAAGTATCTGCCTTTGGCTCAGGTCATGATCCCAGGGTCCTGGGATCGAGTCCCACGTCAGGCTCCCTGCTCAGCGGGAAGCCTTTTTCCTCCCTCTCCCACTCCTCTTGCTTCTGTTTTCTCTCTCGCTGTGTCCCTCTCTGTCAAATAAATAAAATCTTTAATAAATTAATAAGTAAATTAACTTATAAATTCACACAGGTGTGTCTGGTCCCAAAGCAAGTGTTCTACTATACTCTGTACAGTAGATATCTATGAAGTTCTTCTTTCCTAAAAGAGGATCTGTAAATTTGTGGATTAGGATGCCCAGGTCAATCAGTGTACCCAGAGTATAGTTCCATGACTGAGATGTCAGTAAAGAAGCAACTTAATTGCGTCAAAGTGTAAGTGTCTGATGAAGGGATAAAGTGATAAAAGGGAAACACTCTAAATAGAGATCAAATGAAAAAGGAGGGAAGCATGGGATAGTCAGTAGTGAGTACAGTAGAGATGTCCTTCTAGTTCTGAATGGCTCATATTGACTACAGGGGCCAAAATACCCCAGGGTGAAGAGAAGCAATCCAATTCATGTATAATTCCTATATTCTGAATCTGGGCTTTTCAAGTAAACTTCTGACCTGTAATTTAGTCTCTGAAGTGAATTGATCCACCAAGAAGGAGCACCCGGGGCAAGTGACAAAAGACTGAATTATTGTAACTTACCTGGCATCTTATTTTTATTTTTTAAGATTTTATTTATTTATTTGACAGAAAAATAGAGAGCACAAGTAGGCAGAGCGGTAGGCAGAGGGAGAGGGAGAAGCAGGCTCTCCACTGACCAGGGAGCCTGATGCAGGGATCGATCCCAGGGCCCTGGGATCATGACCAGAGCTGAAAGCAGCAGCTTAACTGACTGAGCCACCCAAACACCCCTGGCACTTTGGTTCATAAAACACAGTCCTGAAACTTCCATTTGCCTAAATAAATCTCTCTGAGTTTAACTGGTTGGATATAATAATAAAAGATAGTTTCTGAATCTGAAAAGCTGAGAACCAGGACCTGGAACCTGGTAACTACTGAGGGACTACTGAAGGGATATGTTCTCTGAGACCTCTCCCTCTTCAGTATGGCTCTTTTATTAAACAAATATAAAGTCTTTATGCTTCTCAGTTCCATCTTCTTACTTACATAGATGAAGAAGAAAATAAGGAAGAAAGGTGCAACAGTTTGTCCAATTAAATAAATGATGTGCTTGTTCTTTTATATCTTTCCTAATTTTAGTTACCTTGGTTACAGATGTTTGGTACTTACATAGTGCAGTTGTCTTTGACTCTGTAAGGAACAGCTATAATTTCACAGACAAATGCATTTTGGCATTTCCAAATCTGCTAAGGATGTCACGCTGTGTCATTTATTGTTTTATTATTTTCAGTCAGTAGGATCCTAAACTAGAATACTGGAAACTATATTAAGTTGTAACAGTGTAATGATACACCTATAATATGATAGGTGATTTTGGAAAACAGGTGCCAAGCACTTTTTAAAACTTTATGTACTAAACTTTCATAGCTGTTACAAATGACAGAACTGATTGTCAGATAGTTCATATAATTTTTCTCTGGTCTAATAGATCCAGTGCTTGCTGCCATTGTCTTAAAATTCTTAGTAGTTTTAAATTATGTATAATTTAAATATAATTTGTAATTATTGTGACCAGCCAATAATTGACAAAGCCTCAGTTTGTCTTCAGAGCTTACATTTTTTTCCTGAAGTAATGACGCTTTTGAATTAAAAAAAAAGTGAGGATGTGTTTAAAAAATACTGACTGGCTTTACAAACCATATACAAGTCAAATATTTTTAAAATAATAACCCCCATAGGTCAAAATATTATTGAGTAGATGGGATGAACTTGGATTGGACCATTGTCTGTAAGGGAACATTAAGAAAGGAACATCTGAGAGGAAAGGACACAAACCAGAAATAAATGGCCCCTTTACCCCCTGCTGGTATCTGTATCAAGCTTTCTGTGCTGCTAAAAGCTGGCAAGAACATTATCAGACATCAGAAAGGGAATCTGAATGTATGTGTATGTGGACAGTGATGGAAGGGGAGAAGGCAGTGAAGGAAGAAGTAGTAGTAAGAAGTCACCAAGGCTGACTTCCTGGGCGGGTGACATGTGTCATGTAGGGCCCTGCACCCTGAAAGGCCCCATGCTTACTCCAATGCTACTTTGTCACTGTCTTGAAATTCTTAATACATTTAAACAAATTAGCACCCTATTTTCATTTTTCACTGGACCCTGCAAATTAAGTCACCAGGAATATTTACAGTTCAGATGAATCACTTGAATCTTGGTTTAAGTGCCAGATCCACTAATACTCTGAAAAATTTCCCCAAATCATATTTAAGTATATTTCTATTAACTATAATTAATAATTAATTTAAAAATATTTATTCTTTTGTCTCCCACATCCTTTACAATTATTATTATTATTATTTTTTCCTTTACAATTATTGATGGAGAGAAAGTCAGAGGAGGAAATGAATGATGTTGGCCATTGGCATGCCTCAAACCCCAGCAATACTTTCTATCTTTGGACAAGCACTTGAAAAGGGCTTAGGCATTTAGTTGAACATCTATTTGTTACTTGCCAGCCCCTGAACTTAGAACTTTATGTAGGCATTTTATTTCATGTTCACAGGGGAATCCTCTATGTATTAATATCCACATCTCATAAATGAGAATAGGATTAAGAGAAAGTAGATAATTTATCCAAGACTGATATTCAAATTGTGGCCTATATAACTTTAAAATCCAAACTGGCTTACTCAAGTAGGGATTCCCCAGCTTGTTATGTGACCTTCAGAACTAAAGAGACATCCTTGCAAAATAATTTGCGGAATTAAAGATCCAGCAAACCCACTGATACCATATTAGGTGTAATTAGTGATATGCTCTTAAATATTTAACATTTAGCAATGGGGAAGGGGCTGATTTGTTGAATTTGCCAATTTCCATGGTGTAAATACTGTTGCAAAGGCTGATTTCAAGCTATTGCAACCTTGGGAAGAGATGTGCACACTCAGCTTTTACTAGCTGTGTGAGCCAGTTTCAGTATGCCATTGCTTATAATCCAATAATACATTAGGTTAACACTTTATTGTAAATGTTGAATATTCTTTCCCTATAACAGACAATTAGTGGATTCAATGTAAATATCTTTTCCTTGGCGGGGAGCTGGGGGAGGGGTAGTTGATAGAGACAAAGGGGGTTTTATGTTTTTCTGCAGCTACTTCATTGCTAATTTTCTTTGCTCATTGTTGTATTGACTGGGGCCATGTCTGTTTTTTGAGTTTTTTGTTTTGTTTCATTTTGTTTTCTTCGGTTTTCTTCAAACCACCAGCAGGCATGTTGAAAAGTTTTATGGTCTAGGATCAGTTTGTAGAAAAGAGGTCATTAAAAAAATTCCTGCACACAAAGCATACCAGCTTTGTGTTTATTAGCGGCATATTGTTTATTAGCATTCTTTTCTTATATTTATTTTGTTTTTAGATATTTAAAATTTTCGGTTTATTTTATTTATTATTTATTTATTTTTTTGTTTTGTTTTTGGATTTAAAAGCATGACCATGATTTGCTATTAACTGGCTGTGCAAGTACTGAAACATTGTTAAATCTCTGGGAATGCAGTTTGCCCTATAAATAGCAGGACTGAATGGCCTGTGGTCCTATTACATACTAAGAACATAAGAAAGGATTCACTGAACTAAAACTTTGGGCACAATAAAATACCTCAGCATGGTAGTTCTACAATATTGAGTTCCTGAATATCCTGTTCTGTCTTTTAGGAGCTCGTAAAATCTCAGTGTAAACCAGGGTTTCTCACTCTCAATATTCTTGACATTTTGGGCCAGATGACTCTTTGTTGTGGGGCCTTTTCTGTACATTTGTAGAAAGTTTAGCAGCATCCCTGACCTCTAGTCACTGGATATCAGTAGCAGCTTCCAAGGTACGACAACCCAAAATGTTTCAGACATTTCAGATCTTCCCTGGATGGTGGTGGTGAGGGGACAAAATCACTCTGGGTTGAAAACCACTGATTTAAACTGTATAGATATAATGGATTGTTTGCTGTGATTTAATGATGATTCCCATAGTTTTTTCTTTCTTTTGTTTTCTTTAAATTTTAGGTAGTTACCATACAGTGCAATATCCATTTCTGGAATAGAATTCAGTGATTTATCACTTACATACAATACTCAGTGATCATCATAACAAGTACCCTCCTTAATATCTGTCACCATCTAGCCCATCACCCACCCACCCACATCCCTCCATCATCCCCCAGTTCTCTATCATTCTCTATCATTCTCAGACTCTTATGGCTTATTTTCCTCTTTCCTTTTTTTCTTTTCCTCCTTCCCATCTGTTTTCTTTCTTTCTGCATATAAGTGAGATTATATGGCACTTATCTTTCTCTGACTGACTTATTTCATTCAGCATAATACACTTTGGCTCCATCCACGTCATTGCAAATGGCAAGATTTCATTCTTTTAGATGGCTGAGCAATACTGGATTGTGCATATAAACTGCATCTTCCTTATTCATTCATTAGTCAGTGGACATTTGGGCTCTGTCTTTACTTTGGCTATTTTTGATAAGGCTGTTGTAAACATTGTGGTTCATGTCCCCCTTTGAGTCTGTATTTTTGTACCCTTTAGGTAAATATCTAGTAGTACAACTGCTGGATCATATGGTAGTTCTATTTTTAACATTTTGAGCAATCTTCGTACTGTTCTCCAGAGTGGCTCCACCAGTTTGCTTTCCCACCAATAGTGCAAGAGGGTTCCCCTTTCTCCACATCCTTGTCAACACCTGTTGTTTCTTGTGTTGTTAATTTTAGCCATTCTGACAGGTGTGAGATGGTATCTCATTGTGGTTTTGATTTGTATTTCCCTCATGATGAGTGATATTGAGCACATTTCATGTTTTGTTAGCCATCTGGGTGTCTTTTTGGAAAAGCATCTAGTCATGTCTTCTGCCCATTTCTTAACTGGATTATTTGGGTTTTGGGTGTTATGCTTGATAAATTCTTTGTAGATTTTGGATACTAACCCTTTACCAGATATATCATTTGCAAATATCTTCTCCCATTCCTTAGGCTGCCTTTTAGTTTAGTTGATCATTTTCTTTGCTGTGCAGAGGCTTTTTATCTTGATGAAGTCCTAATAGTTGATTTTTGCCATTTTTTTTTCAATTCATCAAGGATTGTGTTGTTGAGTCCATTGTGAATGGAGTCCATTTTCTTAGCATGCATTTACTGAACACCTATTATGGCTCAGGCACAGTTTTAGCTGCCTATCTTCCATTACTAAACAAACCAGATGAAGGTCCCTGTCTTCATGGAGCTTATATTCTAGAGAGGGGATAGAGACTCTGCATAATAAACCTAATAATTAATTCTCAACATTTATAGATGATATTAAAAGATGAAAAAGAAGAAAAATAGAGTTAAGTAAATTAGATAAGAAAAATATCGGGGAAGGGTACAGGTGGCAAGTTTCAATAGAGTAGTTAAGGAAAGGCCTCAATAAGGTGATATTTGGGTAAAGACTTGAAGTTGGTGATAGCTGAGGAAGAACATTTCAGAAGAAGAGGACAACTGGTGCAAAAGTTCTAAGGTAGGAATGTGCCTGGCCTTTAGAAGAACAGCAGAAAGTTCAGTGTGGCTGAAGTAGAGTGAATGAAGGAAAATGGTAGGGGAGGTAAATGGGTCAGGGAACCAGAACACATAGGGCCTGGTAACCTAGGAATGACATAATGTGACTAACCTTTTAATGTTACCGTCTGGCTCTTCTACTATTAGGGGTGGTAATGGTGTAGGATAGAAGCAGGGAGAACTATCAGGAGTCTATTGAAATAATTTGGGAGACAGATGATGGTAATTTGTCAGGGAGGGTCAGGGAGGTAGTATTAGAAGTAGTGAGAAGGGATTGGATTTTGCATATGTTTTGAAGGCTAAGACAAAATTTCTTGAAAACTGGATGTAGAATGTGAGAAATAGAGGGAACAAGAATGACTGTTGGATTTCAACAGTATCAAGTGAAAAAGTTGGAGTTCTCATCAGTGTAAATGGTAAGAAGTATAGGTTTGGTGGTTGAACTGATCTGTTTATTGAACAAACAAATGGAGATTTCAGGTAGGCAATTTTCTAATTAAATCTGGTGTTTGAGAAAGGGTTGCACCTGGAGATATGAATTTGGTAGTTATTGACACATACATGGTATTTAAGGTCATATCTGAATGGGATTTTCAAGAAAGTTATTATTAAAAAAAAGAAAAGACAAAGTAGAAATCTCTGTGGCACTCCAGTATTACATGGTAAGAAAGGGCAAGGAGGAAGAAATAACAAAGGACACTGAGAAGGAATGGGTGTTGAGAGAGGAGAAATCTGGGGAACTGTGATGTCCTGGAAACCAAGTATAGAAGCGAGGGATCATCAGCTGTTTCCACTGTTAAGTACAATAAATAAGGGCCAAGAGTTGACAATTGAGTATTGACAAGTGGAGGTGATTGGTGACCTTGATAAGAATGGTAGGAATAAAAGTGATACAAAGCTGAATGGAGGGGATTTAAGATGGAGGTGAGAAATTGAAGATAGGATAGAAAGACCACTCTTTGAAGGAGTTTTACTATAAAGAGGAGAAAAAAAATGCAATGTGGCAGCTAGTGGGGAAAGTTGGAAGTTAGAGAAGATTTCTTGTAAATATGGGAAAAATTTAAAAAGGATGTTTTTATCTTGATGAGAAAGATCCAGCAGAGAACAAGAATTGATGCCATAGATTAGGGTATGGAGAATTGTTCTAATGATGTCCTTAAATGTGGTGGGAGGGATGGGATGTGGGTACAAGTGTAGAGGCTGGTTCTAGAGGAGCTATGGTATGTATTTGACCGATAAAGAAACAGTGTGGAGAGATTGAGATTTGAGAAAGAAGAATAGATTTTGTGTTATTTATTAAGTAAAAATACAATATACCGTGATATTTTAATATAGGAAGAAGCTAATTCTAAATAATATTCTAGATATTAGTGATATTGACTACTTTGTTCTTGAATACATCAGTAGAGAAAATTATAGAAGCTTCCTCATATTTTACTATAAATAATGTAAGTGAACACTGAAATATACAATGTTATGTCTGTTAAAGTGACCCAATTTTATAACTTAATCCCCATTTTAATGAAATTCTTCTTTCTCTGAAGAATACTGTAGATGAAATGTCCTTTGAGAATGTAATGATATTTCTGTTAGGACTGCAATTGGAGAGGGGCGTCTGAATGGCTCAGTTGTTAGGCATCTGCCTTGGCTCAGGTCATGATCCCAGGGTTGAGGGATTGAGTGGCACAGCAGGCTCCCTGCTCAGCAGGGAAGCCTGCTTCTCCCTCTCCCACTCCTCCTGCTTATGTTCCCTCTTTCTCTGTCCCTCTGTAAAATAAATATATAAAATCTTAAAATTAAAAAAAATATTGCAGTGGAGAATAATGGAACACAGTAAAATGTATTTTTACTTTAGTTGGTTACAATGGAAATTTATTAAGTGGTCTGTTTATTCAATTAATTTTCTTTCTTTTTTTTCCTTTCATGGCAGGATACTATTTTATTCGGCAAATGGCAGCTTAGTGTAGTAGACTGATCTTTAAATTTTCAAAGCAGCAGGATTCTCTTTTAAAGGAAAACTTTAATTGAAACCCCAGTATATAGAACAGATAACGATGCTATTTCTTTTGGACAAATGTCTCTTTAGAAGTTGAAATTGATAACATTTATTTCATAAGAATCAAATAATGAGTTTTTTGGCGAGCACACAGATTGAATTTAGCAGCTAAAGATGACAGTAGCACTCTGTCATCAGTGTCACCAACTTATTGATTTCTGTGTTTTGTTTTAGTTAAACTGTATCAAGAAAACCATGAATAATACAGAGAAGTGGTTGCAAAGAATAACAAGTATTTAAACAGCTCACTTTATAATCTCCGGATGGTTGAAAAGCATGTAGAATATTTTCTATATTAAAAGAGTAAGACTTCTCAAAAAGATTTACTAATATTGAACAACTGATTAAATTCCTTTAATAAAACAAATGTTCAGAATACAAAATGTATAATAACTACCTCTGTTAATTGTAATATTCTATGGTTACTACCAGATTTTCTCTGTACTGACTTCTTGCTTCCCAATAGACTACATATCCTAATAGGCAATGTATCCAGCAAATGTTCTTCAGCTCTGTTTGGCATTTAATTGAGTACATGTAACACATGTGTCCTATTTGTGAAATTTATGAAGCACGAGTATGCTGAATTCTAAATCCAACAAAAGATCAGAACAGGAAAAAAAAATCTTTCTAATCATCAACAGATTTAGAAAATTTTAAATGTATGCATAGAGATGGTGGGAGAACATTTATTTTAAGGAGGATGCAAAAATGAATGGATCTAACTGTACAGCCAACAGACAGTGGTTTTCAGCATGTCAAAGTTTGATTTATAACACTTAAAAATGAAATTAGTACCTAATGTTTGCAGAACTCCTGAAACATGTCTTTGGAATACTAAGGTTCCAGAGAACACAGTTTGAAAACCACTCATTTTATGGAAAGAGCAAGAAATATAACATCTTAATGCCTGCCCAGGGATCTTGACTTATTCACACACTAGCTGTGTGAGTTTGGGGCACATGATGTAAAACTTACAGAGCCTTGGTTTTCTCATGCACAACACAGGGATTATGACCCTTGCCATACCTAGTTTTTGATAAGTGCAAATCCTTTGCCGTATGTTAAAGTATTAAGTATCTGATACAGTATCTGGTATAGAGAAGACTTGCATCTAATGCTATTTACATCTAAACCTGATGTCTTGAAAAATAAAAGTAGTTTCTAAATCCTTAGAAAAACAGAAAAGATAAAAAATCTAGTTTGGGAGAGAGAGGGAGATTATGGGTTGATTTAAGAAAAAAAAAAGTAATTTCATCACAAAGAGTGATTTCCTAACAAAAAGAATAACGAATGCATGGGGTAAAAATGCTTACCTTTGGAACTGAATGGAAATATTTATGATCTACAGTGAATGCTCTGAAATATTAAGTAATGTGTACTAATTTTATAAATCAACTATTCCATTTTTGGAGACAATTTTTTTTTTTCAATTTTCTGTTCAGCTTCCAGTAAGTATTATGTTTCATAAAAGTGGACAACAGAGGTTAAAACTGCACCGAAAAGATGTATCACCATAATGCAGTTTTTCTGATTAACAACTAAGCCTTGTGGTCTGGAAGGGTTGAAGGGTCTTAGAAGTGCTGCCTTCTAGTGGGCAGGTCCACCTTGGGTCAGTTCATTATTGTAATGCTGGGGCAGCATACACAGAGCCCTCTCATTGTAGATAAGATAAAAATCACTTCTTGCCACAGGTTCAAATGAATCATTATCCCCTGAATGAGCTTTTCTTCAAATATAAGAGCCAGAAATATCCATGGTTTAGTGACTATTGATTATTGAAACCCATGAGCCAACTCAGTAGTAGAAAAGATTACATATTAGTGGTTCCAAAACTTGGCTGCATCCTAGCATTGCTAAGGAATCTTGTTTATGGAACAAATTCCCAGGGTTCACCCCCAGAAATGCTGACTCAGGTACAACCATTTGACTTTGCTCTTAGAAGAATATAGAGTCCACTGTAAACAAGCTTACTGTAAGTGAGGCTACCACACACAGAACTGCTTTACTTCAGTTGCAAGGCAAACATGGTCCTTCCACTTGTCTACAGGGGCATGTGGATTTAGAATGTGATTTAATTTATTCAACTCCTTACCATACTTACCATAAATTAGCTTCTTGGGCAGCCCCAGATGGCCTCCCATTGAGTGGGTTAAAAGGCACCCTATTGGGGCGCCTGGGTGGCTCAGTGGGTTAAGCCTCTGCCTCCGGCTCAGGTCATGATCTTAGGGTCCTGGGATGGAGCCCCGCATTGGGCTGTCCACTCAGCGGGAGAGCCTCTCTCTCTGCCTGCCTCTCTGCCTACCTGTGATATCTCTCTGTGACAAATAAATACAAAAATCTATAAATTAAAAAAAAAAGGCACCCTATTTCAGTTTCTTTCCATCTTATTTTCTTTCAAGAGTCCTTAAAACCCTTTGTTTTATCACTGCTCCAAGAAACCTTTGGATTTTTCTCCTAGGTCTTCTGCTGGAGATTCGGGGCTTTGAAATACAGGTGGGATGCTAAAAGATGTGCCCTAGATCTTGTGGATTAAGTATCTACAAGAAAATTTGAAAATTGATTAAGTATCTACAAGAAAAATCTGTCAAAATTGGGTTCTTTTCGTGTATTCCCTGACTCTTACTATGTTAAAGAATCCCAAGTCTCACTAGTCAGTATCTCTATCCCCCTAACATTTATCCATCTACTGCCCACGAGGAGGAAGGAGGGGCAAGAATAAAATAATCCTTCTCCCTTTTATTGAATATCTCCCTGAAATTACTTTTAATTTTTGTATTTTTACGTATTTTTAGAATTGTGAAGTCTTTCAAACATAAGGAAAATACTGGGAAATAACAATACATATCTCTGTATTTACCCTCTAGAATGAGTAGAAATAAAAATATTGCTACAGTTGAATTCTTTGTATGGTTGTGGGAGTATAACTGTATGTAGCCATTTTAGTAAATTGTCTGACAATATCTACTACTAATAGTGGTACTCATAATCGTGCAAAACTGGAAACCATCCAAATGTCCATTAAAAGAAGAAATTATAATGAATTTTGGTATATTCATGCAATAGAGCACTAAATATAGTGATAATAATGGGCTACTGTTGGATTCACAATATGAATGAATCCCTCAGACATAATATGGTGTTTAGTGAGTAAAGTCAGCAACAAAAGATATAAATTATATGATTCCTTTTTATATAAACATCAGGCAATGTTTAGTGATAGAAGTTAAGAAATCGTTAATCTTCTGGACTATTGGGGATGTTCTATATCTTGATTTGGGTGGTGTTTACATGGGTATATTTACTATGCAGAGAGACTTTATTGATCTATACACTTAAAATTTGTATACTTTATATTATATATGTTATGCTTCGATTTAAAAGTTCACAAAGAAAGAAAAAAGATGAATGACTTCTGGCTTCAGAGATTATAAAGTATCAAAAAGGTAAATAAGGAAAAATACAAACTTACCTACATTATAATGAAAAAAAAATTAAGATTTCTCTATTCTTTTTTGGGGAGACAGAAGGAGAGGGAGAGAGAGTCTTTTTTTTTTTAATTTAAATTCAATTAGCCAACATATAGTACATCGTTAGTTTCTGAGGTAGAATTCAGTGCTTCATCAGTTACATATAATACCCAGTGCTTATCGCATCATGTGCCCTCCTTAATGCCCATCACCCATTTACACCATCCTCCCCCTCATCTCCCCTCCAGCAACCCTCAATTTATTTCCTATAGTTAAGAGTCCCGAGAGAGAATCTTAAGCAGGTTTCTGTTGAGCACGAAGCGAAACATGGGGCTCAGTCTCCCAACCCTGAGGTCACTACTTGAGCTGAAACCAAGAGGCAGATGCTAACCAACTGAGCCACCCAGGTGCCCCTATAATGAAATTTTAAAACATTAATTACACTGAGAAACTTCTGTTGAGTTCAAAGAGAAATACCTGATTATGAACAAAGGGCCAAGGATAACATTAGCTTTAGATTTCTCAACTATATTGAAAGCAAAAAGAAACAGGAATATTTTAAAGCAATGAAAGAAAGGGGAAAAAACCCACATCGTGCCTATAATTTTATATCTAGCCAAATTTCCATTTGATGTGAGGATATTATACCAAGACTCAGTTTGTTTTGTCATATGAACACTCATTCTGGAAACGTTTTTTGTAAGAAGTTCTAAAAGCACAGTGTCTATAGTTAGTAATATTGTAACTTTAAAAATTTGTTAGGGAGGTAGATCTCATATTAACACAAAAAATGAAGAGGACAAGAGGAAGGTTTTGAGGTTATCAATATTCTTATGGCACAAATTGTGTTTTACAGGTGTATACATTAAATATGTACAGCTTGTATACATTAAATATGTACAGCTTTCTGTTTATCAATCATATCAATAAAGTGATTAAAAAAGCAATCTAAAAGTTATAAATTGAAATAAAAACAGAACACAAATACAGTAGATAGAAATTTGGAGAAAAAAGAGGCCAAAATGAGCACACGTGCCACAGAGCTCATAATATATATTGTAGAAGGGTGAAGATTAAAATAATTGTGATTCAGACTTTCATTTTGAATAATAATTATGTCTGGTAAGAGACTACAAAAAGCACCAAAAGTTCAATACAACATTAGGAAAAGAAAAAGTATACTAAGCATACAGGATGTAAAAGAAAGCTAGGTGGTGATGTTAATACCTGAGAAAATAGAATTCCAAAAAAAAAAAAAAAAACAGATAAAGATATTTTAAAGGGCAAATAAAGATGTGTGAGACAGTTACACTGTTCTTGGAGCAAGAAGACACAACCATGACTAATGTATATTTGCCTTGTAGCATAGCCTCACAACATGTAAACTGAGAACTGACAAAACTGCTCAGATAAATATCTGAAGATTTTAATCCCTCTTTTGAATAAGTAAAGAAGGAAAAACAAGCCAATATATAGAGGATCTGAATAACATATATTAATTACTATGCACACTATATTAGATAAATTTGTACCAAACTGAGCATAAAAATACGTGTGAAATATTTTTAAAATTGATCATATACTATGGGAAAAATAAATTTCTGTGTGCTTATCTTTTATGTATATCTCTTTTGAACTGCATGTAGTTAGTCTTTTTTGATGCTTCTCCTCTTCAATGCAGTATGAGTCTTTTAAATTTAGACTGACTTACTTTATTTTCACTTACTCTCTTTATTTTAGTTCCTTCCTGATTTTTATATATCATAATTTGTTATTATCATTAATATTCTATATGAAATATTGATTATTTAGTTTTATGCACATATTTTTTCTTTCTTTCTTTTTTTTTTTTTTTTAGATTTTATTTATTTATTTGACAGAGAGAGACACACAGAGAGAGGGAACACAAGCACGGGGAGTGGTAGAGGGAGAAGCAGGCTTCCACAGAGCAGGGAGCCGGATATGGGGCTCCATCCCAGGACCCTGAGCCAAAGGCAGACGCTTAATGCCTGAGCCACTCAGGCACCCTGAGCATTTTTTTTTTTTAAGATTTTATTTATTTATTTGACAGAGATCACAAGTAGGCAGAGAGGCAGGCAGAGAGAGGTGGGGGGGGGGGAGCAGGCTCCCTGCTGAGCAGAGAGCTTGATGTGGGGGTCGACACCAGGACCCTGAGATCATGCCCTGAGCTGAAGGCAGAGGCTTAACCCACTGAGCCACCCAGGTGCCCCCACCCTGAACATTCTTAATAGTAATTGTTCTACTTTGGGATTCTAAAGCTTTGTAGTTGTATAGATTTGGACCCCCAAACCACACGATATGCAAGGTAGAATTTGTAGAGGTACTTACAGTGGCATTCCTAAGGAGAATTCTTACTCCTTCCTCAAAAAACTAAGCAGTTACGAGATTTTTTGTCTCTTTGTGCTGATGGCAAACTTTTTCCTAGCCCCCCTTTCCTTGAGAGTGCAGATCTAGGGTTCTCATTTAATTCTGACTGTTTCAACTGGTTCTGAAAAAGCATATCTACTCCTATGAGACAAGTACCTGGCATTTTTCTCTCCCTGTTCCCTGCCCCACCTTAGATACAGAGATAGCTTAGGTGCATTTCCTCATTTCAGTTTCCCTCTTCAATTCAGATAGTTGGTTGGGTATTTTCTTTTCTTTTCTGGATATTGCAAATATACATTAAAGTTATTAAATGTTTTCATGGTTTATGAATATTTATTGTAAGAGAAGTTTAAATCATATTATTCTGCCATTTGCTATAACAAGAAGGTTCTTCCTGAGAGCTCCAGTGCTAGAGGAATTTCAGCCATAAGAGTTTAATTTTGTTTACAGTTCATGATCTTCAGGGAAAACAGGATAACTGAAGATTATACAGTTTTTATATATATATTTTTAACCTGATGGTATTTAAAATTTATGCCCCATTCCATATTAGTAAGCACATACCAGGTTTGGGTTGAAATGTTCAAGGCTTTGCCCTTTTCCTTCAGATTCTATCCCAAGAGGAAATTTAACCATTTGATCTTTGCATCGGCAAAAAAAAAAAAAAAAAAAAAAAATCAGTTGAGCCCAATATTTGCCACACTTATTACACTCAGAACAATATATTAAATGTTAAAAGCTCCCAGAATTATTGCTTGCAAAGTTTATTCTTTTTTTCCATTTTCTTTTACTTTATTTCTTTTTAGTGTTCCAAAATTCATTGTTTATGCACTGCACCCAGTGCTCCATGCAATATTCCCTCCATAATACCCACCACCAGGCTTACCCATCCCCCTTTCCCCCTCCCCTCCAAAACCCTCAGTTTGTTTCTCAGAGTCCACAGTCTCTCATAGTTTGTCTGCCCCTCTGATTTCCCCTCTCACTTCTCTTCTTTATCTCCCAATGTCCTCCGTGTTATTCCTTATGCTCCACGAGTAAGTGAAACCATATGATACTTCACTCTTTCTGCTTGACTTATTTCACTCAGCATAATCTCTTCCAGTCCCGTCCATGTTCATACAAAAGTTGGGTATTCATTCTTTCTGACGGAGGCATAATACTCCATTGTATATATGGACCATGTCTTCTTTATCCATTCCTCTGTTGAAGGGCATCTTGGTTCTTTCCACAGTTTGGCTATTGTGGCCATTGCTGCTATGAACATTGGGGTACAAATGGCCCTTCTTTGCATTACGTCTGTATCTTTAGGGTAATTACCCAGTAGTGCAATTGCCGGCTCATAGGGAAGCTCTATTTTTAATTTCTTAAGGCATCTCCACACTGTTTTCCAAAGTGGCCGTTACCAACTTACATTCCCATCAGCAGTGTAAGAGGGTTCCCCTTTCTTCACATCCTCTCCAACACTTGTTGTTTACTCTCTTGTTACTTTTGGCCATTCTAACGTATCTCAATAGTTGTTTTGATTTGAATCTCCCTGATGGCTAATGATGATGAACATTTTTTCATGTGCCTGTTAGCCATTTGTCTGTCTTCTTTGGAGAAGTGTCTGTTCATGGCTTCTGCCCATTTTTTGATGTGATTATCTGTTTTGTGTATGTTGAGTTTGAGGAGTTCTTTATAGATCTTGGATATCAGCCCTTTGTCTGTAGTGTCATTTGTGAATATCTTCTCCCATTCTGTGGGTTGCTTCTTTGTTTTATTGGCTGTTTCCTTTGCTGTGCAGAAGCTTTTGATCTTGATGGAGTCCCAAAAGTTCATTTTCACTCTTGTTTCCTTTGCCTTTGGAGACATGTCTTGAAAGAGGTTGCTGCAGCCGATGTCGAAGAGGTTACTGCCTATGTTCTCCTCTAGGATTCTGATGGATTCCTGCCACACGTTGAGGTCTTTTATCCATTTCGAGTTTATCTTTGTGTATGGTATAAGAGCATGGTTGGGTTTCATTCTTCTATACATAGCTAATTTTCCTAGCACCATTTATTGAAGAGATTGTCCTTTTTCCACAAAACAGGTATTTTTTCCTGTTTTGTTGAAGATTATTTGACCATAGAGTTGAGGGTCCATATCTGGACTCTCTACTTTGTTCCATTGGTCTATGTGCCTGTTTTTGTGCCAGTACCATGCTGTCTTGGTGATCACAACTTTGTAGTAAAGCTTGAAATCAGGCAACGTGATGCCCCCAGTTTTGTTTTTCTTTTTCAACATTTCCTTAGCAATTTGGGGTTTCTTCTGGTTCCATACAAATTTTAGGATTGTTTGTTCCAGCTCTTTGAAAAATGCTGGTGGAATTTTGATTGGGATGGCATTGAAAGTATAGATTGCTCTAGGCAGTGTAGACATTTTAACAATGTTTATTCTTATGATCCATGAGCATGGAATGCTCTTCCATCTTTTTGTGTCTTCTTCAGTTTCTTTCATGATGTTCTGTAGTTCTTTGAGTACAGATCTTTTACCTCTTTGGTTCGATTTATTCCCAGGTATCTTATGGTTCTTGGTGCTATAGTAAATGGAATCAATTCTCTAATTTCCTTTTCTATATTTTCATTGTTAGTGTACAAGAAAGCAACTGATTATTCTTTAGAAAATTTCAAAATTTATTTGTTCATTATTTATATCTTTTTTTTTCTTTCGCTTACTAATATCTCAAATTTCCCAGGCCACGGTATATTTTACGTTCTTCTCTTAATCACTCTTGCAGCATTATCAAAATTAGTTCCATCTCAGAATATAATCTATAGATGTGTGTTCCTCTTTCCAAATAATTAATTAACATGCTACATAAAATAAGACTTGCCCCTTGCCTCTTTGCCATCCCATTAAATATCTTCTCTCAGTTCAGGGTGCTGATATTTTTCATTGTTTACTATTTCAAGCTCAGTGACAGGTTGCTTAACCAAATTAGCTTTAAAACACTTTCTTGTAGGGCTTTATAATGCAGTGTTTCAAATGTCCTAGCAAAACTCAGTACATTTCCTCTACTGAGCTGGTTTTTTACTGGTAGTGCTTGTTCCTAAGTCCATAGCTGTTTGGTAAATTTTGTAATTTAAAATTACACTGATTCGTAGTTTTTCAGTCATCTTTTTGCTCAGGGTTTTCCTGTATTTTTTTCAAAAATGAAAATTCCTTTTGGAGAATTGGGATATTTATAAGGACAAGCAAATTATATATGTGAAGGTTAATGAGAACTGTACCAAAGTAGTACAAGAGATAGTAAGGTTTTATGACTATATAAAAGTAAATAAAGTTCATAAACAAATTGCCCTTACACAAATCATTTATGTCCTTTTAAACATGGCATGGGCATATGAATAAGGATGAATCACACAGCAAAACGCTGAGCTAAGAATCTTACCATGTAATATGATTAACTTATTTCTTCCTCTCTCACCTCCATGCCACTGAAGATCTCTTCCAGTGTTCTGTTAGCTAATGTTCTTGTGATACACACAAAGGGAAGAACTTCTCACTGCTTACTATGTACTGAGCTGTTGATTCAAATATGAGTAAGACTTACCCAATGTTTGGGTCCAAAAATTACTTCCCAGTCCTCATATTTCTTGGCATCTCAGCAACTTTTCACACTGTTGACCACTCCTTCCACCTAGGAATATTTTAAAGACTTGGTTTCTACAAACCATTTTTGCTTTTTGTCTTAACATCCACAGTGACTTTTTCTTGGTCTTTCTTCCTAATTCCTCCTCTTTTTCCATCCCATTTTATGTTGGAGTGCTGCGAGGCTTAGACCTTGACCTTTCTTTTTATCTTACATGTACTATCTTGGTGATCTCATCTCAGTTGATGCCAACTTTATTTATTTATTTTTTTTTTTAAATTTTTATTTCCAGCATAACAGTATTCATTATTTTTGCACCACACCCCGTGCTCCATGCAATCCGTGCCCTCTATAATACCCACCACCTGGTACCCCAACCTCCCACCCCCCGTCCCTTCAAAACCCTCAGATTGTTTTTCAGAGTCCATAGTCTCTCATGGTTCACCTCCCCTTCCAATTTCCCCCAACTCCCTTCTCCACTCTAAGTCCCCATGTCCTCCATGCTATTTGTTATGCTCCACAAATAAATGAAACCATATGATAGTTGACTCTCTCTGCTTGACTTATTTCACTCAGCATAATCTCTTCCAGTCCCGTCCATGTTGCTGCAAAAGTTGGGTATTCATCCTTTCTGATGGAGGCATAATACTCTATCCCCAGGGGTACAGGTCTGTGAATCACCAGGTTTACACACTTCACAGCACTCACCAAAGCACATACCCTCCCCAATGTCCATAATCCCACCCCCTTCTCCCAAACCCCCTCCCCCCAGCAACCCTCAGTTTGTTTTGTGAGATTAAAAGTCACTTATGGTTTGTCTCCCTCCCAATCCCATCTTGTTTCATTGATTCTTCTCCTACCCACTTAAGCCCCCATGTTGCATCACCACTTCCTCATATCAGGGAGATCATATGATAGTTGTCTTTCTCTGCTTGACTTATTTCGCTAAGCATGATACGCTCTAGTTCCATCCATGTTGTCGCAAATATGCCAACTTTATTTATTTTTTCAGTTGCTCAAGTCAAAGAGCAAGCAGTTGTACTTGACTTCTGTCCTTCTCTCATACTGCACATCAATCTGTTACGGAATCCTATGTGTTCTGTCCTTCAAGTGTAACTTATTTCACTACTTCTACCACTCACCTCCTTGCTTTGAGTTACCCTTACATCTCTTATTATTGCAATAGTCTTCTAATAGAGCTTCTTGTCTCTGTCTTGTCGGTTTAACCTTAAATTAGGTATCAGAATCTGTTTTTTTTAAAAATCAAGTTACTTTGTCTTTCCTTTGCTCAAAATCCCGTGGTGCAGCTTATTTCACTTAGGGTAAAAGCCAAAATTTTTTAATGACCTAAAGGAACTCAGGATTTTAAACCCATTATACCTTGGTGACTTTCTTCCCTTCTATACCCCCCTTACTCCTTTTGCATTAGTTACACCAGTCAATTTACTGTTCTTCAAAAACTCCCACCTAAGCAGTTTGCACTAGCTAGTCTCTTCCTGTGGGAATGATCTTCCTCTTGAGTTCCTCTCTGAGGTCCTCTTGTCTCTTATCAATGATTCCAGCTCTATCCATCACTGCCCTGACCCTCAAGGCCTGCATCCACCCCTAGTTACTCTATTAGTTTTTGCTTCCTTTTATTATAATGTATACTTTAATTATTTTAAAAAGTAGTGTAGCCTTTGGCTCTTTCCACTAGAGTATAAGTTTCTTTATTGCAAAAAATTGTTTTGAGACTACAATATCCTAAGAACTAAGAACATTCTCAGACCATAATAGATGCTTGGCAGGTATTAATGAAATGAAAGAACAGTCTAGGAAGAAATAGAAAAAAAGTGAAGATTATTGAAATATATCATAGTAAATTCTGAGGTTGCATATTAGGTGCCAATAGAGAACAAAAAGAGACATCGAATCTAGTCTATTCTGAGGATTCTGGGAGGGCTCCCAGGGTAAGAAGATACCTAAACAGAATCTTGAAATAATGGTAGGGTTTAGTCAGTGGAAGAATTCTTGGAGAAAATAAAAAGTGCAGAGACACTTAAAATGTAAAGGGGTGTATTGAATGAACAGGTTTGGACAGAGGTGGTAAGTTTCATTTTGGAGTGTTACTGCAGATGTATCTGATGTACATTCACATGAATGAGATCAACAAACAGAGAGACCACTGATCTAAAACACTGAGCACAGTGGGTGGCCAGGTAGAACTTAGCATCAGAGAGATGAATAACTTCCTCTGATTATTTTAAAGTTGTTCTTAATAACACCCACCCGCAAAAACAAACAAAACATGACAACATTGAGGACTTGTTCTACACACAACCAATCTTCCTTGATAGTAAATTCACAAAAACTGAGCATATACAAAGAGTTGGTGGTTGTAATTTTAAAAATTTACATCAAAGCTGATTTGCTACAGATTTATTACTATACATAATCATGTCTTTGTTGCATAATTATGTGCATGATAAATTACCCATACAAATTACTTTAATTAGATAAATTTTACATAGTCAGATCTTAACTTGGGTTTTCTATCACTCTCTATCACTATCTCTGTCACTTCATGATAACTCATGCTACTGGATTCTTACTACCCCACTGCTGCTCCAACTTCCCCTAGCATCCTTTCCCACACAGATACTGGTGCACAAGCAAAGATCCATGATTTTATTTCCTAGAATCTAGGTGTTTTATTCTGCCATGGACTAAATTGTGTCCCCCCCATATTTATATGTTGAAGCTCTAACCCCCAATGTGACTATATTTTCAGATAAGGCTTTTAGGGAGATAACTAAGGTCAAATGAGGTCATAAGAATGGGCCCTAATCCAACAGGGCTGATGTCCTTATAAGAACTGGAAGAGACATGAGAGATCTCTCTGCTCATGCACACAAAGGAAATCATATGCAGATACAGTGAGACGGTGGCCATCTATAAGTTAGGAAGAGAGATTTTACCAGAAACTGAATCTGCCAGTGCCTCTTTCTGGGACTTCTAGTCTCCAAAACTATTAGAAAATACATTTTTGTTGTTAAAGCCATCCCATATTTTATATTTTTTTATGGCAATCCAAACAGACTAATACATCTTCTTATGATACCCAGTTCCTACATGCATGCTGGTATTTTATAGTTAAGTTTTTTTCATGTTGGCTATGAATTCCTACTCATTTACTTTTTTTTTTTCATTTACTTTTTTGCTTCACAATTTATTTAACAAATATGTGTTGAGTATCAGCTATGAGCCAAGTGTACTACTAGTTTGGGAGACAGAAGAGAAAAAGCAGAGGCTGATTCTTATCCTGATGGAATTTATAGTCTAGTAGAGGAGAAGATAATAAAAGAAGTAGACAAACAGATCTTGATTCAATTTATAATCCATGATTTGAAGGGATTGTACACATTGAAATACTAAAAAATAATTGAGAATGGGTAGGAGAAGGTGATCTGACAAAGTGGTTGGGGAAGAACTCTCAGAAACATAATGGAGCCTGCCATGCAATGAAGTATAGGCTGGAAAGGTTTGGTAGGAAAACACATTTAGCTACGTTTGAAAAACCTGCAAAGAGGCCATAGTGGGAAGGAGTAGAGAGATGGAAAGAGATTAGATCTTGTGGAAGCAGATTCAGTTTTATTTTTGAAAAAAGAAAAAAGCAGGTTCAATTTTATTCTTGAAATACTGGGAAGCCATTCTAGGATTTTAAGGAAAAGAAAGTATTATTGATGATTTCAAAATATGCCTCTGGCTGCTCTCAGGAAAATAGTTTTGAAGAAGAGTGTAAGTGATAGCAGAGAGATCTTAGATCGCCATTATAGTGTTTCAGGAAAGAGGTAATTATGGCTTGCTCTAGGATGATGGCAGGGAAGATGGAGAAATGGAGGAGCCCCACCAGTTTTTAAGGCAGCAGACATTCTGAACCATGATGCTGTGAGATTGTCATCTTATATGCCATGCTTCAAGAAGGGTAGAAGTCAATATGGGACTCCAGAATAGATGTTGAGTACAGGTAAAGGGAGAGAGAATAGGGGTGCCTGGGTAGCTCAGCTGGTTAAGTGTCCAGCTCTTGGTTTTGGCTCAGGTCATGATCTCAGGGTCCTGGGATTAAGCCCCATTTTCTGGCTCCACCCTCCATGCTCAGTGCATAGTCTGCTTCTTTCTCTCCTGTTCCTCCCCCTGCTCTCTCTCCCTCTGTCTCTCAAATACATAAATAAAATCTTAAAAAAAGGTGGGGCGGGGAGAGAATAACTTGGTTCCCTGGTTTATGTAGTTATTTTTCCCTCCCATAAATATTAACTGAATGCTTAAATACAAATGGTAAATACTAGTCCAGGTGCTGAAGCTGCAGTTGTATAAGCAATAGATCTGATCAGTGCCTTCTTGAAATTTGAGGTGTACTGGATAACAGACAAGTAAACAGGAACTTATAACATCGTATGATGATGGTAATGGAGCTGTAGGTATGGCAAAGACAACAAATTGATGCAGGGGCAGAATAAATTGTTAGGAGTAAAATTTAAGTCAAGGATTATTAGAAGTAAAAGGATTTAAAAGAAGAGAATGATTAATGCCAAATTATAGAAAGGGCTTTAGTGCAAAGGAAGATGGGAGGGAAGAGGGGTAGGGATCTTCTCAGGCTTCCTATAGGCACAATGACATAGCAGCTGCCATTCCCACCATCAAAAAAGCCCTAAATGGCAAAGTCAGTGAATCTTAAGAACTGCTCAGCCTTTCCAACTCAGAAAACTGATCTACCCATTAGTGAACTGCCTACTAACAGTGTTAAAAGCCTTCCCTTCTATAATTAGAAACAAAAAAGTTTCAATGGAAGATACTTAAGAAATATACACATGAAGTATGAATATGAAAAATACCAGTTGTTCCTATTTTGGCAAGGAACATGGTGGGGGTGAATGACACTCAAAAAATTACATTAAGGAGAAGCTACAGACCTTTACTGGGCCAATTATTGCAATTTGACATCGATGGATGATGTTCTATGGCTCTGAATTTACCATTTGGTTCTAGTGGCAGAACCTTGATTTTTCAATGACCAAGACCCCTCTGCCTTTTATCCTGGGACAAGGGAGTGAGTTTTAATTTTTTTGGTTTTTTGTTTGTTTGTTTGTTTGTTTGTTTTTGATTGTGGTAAGAAAATTGAACATAAAATCTATGCTCTTAAAAAATGTGTATGTATAAGGCAGTGTTGGTAACTATTGGCATAGTGTTGTGCACATCTCCAGAACTTACTTATCTTGCATAGTTGAAACTTTATGTCCATTGAGCAGAAACTTAGGGAGAGAAATTTACTTTTTTGGCCCCTTTCCTTTCCCCACTTTGATAACCTGCCCAGGGCTCTAGGACCTCCCAGACTCAGACTCAGTTCTGTGCTTGCTGATCCCCCCCAGAGGCTGTCACCCTCCACTGAAATCTTCTACTGAAATCCAAGGCCAACCTCATGTTTATATTATTATGAATATATTACCTGGTCATTCTTTGTTTTACTTCCTTTTTAGAAAAACTTGACCATCTCCTGCTTTTCTTCCCCAATGCTAACCAACTACTTCCTTGCCTACATGGCATCCTGTTTCTTGACACTGGACATCACCCCCTTACAGTCAGGTTAATTGCATTTCCTCTGCTATTTACGTTTGAAAACACCTGGGCTCCTTCTCTGTTCAGTGGGTGTGTCTGATCTCTTGGTCCTGGCCCCATTTAGTCTGTTCCATCCTGCTGTGCACCCAGTCTCAGTAACATAAATCTTATACTTGATTTTAGGAAAAACTCATTCATTCCCACAGGTAGAACTAAAACTGAGCAGTGAGTGGAAGAAACTGTTGTCCAGAGGGGGAATTAAAAATATACATATAACAAAATACTCAGGTTGGGTAAGGAGCCAAGACCCAAATTTATTCTATCTTCCTATACTTCCGTCACTATTTTTATCATTGTTCTCCCCATCATCACTCCATTAGAACTTAACACATTTTTTTTCTTTCCTTTATATAGAACAGGAATTTATTTAAGTAAAGGTTTAAGAGCTGAATTTATAAAATAAGGCTTTTTCTTTGTGAATTTTAATATAGTTTATTTTTATTAATTTTAATGTAGTTTATTTTCTTTCTCAAGTTTGTTCTTTCATTGGCTCAAGCCATAGATGGCTCCAATAATCTAGAAGTTTTACTATAATGAAGAAAGGCCTTATGGACATAACACTAGAATTCAAAGTATAAGATCATTTTTCTATTCTGCTTTTTATTAACTCTGACTTTACTGTGTATTTTAACCTCATTTTTCCATAGATAAAGAAAATACTAACTTGGACACTGTGAGGATAATTTGGTAATGTCTAAAAAGTTTTATAGTTGGCCACATAAAATTACTATTAACATCTTAAACATATTTTAATAAAAAGAAATGGATATTTTTGAACATCTATTTTTCACTTGGTCTGTCAAAAATTGCCACGTCTCCACAAATAACCTTATTTAAAAAATCATGGGCATTGCTGTAAGATTACTGGAGAATAGTTGTGTGACAAAATTGTGTGCAAAGTATGAACATGTTTTCAATTTGAAACTGGCCTGGAAAATGACATTCGTGACACTTCCAGTGGCCTAAAATATTTTGTCAACTTTAGGTAGAACTAGATTTTACAAAGTCTCTGAGTCTGCCAAGAAATACAAGGGAAGAACAATTAATAGAATTCCAAATCCAAGGTAATTTGCTAATTTTAGTGTCTAAATAAATTTCTCAAGTTTCTTAATAGGAAAAAAGTATTTTAAAGGCACTGAAATAAGCTCACATGAAGATTATGAAGTGTAGGGCAAAGTAGGTTGTGGGACAATATTTGCCTAATAAGCTACCTGCTTTGGGGTTTTATTGTGGAATTTTATTAATGTAAAGCTAATGCCATATTAGATATCATGGAGAGATCTTATTGTCTTAACATACGCTTACTGTAATCCAATTCTCAATAAAGGTGGCCATATCTAACTGAATTACGAATTTTTAAAAATGTTTTCTATAAATACATATACTGAGGGAATATTATGATATTAGGAAGAGATTGGACATTTCAGGATAGGCTTCACAGGTCTGCTGTCTCATTTTGTGGTGTGTTGGGATGAGTTAGAATGGGGATCTTCTGGAGAAATTGGTTTGTCACCAGCTAAGGATAAGGTGTCAGAAACAGAAAGGTGTCCAGATTCATTCATCTGGAGAGTGTCAGTCTCTGAGGGATTGATTCATACTATGCCAACAGAGAAAAGATTGTTATAAGTGCTGAGGTATTAATATCCTGTTTTTCTTATATGGAATTACATAATAATTTGGAGACTAAAGCAAGGAAAAACTTCTCCAGAAATGAGATTTGCTAAGTATTGGAATGTATAAGTAAGGGAGGACATCTGGATATCCTTCCTGGATATCTTTTTAAAATAGGAGCAAGATTAATTATCTAGGGTGATTATGGATGGGCTTGTTTCCCACGGGAGGGTGGATCATAAGTGCTGTTCTACGGGAGTTCTTGCAAGGGCATCACTGTGGATGGCATCTATCAGGGCCTGTCCCTGATTTTATTATTGCTCCCCCAGTCATCACTCTAGCTGATCCTAATATTTTTTTTTTTCTTGCCTTCAGATGGTATGGGAGTTTATTTGGGTGAAGATTTAAAAGTACATAATATAAAACCTGATCTTTCTTTTCTATATTAATTTTTAGTTTTTTATATGGTTCTTTATTTTTGCTCACCAAGTTCGTTCGTTCAGTGGCTTAAACAATAGACAGAGGCTGGGAAAAGCTGTTGTAGATGTTGTGAATCAATGAAGGTTCAGTATTATGTTTTCATGTTTATTTAGTACCTTCATCACAAACTAGAGCAGTGGGTCACATGCTGTCAATAAAATTGATTAATTGAAATAAATTAATAATTTGTTCTTTTTAGCATGTCATAGTCAAAAGGAGTTTTAATTACTTTTATGAAAGTTACTTTCTTACAGAAATGTAAAATTCACAATCCCCATTAATTGAATTTGTTATCCTTTCAAGAACCATATGACTATCTTGGCGTTTTTAATCCATTGTCTCATGAATCCTCTTTCATCTAAGACTTGATTTATAAGGAGATTACAGAATCTCCAGATGCTTTAATAAAGAGCTCTTCTTCCTACACAAGTTAGAGTTACTGGTTTAGCTGCTGTGGATTTAATATATTTTATGTATATTTTAGAGGCAGAATGAATGAAGTTCTGTGTAGAATGATCAATGATGTACTTAACAAGTTCATCAGAGGTTTTTCTTTTTTAAAGTAAACATTTGATGTTTGAGTTATTATCTACTTTTATTGAAGTGCAGTTGACACATGATGTTGTATTAGTTGCAGATGTATAGCACAGTGAGTCAACAAGTTTAGATGTTATGTTATGCTCAGTATAAATGCAGCTACCATCTGTCACCATATACCTCTAGTACAATAACACTGATATTCCCTCTGCTGTACCTGTTATCCCCATGACTTACTCATTCCATAACTGGCCGCCTATACCTCCCACTCCCCTTAACCTATTCTGTCCATCCCTCATGCCCTGACCCTCTGACTACTATCAGTTTGTTCTATGTCTTTATGGGTCTGTTTCTGGTTTTTGTTTATTCATTTGTTTATTTTTGAATAATTTTAGATTCACAAAAATGTGGCATAGGAAGTACAGAAAGTTCCCATATACCCTTCATCCAGTTTTCCTTGTTGACATCTTATATTAGCCTGGTACTTTTGGAAAAAAAACTTTGTGCATTACTATTAACTAAACTCTAGACTATAATCAAATTCCTCCAGTTTTTTTCATGAATATGTATTTTTTCTATTCCATGATTTGATCTAGATTGACCTAAATTGCATTTAGACAAAATTTTTATTGAAATAAAATGTTAGTATTAGAAATAAATGTTAATCTTCTATGAAGAATACATTGCATGTCTGTAATCCCAAATTCAAGTCAAGATGCGAAGGAATGCTTGCTCCTATGAGAGGGTGCTTGGAAGAACTACCTCTTCAGTCTGTTAGGTAATTTTCAACCCTTTCTCTGGCTTTCCTCATTTTATGCAGGTAAGTGAGAATGAAGAAGAAACTGCACACATGACTGAGTCTGCCCTGAATGCTGTCCCACTTCTGCCTTCTCTAATAACCCAATAAATGTTCCAGCATTTTAAATTCTTTTTTCAATCACCTGTCCTCTGTAATCTGTAGTCTTCACAAGTTTCTTACTGGAGTATCAGTGGACTGCTCTAAAAGGGCATTAAACCAGTCCCCTGTGAAACAAAGTGCAAGATACACATGATACTCTTTTGTGTTGGAATACTTTTAATGGAGAATGGTAATGGCTTTCTTTTAAAAAACATATTCTGGAAAATTTTAAATCATTTTCTTTCTTGCTGCCATATTATATACTGATATAAACATTATTTTCTTCTCCTAAAATATTTTCTGGAAAGGATATAAATCCATGGCATTCTGGAAAAGTGTCAAGGCCATCTGACACTGTGTGAGGAACTTTCTTATACTGGGCTTTGGAGAAAGGGTTGATCCATTAGCAAAGTTTTAAACTGAGGTGACAGTGGAACTTTACAACTTTGCAAAAAGAATTATTTTGCAAGCTATTAGAGAACATCCTTAGAAGCTATTATTTTACTTTTGAGCTTGATTTTCAAATAAATAAAACTGCAGGTTTAAATCAAAAGATGTAAAGGCTGTCTTTTTAAACATATAAAAATAAAGATACATTTAAAAAGCTTAAATTAGTATTATTTGATTTGAAAAAGCAGTTTTATTAAATGAGAATTAAATGTATTTTCACTATGATCATATCAGAAAGTGTAATGTTATATATACTACTTCTGAATGATTGGACAACTGTCTGTGAGAGATCTTTTTTTTTTTTAAGATTTTATTTATTTATTTGACAGAGAGAGATCACAAGTAGGCAGAGAGAGAGGAAGGGAAGCAGGCCCCCTGCTGAGCAGAGAGCCCGATGCGGGGCTCGATCCCAGGACCCTGAGATCATGACCTGAGCCGAAGGCAGCGGCTTAACCCACTGAGCCACCCAGGCGCCCCTGTTTGTGAGAGATCTTGACGGTAGATGTTTAGGAATAATAACATTAGTCTCAGATATTAGAATATGCATTGAAATAAAACTGGGAGATTTTATAAGAATATACTCTGCATATGTTATATTTCTTTAAGAGCTCATGTATCTCATGTATTTTAGATTGGGATATTAGGATGTAAACTTGTCTTATTGAATTCATATTGAGTTACCTGTCAGTTATTTCTTTTTTTTTTTTTTTAAGATTTTATTTATTTATTTATTTATTTGACAGAGAGACACACAGTGAGAGAGGGAACACAAGCAGAGGGGAAGTGGGAGAGGGAGAAGCAGGCTTCCCACAGAGCAGGGAGCCTGATGTGGTACTCGATCCCAGCACCCTGGGCAGACGCCCAATGACTGAGCCACCCAGGAGCCACCCAGGAGCCCCCTGTCAGTTATTTCAAAACTGGTTTGCTCTTGGTCTCTTTGGTGTCCACACTGGCAACTCATTTTAACTTGCTGTCAGCTTGGATTTTGGGTTATTCTATATTCTGAAACCAGCCCCTGTATTTGGCCTAAAGTTTATAGAGAGCTCATCTCAGAGTCATGAAAGTTTTGATTTCCTAGTATTTATTTTCCAGTATCCTGTCTAGGTCTTTGACGTTTTGTTGCTAAGGCTCATAACCGGAGTAACTGCTCCCTCTTGCTTAAAACCTGCATTCATTAACCATTGACAAATTCTGGCCTGAGAGGCCAGCTTACCCTTCTTCCATCTACTGAACTAATTGAGCCATACCTTTTCTTGCCTAAACATGTGGTGCCAACCTTTTCTCTGGACTGTAATCTCTTGATTAATATATTTGGGAAGGGGCACCTGGGTGGCTCAGTGGGTTAAGCCTCTGCCTTCAGCCAAGGTCATGATCCCAGGGTCCTGGGATCGAGCCCCACGTCGGGCTCTCTGTTCAGCAGGGAGCCTGTTTCCCCTCCTCTCTCTCGACCTGCCTCTCTGCCTACTTGTGATCTCTGTCTGTTAAATAAATAAATAAAATCTTCAAAAAAATTAAAAAAATATATATATATATATATTTGGGAAAAAAAAAAAAAAACCCAAACTGAACTCTTGATCTTGCCTCTTTTAGTTCTCTTCTATTTTTTTTTTTTTTTTTTTTTTTTTTGTTCAATTACTGCACTTCTACTGTGAATTAGGAATTGGGTAGATGCTATGGGAGGAATAATGAAAAAGACCCAGTTCCTGCATTTTTACAGCCCTGGCTGGTGGAAATAAAAGACATGCAAACATTATTTCTTGACTGTGTAGTGAGAGCTCAGGGAATTTTGCTGGACTCTTGTTGAGTCTTGGAGGATAAGTAGAACTAACCAGGACTTGGGATCCTCCTGGCTGTTGGCGGCATGCAAAGGCACAGAGATGTAAATCAGTGTGGTGTGCATGAGAATAAAAAATGTTGTTACTACTGAATGAATTTGAAAGCTTTTCTTGCTACCTCCCTTACCATAGTAGTTGTGACACAGTAGTTGTAGAGAAATCAATATGGCAGGGCTTCAGTGAAGTTAAGTCAATATTAGATCAAGGGATGTAGCAACTAGAAGGAACTGAACTCTGTCTCTAATCATGGCTTAATTAATTTGCCATGTTCCAGGTGAGAACTCTGGTGAAACAAGAATCATCTTAGAGAGACTGTTCTGTTCCTCACTGATTTAATCAAGATTTATCTAATATTCAGAAGGATCTGCTATGATCTCATCATGAATATACGTTTACAGAATGGAAGTAGTTGGTTCTTCCAGTAATTGAACCTATAACCTTGCCTATAGCAGGGTGGGCTAATGAACATTTTGGAATGAATTAGCTTCTATTCATTTTCTTGAGTTGAATACAATGAGAAAGGTAAAATAAGAATAAGACACTGCCACTGCTTTCAGAAATATTGATGGAATAATAGAAAATTAAGATAATGTCATTTAGTGCTAAATTATATAGTTTAATCAAACTTGTACTTCAAGTGTGTAGCTTGAGTTCAAGTGTACTTCGAGTGTCTAGCTGGAGTTATGTGACATACATTCTCTCTGGGTCACTTGCCTCTGTGGTGGGGTCTAGCCACCTCATGTGTAAAATGTAAAGTTTGATTGATATTTAAGGTCTTTTCCAGTGTTAAAATGCAAAGATTTTTAGAAAGTCTGTTCAAGAATTTCAGTCTTAGATCTAGATATTCCAGTGTGTGTAGGGGGACCTTGGGTCTACAAGGGGGACTGTCTGCTCTAGCATCTCTCCTTTCTAATGTTGGTAATGAGCATGTGGTTTTATGTCAGATAAGACTGTTGACCTGGAGAAAGACAGAAAAGAGAAGAGACAAATACTGTCTATGTGAGTCAGCTATACAGATGGGATGTTGTTTGGATTCAAATACAGATGATTGAACTAAACATATTTCCCTGTATGGCTAATTATCATGAATCTATAGATAAGGATCCTCCCTCTCTTATTTGATTGAAAACTTCCTTTGAAAGCTGACTTCATATTACTATGGTTTGCAGAGCATGGCTAGAGATGGCCTAGACTCTATGGGGTTGGACCATCATAGGCCACTCTTTGTTAGGTTTGTGTCGCTTCAGTAATACAACCTCCATAAAGCCTCAATGACTGGCAAACTCTCTTCGGGGACTTAGGCTAATAATAAGAGCCAGAAATTTTATGGAGCCTGGTCCTTGAGCTTGGACTTCTCTGCAATAAACCTCAGTGTTGTGTGTGTCTCATCAGAGCTGCTTCTAGCAGTAGGTACTTCTGTCACCAGTGTATTTTGTATGCTAAAGCCACCCTCAGGAGGATAGTGTTGATTTTTTGGGGATTCCTGAGTGGAACATTCTGGTTATTATCTGAAATCAGGGCTACAATGGTTTTCTTCTATTTCATTATGAAAAAACAAAAATAAAAAAGAAG